>NC_141473.1:39240819-39866418 GCF_009769465.1 Tauraco erythrolophus
TTTTATGGTCTATATACCTTTCTAGACAAGACACTGCCTGTATTTCTGCAAAAGGAGATGCAGGAGATGGGCAAAATCAGGGATTGTGCGAAATAGGCAAGAGGATTGGGCTCAGGTAGCAGGATCTAAGTGCATGCTTTGGGTTTGTGGAGCTCTTTTTGCTATAGAATAGGGAGCTGAGAACCACGAGGTCTCTTAGAGGCAAGGAAACGATGCTGGGAGCTGCTCATCTGAGAAGTACATCAACTAGCATGAGAGAGTGAAGGGGGTTGTGACTGGGTGAAGAAAATGAAGAAGACTATGACAGTGAAGGTTCTTGTCAAATCTGGATAATTTCATGCTAGCGCTGGAAAAGCTGTTAAGTGAGCTCGTGTGCAACGTTCTTTTCCAGCAGAAAGGGACCCATTTACTTACAGGTTACAGACAGACACGGACACAAATATATTTATGTTTTCCTGTTAAAAAAATAAAGCAGATTTATAAGAGATTGAAGTGAGGGCATTTCCTTCCTCAATTATAGTAGTATTTGAAAGTAATAAGCTAAGAAATTTCACTTAAAAATGCTTTTTAATGCATTTTCTTGTAATGCTAAATAATACTTTTGCCTTATCATCGGCTTCTTGGAGCAAAGATATTAGGTAATATAAAAAGGCTTGTAGAAACTTAACTTTTTCACTACTTCTCTGAATTGCTTGTTAGCAAGAAGGTCCTTGGAATCATCAGCTTCTCTGCACTGCAACATATTATTACACAAAGAAGTCAGCAGGATTGGATAGACTCACTGGTCCAGAAAAGCTATTAGACAAAGAAGATAGCTTGATTATATTTTTCAGCTTCAGTACATTTCTGAAAAATGTTGAAAATGGAGGAAAACGGGATGTTTAGATTCTTTGTATACATTTCTTAAAGGATGCCAGTAGCTGTTGTTAGGTTTTATCAATCGAGACAATGGGGAAAGACTGTCTGAAAAAGAACCTTTTAGTCTGTTTTCTGTAGCACCGTTTGCGAACGAAAAGGTGTTGCCATTTGATGGCTGTTGGGTGTCTCACGCAAAATAAATCCGAAGGGTCGATCCCATACCTAGGTGATAGGTGTCCACGCCATGGAGAGCCTTTATCAGCGTTCCTTGGAACGTATGTTAGCAATCACAGGCAGAGTGAGCTTTAAGTGTATCAGTGTTTCAGGCCAAGAAATGTGGAGTTTGGACATTAAAAAGAATATAGGAGCCATATTCTCTGTGTGCTATTCATACTCAAAAGGAATATATGATAGTGCAACATAGCATCAAGGTTTGTTGGCAGTCATTTAATCACAGATTGAGGGTTTCTGCCTTCATGACAAAGGAAAAGCAGGAAAGCAGGAGGTTGAGGTAGAGGGGTCGGGGAAGAAGTCACCTTGTGCATCTCAGTCTTCCAAGCAGAGAGCCAGCAGCACGTGCCGAGGTGAGGTGCCCCACAATTATCTCAGTCCAGAGAAGGAAGCTCTTTCTTGCTTCAGAGGTCAGGTATCTTAGTGCCTCCATGAACTGCCTACGCAGGTCTTGAACAAGTGTTCGTTGTTGCCCCTAAACCCATTTTTGCACAGCTTCTTTGAGCTCCTTTAGCTCTCAGTAACTGGCCATTGGTGAGGTGTTCCTAGCCCTGAGGGCTTTTGAATCATCCTGTGTCCCACTTTTAGGGCCACACCTATCATCTCGTTCATTTATGTCTACTCTGCATCCTTGGCTCTTGTTTTCATGGCCTCAGCAATATCCCATACCCCGTTTCTCTGCACTGCATCGTTAGGCTGGCACCATTAGTGGTTCATTCTGTACAGAATAACTACTTGCTATTACTATCCATATCAAAATTACGGTTGCACCACATGATTATAAAAAGCTAAGCGAAAAATAAAATGCCACCCAGTCATTAAAAAATTGCTGTTACAGCTAAGCAAACTAAAGTAATGCTCCAGGCAGGCCAGGAAAAATCCAAAGCAAGGAAGCCTCAGTCTTCAGGCTTTCCAGAGTTACCCTGTGGCTGGATACTACCAATGAATTTATGGTATGTACTGAGGTAAGGGGCTGCAAACTCTTTCGTTCTCAGTACTGTCTTGCCTCTGGGCATCTCCATCAGGAACCATTCCCATGGCTGCTGGTGTTTGAAAAAGAGAAACTCTTTCTATTTAGGTAACTTCCTTCTCTCTGAGTGTTGAGGAATGTTGTGTTTCTCAAGCTTTGCTACCAGAGGTGTTCTCAGTTTTTGTACTTCGTATACAGCAGGGACTCTTACAGTGTTTTTTGTTAAGAAAAGATCTGTTCTTTTGCTGCTGATCTTTTTTATGTTCAAAATGAGGAGTGTCACTCCAGTAAAAGCTTACAAACAGAAGAAACTGTTACAAGGTGCCTGCTACATACAAAGTGAATTGGAAAAATAAAACATCCCCTTCTTCAGATCCCTCACTCTATTTTTCTTCAGTCCACCATTGCCATCCTTCCTCTTAGTACTGGGACCATGATGGGCAAATGTGTTTTACAGATAGTAGGACTGGGCAGACGTGTGTTGTAATATTATCTATGTGTATGTTTACAGTGCATGTCCAGTAAAATAATTTCCAATCACTGTTTCTCTTAGAGGGTAGTGCTTGTAAATGATACAGGCCTGTGAGGTTTTCATGGACAGAGGCATCCTGCGCAGCACGATGTAAGTGGAAAGTCACCTCGTATAGAAGTTCAATGTCCTGCACAGAGTAAACTGTTTCGAATTGAAAACATTGTCAATCAGCTCCCACTCTTAGAGCAGAAGATGAGTATCTAGTTAAATTGATCTACTACATCCTACTAGCCTGAATTAGATCAGAAACCAGCCCTTTAGCAAGACGCACAGCTGCGGAACACATGAACCGTATGCAGACATTTTGTCCATCCAGAACGAGTCACAATTTATTTGCAAATTCTTTGTTTTGCAAAATATATTTGTTTTACCTCAGCAGAAAAGAATGTCTTCATAAATGCGATGCCTTGATTCTCTCCGTGAGTCTAACAGTAGATTTGTTTTCAAGATGTCCCTGGAAATGCAAGGTAGTTGGAGACGGCTTTAATTACCAATAGCTAGCAGGTAGGAAATTATGGACTCAGATGCCAGTGTAATAAAGGGGACAAAAATCAGATAATTTTTTTTCTAGAATGAAACACACTGTTATGGGATCGGCTGGCTCTTTTTACCTAGATAATAATATTAGTTCTCGCACATAATCGTACCTTAGAGGTTTTCTTGCTTTAATTTAAAACTCGCCAGTCTCTAACATGGGGATTAAGAATTAAGATCATTGTCTTCATATGAGCAATAAAGCTACTGAAAGCCAAATGATTAAGGCAGTTTTTTTTTGTTGTTGTTGTTTTGTGTTTTTAACGGTGTAATGGAATTACAGAATTCAAGATATACTGTACTTGACTTTAGAATGATTGTACTTCAGAAAGCTACCTAATACAGTTATTCACATCAAATACAGGAAGAGCATTGAATATTCAATTAGTGGTTTTTGCTTTCAGGTCCACCTTGATTAGTGAGTGAGGAACCTCTGTTCTATCAAGAATTGTAGAGGCAAGGAGAAGTGAAGAAAGCTGAATAGGGAAAATATCTAGAACTAGTACCCTAAATGCTTAATGTGGTGGTGGTATTATTAATGTGGCACCTGTGGCTGTTACCGAAAGTTCATTGTAGTGTGGAAATTAAGAATAGAATGGGACACAAGTGCAATTAATGCTGCTAATTACATATAATTTGTAAGATTTTATGACAATTTTGGAAAATGTTAGAGGTAGGAAATGCCACCCTGGAGCTGGGAGGAATGTACTGTCTGAAGAAAGCAATAGAAATGCAAGGTAAAGAAGATGGAGGACTGGGCAAGATATTGGTTCTCCCTCAGGAAAGGGCAGGAGAGAGTCTTGGTTCTGGCACTCACATTTCACCTGCCAGCACTCAGCTGCAGAGACTTGCCGCTCCCAAAGGCAGCTGAGGCTTTTAAGCACCTTTAGCAAGAAACTTCCTGTGATGATTGGCCAAGGAGCACAGGGTTTGGAGGAGGCGTTTGTCCAGGCAGAGATCTGGGTGAGCCTAAGCAAGAAATCAGTACGGCTGCTACTGTCAGGTCTGAGTTGCAAAGGGTAGGCCTTTTTCTTAGTCTATTTTCTTCCTAAAGTTTGTTTTCAGTTTTAATGATTTTATGTGCTATGGAAATAAACTGGGGCTAACTCTTTTCCTTAATCTTGTCTGGGAATGAGAAGGATCCCAGTGCAAGTTAGCTAACAGTGGGTGCTCTGTCCTGGAGGAGGTGGTGACTCCGTGTAAGCAGTGTGTGAAGGTGTAAAACTTCATTGTGCCCAGCCTGTGGTTCTCGGGTGTTAGACTTGTACTGAAGTGAGAAACTTTAGATTTGTTCGCTGGAATGTCATCCTTCCTTTCTTCTACAGACTGTAGGCTATGCTAAAAGTGCTGTTTTACAGGTATCGTTCTGTAGCCAGAGGCGTAAGCCCGAGTGTTGATACGCCTATATCAGTATGAAGGTGCTTCGTACTAGTGCAGTTTATCTTGCTTAGTAGACATGAAAAGTTATCTCAATATATGTGAAATCTGTATCCGTGTGGTGGGTAGGAGGTGGCTTTGCCTGTTTGATTATGTGTAAAAAAAAAAAAAAAAAAAAAAAAAAGTACAGCTTGGTGTTTGTTGTGAAGAGTCTTAGAGAGTGACTTTGTGTCTGCAGAATGCTGTGCTGACTCTCAAAATATTCACCTGGACTGCTTTATAATCTGCAGGGGTGTACATAGTGCTTCATTTACTACTGCAGCGCTGCCTGGTCCCCTCTGGGGTGAAATACAGAGACAGCTTCTTAAAGGTTCATCATTCAGCACAAATCTGTTGTGCCATGACACCGTTCAGGGTGCGCCCTTACCAGGAAAGGCGTCATTTGCCGTTAAACTCTTCTCTGAGACCATGGCAGTAGTAAGATCAGGTGCGTCCAACTAAACAAATGTTGGTCTCACCTCAGGTTCCTCTAACCTTGATGGACTTTCCTCTCTAGGCACAGTTAACACACAGCATATAGTTGAACCCAGAGCATTTTTTCCACCATTCATCCGAAGTCATTAAGAAACAAGGAGCAATATGGTAACGGAAATAGTCCTCTACATATGGAGAAAGCTGTGGGAATGGAAAGAAATATAAATGTTTTCTTTTTAAATTTCCCTATATTTTTAAAAGCAGAAAAATTTCTTTGCTTCACGTAATCAAATATTTAGGTTGACTTAAAATGTATGACTGTTATGAAAACCTAAATGTTCTGCTTTTGTTGAACTCAACCTGACTTTTATTGTTCATGTGATTGCCCTTAAAATATCAGTTTTGCCCAGAACTGATTTTTATGTCTGTCCATCTGCATGATTTCTTTAAGCTGTGAGCCAAATTGAGACCAACACATATATCATAAACATCAATGCATTCAATTCTATTCTTTATTTTCCTTTGTTTTCACGTGTTTGTAGCCCTCTGCAAGCATTCTATTTTCTGTATATTTCAGAGAAAATATTATAAATGTGTCATGGACCATTTGCAGAAAACAAATCTTCGTAAAGTAATAACACAAAAGGAGAGATATCTAAAAGAGGTAATATCACAGCAATAACTAATGGCCAAAGTCTGGTAACAAGTAGGAGGAATATTTTTTCATTTAAACAATGGATGAGAGTATAATCAAGTAAATCAGTTCTCAATAAACAAGAAGCCAGTTAAAAGCCTCATAAACAATGCATGAATGAGAAAAAGATTGTTGTGGAGTGAACAATTAACCAGAGACTTTGCTGAAAAGTAGTTAATGGCACAGGCGTAATAATCACGACTCCTAATGACAGCAAAATCAGGATGACAATACTGGCTTCTCATGAAAATAAGTCGTTCCGGCATGAAAACATTTAGAATTCATATTTTATTTTTTTAATACAGAATTGTTAAAATAGAACAATAGGATATTTCTCTAGCGTTATGAAAGCCAACCAAACGATATTAAAGATTTCAAAAGCTGCAAACCAAAACACTCATTTGCGATAACCATGGAAAACTGAATACCCAGTGAGTACCTTCTTCCTAAGCCCTTTTCTGTTTACAATGAATTGGGTTTCTTACATATCCCCTTAGCTTATAGTTTATAAAATCTGCCATATTTTTCCCCCCAAAATGGTTCCACCATATGGAGACAACTTTTAATATTTTTTTTAAAAAAAAAGAAAAATAAAAAATCTGTGTATATTTGGCAACCTAGCTGAGAGGTGTTTCATGAGACAGGAATACCAATAACAGCTTCCAATGGTGGTTGGTCTTGGAATGCTATATAGAAATTTCGTACATATCCTTCAAAAATGTTAAACGATATTAAAAAAAAAAATCATTTCATGTGTTTTTTTCTGTGGGGGGAAATGCAGTTGTTCTGGCACCTAGAGGAGACATGCTCCTGTGGAGGTGGCATAGACCAACAAATTTTCTGTCTCAAGTATGGAGCTGGAAGTCACTTTGACCTTACAGCCTGGATGCTGGAAGAGTCCCATGTCAGCATGGGCACCCTGGGGCTTCTTCAGCCCAGAGCTGAGATCGGGAAATGCTGGTGATCTTCCTTGGTGTGTAATCTGCAAGACTGGAAGACCCCGGGGCTGCTGTGGTGGCTGGTCCAGAGCAGGGAACTCGAGCCTCAGTGGTTTACTTGGAATGGGCTTTAGGCTCCATTTCCATTGAATGTATCTGGAAACCGAGGAAAACATGGATGAATCTTGGGCTTTATCCCTGGTTCAAAGCTACAGCTTTCTTATTTTCTGCTGTAGAACAGTGAGAGGGAAACAGGGAGTAAGACCAATTTCCAGGGCTTTTGTAGCTTCCTGATTCTTGGCATTTTCTTCCTATGTTACCAAGCAACCCGATGGAAAACCTGACAGGTTTCTAATGGAAATTTAGTAAGTCAGGATCCATCACCACTGCTGTGTTTTGGGAATGGGGAGAGGAAATCAATCAGCAAAGCCAGTAAATAGCCACAAAATGTTTTTACTTCAGGTAAATTATCTTTCTGAAGAAACTGGGTTTGTTAGAGTGTGTTCTGCCTCGCTCCACCTCTAGTCTGACCAAAATTCATCTTTTTTTGAAAATGACATCACTGGTTACTGCTTCCTGCTAATACATACCATCTGAAGAAGGGGGATTTTTACCAGTTTACATTTGTGTAGGTCTTGGTCTCCTTATGCAGCCCCTCACCCATCTGTCTTTGGTCTTCCTCTATAAGGCACAGAGTAGAGGGCTCAAAATAAAGCTGTACTTTGAATGCTGTCCTTTTGAGTTCTTGTGAACTCATTAAAATAATGAACTAGAAATAAAGAAGTAAAAAATCAGATTTGAGTTTAAGATTTGAGAAGAGATCCTAATACCTACTACAACCAGGGTCCGGTGATGTTGGAAACCAACAGACAAGCCTTTTGGCGTGTGAAGAATAATGTTCTGGAACTGCTCTCGCTTCAAGTTTCATGTGTTCCAGAGGGTAAAGTTAATGTATCAACCCAATAAAATATTAGACTCTGGTGTCAAACCTGTGATGATGATTAACACCATCATCAAGCAATACATGTGGCATCATTTCATGTTTTTGTTCCCAGCCTCTGAGCTGAGAGCCAAAACAGATCTTTCTTCTTATTCTGTAAATTGGAATGGGACTGAGGAATTAGGTCTTTACGCTGAAATTTGCTGAGTTTGGAATGTGGATTCCGTTGGCAATCTGTGTGGCCATGTGCCACGAAATACGGGAGAGATGGTTAATTTGCTCGTAACTGTTAGATGATCTTTCCTCTTGATGTAAAGCTGCGTTTCTCAATCTTGCTTTTGCTAAAATACAGACCAAGTTATAAATTCATGTAGATATTAAAAAATGAAACCTCAAAATTCTTCAGAAAAATACTTGATGCTGGATGGTGCTTAGAGCTGAAACATGAGACAGGGATGTATGCCTGTTAGGATGTGGACCTGCTTGTCCTCGGTAGGTTTTTGTGTCCTTTGCCACTTACAGAGGTCCCAGATTTTGATGAAATGAATTTTTTTTCTAACCACCACCTTCTAAATGCCACCTGGCAGTTGGATACTGCCCAACAAGCAATCCTGCTAAACTTCCTACAAACTTCTGGCCTGACTATGACTCCTCTGCTTTCACTCATATTGCAGGAACTGTGCTGATTTTTTTTCAGTCTGTATTTTTAATTTTCCACTAAACTCTTTCCCCACACTTGTGCTTTATCTGCAGGAGGAAAAGTGAAATGTAGAAAGACTTTTTTTTTTAAACAAACAATTTGGATACAACACTGAATATATGGAGGGGGAGCTGATTAAATGATTATACTGAGGCCACTTTTATATAGCTCCACCTCAGAGAACATTGTTGCAAATTGTGGTAAATAATTGCTTCAATAAAATAGAGCCCAATATTCATTTTGGGCCATTTCCAGAGCTTGTTGCTTTCAGGAACCTATGTATATTTAAGATCCAGTAAATTTTGTTGCTCTTTGTGCTGTCCTCCCAGTCTCTTACCATTTAGGGGAGCTTTCCAAATCTGTACCTCTGCATGAATGAGCATCATGGGAAACTGTGGAAATTGCTGTGTTGGGTCAATGGTCTTCCCTTTGGGGCGTGTATGTGGTTTTTTGTTGTTTCTACAGGAATAGGATATCAACAGTCTATAATGCCAGAGCCAGCTTCTTAAAGGTGAAAACTAGAGTTTCTTACAAATTCGTCTAGAGAGGTAAAAAAGCAGTGTTGTTAGATCTGCTAACAAGAAAGTCTTATCTAATTAAACTAAGTCTGGGGCTCTTCAGACTTAAGCTCCTATGAAAACCATTATAGGTGCCTGCCTGTCACTGAAAATCTCCATTATAGTTCATGTCTTAAGTTATCAGTATTTTTAAAATGAACTGGCTTGCTGCTTCTCTCGTTCCTTAAAAGCCAGTGCTGTTCAATTTTTGTTAGTTAAGGAATTGGCAGGTGTGTTGAAGGCAGAAGCAGCCTGTGTCTTGTATTTTCATATTGATTGTTCGGGTAGTACAGCATGTCCTGGTCGCAGGAGGTGGTAATGCCAAGTAGCACCGCTAAGCAGATGATGCTTGTTATCTCTCTCTTTTCTTCTGAGCCTTTTCCCAGTGGCTTTGGGACCAGGTTTTGCATTTCATATCCCAATGGAGATTTTCTGCTTTGTTAATCAAATGTAAGAAGTTCAAATAGTTGTCCATTCTTAAAACTTAGATTAAATTTTTCTCTGTAGAAGGATGATTAAAAATCACTGAATTCAGAATTCATACTAAGTTTCTGTGACACTAGTAAACTATTAAAAAAATAAAAGAAAACCCACTCCTATTATTTCAGCCTTACGTTTAAGTGAAGCCAAGTTTGGAGGATGCCCTTTTTACTCCAGAAACAAATCATGTCTTGGGTCCACCCGTGTGAAAAATGACCGACAGATCTCACTGTAACACCAGTGACTGCTGCACGGTGTGGCTGGGGAAGGGCATGGGCTGAACTCTTGATACGGGAGTGTTGTGCAGCTCTTTTGCAAACTGATGGTGAGATGTGCAAAGGAGGAGAAAGCTGTTCTGTCACCTTGGCGCCCACGTGAGAGAACATCATTAAGCAACACTTCTCATGTGTGGTGTTTCACAGCTACCAGGTCAGCACACAGGGTAATGCAGGTTAAAGAATTTAAGCTGCCTCTCAAGCTAGCGTGAGATTGGAGATAGCTCCACTTCAAAACAAATGTAGAGCTGCTGCAAATTCTTTGTGACTGGTAGTAGATACTGGAAATAGGGGAATGCCATAGAGGTGCTGCTCTAGTTCTGTTAGAGGTTTTTCCTTATCTTGATTCATCTGGAGGTAGAAATGTTACTGAAAACACTTCCATGTTGTGATCGATGGATGATAACACGTCAATGAGTATGTCTATTAACTGAATGACGGAAGAACAGCAGTGGAAGGGGCCTTAGCGTGTCCAGTGATAACTTTCAGGTCAGCAATCCAAATTACCCATTTGGCAGGTCAGTGTGGAGGGGCTTGTCTCCCTTTATTTTAGCCAATTGTTAGCAATAACGGAAAACTTGGCCTTCGACGTATGCTGTGGTAGCTATACGGAACAACGGTTCTGGGTGGCCCTGGACTTAAGAACTGATTTTCTGGAACGAAAGTACTGGTATTGAGGTTAGTCTAGTGCCTCTTAAGTCCGTGTCCTGCCTAGTTTGCCCACAGCTCCCGCCTTTTCTTGGCCAGGGTATCTCCAGTTGCAGAGCTGCTGCTTCGGGCTTCCCTGGCTAAGCAGTGTTGCCAGCGTTCCCTGCCCAGTAGCTTGGATATTACGTATTCTAAAGAAAAATGTAAAAACTCTTTCACTTAATCATATGTTATGACCATCACATGTTATGAAGGTCAATTGCAAAAGGTAAGAATCGTTCCAGTTACAGAAACCTCAGTCTTGATTCAACTCTTTCCATTCCAAGGTGGATTGGTTTAGCTAACTGCTCCCTTTCCTCCTCCTAAATGTTTCCAGTAGTGGTTTAATCCTTTTGAAGTCTTGCATTTTTAATTCGGTCCTTCTGAAGCTTGTTACAAGCAGCTAGCAATCCTGGCCAAGACCTTTTAAATAAATGTGTTAGGAAATCATTTACTACGCTCCTAGCAATGTTGAATTACTGTTTAAATAGAGTAAATTAGATCCAAGACTTAATCTCTCATCAGTATCCTCTCATGTGACATTGTCAGTTCAGGATTGGTTTAGTCATTACAATTTCAATAACACTCATGTCTGTCAAGTAGGGCTCCTGTTTCTTTTATAGAAGATTTCAGAGTCTTGGGTTGCATTTATCAATTGTTCTATTTAAATAGTAACTTGGTACTCTTGGTAATTCCGAGCCCTGAGGAAGGTTGGTTTGGCTGATAGATGAAGTAGTTTGTTGACATAACAAAATAAATGAGCCTTTAAATAAAAATGTGTTGAGTTTTGCTTACCTGAAGAACTAGGTGGTATAAAATAAAGTATGAGAATCATTTAGAAAGGTTTTTCCATTGAGTGCACTTCAGATTTCACCTTTAAATAGCCACTTTCCTACTTATGCTTACTGACTTTATTTTTGAAGTAGAAGACAGACTTGACTCTTGTGCCTTTGATTAAATCTTTATGGTAGAGTGTCACTGTTTGCTGATGTATCCTTTTCTATGAGTGTTACCACATCTTTTCTGGCATTTTGGGGAGAATTTCAGGCAAAGCTCCAAATGCCAGGAATAAACTGTTCATGTATGGCAGTCGGGAGTATACCACCTTAAAGGAAGCGTGAATTAAAAGCACAGATTTCAATAAATCAAGGAGGTGTTAAACTTCTAGGCAGAAGTGATGGCAGGTCCTTAGGTTCTTTCTTCCATCATGTAATTGCAAGCAATCATGTAGGAGAAGTAGAAGACCAGCAGGACAGACAGAAGCTTCGTCTTGAAGCCTTCTGTTACAAAACGCTCCTTCAAGTCCCACGTAAAATCTGTTGTGCAAGAGCAAAAGTCACATTTGGATGTCTGTGCCCTGCATGGGAAGCAAAAGAGATCAAGGAAATCACCGGTGTCATGGGCAGCTGCACAAGCAGGGAACGTGTGAGGCAAAATCCTTGGGGGATTGCCAGCAGACCATGCAACAGAAGCAAATAAAATCCTTTCGTTGTGTCTGCCAGTTTTTAATTCCACACCCCAGAGAACAAATTTATTCTTGGGAGCATAGGCAAGATTAACTAACCAAACACCTGAGGACTTGCCTATGTTGTGGAGCAGAAGCACATGTCACTCAGCCAGGAAAGAAAAAAAATCAAAGACCCCAAACAAACCATGGTAATCAAATTATGTAGTGGAGGGAATGGTAGAAACTGGGAGACAGACACGGAAGGGCAATAAAGAGAATGTTTCTAGCCTGTTTTGGCCAAGAACCTTTTCCCTAATGATAGGAAAACGCATTTGGCTTTGATCAGAATGGTTTCCTGCTGTTTCTGCCCCTCTTCTACTCCACTCCTAGTTATGAGTTTGTACTAGTTTTGTGTTGTCTTTTTATGTTACCCTGACAGCTACTAGCTGTCATATAAATAATCTGTTTCTGAAACAGATTCCACTTTCTGAAAGGGGCAAAAATTACAGAGGAAGCGGATTTGCTTGAACCAAGAAAGCTGTCACTAAAAGACTAAGCGAAAGCTAGTGAGAAGTGGCAGGAAGAGCAGCTGTCTCCCAAGCAGCAGCAAAAAGAAGCGTTTCTATCTTTTCTGCCTTAGTTTGGTGTCTGGATTTCCTGTTTCTTCTTCTTTGTTGCTCTAATAAACCAAGGGCAGTGCTCTCCGAGGGCTCCAGCAGTGCAGTGGGATGCTCTAACAATGCTGTCAGATTATCAGCCAGTCCTTTTTAAGCACTAATTATTCTCTGTCAACTTGTTTGTTTTCATTTTCTCCTCTCAGTGGGAACAAAGGAGCTGAGATCCACAGGCGATAGTAGTGATATAGAAAATATATGTTCTGATAATGGCATAAACTGCAGCTTGCTGGTGTCTTGCTAGATGATCACGTATAGAGCTAATGGATTTTCAATTAACTGCATTAAGTTGTGCCTTTTGGTTGCCCCCACATAAGGATCAGTAATTTTGTCCAGGAACAGGGAAAGTTAATTAAGGTTGTTTCTTTTTTTCTTAAGATACTAACCAACATAGTATGAATTTTATGTCTCTGAAACCAAGTGTTTGCTGATTAACTGTGTTGGACTTGGGCTGAAAAAATTAACAAATTTGAAATATTCTAGGTTCAGAGAACTTCACAGTCACCTTACGATCAATTTGTTAACAAAAAACTCTCTCCAGGCAGAATTTGCTTACTAATTATTCACAGAGATCTACTATAACGAGGCCTCTGTGAAAAAAGTGTGGCTAATGGATTTATCATGTGAGGCTTTTTTGTCTTGATATATCTTCTAATGGGTTTGCCCTGCAAATTCTTGCACTCAAGGACTGATGAAAAGCAGTAACGCTGGGCACTGAAATTTATAAACCAATTTACACTGCAGAAGGAATAACAGATTTTCATTGAGTTAATGTTTAATTATCTGAGATCTTTTGTTCTTTATTTCTTCTAACTGAATTGGTTTGTCACTTCTGTTAATTAATTAGACAAAAGAAAAAAAATCAAGCTCACTGTTGCTCAAATTAGCGTCAGTTGTGGGATTAGTGCATGGTTTATTGCCTCCACGAACACACACTGCCTCTGCTTTGCTAACACAAAGGCCAGTGTGGGCTCAAAAGCTGAGCCACTGCCAGCTTTGAGGAAAGAGGGGAAAATCACCTTTTCAGGCTTGATAAGCTTAGAAATATCTGACTCTAGCTAGATAGAAGTCTGATTCCTCTAGCACAATGACCTTAAATGTGCCAGCGTTGGAAAAAATCATAGCAGTCATTACACTTGACTTTAAAGGAACTTATTTTGGGATTGCCGTGGCTGCCAGCCCAAGCTGTGATGCGAGGGTTGCTAAGGTTACGAGGAGGCCCTCAGTGATGTGCAGTGACATTCAGATGGGAAGAAGCAACAAATCGAGTAAAGAAAACAATTTTTGAAATTGGACTTTCAAATATATTTGGATGATCATTTGCTCACCTTTCTTCCCTGACACGTAACAGCTCCACATGAGCAATTTAGTAAATTATTTCCCAAGGGCAGAGTACATACACGTTTCTTTCCTTCCCCCCTGCTCCCCCTGCACTGTTGAGGAGGGATATTTTACTGGGCAAGACATGGTAGAGTGCGGGTGATACATTGCTATATTTTAATCTATTCTAGAGGAAACATATCTTGTCTTATGATGTTGTTTTATTTTTACCTTCCTCTCCTTGAGTCATGAGGATGCAGAGCATGAGATGGAGATGAGGGAATCTGTCCTCACCTCCTCTCTCTGCTTTACCCAGCCCCAGCATGTTCCTCCTTTCCCTCCAAAATCCTGCTGGAAGGAGCCCCAAGGGGCGGTGGGGAGTGATGGTCCTGTCTGGGCTCCGCTCTGTTCTCATTTGGGCTATAAAACAGTCTGGCAGAGTTAAGTGAATTTGCTGTTTCCACTCCTTTCTGGAAAGGAGGGAGAGCTGATCTTGCTTGGTGAGAGTAAAGTGACTGTTTTGTACAACTGTGATGAAAAGTCTCTGGAGGGATGGCAGCACTCCTTTGCATCGAGGAAAATAGTGACTCTGCTACTCCCAGATCCTTATAAACTACCTATTTCCTGCTCATTTTAAAGGGGGTAAATGTCAAAAAAGGAAGTAGCCACTTGCGGTCCCTTTTTACGTAGCCTAACCGTACTCACAAATGCTAATGGTAAGATCTTTTTTATGTATGGAAATATCAGAGATAATAGGTGAAAGGCAACATGGAAAAGTCTGCTGTCAAGGCTTCTGTATAAACAATATCTTGGGGCTTTGGGAAACTTTTGTAAACCCCTGATTTTCAGCTTCATTTCACCTTCCGTCAGTTTCTGTAATTCTTATGGTAAATAACAACCTGATTTACATTTTTCTTCTTTGAAAATATGAATGTTGTGAAAAATAATAGGGTGCACCACGTTTTGTTAAGTGTTTGGGGTTTAGAGTATGGGAGGATAACACATAAGCACAGATACAATTCTCAGTGAATAGGTAGAACTGGTATGAATAGTATAACTGTATTCAGGCTCTGTATCCACCATTTAGAGAAATGATGAAAAAATATGTCAGTTTGAAATGTTAAATAAAACATGTGAATACAGCAGTGTTTAAGAAAAGATGGTAAAGCATGAAAGGAGAATCCCACTGAATCAAATAACTTTTCTGAATGAATATTCTGAAAAGAATAAATTGCTGTTGTATTTAGAGATTTTCTTACCATTATCTTTAAAAGCCCCGTTCTAACTCAGGATTGGGTATTTTTCAGGTCTCTGAATAAACCTCACTGCTGGGATTCTGGATTATTCTCCTAGATACATAATTTATTAGGATATTTCACATTAAAAAAGAAGTCTCAGAATAAGCCTTTTATTGCCCTTCAAGTATTACTCGTCAAGAAACCATGGCCTTAAAATCATTCAAGAGAAGTAATAGCCTCCTACTTTTTTTCCTTTTTTGTTTTTCTTTTGTCTTTAACTCAGTGAGCTCTGGCACCTTTTCCATCCTGTCTGCAAGAATGGCTTTTGGTCCCTCAGCCAGGAGAAGGGTGGGCAGCAGACTGAGTCCTCCTGAGGCTTTGCTGGGTGTGCTGCAGGTGTTCTGCTTCAATTTTTCCTTCTAGCTTCAAGCTTACAATTATTTTTTTATTCTTTGACTCTCACAGCTATGTCTGTTCAGTTTTGTTGCCTTCATGTTTCCTCCTCTCCCTCCTGGTTTTGCTTCCATGGCTTTTTTGGGAGGGTTTGTAGTGATTTCAGGGTGCACGGCACAATACAGAAAGTGCCAGCCTTGATCCATGGAGAAGAATGTAAGACCAGTGTGAGCCTGTCAGTCAAAAACGCTCTTTTATTCTCTGGCAGCTGGTATTCCTTGGACTTTCTGAGACTGAAATAGTTTCTTGTCATTTAGTATCACTTGGTGGATTTATTTCCTATGAACTCTTCCAAATGTGTTTTTTCCCCCCCTCTCATCTGTTAATGCTGGTAAGCTGTCCCAGGTTCAAGGTTCCTTGTCCACTTCATTCCCAGTGAGAGAAAAGAGGGAGTGGGAAATGCCAAGAGTAAATACAAGAGTAAATCCTGATCAGTTATCTAACTGGAGCTGAAAACTGAACTGTGGTGTGTGATGGGGCCTTTAAATGAAGCCGAGGAGAGCCTTCCTGCTCTGCAGGAACTTCTGAAATGGAAGTTAAGGATCGTTAGTCTCTTCTCGAAACCATGTGTGGGGTTGGGTAGGGATCTAAGATGAGGAGATAGCAAAGGTACTAAATTGAGGAGGACAGTTTGCTTTTTACTTGCTTATATATTGCATTGCAAGTGCAAATTTATGAGGTGTTCTCATTGCTGGTAAAATGTTGTTTGCAGTCTGGAGGAGAAGGTAGCCAAGGAAGCTCTGCTTTCAAAGACACCGGGTAGACAGGCAGACTCATTTCTGGGAATGAGTTTCACCTGTTTTGGTCAGGTGCAACTTGTTTTCTACTGACTACTCTTTCTGCTGCAGCAGGAGGCTGGCAGAGGGAATAAGCTCAGTAACTTTGAAGAAAGGTGGTGTGGAGCTAGGAGTTCTTTTCTCCAGTAAGTGTTCTGAAATTCTATGTTTACCTTTACAAGATCTGTACCAGGAAAGATCCTACAAGGATTTTCAGTTGCGTGATGCGTTTGTTGCAGTGAGCTGCTGTGGAAAGCTTTGCACGCCTGCAGGTAAGCGTGCTGCGGTTGGAGTCTTTCCTCCAAGCCCTCCCTGCTCAGGGGAACAGTTTTCATCTCACTTACTGTACCAGTTTCACACAATTGTAATTTCTCTGACTTCAGTGGATTTTCTTGGGATGTGCTAGTGTCAAGTCAGATTTGGGTCTCAGGTTTTGCAAAACCAAGCTGAAAATAAAGCAAGGGGGAAAAAAAATAGTTTCCAGGAACACCTATAGTTTCTTATTTCCAGCTTAGGAGTTAATATACCATGAAGTCTTTCATTTTGTGGTTTTTTTTTTCAGTAGTACTCAGACTCTTCTGCTCCTGCAGAGAAAAACAAGGTGAAGAATTACACAGAAATGAAAAATAATGAGGGGAAAAAAAAAAGAGATGTAGTTTCCACATTCCACTTGGGAGCTTTAGAGAGATGTCACTGTTTCAGTGGTTCATGATGTGTGACTGTGCCCATGTCCTGGTCTCAGCTGTACTGCTGCAGTTGGCTTCAAAATCTGAAGTGATTTGGGATCCTTCAGAGGTTATAG
Organism: Tauraco erythrolophus; assembly: GCF_009769465.1. NCBI lineage: Eukaryota > Metazoa > Chordata > Aves > Musophagiformes > Musophagidae > Tauraco > Tauraco erythrolophus. Next base: position 39,257,777 of record NC_141473.1, read on the forward strand.
AAATGTAAAACATTATTATTAAGTTGGTGACAAGTTGTATTCAAAATGATGTCTTACATGCTGAAAGCGTTCTCAAGCTTGCATGTGGTTTTTGAGAAGAAAGAATTCACAACAGCAGTGGCTGGTAAAATGAGTCCAGAGTTCACATATGCTGGTAGTATCAGATTTTCGTTTTTATGAATAATTCTGACAACAAAAGTGACATGTTGAATTGTAACTGAAATACGCATGTACTTTTAGGCACACGTTAGCTGTCTATAAAAGGGCTTTTCTGTCTTCCCCTAGTTAAATACTGAATGCCTTAGGGCATTTCAGATTCTACTGAAGCCAGGTTAGTGTTGAAGTGATTCAGGGATTTGGTGTGCTTTTCTCACAGGTATATACAAAGAAACTCTGTTCAGGCTACAAATAATATTTTTTTTTTAGACTATTATTCCAACACATATGACTTGTTAGCTGAGAACTCTGCTCTTTCTGCTCCCTCTGATATTAGCATTGTCATGGACTTCAATAAAATCATTGGCAAGTTTAGCTCAACTGAAGTACTTTGATGTCTTACGACAATTGGTTGTTGCCACAGCGTCTCTTCAGATAGAGCAACAGTGTGTGTCCTAAGGACAACTATGCCTGGTTGGCATTCCTGCAGCTTTCCCCCTTTCTACCAGGGCATGTGTCCTCTGTTCTGCAGAACCAAACGTGGAACTGCATGCTGTATTTCACCCTAAGACGTAAGGAGAGGCAGTATTACATGCAGAGGGTGACAGATCACCCATTTCTGAGGTGGGTTACCTAGGGTCTGCAAATAGAGAAACAATGGTACGAGAACAGGCAGGTCTGAAACCAGAAAGTATCTGCCTTAACTGTGAGAGGTGCGTCTCTCCGTTCATACATGCTCTTCTCATCTTCCAAAATGTTCCTGCTCCTGCTATGAAGGAGTGCTTCTCTTTGAGACAATTTTTTAACAAATGTCATGGTTTAGGCTGGCCAGCAACTAAATGCTACTCTCGTGCTTGCTCAGCCTCCCCCACCCCCATGGGATGGGGAAGAGAATCAAAGGGGAAAAGGTAGAGAGACCTGTGGGTTGAGATAAGAACGACTTAATAATAAGAAGAAGAAATTAATATATATAAATGTATAATGATAATAATATATACAAAAAGGTGATGCACAGTGTAATTGCTCACCACCCGGTGACCAAGCCCCATCCCATCCCAGATTAACGATCCCAAAACAAATGAGTCCGAACGCCGCAATCCTGGATGCATGAGAGGCAAGAGAGAGATAGTTGTCTCGGAACGAGTGCCCTTGGAAGAGCAAAGGTCCTTCTTTCTGGTCAACCCTCATTTTTATACTGGGTGTGATACTGCATGATTTGGAATACTTCATTGGGCAGTTTGACCTCAATCTGAAGTCTAAGTTCAAATCACAAGGGGAGCTGTGGACCCTTACTCCCGGCTGTGCCTCCCCTCAGCCTGTTGTGCTCCTGCACGCTGGCAAACACATGGGAAGCTGAAAGGTCCTTGAGGCCTCAGTGCCAACTACAAACATCAGTACGGTATCAGCATTCTTCTCATAACGGGTCCCAGACTGAAACCGAAACACAGAGCTCTTCTTGCTGCTAAAAGGAACGAGCTCTGTCCCAGATGAAACCTGGACAACAAATATCACACCATTAGCCGGTTGGATCTTGGCCGTGGTCTTTGGCACAGTATTTGTCAGGAACAAAATCAATGCCTTGCCTGCCTTTTCAGGGAACCCATCGTCAAAAGTTTGATTCTCTCCAGCTCTCAGCTTGAGCTGTTAGGATTGACAGTCAGAAGAGTCATCCTCTTTTAGGTAATTGGAGGAAGTGCCATGAGGTCAGTAATGTGAGCCAACCAGAAACTCCGATGTCATTTAAAATGCAGTTGCTGACAGTGGAAATCCATGTATCATGGTTCTGAGCCAGGGAGCCTCCTGCCTCCAGGGGATGGGAATCCCTATGAAACAGAATTTTGAAACTGGCCTTTTTGTCATTGCCTCTAACATGTTGGCCTTTAAGCAGCAGTTATTGTAATATGCTATTTCCTGATAGGTTACAGGTTCTTGCCTCTCTCTGACAGACAGGATATACTAGTTTGAGGCTGTGGTAATGCAACAGAGCTTCTTGTTGCACTGGAATGTGGGCATGGGAGCTCCAGTCTGCCTGCCAAAGCTAACGTTGGCATACCTTAGAGCGGATTTTCTACCACGGAGATATTTCACTCTTTTTAGGAACCTTGCAGGTAGCAATTGGTAATATAATGAATTATTATTAATATCATAGTGTTAATATGTAAGTATAATGGTTGTTGTTGTTATCGTTAGGCTTGAGACCCTAATGAGGATCAATTCAAGTGTGCCAGTACTGTCACTGTCTCCAAGGGTTTCCAGTCAAGGTCAGCAAGCAATGCACAGAAGACGAGAAGGAGCTGAGCCAGCAGGTATAGGGGTTACATACAGTCAAGTCCTCAGCTGCATGAGTGAAGGGTCTCTGAGTTTATGAAAAGGTATGGGGATAGGTAGGGTAGCAGAAAGCGGAGCACTGCAGGATTTCAGAGAGGACACTGAAACAGCAAGGAGATGGATAAGCTAAACTGTGGCAGTCTCTCGGCCAGAGGGGCTTTGCTGGCTTGAGGAGTGCTGGTGTGATCTGAAGAGCACGTATATAGCTTTACTTGCCATTATTCTGCTGTCATAAGACCCTTCAGACCTCTGATTCATGTGACAAATTGCAAGGCTCAAAAGAGCAGCTGCGTGTTTGCTGGGACCTGATACATTGCTCTGTCAATTGAGTTGTAATCCAAACTGACCAAACTCCATTGGCCAAGGATAACGCTTCTCCTCCCACTCGCCAGAGAGGCCCAAAACATTGGTCTGTATGCAGAAGTTTGCCTGGTTCTTAGGCAGATGGATCTCTGAGAGCGAATGCTAAAATGCTTAGTTTGAAGAGCAAAATCAAAGAATAACCTCTGGGGTTAATACTCAAAATGGGGAAAAAGAGATTCTGTTTTGTATCAACAGGAAGATTTTATACAGTGCAAACTGTTCTTTAGGGAAGCGTCTTCTGTGATGGTCTAAATTATGCACCGTGAATGATGATTATCTCGCAGTGCACATACAGATCATTCAACCATGAGATTGGAATCATGTTAGTAATAATTAAAAGTATGTACTGGCTTTTGTGCTTGAGTGTGCTGTTCTGGCCTGTGATTAAACTGTGTAGTATGAGGACATGAATTTTGACTCATTCCAGCAATCATTTATAAGTAAAATCTCGCCTGTAGAAGGTGTATACCCAGTTACTCATTACCTTGTGTAACGAACCAAGTCCATAACCTTCTTGGTGGTGTATGAAAATAATACAACGTGATGGAAGGTTCTCATTTATGCTATCGTTCATTTTGTGTGACTGGGTGAAATCTGCAGAAGCGTTGAGACAATCATCTTTGTACCTTTAGTCCTCTTCGAAATTCCAAAAAAGGAACTTTTCTGCCCATGGTGAGATGCTGACTGGCTAGGAATAATTTCTGTCAAAACAGTCTTACAATGAGGGTGGTCAAGCACTGGAACGGGGCTCCAGAGATACTGAGGAGTCTCTGTCCTTGGAGAGTGCTGAAACAACTGTTACAGCTTTAAAGCAAGAAGTTGGACTAGATGAGCTCCAGATGTTCTTTCCAGCCTGAGTTTTCCTGTGGTGTTTCGTGGTTGTTTTTTTTTTTTTTTTGTGGCTTCAAAATAACTTTAAGAACATATAAGCCCCACCAGAATGGAAACCTGTAATTTTGAAACAACCTGTAAGTTTTAAAACCTGTAAGTTTAAAACAACAATAGCAAAATAATTAGGGCCATTCAGTACTTGGAGCATTCCTAAATTTTACAGGACATGAGAAATCTACTGAGTTAAGAAATTCTGTAAAGTGTACAAATTCTGCAGACTGACCTGACAAAACCCAAAAGGCTTAGGTTGGGCAACTCCCTGTCACGTCCATGACCTTCTGATGGTCTTTAAGCGATTGAAAATATATAATACTGCAGTATTTCATAACAAATGAAAAAATTCCTAATAAATAATGTCACAGTGGATCTTAGAAATCGAGTTACAGAAAATGGAACATGGCCCAGTGAATTGTGATTTGCTGCATGTCAGAAGCTCTAGCTGCCTCCGCCAAGTTGGTCCGTGACCTTGAGAGAGTTATTACATCACTCAGTACCAGAAAATGCAGAAATGGGCTTTGTACCCTCATTCCCTTCGTGCTTTTTTTTTTTGGTTGGCAGGGAAAGCATTAGATGGGTAACCTCTGTTCAAATTCGCACCATCTACAGCAGCACAATCTAAGGAAGGCTGAGCCAGAGGGCAAAGTAATCACTTTCAGGAAAACACTAAGTAAAATGTTGCATTTCAGGACATGTACCCTGCATTATTTACATCCATCTCTCCAAACCCGATACAACGCGTGGCTCAACTCAAAGTCTTTCTGAAAAATCAGAATGTAATTGCTGACTTAAATTGATATGAGATTATATTAGGTAGGAGATGGTGACATACATAGATGTATCAAACGTATATCATCTTCTTGCAAACAAATATAACTTCTCACTTCTGTTCAGCCCTCCTCGGAAAAAAATGCAGCTCTGTACAGGGTTTTGGTTTATGATCATTTCTCTGGAGTCCCTGCTGTTTGTGAAATGCTTCTCCTGAAAGAGTACCAAATAGAGTTTTGTTTGTAATAAATTCAGACAAACCTTGGGGCTGCGCACTATCTCAGAAGGAGCGATCCTGGATGGAAACAGCGACTTTCCCTCCCTGGGACAGGGTGAGGAGTAGGCTGGGGCAGGGCCCTCTGGCTCTTTCCTAGGTTTTGTCGCATTGCTTTGCCACATATCCCAATCTCCTCTTTAACTGGTTCTTGTGCTGAAGATCTGACCTTATTGTAAAAATCTGGAAGTGGGGGGCATCCAGAGGAGCACTGCCTGGCTGAGATGAAGCCTGCAGTTTCTATAGAACGTTGTGATTCCATATGCAGGATATCTTTTTTAGCCAGTGTAGTCCTGCCCTACTAATTTTGTGTGGGTTGGGTGCTACCAGCTAACTGACTTGTATATTTTAGCACATTTTCTTGACAGAGGCTCTGCTGCATTTGTGCATGACTATAAATCTCATTTATAAGACCTTTTTATTTTCAATTCTGTGTGTTTTTGTGCGTTGTATTGTGCATTATTTTGGGGATGTGGTCTGCCATTTCTTCTCTACTCGTCTATAAATGCAGTTGTATTGCTGTGCCCAGAGTTCCCCTGAAAAGCAATTGGAGATGAACCCGTGGACACAGCCTCCTGCTACTGGGGCCACCAGATTGACAGTTACAGATGGTCAATAATGAACAGGCCTTCATCAATTTTCTTTTTAAAGAAGCTATAATTAACTTTCCTGAAGAAAAGCATATTTCTACTGGCAATCTGGCAGCCTAAATACTAGCTTTGTAGCAAGGTTTCATCTCTTAAAAACTAGGCAAGGAATATAAAAGTTACCTGTAAACTTGCAGGGATTGAACTTTAATGTTTCAGCAGCAAGTTTGTTTTGTTTTGTTTTTTTTTTCAAGTCATATGTAATTCTTGAATTTCTCTAAGTTTACAAAAACACAGCAAGAATTATTTTAAGATTCAATCTAGGTTTTTTTTAGAATTGCAAAAATCAGGGCTTTCTTGATTTTTTTTTAATTACTTTTTTCTTCAAAAAAAGAACTCTTTGCTGATTATATTTTATTTGAAAATTAATGATATAATAATGCTTGGAATCCCTAAGTCCCTTGAGATGACACATTTTATTGCACAAGATCAATGATAGCATGTTTTGAACGACAGATTATTTTTTTATGGTTTCGTACTATATCAGAGAAACCACAGACGAGGGGAGGATGTGAGCAGGGGAGAATATTTATAAATAGTTATTAGTTTTGCTATTTTTATACAATTATAGTAGCTGCCCTCATCTATGAAGAGATGCTCACAAGTACAGTGACAACAGAAATAGTCAGTAAAACACAGAAGAAATTATGGGGCTACAAGAAAAATCAAAATATACATTAGCTTACTGTTGGCTTTAGTTTGTGGAGTGCAACCTTTGCGATACGTCCTCAGTTGTTAACAGGTGGAACCTCTGTGATGCCATTGGGATTTGACTCATTAGTCACCCAAGGATGGGTTCCTTTGTGCTTTATGTGCAAATCTTACTTCTTATAGTGGTGTTTTCTGGGTGCACAGAGTTGTCATCCTTTTTTTTTTCTTCCTTCAGGGGTTTGGTTGGGTTTTTTAGTGTCTTTTATACTGATACGCTCTAAAATGTAATCAACTACCATGTCACATCACATCATAAATCCTACCCTAGATTCTAACACAATTAGTTCACTGGAATTACTAATGCCTACACTTGGAATTAGATGCTAAAGCAGAATTAATGTGTCATTACGCTATAGCATCCTGGTCAGAATTACCTCTTTTACACAGAAATCCAAGATAACTATCTCTGTAATTAAATGTGCTCCCGCTTGCTTAATAACTATAAAACCAGCCACTTTCCTGGTGTAATTGCTTAGCAGTATTTAAGAATGCTCTGTGTTATCACCTGATGTGGATCTTTGGGAGAATTATAGTAGGAAGAAAAGAAACAAAAAAGCAAGTTGCTGTTTAAGCATGATAAATGCAAGTGTATAATATTAAGTACATGGTTTTCATTCTTAAAACTGTTTCCTAGAAAGTTAAAGCAAAGATCCAGAAACGTTAGTGCCAAATGCACAATGCTCCAAAGAAAAGAGGGAGCAGTAGGAAGAGTTATTTTAACGGACTGACTTTTCCTCTCATTTTTCTCCTTTCTGTGATCACTGAATCTTGGTCTGTGTTTTGCACGTGGAGTTCTATAGTAATCTTACATCAACATGAGGGGAGAAGATAATTTGTTTGTGCACAGTCTTTAAAGTTTGAGTTTTGGTGGGGTTTTTTTATATATTTTTATACTTATAAATTGGAACACTACAAAGACGTATTTGTAAATCTCCGCAGGTCTGTCAGAAATTTGAATGAATTTTTTTTGTTAGGCATCCCTGGGTAAGACCAGGTGTTCAGCAATGTTTACAAACACATGCAGAGATGTCAGCTTATGTTTCACAATGATGTAGACCATATTATGATTTTCTTGGAAGCCAGGTTGTTTGCCTATTGATTGATGCACTGTCTAGGGCGAGAGTAAACAAAGAAGAAATAATTAATGGAGGTGGATATTTTATCTGTGGCTATACCTCCTCACCTACCAGATCCAGATTCTTACTGTTAGCTGCCAGGATTCATGCTCCAGTCCTGTGCAAGAGCTGGAGAGACACTGACATGGAGAAAGACTGGGGCTCTGTGTTTGCTTTGGAAACGCAGTGAGGAGGATATGTGACATTCCTCCTACTTGCCTTAGACGTTTGTGAATCATCTGAAATACAGGGACTGGTGCTGCGTTAGCTTCTTGTGTGGGCACATGACTGGCCCTTTCTGCTGGGCTTGTGCTTATTGTGTAGCCATCAGAGCCTGTGTCCAGGGTGGCGAAAGGATGATGCATGTGATTTGCAGCTGTTGAGCATTGCATCAAATGTGAATTTCTGCTTTGCAAGTATCGAGAGAGGTCACTAATATCAATATATATTGTTTCTTTTTTTTTTTTTGAGGTGCAGAAAATTGCATTTCTTTCCAGGATAACTATGATAGTTTGCAAATATGACCTTTTTTGTGTTTGGTTTTCAAGTATAGATATTATTGCGTTAGCTGGTCTTGATTCCCAAGTGAAAGCAAAGATACTGTTGGTTGTCGAATGTGAGTTGTCATACTGAAGGTTGCTTTATGCTACAATGCATTTAATTGTATACTACAGTAAAGTGTTTCTCTCTCCTTACATAGTCATTTTAGGCAGTAAATATTCCTTCTGGTCTGATAAATACTCCTTCTTCTGTAGGACTTATGTATCCTTGCAACATTCTCTGTCTGTGCCTTCGGTGACCGAATAGCTAAGCTTTGCTGATAATTTCTTTTGTCATTTTTGCCCTGGTTATTTCAATTTTGAGTCACAAAAGTCTCTATTAATATACTTGTAGATCACTTTCTCAGCAGGCTGATTTCTTTTTGTTACTTTTCTGATGTAAAATATATTATGTTTTCCCATAAATACGACTCTTATCCCTTGATATTTTGTTAACCACTTTGAGGTAGCCTCTCAAAATTATTTTTTGCTTGTTTTTAATAGCTTTATATATTAAAAGTCTAATCCTGCTCCCAGTGATGCTTTAACATGTTTTTCCTTTGACTATAAAGACAGTATAAACTCTAAGACTTCAGCATTCAGACTGCTGGAATGTGTGATATTTTCCTATAGTCCTAAATGCAGGTTGTACTTAAGAGGATTATTCATTCACTATAGATGTCTAAGGCATAAAGGCACAAAAACAAAGTGAAGAGGGAAGAATTTGTGAGGGGATGAAACACCAAACTTTTTCTCAAAAATAAGAGGGAGTGGAAATCTGCCAGGGAAACCAGAAAGTAAGTAGATGATTGTGATATAAAAAAAAAAACTAAGATAATAAAAGGCCAGACCACCTCCGAAATGATTTCTGCTCTTTTGTTCTTTATAGAGAAGTTTGAGGTTGAGTTCCCGTTTCAAAACCTTTCTTTATGGAGGACTTCTTAAGGAAAACAGTGTAGAAATAAGTGGTAAGAGGTCACCAGTAGAGAGAGTACCCAGCAGCCTGTGGTGGGACACGTTGTTAAATGTGTCCCCAAGTGATGCAAAAAGGAACAGGGAGCAGGTTTCACTGGTCATACTGAGTTTTTCAGTAGAGTAAAGGTGAGGACTGACTGTGAACAGCTGCATAAAGAAAAAAAAATATTACGTAGTGCTGAGTGATAAAAGTGACGGGTGAAATACAGATAAATGCAACATGATGTACATGGCGGGTGGAGGGGAAGATGAATGATCAAATGTATTGTATAGGCTCCATAAAAGGAACAAGTGGGACCCTCTCACCTGGAAAAACAAAGTGCCTGAAGAGATGTAGGAAACTGGGAGGTGAATATATCTCCCTGTCAGAATCTAGCAGGAATCAAACGAAACTCAAGGGCTCTGTGCCAAAACAGAGAGGAGGTGGTTCTTCATAAAGTTGGTAAAACTTTGGAACACCACAAGATGCTGTGGATGCCAGAAGTTTCCAAATGTACAAAAGCCTAGCTGGGTAAATTAACAGAAGAAATTCCTTCAAATATCATTACATAGAAGTACACAGTGTCTGGTTCAGGAAGTCCCTGCCAGTCCCTCTAGTCCAACTGGAGGCTGGACGAGCGTTTAGGGAAGCACTGATTGATGATGCTGTGATTGTCCTATTTCTTTGTTCTTCCGTAGGCAGCCACTATTGAACATCATAGTGACAGCTGTTGGGCCGGATAGATCTGTCCTAGTGTAATCTTCCTTATGCTCTTTTTGTTCTCCTCTATTTAACAATATATGCCTTTAAGAGTTCGTGTTTGTTAAGCAGTCTTTTGCCATGTAATGAAAGTGAACATGACCGTGTTTTAATGGCTTGAAATGTGTGTGTCCCAAAAGACAGGAGGAAATGCAATGAAGTCAAAACAGCTGAGCCACCTCTCAAAGGTGCTGAGGCAGCTGAAACTGGCTAAATACTGAGTAACCTCTCTGTAAGGCAACAACCATTAGTAAGATTACTTGATAGGAAAGATTCTGTTCTTGATTTCTCTGAGTGTATAGAAAAAATAGAGATAGCAAAACTGGTTTTACGAAAGGAACATATAGTGAAGGCAAACGCCAGCAAAAACCCAGTGGCCCTGAAGTGTGTGTGTGTGCATGTGCATTTGCTGTTGGGCAGGGGGCACGTGTCAGAGCAGCAAGCACTGAGCTCCTTGCATCACCCTTACACCTGAGCTCTAACGTACCTTTCCAGGTCCCAGACTATGTTTCACCTTTCTGATTTCGATCATCTCTTCTTTGCTCCTTAAGAAGGACTGCTGAAGTACACGTGGGCAGTAGATTTTGGTTTTGGAGAGAAATGCAACTTTGAAACACTAGAGGAGACTGTGGCTTAGCAATTGCTGGAATACCTGCCTCAGAAAGGATGCAATCACTGCTCTACTGCAATTAGGATGGTACCGTGTGCATACATTTTTTAATAAGAATATGTTTTGTACAAATGTTTTTTTCTTTGGACACACTGTTAGCTTGCAGTCCATAGATAAAGTTACTTACAGATTGTAGCATCTGCTGATGGCTGCAGAACAATTATCTCCCAAGTAATTAAGTTCTGCTGAATCCAAAATATCTGGCTTAATGGAACAACGTTAAGAAAAGTTTTTGCTATTTCTTTTTGTGAAGTATGTTATGTAATTTACAGTTAGAGATCCTGAAAGTCTTGATTTCACTCCTTTTGCTGGAGGACTTTCAGCAGCTCTTCATCAGTTGACCTTTCAAGAGGCCTGAACTTGACTGAACAAACATGATAGACTCGATCATCATCTGGTGCAAATAAATCTTGCACCGCTAAAATCATTGGAGCTGCACTGATGTACACCAGCAGATGATCTAAGTCAATATTTACAACCTAGTTGTTGTTGGTGAAGTTTATTGATACTTCAGCTGAGCTCAGCTGTGAGGGAAAGCCTGTGAAGGATGTAAGCTGAAACTCTCAGTAATTTTGTTTTCACATATTCTGTGGCTTCTTTTCATCAGCTTACCTAAAGGTTAAAAGAAGAGCTAAATGAAATGGCAACATCTGCCTTCATAAAATAACCTGATGTCAGGACAGCCAGCCTTGCTCACCTATCAGCTCAGAGGCTTTTCCTGGTGATAGCAGGTCTTAGCTGCTGGGAGGTGGGCTGGCTTCCTGAAGAAGCTCACAGGACAGAAATGAAGGTGCCATGACCTTACCCACTAAGTGATTATTTTTTTTTTAATTTTTTTTCAAATACCTGGACAGATCCAGTTGAATGCACAGATTATAAACTTGAGAATGCGATTTTGGATAGAACATGTGATTAATCCCTACTTTAATTGCAAAAGGGAATTTGGTTTTGTTCTGCAAGTGTCATGTGCTGCTACCAAAGATTTCAGATACGTGAAATCATAGAATAGTTTGGGTTGGAAGGGACCTTTAAAGGTTATCTAGTCCAAGATTTGGAAGAGAATATCTGTAAAACAATTTTAGAAATGTAAATACATGTTTATAAATCATCTGGATTGCAGAAGGTAGAGTTGTTTGGCCGGGATATGATTTGAGCAAAGTCCTCAATCAGAGAGCTCACCAACTAAATGCATTTTGTTTTTAAATACAGAGCCTCTGTTAGGGTCTGTCTTTTCCAGTAAGTGATTAGAATATCTGTCTTATTTCTTATGTGCTCTTCTGAAAAAAGACCTGTACAGCTTGTTCTGCGGAGGATCCTTGATAAAAATAATGTCTGTCAGATGACAGTGTTTCTTCTGCTGTGCGCTCCGTCGTCATTCTTGGGTGCAGAGACCACCTTCAGCATCTGATGGCCATTGATGTGCTACTCAAACAGATAAGCAAATAAACATAAACATTAATGCTTGCTTTCTTCTTAGAAGTGTCTCAGAAGGAAGGGAAACTGAGTCATGTACAGTGGGTCTGTGATCTCCAGGTTTTCCAGGAGCATTGCTAACACCCTGATGGCCCTGATGACAGTCCCTACTCTCTTTCCTTAGGTTTTGTGCATTGAAAATCACAACTGCAATACTGTATTGGAATAGCCTGTGTTTAATTAATTTTTCTGTGTGTTTATTTTCTTTATAACGAGAACAAGTATGTAGATTTTTATTCTTCACGTTCTAAGCAATTACATTTCAGAATTTGTCTAGGCAATAGTTCACTTAAGGAGCAACAAAGAGATACACATACATTTCGCACCTTCTGTTGCCCAGACACACTCCTTTTCTTCTATGGATTTTCAGTAGTGGCTGTATCTCACCAGCACTGTATTGTGTTACTCTTGTCAAAACCTTGCCTTCTGATACAAATAGATTAGGTGCAAGCCTGTGCAACCCCTTGCTTCCTATAAAGCTTGGAGAGGAGATGGCTTCAGTGTGCGACAGTTATCGCTAGCATCACAAGGCAGCAGCTAGCAGAGCATTGGAAGCATCAGACTTTCTATGAAGACAGCCCTTGGGGGCATGTATTGTGAGGTTTTTTTTTATAACTGTAGTATGGGGAAAGCTGTAGTTTTCTTAGAAATAAAGTAGCAAACAAGTAATAGGGCTTGGGGAAAGACTTGATTATTAATTCCATTAAATTTGGTCTGATTTTAAGGAAAAAAAATAAAAAAACCTCAAACCTCATCAAAAATACATTTCGTTCATTGTAGCAGTTTATTATAATTTGGAGAAAGGATCTAAGTATTGGAATCTCATGCTATGATAAAGATTTTTCAAGCAAGTCCAAAAATAATTAATTTTTGGACTTATATATTTTCAAATATTAACTGTCATCATAGTCAGCTCCTTAGTGCTGGCAGTGTGTGAGAGGGAGTTACACAGGCTGTCAGCAGGCTCTCAGCACATTAGCCAGGGACTCTGCTTCTCGTCCTTATCCGCATAGATCCAGCATAGATCTGCCTTTGTTCACTGTGGGGTTTTATTCTGATGCTTGTGGAAAACCAGGGGTTTTTTTTGTATCTGCAGACTCCCAGGCTATGGGGAGATAGGGTGATATGTGTATTTTCTCCTACTTGTCTGTCTTTTGTTTCCTGGAGACTTTTTATTGTTCCTGAGCTTTCCAAAAAAAAAAAAAAAAAAAAAAAAAAAACCAACAAAAAAAACCAAACCAAAAAACTGACCTGGAGCCTCAGGGTTCTTCTGTAGAAAGCCACAAACACAACTTTTCAGTAGTGGTTCATCACCTTCGTAAATGCAGAAGGCGAGCGGGTACATGCAGTTACATCTATTGACCCTCGTGGTTTCAGCAGAGCTGTTCTGTCTTCATTACATGCTGGTGCCCACACAGACTACAGCCGCCTCTGATCTTCTTGTGGGCGATTCCTCGGTTGCTCTCGTGTTTGTATAATGTGCTGTGTGTTAAGTAGGGGCTTTGTATTGAAGAACAAAAATGTTATCACAGTTCTTTCACAAACTCTAGAGAGCTCTGTCAGCTAAATAAAACCTGGGAATGCCTACTGCTAGTATCATGCCAGTGCTTCAGTTTCTTTTTAGTCTATTCAGAAATGCTTTTAATATAAAATGTCCATCTTGTGTTCAAGAGTTTAGTTGTTGGTGGCTGTCACCGTATATGCATAAACAGTCTTGTGATGTCATCAAGGTCCCCTCTCTGCAGGTATCATGGTATCGCGTAAACCTAACCTATATAGCGTTGTACACAACTTATGTGTCATTGAGTTCCACCAAAAATCTGTTCAGAAAGAATACCCTTCTTATTCAAAGAGACTTTGATGACAAAATGCATGTTCTGTGGGCTTTGCTATCAGTAAAGGCAACAATACTTCACCTCCACATTCATCTTTTCCCGAGCAGTATGGCAGCATAGGTAATGGAGTGCTCCGTCTGGACTGCTTACATCTCTGCAGAGGTCTTCCGTGCTTATTTTTTCATTTCACAGTTACTCACATTATTATTTCTCCCTAACCCACCCCCTCCCTGGCTCAGCTAGCAGACTGAAAGCACAAAAGACTATTTTTCCCTTAATTAAGACTTCCTTTTTGGTTTAAAAAGAGGCTACTCCAAATCATTCTTTTTTTTTTGTGAAAATCCTTAGAGAAATGTTGCTTCTCAACATGAGAAGACCTGAGTTCTACCCACAGATCTCATACTGACTGTGAGAGATGTTAATTCTCTTCCCTCTTTCTCCACATTTAATGACTTAAACAATTGGACTCCTAGGGAGAAATTTCCCTGACATTTCTCTTCTTGTGATACACTGCAAAAATGAGGGGGAACCTTGGTTTCGTATCGCCAGGGTTGCTGCTGCAAGTTTCAATAAGCTTTCACCACAAGAAAGTTTAAAAAATCATAGATTTGTTCCACCATGTTTTGTAATAGGAAATGGGGCTGTTATTAACTAGGCCAAAGGAGATTTTTGTCACCAAAAAGGATGAGGTCATTTTCAGTAAAGTGTAGCTTCTCTCGTTCCTTCCTTTCTATATTAGACCAAGTCTTGAATTACTTGTAAACATACAACATTGGGCTTAGAATGAAGGACATGAAGTCCTTTACAAGGTGTAGCAGTAACTGCCAGTTTCGTGTTCTGTCCTCTGTCTGGTTTAGTGATTCAAGAGGCTGGCATATTCCTACTTCAAAGGGAAATATTGTTCCTCGAAATCCAACATGTGCTTTATCAAGAATGCCCTTGGAAAATACAGGAAGAGTACCAAAACCATTGACAGTGCTCTTCTACAGGTGCTGTAACTGACCTGGCATCACTTTATACCAATCCTCTGTTAAGTAGAAGACTATTCTGTTGATGTTGAAACTACCGTCATGGCATGTGGACAGTGTCTGCACCATGGATGCATGCATTCTGCCATGTGCCCTTCCATGCTGATAAGGTCCAGACCTGTATGCAGGGTGTTTCCCCTGCACTCCATGGTTCCCTTCAGAGGCTGGTACATGGCAAGGGAGAGAGCCCTGAGGCCACTGCGATGGTTGTGCGGGTCTGGGTAACTGGAGTCTTGTGTGTAAGGTATCCCCTGGAGTGCGAATGCCCAGGAGTGTAGACAGAGCCTATGAATTCTTTCTCCTATTTATTATTTGGAAGGTCGCTGCTGATAACGCCGAGAGTCACCACTTTTGTCTCTTACACTCTGAAGCTGCAGTGGAAGCCCATACAAATTACTCGAGGCAAAGAAAAACAGCAGGAGGGAGAATGCTGTGAACTGACATCCAAATGTTATCGTACACTTTGCTCCTTGTGTTAGGGATGGCTGTGATCAGGACGTGGTTGATGCTATCATTTTACCAGGCTATGGAGCAGCAGTTTGGAGTCCTTTGGAGCCTAGCGAGTTAAGACTTTATTGAAAAGATAAAATTTATATGATACTTGAAAGGGAAAGGGATAGCCTGACTTACAGAGTAAAAGCAAGGAAGGCTATAGAGTTCTCCTTTCCTATTTAAGTCATTCTCATTTCTTATCTGCAATGTAACACCTCTGTTAAAACTATGATGGTAAAAGAAAAGAACATGGAAAAAATCAAGTTAAAAATAATCTAAATTACCACATAGTTCTGAACTCCAGTGACTCCACTGATGAGAAAGATGACCCACAACATGATTTGATTCTTCCATGTGCTGCCAGGGGCCAGCACCCGAAACTGGAAGTGGAGATCTTTGATCTACGTGCGCGAAATAAGAAAAGATTGATTTAGGAAACAGAACCCACGGAACCTGCTTAGGTTTTTTTTACTGGCTTTTGGAAGATATTTATGTAATTATAAGGATATTCATACTCCTCTGCTGGCTTACGGTGAAGGTCTGTGTAGCCTGTTACTCTCTTTTCAACACTGGCAAAGAGAGACGTGTAAGAATAGGGAAGCCACGTAGTGATGATTCCTTAAAATCCTGGATTATCTCCTGACAATTTTTGCTTCGGGCACTTCTGAACCAAAGATTGTGTCTCTCTACTCAAGGGACCTCAGTGGGTTTTCCTTCCTTTGGTTTGTAGGGTATCTTTTTGAAGCCCTGTCAGTTTTTGACAACCGCAACATGCTGTGGTGTAGAGTGTTGCAGCTTCACGATGCGGACTATAAAGAAGTGTTTCCTATGTTTTAAACCTGTGATTTTAAAATGTAGCTTTATTGTGTAGTGTCCCATTCTTTGAAAAGACAGTAAATGCTTCAGCTGGTAATTTAAAATTTGCTAGCAATATAACCTGTTGGTCAACTTTTTTCCCAGACTGAAAAGTTTGTCTATTCAGTTATTCCTCATGAAAAATCTGTTCCATGCCTTTCATCAGACTTGTCGTGTGCCCCTCAACCTTTCCAAATCCATGGTACGCTTTTTCAGATAGCTGATCTGCAATTGCAAGCAGCATTCAAGATGCGGGCACGCTTCACGTATTGATACGAGGAATCATAATGTTTTCTGGGTTCTTCTCTGTTCCTCTCCTAATAACTCGGAGCACTCAATTGCCTTTATGACCTTTACAGAGCACTGTGCTCAAGTTCTCATGGAGCGACATATTCTAACCCCAGTATCTCAGTCAGCTCAGAATCTGCTATTGTGTATGTAAATTTGGGATTGCGTTTCTCCATGTGCATGATATTACATTTATCTACAGCACATTTTATCTGCTACTTCTTCCCACAATCACTCAGTGCTGCAGGGTTATGAAGCTTCTATTAATCAGTCTTATCCTACTAGCTGCTATGCTTGTGCTATCAGCACAGTGTCACTCACTTTACTATTCATCCTCTTTTTCAAATATGTTCAAACTGTTATGACTGTGTTGCACAGTGTGCAGTGACCTTCCACCATGTACTTCCCACTTCCCAGTTTTTTGTCTTCCTGCTGATGCTTTATCTAGGTGAAACCTTCAGTTCTCTGCAATTCCTACTCTTTGGGTTTTGGGGTAAAAATATTGTTGTTGTGAAGTTTTGTTATTTTTATTATTTTAGTTATGTTTATTTTAGTATGCTGTTATTTTTATTATTTTAGTTCCATTCCTTACCTAAGTACTGTAGAGTTCACCTTTAAGTGTTGCGTTAATTCTACCTTACGCATTTCTTTCCTTCTCCCAATCCTCTGCTTCCAGGCAGTGCTTTTGCCTTCTAAGAACAAGTCTTGCAGGCTGAACCCTGTAATTTATTCGTAGTCGTAGTCTCGGTGGACAAGCCAGAAGTGTGCAGGTAAAATATGGGGCTCAGCATCATGGAAGGGACCTGCCTTATACAGGCATTTTTCAGTAGTTGCAGGTAATTGTAGTCCACTTTTCTAGCATCTGTCTTACCGTTACAGTCATAAAATACTTGTCTTTTGATCAAGGTCACTAAATTACAAAATTCAAATATTAAGGTAAACAGGACATGAGCTGTCAAACTAGGGAGGTGTTTGAGATGCACATTAGGTATCTGTCTTTAACTTGATTACTTCCCCGTTTTCATAGAATCCTGGAGTTGGTAATACTGCTTTTAACTGACATATTAGAGACCTTCAGATAACATCATTATTCAGTGTAGTAAACAATTTTCTTGTGGCAGTTTCTGATACAGATTCCCAGAAGTGGACTGCATAATGAAAAATTGGACAGCAACGAACATGTTGTGATAAGGGTTTCATTGCAAGTCCCTGTGTTTGCATTTTAGTATGCAGCAAAGGTCGGTTCTAGTCTACGAATTATATTGAAATGTTCATCATTGGAATTGAGCCTGCAGGTTAGTGAGTGAGGACTGCATACAAAACTTCATCCCATGCAGTAAAACATAACCTTCTCTTATCACCAGTGGCTACTGTTACCACAACTGGAATTCATGGTCTGTTTGCCCTTGGAAAAACTCCATATTAAAGGATGAGATGGAGGAAGGAATCGATGTCCAGGGCTTCCTTTGCAGCAGGGTGTTCTGAAGAGGTGACAGTAGCAGATGAGACCATATTTTCGTGGTCTGTGGTAGAGGACTTGGCAGGGGTTTTCAAACTACACAGTTTACAGCTCACGGAAATGTGGAAGTTGTTATTGTTCATAACTCTGAATTTTAGAAGAAATGGAGGCAGTGATGGAGAAGTCACATTACAGTGTATCACATCAACTGTTAAGCTGCCCCAACAGAAATGGGTTGTTTCAACAGCCCTCATTGGAATAGACTGGGGAGGATGTAACTGGAACAGAACTGTAAAACAGAAACGTTTTCAAAAATCACATAAATTGAGCACATGCGGTTTCACAGAAAATATTAGAACCACTGTGTGGGAACACACACACGTGGGGACCTTTGCTTCAGGTGCTGAGGGCCAGCAGCTGGAGTGGCAGGACAATGACCTGCCCCAGGCTCTGTGTCCCCGAAGTGCATTGGGATAAAAACTATGTGCTGGGCTTCAGAGTAGAGTTACCTGAAGGAAAGGACCACTGTATTTCACATTTCCCCAGGTCTGTAAACTCACAAATGCACAGCAATGATTGCAAGCAGCATCAGATTCAGAGAGTGACTGTGAAGTACCAGGTGATTACTGTTATACAGAAAAAGACCACTTCATTTCAGGATCACTGGCTGTGCTGGAGATAAAAATATATCTATCTATCTGTTCACATTGCCCCTTGTACTATGGGAGTATCAACTCACATGCAAACCACCAGCTTCTCTAAAGACAGATTTTTCTGAGCAGGGAGCTGATACCGCAAGTT
Source organism: Tauraco erythrolophus (assembly GCF_009769465.1). NCBI lineage: Eukaryota > Metazoa > Chordata > Aves > Musophagiformes > Musophagidae > Tauraco > Tauraco erythrolophus. Next base: position 39,276,181 of record NC_141473.1, read on the forward strand.
TATTTTCAGGTAAACTTCAAGTGGTATGGAATGAGCAGACGGATATCTCATAGACATTGGGTTTTGGTAAAGATGTTTTTTCATGTACCATGTTCAAGAGAGAAAAGAAATTGACAGTGAAAACTTATCGCTTTACAATGAATCTTTAGAATGTGTCAGTTGTGCTAAGAATTTCTACGCTGTCTTTGCTTTGCAAACAGAGCTATATGACAGTTTTTACAGTCATTTGCAGATGGAACTCTGTAAAACTTGTTTACTGGGGAAGTTTTCTTGTCTAGCCATGATATTTAGCAAATTTTAAGTAGTCGTCCTACCCTATGGTTTCTTTGCTCTGAGTCACTCTAGTTGTAAGTATTTTCATAAGCAAGTACCCTGCCCTCTGCTTAACTTTTAACTTTATTTTTTTTAAAGACTTCATGGATTATAATTAGAAGTTATATTGAAAGGGATGTTTGCTGGCAAGAGATGTTGAATTTGAATAATAGTGCTAATATTAGATAATTCTATAACTTTCTTTTAAAAGACAAAATATTAGGGTTCAGAAAAGATTCTAATAAAACCAGAATTGAAAACCTGGAAAAGTCAGTGCTGGGGAAGGGAGAGAGATGGAAGATGGGCAAATAAACTGGAAATTTCGTTATTGCCCACTTTTATTATTTTAGTACAGGTCTTACACTATGTAGAGCTTTCTCTTAATTCTCCACTTCCTGGAATCCCGTGATTATCAGAAAAGTAGATTTTTCATTGGAAGTATTTCAGAATCTCTTTGATTAAAAACCGAAATAAAATCATAAGAAAAATATTTAAATAGCACTCATGTAAAGATTGGGAAGCTGAAAGGCAAATAATGTATTGCTTTTCAAAATATGACTTGAAAAGTGTCACTTAATACTTACTTTTCAGTATATTTCAGACTTGTTTTGACTGAAAATTTTTGCTTAAAATGATAGTTTTCATTGAGACGCTCTTCATATTTTCTTTAATTGAAGGTTTATATTAACAGCACTATAAATAACAGAATTCCCAAGTGCTCAGATTCTTTCATCAAGTTTTTGACAGTAAAATGAGAATATTTAGGAATGATATGTCTGCAGGTGAAAAGCATAAGCAAATAAGAAAGACTTGTAAGGTCCCTGAACATGTCCAAAGCACAGTGGCAGGATATGAGTTTAGTTGCCAGCACTCTGTTGGCTTATTACAGGAAGGATATTGATGCTGTATCGCCGAAGTCCTCTCTTCCACGCTTTTCCGATTTACTGTAATTGCCCAGAATTATTCTGGGCAATTCTCTTCTTCTATTCTCAAATTCTCTGCTCTTTGCCCAGAGAAGTTGTGAATGCCCCATCCCTGGAATTGTACAAGGCCAGGTTGGATGAGGCTTTGGGTAACCTGGTGTAGTGGAGGATTTCTCTGCCCATGGCAGGGGGGTTGGAACTAGATGATCTTTAAGGTCCCTTCCAACCCAAACCATTCTATGATTCTGTGATAATTGTAAAAGGAGGATGTAAGAGAAGATACCCCAGTAAAAGGAGAGTGAGTGTCAAGGATTTCTAGAACAGACAGTGAAACTTCCTCCAGACCTTTGTGGAGAAGTGTCAGAGGGGCCAGTTATAAATGCAGTCATGTATCTCTTAGTACATAATGTCGATGCCAAATGTGAAGGAGGGTGTGTACATCTCTTGTATATGAACGAGGCCAGCGACGTTATTCGCACTGTCTGGTTCTGACCTAGGGAAGCAGGTCTTCATAAACTCCTTTTATTTCCAACGAAGAGAGGGCAATTTAAAGAAGGAGCAAAATAAATCATTCCCTGGAGCAACTGCAACACACTCTTGTGTCAAGAGGGACATGAGCTTCTCTTTGTGCAAACTGCACAGACCTGATTATCCAAGTGCTGAAGAGTTTTGTTAGGATGAAGGTGCTTATCCACAATGATATCATTTGGTTACCTGAGCTGCATTTCTGACTGACGCTCTGAAAATTATGCAAGACTAAGAGTTAGTCTTTCTTTCCATATTACCTTCTCTTGTCCTCTTCATGGTTCCTCAGGGAGATCTTTCTTACTGTTTAGATAAAGAGTTTTCTGAAAGTGCAAGCTAAGTAAATGTACTCGCATAGATTGGCACAAAATATTTTCTTGTAAATCATCCCGTGTCATCCTAAATTACCCAACTGTATTTGCATCAGAAAAGTTTTAAGCCCTGCTAGCTCGGAACATAAACAGCAGACCTCCAAGCTGTTGCAGTCTTGAAGGAGCTGGCCCTTGCCTCAAAGGAATGAGCTAGCAAAGCTCATGATCTCCATTATTTTATGCAGTGGGTGTTTTCAAATGCCAGACCCCTTATGATTTCTATTTTACTCATTCCCGTGTTGACTCGATCAAATGCTAACTCCAGTCCCTGTTATTATTAACTCAGTAGTTGGTTGTGACTTCAGTGAAAACCTTGATTTGATGAAGTGTTCAATTTTAGTCAGTCTAACCTAACAATAATTCGATTTAGTTTCTTTTTGTGCACTTATTAATTTTCAGTAAAATTCAAAAGGACATGCAAAAAAACTTAAATATTTCTCTCAGAATCACAAAAGCTGGCTATGCTGAGAAGGTCAGAGGGAATCCAAGTGAGACATATGAGAGCTTCTGGCTACAGTTTTCTCTCTTGTTGGACCAATTAATCTGTAAGCCACTGTGACTCAGAGAATCATAATCCAAATACTGGGGAGGAAAGACAGACAATCTTTAGCAAATCTATTCCTTCATTCCACAGTTTTGTATTACCTCTGAGGAGCTGGAGCAATGCTGTTATTTCACACTTGAACCCATGGATTGATACAGTGAACTTCACAAAAAGCATCTCATTTCTTTAGGGCATTTGTATGTACAGAGCTTGAAGGAACCTACTTCAATTTGTCCAAGGAATATACATTGGCCTTAGTGTTTTTAATTGAGACAGAAGACCCTGCCTGCCTCTTCCTGGGTTTCTCTAAACCTTTCATATGGTGCACAGGATCACACGTGGGAGGAAAGACGAAAGCCTTGTCAGAATAATCCTCTATATTGTTTATGTTGGCTTTATGCTAGAGCCTACCATAGGCTGACACAGAAGTTGGAGCTTATGGAAGTGAGAGATTATGGAGGAGAGGAAGGACCAGGCTGAAATTCAGAGGGGAAGGCTGATGGGGAGGAATGGAGGGACTATAGAGCAAAAGCTTGAATGCAACTCTGAGGAGAGGTGCAAGAAAAAGGAGCAGGAGGAACCCAGGTGTGTTCCACTTGTGTGCCTTCAAGGGGGCTAAAAGGATGAGGAATATATCTGGCTGTTGTAAGGGGAGGTGGGGGTGAAGATACCTCTGTGGAAATAAAAAGAGGCTGAGGGGACAATCGTGTTATGATGTCGTTTCTCGCTCGTGCAGGTTTGCCTTGATGGATGGTTGACACAAACACATCCAGCCCTGAGCAGGCAGGGGGGTGTGCAGTGCCGTTGCTTTGGGTCAGGGCTACCAGTGAGGCAGCAACCAGGAGGAAATTTGAAGAACATGTGCATTAAGCTATTAATCAATCTGAAAAAAAAAAAAGCAGGTGATCCTGGAGCTTCTGTTTGCTACTTGGAAAGCAGAGTATGCAAGGCTAATGTAGGGAGGGGAAAAAAAAAAAAAAGGAAGTCTTCCTATGACGAGATAGGCTGTCTTCATGGGGTGCTGAAAATTTGGGAGGTACTAAGAGCGTTATATGGAAAGTCATTACATACTAAGCATGCAGCATTCTTCAAGCAGAGGCACTCACTACTCTGCAGCAAATGTAATGACTAGAATTTTAATGGCATAATGATATTTTAGTGTTAAATATGGCATTTTCCTTTCTCTTCACTGGCATGATGTCTCTGATAGATGAGAAAATGGAAGATAGCAGAAAAGAAGTAGTAATATTTGCTTTGGTACCAATTGCACACACTTTTCCTGCCTTTTATTCTCAGTATCTCTCTTCTGCAATATATGAGCTTTTTTTTTTATATTTCAGTGGGTTTTTCTGAGGATCAATGCTATATATTTTACATCCCGTATCAACTTTTTTGTTGATTAAAACTAGGGAGAAACTTCAAAGAGCATGAGGTCTTTATCCTGTCGTTTTATGCTGTCACACTGCTCAGGGGAAAGAGGAATATGAACAAAGGATATCAATGTTACAGCTCAGGAGAGAGATGCAATGAATATTCTTTCCAAATGGTTGAGATACTATGTAATAATTTGAGATATATAACTTTTACACCTCTGTTTACAAGAAAATAAAGAATGTTGGCAAAGCAGAGGGAACCGTAAAATACTGTGGAAAATAAAATGTGAAACTCTGGGAAGACTTGCACAGATTTATTGATGAGGATAGAAATATGAATATATGAACACTAATAAATGAAGTAGTTAAGCTTTTGTACTGCTGATCATTATCTCTGAAAAATATTGTAAAATTTGAAGACCTGACAGACTGATGAAAGGCAAATACTATATGAGTTTTCAACAAGAACTTAAAAAAAACAAACCAACCAAAAAAACCCCACAAAACAAACTCAGGAAGAGAATGAAGCCAGATAGTTGCTCTCATAAACATAATTACTCTTCCTAATAAAAAAAAGTTTTTATGTTACAACAAAATGTCTTGAATGCTTCAAAGGCATAAATTAGAGCATTGGTTATAAAGAATAAATACTGGAATGAATGTACGTGTTCTTATTAAAAGAATTACCAAAATGCTTTTGAAAGAACAAGTGTATGAACTTGTATTGTACTGAATAGAAATTGATTTATTAGCTGCTTTTTAAAATTTAAGCAACTATAAACCTACAGTAGTAAAACGAGCTGCAAGGACATGAACTTGCCAACTTTTAAAAAATATTTGAAATACTATGTGACACCAAGATGAAATTATATGGAACGATTGGTGTGGAGCGATGTTGTTCATCTATTTGATTTTTCTGTGCTTCAGAGAAGGGGGGAAAAGGGTTTCAAAAATGCCCAGCTGGGTCTGGGCACCTGTTCACTAAAGTTTAATTGCACCTACAGGCAGCCGGCTAGAAAAGTCCCACATATGTTCAGACTAACCTGTCTTATTTTCTTGTGGTATGGACGAATTACGCCGATTTCATGATGTATGAGGTTTTTTATGTTTTTTTGAGTGGCTTGTTTTGTGTCATTTTAAATTTTTTTTATTTTTCTTTTTTAGACAAGAGCCCTAGGTATCACAAACACAGCTCCTTGAATTCACTGCATTTGCTCTTGGCTGACGTTTTGTTCGCTCTTGGTTGACGTTCTTGGCTGTGAGAAGTCAACACGACTTGGTTTGTAGGCTTTGATGCTGGTACACAATTCACTGCTGCATGATGGAAGGTGTTCTTTGTGTGTCTTTGTTACGTTTCAGTTGTCAGCCTCTGAATTACAAGCCATGCTTTAACTGGCTGTAGAAAACTTATTATCAAAATACTCATTAAATGCATATGGCAGAATATTAAATATGGGCTTATGCTGTGGACTTTATAAGGCACGAGGAGCATTAGCTGAGATTCATCAGAAGTTGGAAGAAATATTGCTAGGTATGTCACAGAATTATGGAAACCAGAAGAGATTAAAGCAGTACAGTAGGCAAAGGTAAAGCCTGTTCTCTTGGATTTGAAATTACAGAACCACCACCCACTTAAATTTACTGCCACAAGACTGAATTACACTAAAAAGGTTTACAAGAGGTTTTTTTCACAGGTTTGTGTGTGTGTGTTTGTTTTTCCCTGAATACTTACATTTCCATATTATACTAGATATGTCCCTTTACTCTGATACACCAAACACCCCTGATGAGCTATTAAACATCTCATTTCTCTTTCCACTTTTTTCCTATCCACTGCCTGGTCTGAGTCGAGCTCCGTCATTAAGTGAGGGTCAGTTTTCTTCACTGTAATGGGCAGTAATTTGCTTTGGTGTTTCTTGCCTTTCATCAGTTGTGAATTTTGTAATCTGTGCCCTCTCAAAAAGAAAACCAGTGTGCTGTTTCAATGTAACAGTAATAAACAGAAATACTAACCCACAGCTCATCGACAGACCACCACAGTTATACTGGTAAGCAAAGTTATTTCCCCGGATAAGCACAGCCAATGGAATTAGAATGATATCCTAAAGACTTTTTTTTTTTTAATGTTACTTGGTTTAGGAAATACTTTGCTTCCTAGAATGTCAGGAGAAGTGCCTTTCATCTTTGGATGTTCTGCAGCCGTTTTTAAACTGCAACATAAGCAAAAAGCGCACTTTTTTAGCAAGTTGGAGCAATCAGCTAATTTTGTTATTAATTTGGAGACGTTTGTAGAAGGCAGCTAATCAATACAGTTTCTGTACTGAGTAACAGAGCTGAAAATGACAACCAGTGCTGTACGGAGTATCCGATTTCTTTTAATTACATATTTATTTCCTGTGTTGCGGAAAACAGACTTTACAGGACTGCTTCCTTGTTTTAATTCCTTGTGGATGAAGAAGAATCAATAGAGATGAAGGCTCAGTTTTGTAAATATCCACATTTACGTTCGGTGTGGTTACTCAAGTTCCTAATAATTTGGAAGAGCAGATCTTCATGCATGAAGTCAGAATAGATAATTTATTTTTACCTTGGCAGAAGCATGCTGGGCATCATTGTCTATGAAAACCACCGCCGTGATTAAGTATTAATTATACCGCTGGAGGTAACTGCAGGTGTTGGAGGCTGGAAGTATGGGCTTTTCAGCAAAAGGAATGTTTTAGATATGGCGTCTTTATTATGAAAAAGATTCTTCTAGAACAAGCTCTTCAGAGAGGGACTGCTCCAAAAGTTTTTGTTACTTTGGTATTTGTAAAGGCAACGGGTTTTGGTGTTTGGTTTGGTTTTGTTTGTGGGTTTTTTTTGTGTTTTTTTTTTTTTTTTTCCCCCTTTATATTCTGGCTTGCTGTTTTAGAAAGTGGCATTTCTGCGACTCGGGCAGAATCGACTGCTGGGTCACGACAGGCAGCCATGGGCGAACACGGATCGCTGGGCTGTAAAACCTCTCTCTTTATTTCGAACGGTGACCGCGTGGGAAAAACGCGCCGCCTGTCAGTGTCCGGTGAAGCCATAGGAGCTTGGTGTGACGTCACGCGGGGGGGGCAATGCGGACAGACCCTTTCTTTCGCTTGCGAGACGCGCCCGAGGGGCTCAATGTCGCGCTGTCGGGACCGAAGCGGGGGCGGCCGCCGGGCGCGCGCTCCCTCGGGCGGCCGCGGAGGGCGCGCGTGGGTGGGCGGCCGTTGGGGCGCGCGCCACCACCCCCCCCCCCCGCCATCTCCTCAGAGGGGCACGCGCGGCGGCCGTTGGGCGCGCGTCCCCTCAGGGCGGCGTTCCTCGCGGTGCCTGTGGAAACGCTCGAGAGCCCTGCCCTCGCCTTGCCTTCGGCAGCAAAGTTCCGCTGGTGCGGTAAAATTAAGGTTTTTTGTGGGTTTTTTTTATTTGTTTGTTTGGCCCTGGGCGCGTTTGTTGCCGAGGGGTACAGTCCCCTCTGCTCGCCTGTCGGCAGTGCGTGCGTCCCACCTGTGAACGGTGGGAAAGTTCATGGAGAAACAGAGAGAATGCCAAACCTGCTTGTTTTCGGGAAGCTAATTTTAAAGGATTTCCTTGTTTTCTTCGAGGTCATAACCTGAGAGTAATAGGCAGGTAAGTGATTTCAGGGAGAGGAAAGAAGCATTTAGTTTCACAGGCAAGGTCTGAGGAGATCAAAGTGGTACAAATTTAAGCTATTTTAAGGATGCAAAGTATTTGCAGAGAGGGTAACAAAGGAAGAAGCTTCTGAGAGAGTTGGTAGGCTTGCAGCTGAAAATCTCCAGTTTAATATTGTGCTTGACTTGCTAATGCACCCCTTTAGCTGAACCAGCAATTACAAGCTTGTATTTGTTCATGGGAAAGCGTTGTGACTTGTGCTCAAGTGGGGGGTTCTTGTTCCGTGACCTGTGTGTGACATCCTAGAACTCTTAATGGTGCAAGTCCTGGTGACTCATGTATGACCAAGATTTCGTTTGAAACACAGAATATTGATTAAGCCAACGGGTTTGGAAACACGCTGTTCTAAGACGAGGGATTCATTCACCTGCCACCTCCGTGAAGTAACTGTAAAAGTTACTCTGAGTATTATTAATTTAGCTTTGAGGAACTCCTTCTTGTATTAATAACTGTTTCCAAGGTAAAAGAAGACACTTTTTCCCTTAAAGCACTGACCAGTATGTTTAATGTTGGCATTTGTGAGTATTTTAGTGAGCTCAAACCATACAGTGTTCTTCAATTAACTTTGATTATATTTGTGTATAATTTATTTTGGACAATAACTGAAAAATTAGTTTTCATTCAGGAAACAATTGGAGCTCACTGTGTCTTGACCTCCTATACACCCCTGTAATTTTAATGAAGACCGAGTTTAATTTTATTATCGATGAGACCAGTGCACTCAAGAACAGAATCTCTATCTTTTCTACCCCAAACTGGCAGCAAGAATGATGGCGATGAAACTAGACAATAATGATGGAAAACAACTATTTTTGGCATTGTAGTATTTTATTTAAGAGTGAACATGCAGTTGCTAACAGCAATAAAAATGTTTGGAGGCAGTCAGGACATTAAATCACTGTGCAGGAAATAACATAGGTTGCAGGTGTGGTGAGGTTTGTTTTATTTTTGTTTTGTTCTTTCCCCTTTGTAATTTTACTTCAAAATGGAGGAGTGGGCAAAATCCATCAAGAAAAGTTAGATTATTTTCAGGATTCAAGTGAAAAGCAGCCGTGTGCCAGAAGCAGCTGTTAAGGGTATCTTCTAAGACTGAGATAATTTCATATACTGTATTTTCAAAGTGTTTTTCCCAGGCTAGGTTGGAGTATGACCACACAGTGATTCTGCTCTCTGAAATGTATATATATCTATTTTCCTTCTCATACAGGGTCGTCTGTGTGTGGAGTTTGGCGCTCTGGCTATCATCCTGTCATGAGTTCCCGTGGGCAGCAGGGCTGAGATGCCTGCAGCCATTTTGCTTTGCATCCTCTTCCCCTTGGAGTCTCAGTGTATTCTGATGACACCTCTTGATCAGCAAAGTGCATCTGCCGTATGTTATGAGCAGATTTGAATATAAATGCCTAACAGAGAGCCTTAGTTTCTGTGCTGTTGAGGAAGAGGAAGGACTGCTAGAATGGCAAATGAAACAAGAAGGGATGGTGTTTTCTCAGGGTCTTGATATTCGGTGCAACATATCTGCTGTCATGGAGGTAATTCAGTATCAACACACTTTATACAGAAATATATGTAATAAAAGTCTGCGAAACATGCTGCTTCTAGCAGTTGTTTACATTCACTGCTTTATTGCAGGTACTGTTATTTCTGTTCTATTTCTTAGTGAAACTGTGGATTCTTTGAGTTCTGCCTGAATTTCTCTGATGTTGTTAGCACTGTAGGGGCTGGTGTTCATTGCAATCCGCTGACGTTGGCACGCTCAGTGCTTAGAGAAGCGAGCCTTCCTCAGGTATCTTGCTGTAAAAGCAATAATCGGTGCAGTCGTGCACTTCTTTATTTGAAAAGCTGATTCAGCTTAGGGAGCACAATGACTGAAGACTCCTTTGTACTTCAGTGCTCATCTTGCTTGTCTTCTGTGAGTCCAGGATTTCCGTAAGATGACTGGACAAAAACACACTTCATGAAGCATGGACTTTCTTCCCACCTGATCTTGGCTTCAGCTGCAGACGCAAAATGGCCTGCATTGTTGTTCTGTGCATCAGTGTGTTAAACAACAATGAAAACACACCCCAAGAACCCCGGACAGACAAGCAAAAGTTGTAGTCTATTGTGAATTCTTTAGCGATGACGTTAGGAAACATGTTGTTAGCACTTGCTGCTTCTTGATTTCGCATTGTTGACTGACATCGCTGTTACGCTAGATCAGGTCCTCAGATCACTGGCTGTAGAGGAATGGGGTGGAATGGAGCTGCTGGAGAGCTCGTTACGCAAAGGGCCAGTCTTGGCAAATAATGTGGAGTGCATGCTGGGCTTTGATAGACACAAACCTCAGGCGCTGAGAAAGTTAGAACTCACTGTCAGCCCACTGTAGTAACATTGTTCCTCGTCGCTATTTCTTCTCTAAAAGACTCTTCTTTTCCCCCTTCTTTCTCTCCCGTTCCCCCTTCTTTCTCTCCCGTTCCCCCTTCTTTCTCTCCCGTTCCCCCTTCTTTCTCTCCCGTTCCCCCTTCTTTCTCTCCCGTTCCCCCCATTCTTTTTTTCTTTCTTTTTTTGTTAGGAAAGAACCTAGAATATAAGAGATCAATTTCTGATTAGTGGCAGTACAAACATCTGACAATACCTGAATGTTTTTTACTTGAGAAGCAACATAGTAGTGAAGTAGATGTCTCAGTATATTTGGTACTTCCACTTCAAGGACATATTGTGTTTAGACAAGTTATTCATTCATTTTGAGCGGAAAGGGAAGAGACAAGGCAGGTTGGAGAAAGATGCCTTGTGTAAGTAATTCCTGAGAGGAAGAGTAGTGTTCTTTGAATATGTATATTTGCTCAAGACTTTTTCATGCTATTATAATATGAAAAATTTGCTTTTATGCAGTGATTTAAAAATTCTGAAAAATCCTTAACAATGTCTCAGTTCTGAAAAGCTGTTTTAGATTCGAGGCTATTATGTTGGGTTTAAATCTAGCTCAATTTCAAGCTTATCTCTTGTTTTGTTTTTGTTGTTGTTTTTAAATCATACCTTAAGCAATCTTTTATTAAAACTCAGAACAAAGCGTGTCACCAACCTTAAACCTTGAGTGTTAGAATAGTTGTCCAGGAGTACTTCTGCAGATTGCCTCTGGGTTAACTTCAGGTGAAGCACTACAAAAAGTAGTGACCGTTCTGGGCAGGATCAGGTGCAGTGGTGCAATATTTATTTCACTCTGACTCCAGAAAAATTCAATTGTAGCAATAAAGGACTTGCAGGTGGAGCCTTAGAAAGTGACATGGTGCAAAGCTGTGCTGCATGTTGTCCTTAATTTCATGGAGTGCTTGTGAATTTTGCACTATTCAGTCTTTAGTCCTTGTTAAATTAACATATATAAAGTTTTGTGGTGGTATTTTTTCTAAGGAAATATGGTTGCTTTCAGGATATGCTGTCAGATCATAGATACATGTTTACAGGAGAAGCACTTACGTTTTCTTACTACTGCGTTACAAAGACGGATTTCCAACATGCAACAATTTCTTCCAAAAATAATGTCCTTTGAATGGTAGATTTTTATTTTTTTTTTTTTTGGTAGCAACAGTTTGTAAATTCAGTGACTTTTAAGTATCTCGGAATATCAGTCTCCTAGGTTGGAGATCTTTTGGGTTTTTTGCAGCAACAAATGTGAATGCCTCAGTAACTTGTTTGCAGTGCATCAAGTCAGTTAGAAGAAGCAGCATGTGATTCTACAGGAGGAAGCTTGGTCAGATGGAAGATACATTTCCGTCACTCCAGTACCATTTCAGGGAGAATCCCATAAAGGATCAATAGGATATTGAGGAACTTTCTGAATTAGTATGTTGTGCATCTGCTTGCAGACTTCAGTTGTGTGTAAATGCCACAAACACTTGGACTGCAATGGGTTGTGTTTGGTGCTGGCTTCTTATTTTACCAGTGTGCTGCTATGTTTAAAGGCTGAGTGGTCTTTGTGGGCAGTTGATTTCAGTTGTCAAGAGAATACTGACTTTAAACAAACAAAAAAAAAAAGTCTAGTGTCAGCTTCGAAATGTGTCCCTCCACTAACTTGGGGTAAAATAGTGATTATTTTTTAGCATGCTCACTTTAGACAGCTTCTTACCTTGTTTTCATTTACTCTACCATGCACTTTCTTCCATTCAGTGTAAACGCAAATGCCTTATTTGGGAGAGGGACTCAACCCTTTTTCTCGTGTGTTGGAATATCTCACTGGAAGGAACTGAGGAAGGGGGCAATGATCAATGGGAGAAGCACGTTTTCCTCTCCTATTTGAAAAAGGAACCTACTATTTTCCATTCCTATCACAAGCAGTATTTTTTTTTTATACTTTTTTATTTAAATTACATGACTGAACATACACCTCAGTAACAACTCTAAACAAAATCTGGATCTATCCAGTGCTGGGAAATATGGTTTGCTCTTGTCTATACTCTATTCCTTCTGACCACCTCTAAGGTATAGCGGATAGTCAACTTGTTCAGTACGAGGGTGGTAAGACTTTGGAATAAATTGCCCAGAGAAGTTGTTGATGCCCCCTCCCTGAAAGTGTTCAAGGCCAGGTTGGACGGAGCCTTGAGTAGCCTGGTCTAGTTGGGAGGTATGACAGGGATGTTGGATTAGATGATCTCTGAGGTCCCTTCCAGCCTATGCCATTCTATGATCCAACTTGCTTTGGCTAGAGCAAAGAATGTTTGCCTACTTGGTTTCCTCCTTTCATTTTCATTTCTTGTTTTTGGCAAGAAAACCAAGAAGGAAGGAAGGAAGTCAAATAAGAAGGAAAGTGAAAGGAAGATCTAGTTCCTGGAGCTGTGCTCTATCTCTTGCCCTGCCTACCAACATACCTCTTGAATTTCTGTACCTGAGCCTATTGTGGGGAAGGTCGTACAAGTGCTATGTTAATTGTAATGGCTGTATTTGGAGACAATCTCATAGATACAGAGTAACGTGTATGTGGTCTCTCCTCTATGTGGAGAGTCCTCTGCAGGGAGAGAATGTGTAGGGTGTTCTGTGGATAAACACAAGTATGCAAACACATAAGGAAGATTAAGTATTAAACAATAGATATATCAAATTAATCCCTGGTTTTGTGCTAATATAATCTGGTTTTGTTACAAATTGTGAACATATTTCAGTATTACCCCTGTTGTGCTTTATATGGTTGTGCTGCTCATCGTCAGACAGCTGTGTGATGAAAGATGGCATTGTGTCTTCCTTTTTGTAAGATCCGTTAAGATTACTAGCAGTCTTTTCTCTGAATTCCCTTATTCTGAGGATTTATGTTTCAATATTTTGGTCACTTTGGTTTTACGTCAAATCTTCCCGTAGAATAAGAATACATCAATATTCTTTACAGGATACAGCCGAGGGGAAAGTGTAGGGCTATGTGATTTAATGCAACCTTTGAGAGCTGAAGCTGTGGACTTCAGGTGAACGTATCTTTTCAGTTGGGTCTTTCAAATCTGTGTGGAAACTGGTAGGCATCTACTCATAGAATTTACTGTGCTATATTAGCACAAGATTTCTTCACGTAAAACAGGATGTCTCTTGTGCTGTAAAGGGCAAACCCCTACTTTAAAAAAAAATAAATTTATACTTACCAACAAGGTTCTTTACCAATTCCACCAGTTTCTTCACTGCATAATACTAGGTTCAGCTGTAAACAACTTTCTTACAATGTGAGACACTTCTTCACGGCATACTTGTTTGACTGGACTTCTAGAGCAGGGATGACTTCCATGTTTGAATAGGGATTAGAGATAATCCTCTACAGGAGTCCGCCTCCCCTGCCCCCTTAAACTTTTGGACTCCACAGCTTTTGGAATTGTTTTTAATATTTATTATTGAAAGATCCAGTTGAGAGAGGATGGCTTGGCATTTTTAATTTTTAACAAAATGAAATGCTTTGTCCAACCTATGGAAATTTGAACAGTGTTTCAAAATTTTAAGGTTTACTTGGCTTGTTTCTGCACTGTATTTTCTGTTCAAAAATCTTTGTAGAATGATCTTTATCCACCAAAACAAATATATGGGAAATGCCTGTGTTTAGTGTGGCTCTTGTTTTTTCACATGGAAAAAATTGAGGCAGAGTGGTGAAGAACTCATGTGTGTCCTACATATTGAATGTAAGTCATCACCTCTGACTGCAGTTTCTTCAGACTCGGCTTGCTCCAGGTCTTTTTTCAACACAGATTTGTTTGGCATCTCCATTCATCTTAATGTGCTTTTCGGTAGGCAAGTTGCATAGGCTTTGAAGAGCTGTACTAATCTCCTTTAGGGTTGTTTTGACATTCCAGTCAAAGAGTACAAATGGGGTTACTGTAGAATTCTGTCTTGCAGGATAGTTTTTCCTCTTAAGAAGTGCTAACCATTCTTTTAATCCATGCTTTATGGAGGAAAACTATGGCGGTATATGTGTGGTCTTCAAAACTGTTTGGTGTGATGACTTTTTATGACAGTAGGAGCAATGCCCTTTTGAGTGGGATTGTATGGAAACTGGCACTTGTGGTTATGCCCTACTGTTCTGCTGTTTTCTTGGGCATCTCAAATGATGGATAGTGAAAGAGAGGACAACTTGGGTGCCTTGTCCAGCAGACGTTGACATTGGATTTGCCAGCAGGTAATTTTTGTGCCACAGATTTATGGGGTCAGCTTTGTAAGATTGATGCTCATCTGCTTGTGAGTGAGATTACAGGCCCAGACACGGGGCTCCACCTGCTTTCAGGTCTGTGCCAGTCCTTGGGGTGTTGTCACAGTGGTGCCTTTTGTATCTGATGAGCAAAGTGCTGCCAGTTGTTCTAGTTGCAGAAGGCAATGCTAATGGTGCATGTCCAGACTGTTGCAATGTGGCTGCACCCATGATCTTCCAGCAGCCACTGGCAAACTGAACAGTGTGTGTTTAGGTTCTGTGTGCTGGAGACCATCTGCCTTGCGTGAAGTGCAGGGTGCCAGCTGACAGGGCAGAAACCTTGAAGTGGTCAGAGTGCCTGACATCAGGATATTGGTCTTCTGTGAGCAGTGGGTTTTGTGTGATATAGGCTGGGTTGGAGTAGGGAACTGCTTTTGAGGCCTTATTGGGGGTGCTGCAATATGTTCTGGGTGTGTCTCATGTCTGAGGGCTCCCTGACACATGGCATCTGTAGTAAGAAATGGTTGAGACCATAGGTTGGCATGGCAGAGAGCGTGCTTCAGCTGAGCTGGGCAGTGTGGTAAGATGCAGCAGGGCAGTGCGGCTGCAGGATGTGAGAGCAACAGTTATCATCTCTCTGCCTAGTGCAAGCTCTGGACAGCAATGGAGCTGACTTCTTCTGAAAATTGTGGCTGCATGTGTCCAAAACATCTTTAATAGCTGTTAGCTGTCCATGTTTAATAACTACTGAGTGTCAAAACCAGTTACTGGACACTTACCTAGTATGAAGATAAATGCTGAAAACAGTTTGGAGTAGGTCACTTGTTTGTGGATCTGTGGCTTCTTTAAATTTTGTTTTCTTGTATTTTTCTTTTGCTTTTTCTAAGAGCTAGAGCTCTTTATAGAGATATATGTGCTGCCACAGTAACAAAGCAATGCTTGGAAATTTTAGAGTTATTCTTGAAAATGCGTCATTTGATTTGCAGAGGTGAGGAGTGGCAAATGCTAAGCATCTTCAAGACCCAAATCTGGCTGTTTTGGATGTCATCAGAAATGACTGTGGTTTTTCCAATGTCTGATAATAAATTCACTGGATTTCATGATTGAAAATAATTTACATGTAAAATTCTGTCATGAACATACAATCTTGTAGGAATCTTCATCTATTGTTTCACTGAGTTGCATGTCAAAACTCCCTCCTGTGCAGGGGAAATCGCTTCTGTCTTAACCCGGAGTGAAGGTTGTGTCTCCTGACTTGTCCAGAGAGACCTTGTCCATTTCCTTACTAATTGTGCTCTTCTTTAGTGAAATGTCCAGATTTGAAAGAGGAACGGAGTCCTCTAAGAAAACTGAAGTTCCTGCAACCCTTAGGAAAATCTGTTTGAGAAAGGAGACCTGAATTAAAACCCTCCTTGGGAGAAAGGCTGAAAATGTTGCTGGTCTGTTTGGTCTGCTGACTTGGAAACACACAGTCCAGCTAGCCACTTGCAGTGTGTAAGGCAAAGCGGTCATGGAACATGCTACCTACTCCAGCTGGCAATAATGCGATCTAGCAAGGGGCTCTGGGAGCATAAGAAAAGCACTAAGAAGGACAAACAGCTAATGTTATGGAGCAAGTGTGAGGTGAGAGGAGAAATGGAGGAACTGGTGACATAGTATACCATCTGCAGGAAAAAAGGCTTGTTCCTTTTCTTAATTTTTGTGAGAAATCATAACTGCGAACCAAAAAACTTACTCTGACATCAGGTAGCAAGTCAAATTCCATCCAAATACCTTATTCTTTTTCTGGTAATAAAAAAGAGGCGGCCTACTGCATTTTGGAAAGATAATCTCTGATGATGATGAACTCACTTAAGGTGAGATTATGTACGTGTCTACGAAATAATGGACTTCAGGATGTGGAAAAAAAACCCACAAGAGTACAGCTTCAATGAAATAAAACTAGTGGGTTTGAAGAGCTGAACATTTTGGGGAGAAATTGCTGTTAACTTGTAAAACAAGTCGATAAGGAAATTATGAAAATTTTGAACATCAAACCCTACATTACTATATTTAAGTTTAAAACTAAGACTGAGGTTTAGAAATGTGGGTATAGTATGATTTTTCATTCCTACCTAGATTTCCTGAATTGGTTAGAAACCTCTAAAGATGGCAAAACATCCTGTTCAAAGAACTGAACTTCTGGGCCAACTCCAGGAAAAGATGTGGCTGTCAAGTCCCAGAAGGATCTGAACAAAACGAAGTCTCTCAAAAAGAATAAAATTAAGATTCAATCAAAATAGACATGCAGGTGGAAAAGGAATTTTTGTCAACACATCATCATGTCTAGCAGACCAGGAGGTTTATTCTTTCTTCTTTTCACCTCTGCAGAAACTTTTTCCTTCCATTTTTTTTCCCTTCTCTGATTCTTCTAGTCCTAAAGTTTAATTCTTTGTTTTAGTGTAAGAGGCTTTTTGTAAAAGCTCTGATTTCATCTTATGCGCCAGATCATTTCTGTAACATTCAGGCAAACAATTTTAAATATCGCAGAACACAGCCTGTCTTATATGAGTGGCCTTTACTGTGTTTTTAGAATTTAAAGCTTTGTAGACTTGTAACAGTTAGCAAAACTTGTTTCTAAGTAAATACATTCACAGATAAGAGATGTGATAAAGGAAATAAATTATTTGACTGGGGTAATATTGTGCCCTGTTTACAGGCTGTTTCTTACAAAGAATAAAGTGAATAACTTAAAATTGTAGCTTCCAAGTTTGCCTACTCTTCTTGAAAAGATGCATATAGCTTTGGTTCACTCAGCTGCAGATAGTTTTTTATTTGGTTAATAAACTGAAGTGTGTCCAAAGCTCTGGTTCAAAAAGTAAGCAAGCCAAAAAAACTCAAACAAAGATAATCAAGAACACTTGCCAGGAAATAATTTAGAATCTTATTTTTCTTTCTATTGTGATTTCTGCAAATATTTTGATTATTCTGGTGCCTGGATACTAATTTTCTAAATGTAAATTTTATGCATTAATTAACCACCACTAAACATCTTTCCCAAAACACACAGATTAAGCATTTCAATGTGCTTTACCCATGACATTAAAAAATCAAGCTGTAAAAATGCCTGGAGTCAGTTCTGCACATTCACAGACACACACAGCTCTCCTTAATGTCAGTGAGAGCTGAATGCAGAGGGAGAGCAAACTAGACCTGGCATAAACGTTATTGAAATGTGTGTAGGTGTTTAAACTTATATCTATATTGGTTAGCGGAGAAACGCCTAAAGGACAGAGTTGGGTCCAGATTCAAGCCACAACGATAACTTCCACAACTCATCCTCTTTCACTTTAAGCATCTTCACCGGAGTCTGAATTAGTGGCTTTCATCTCCTGTTATTGCTAGTGGAGAGAAATAGATGCTTTTGCTTGTAGATTTTTATAACTGTAAGCTAAAATACTTCCCAGGGTCCAAACTGTAAAAATTCTTGTTCTCTGCCTTGACTGTGAAGTGAGCCTTTACAGTGAACGCTAATGAAGAAAGGCTCCTGTTTCTTATGACTGACTTAGCGTCTCGGAGATTGGCTGTAGTGTGCTGCCCTTGTTTCCAGCTCTGTGGGCAGCACAGTTAGAGCTCGCAGGTTGTTTCCTGTTGAGTACACCTTGTTAGAAATTACTGGTTGGACCTTGAAGGAAACTGAGTGAGCAGCTGTGACCTGGTGTGACGGGGAGTTTATCTGCTGCTTGATGCTACAGAGAAAAAGAGCATGGATTGCAAAGCCACTGATGTGTCACTAATGGCATGGCTCACTTGGCTTTTGCATAACATGGGTAGAGTTGTGAAGTTGTATGGAGTGAAGTCGGCCCACGCGTTTGTGTATTGCTGCACTTGAGCTGAATTTGGTTGTAGAGTGTAACGTGGAAGTCTCAGGTCTGTGTGCACTGGTATTGGCCAGGCTTTGCTTATCCTTTGGTAACTGTAACCCCTACTCCCAACACCACAGGTCCAGAAGAAGTAACAGTATAATATGTTTTGATCACGCTTGTAACTTTGAGCAGGTGAACTTACTACTTAGTCGAATGCATTACCGACTGCTCGAATTGTGACTAGATTTGCCTGAACGTTGTTCACTGTCCCCCTGCTAAATTTGTAATCAAGTAAGTTAAGTGCTGACCGTGCATTTCGGTAGGGGAAAGAAATAATCTAATTACATTCAGAAGCTGCAGCACAGACCCTCGGAGGCAAGGTGGTGCTTAATCTCTGTCTTCAGTGGGATTTGAGAACCTGAAATCATTGCTGGATCTGTCCTGGTGTAGTAATCTTGTGAATACTGTGGGGCACAGACCATGTGTTTTCTGTAATATCTCTTCCAGAGAGGCTTCTGAATCCTCACTAGATTCTTTGTAATAACAAGTAATAAAGCTTATTAGACAGGATTAGTTTTGCAAATCCAAAATCAGGCGTGCTTTCTATCGGAGTAAGACTTGCAGACACTAATCTGAGTGGGCCAGGTAAAGTTCCAGAAGAAGCCTGCAAAAGGAATGAGGCACTGGACAACAATTCTAGTTATTGGAAGAAAAAGAATTATTCTTCACCAAAGTATTTAGAATTTGTCAAGCAAGAAAATGACCAGCTCAGACAGAAGCTAATGAATTGAAGATTTTTTTACAAAAAGTCCAGAATACTATCTGTCTTTTTTAGGCTTGTTTGTGTAAGTGAAGACATGAGTTCACAGAAACTGACACACAAAGCTCTTCAGTGAACAAATGCAGCATACATCCCAGCATCTCAAAAAGGATATACAGAGTGCAAAGGGCTGTGTACAATTGCTTACAAAAATGTTGGGTTTAGAACTTCCAAAGCATAGGCAAAGAGATTTAGGCTAGCATCAGTAAAGACTGTAAGGAAGAGGCTGTCAGTTGGATTCTTAGGGATATTTTTTGTTATTGTTATTATTGTTGTTATTATTATTGTTTTTATTATTATTTTAAGTTGGACACTGCTGCCATCTATAAGGCTTCTGTAGCAATGACAGTATTAGCATGGGGAAGGGGGTAGTGTGGGTAGAAGATTTAAGTGTATGGCACTTGAAGCTGGTGAGTTTAACTTTGGGGAAGGTAGGGAAATTTTCAGCAGAACAGAAGACAATGTTGAAAATCCGAGTTCCTTCAAGAAAGTCTACTTAAGTGAAGACTGTGACTAACAGTTGGGTGTGTTAAGTTTGGCTGTTTCATGAATGAAGTAGAACCAGCAAAATGGGTTCATTACCTTGTGTTACTGGGAGGGAAGAGAAAGGAACTTTTTGCTTACATGTAAAGCCAAAAAAAAGAGAAAAAATAAAGCATAAAACACTTCTTGTTGTATGCCAGGGAAGAAGTCTTGAAGGATATTGCTGAGGACAGAAATTGTTGCATCAAGAAATCTGGCACATAAAAAGTAAAACAAGTGTTACCTTGTGTTCAATATCTGGACACAAGCTTGTGTTCGGTAGCTGAGTTGGAGCGTTAACTATATCTGTTAGGCTTCGTTCAGCACTTGTATTTGCCTCCAAATCATGTCAGTTATGTTATGGTGGAATCTAACAAATGCTACATTCTGAGCAGGTTAGGCTTTGATTGGGGGACAAGAGCAGTAACAAAGAAAATGATGGAAGACTCCAATTTGTCAGAGAAGAATTACTATTACTGAGGAAGAGGGTGGATGAAACAAAAGCTGAAAGACTCAAACAGGAATTGCAAACTACCAAGAGACGTTACTGTGGTAGAAGAGATTGCAGATAGTTTTAGGTGAATAAGCTTATTCTGTAGTCAAGAAGGTGGACAAAAATGACTCAACTTGGTAAATTGACTAGCACTTGTCTAGTATAGGTTTGAGTCCTGCTGTATGAAGGTATCTGTAAATGTGGAATATCATGATAGAGTTCTCTAAGAAAGCAGGAATCTTAATTCAAGAAACCTGAGTCCTGAGGGCAAAAGAATCCAAAAATTGCCCAAGGCACAGTTTGGCAGGTGCTGGGATGCATCCAGGTAAAGTATGACCTATGCTTCATGTATCACTGAGTATCTAATATTGGCCAATGCCAGAGGCAGAGTTAGCGGGAACCTTTGATCTGCCTTGGCTCTATGTTTGTCCCAGCAGAATGTCGGCATAGCCTGGGATAAAGCGATTGCCACTAACAATAATACCTGCGTCTCGGTGTGGAATGTTCTAGAGGAGCAGAAGTTTAATCCAGCTTTGCTAGCTAGTTCAGCTGATAGATTGGATCTACATGTTTGGCATGCTGTGTTATGAATTATGGGTGATTGGCTGTGGCTCATCTGACAGTGGATGTGAAGATGGAAATCCATCTACATAACTGTCCTTTTGAATGGTACCAGAATGCTGTCTAATTCTAATGGTATCAAAATTGACACTCTGCCAGTAGTATTCCCTGGTCTGTGCACTGTAGAGCCTGGGGCCAGTCTGCGCTTTCCAGTATTTGGGCCAGGTTTGGGGTAGGAGACAGGAGGTGGTTCTAATAATTAGCTTCAGTGAAGAGAGGTTCTGAATGCCTCCGTTAGATTTTTGAAATGCGGGGGCTGGAAAGCTTCACAAGACAGTTTTATTGTTTAATGAAATAAAGCTGTGCCCCAAAAAAACTGAAAGTGTAATTGTCAGTCCTTTTCTATCTTAGAAAAACAAGTTAGAGCTATTTACAACAGATAATGTTACTTCAGGAAGCTATAGTTAGGATCTTTTGTTAAAGAAAATGTTAAGAAAAAGAAAATAACGGCATGTAAGAACTACAACCTCCCTACCCTCCCCACCCAGCCCCTGCCCTAGTTCTTCTGCTTGTTTTGATCTGCATTTTAATGAGTCTCAGAAGATGAAGAATAAGTGAAAATTAAAATATATCGTCCTAGAACAGTGTGAATTTCACACTTATGTTAAATGGAGCTAGCACAAAATCTGGATATTTCCAGTTCCATATTAAAAAACTATTTTGAAATCTTAGATGGATGCGAATAGCATCTGACTTATTGTGTTAGTCCATGCCAAGGTGCAAGTACTACTGGTGCCCTCTCCATTCTTTACTTTTCCCTAATAGAAGGTAATATAAATGATGGAATCAGCAACGTGTTAAATTGCTGCCTTTCAAATGTATTTAATTACTCAGTTTCGATATGTTAGTGTTTCATGCTGATGCATTAAATAGTAGTGGACACATTTTGTACTGTTTCCCTGTAAGTCATTAACATTTAATCTAACTGCAAGTAGATAGAGAACTGACATTTATTTGCTGTGACCAATTTAATTTATCTGTAGCCCCATTGTTTCTTTTATTAACAAGGAACTAAAAGAACACTAAAAAAAATACATGAAACAGTGAAATTTTCTTTTGTCAAAATCTCCCATGGTCTTTCACTACAATATTGTTATTTATGAAGCAAAGCAACCCATCAAAATATTATTTTTTTTGTGTGTGTCAGCTTAAAGTGCAGTTAAGTAGCGCAGTAAATATTAAATCCATTGATACATGCTTTACATTTTTATCATGTTCAAAGTGAACCATGCACTATTAGGTTTGTTTGAATTAAAGTCTAAGAATTATAGTGCTCATTTAAATGCAACACTGTCTATTAGAAAAAAAAAGTCAGAGACAACCTAATGTTTTTTCATTCTATGTAGTTAATTTAATGCCTAATAAAATTATATGTTTTTCTAATTTTTACAAATAGCAATTTATGGCTTAGGCCCTATGCTTGTTCGCTGAGTTGAGGCAAGCCCTGAAATGGATCTTGGAAGTAAAATATGAGGTTTTCTATAATTTTAAAATGCTTTAAAACACCAATTATTTGTTTATTTTCTAAGCAATGACTTCAATTTGCCGAGGCAGCTTTCTATAAATTAACTTAATAAAACAACTCGCCATGATTTTATGAATGCTGATTTTTGGGAAAGTTGGATAAGTCATTTGAGAGGGCTGAAAGTATTCAGAAAACTCAGATTTTTCACTTTGCATTTCCAAGCCTCTGTCAGAGTTCTGGTGAAAGTTTCAAAACTGCTATATTCTGTGCCTTCAGATCCTGGGTCAAGGTCTGCAGTAATGTTGAAGTAATCTTCTGAATTCGGGTGCTGAAGATGCAAGGAGATGTAACGGCTACGCTGGTGGGCGTATGGAGAGAGGGAAAGCATTCTGTACAGTGAAGCACACGGGCACTGCTCATTGTATGCTTAATCTGCAGAAAATCTGCCTCTGTTGATTTCAAAGCACTTAAACCAGGCAGAAGTTACTTCAAACAGATGTTGTGAACCCAGCTTGCTTTTAAAGGCTATGTTTTGCTACATTGAAAAAGATGGAGGATTCTTTGGGCTCAACGGAGAAAAAGATCGACCAGGACTTGCTAGTGTGATGGTTGACAGATAGCCAGTATGGATTAAAACCTCTGTTTATCCTGCTCTAAGTGATGGAATTTAAAAAACAAACCACTGCTCTGCCTCATAACTGAGTGCCATGAGTGTTACGGAAAAGAACCAGGCATGCGGTGGGTAAGTAGCCAGACTGGCTTGGAGAAAGGCATGATTCCATAACAATTCAAATTAATATGAATGTCTCTTTTAGTCCATGTTATGTATGTTTTCCAGAACACTGTGAGTGAGAGAATACAGTGCTGCTTTGACCATAGTCACACGAGAAGGGGAAAAATGTAGATAGAGGAAAACATTTTTTTTTTTCTCTCTAAACTCGTGGATTGTTCACCAATTCTGTTTCCACCTCAGTTATTTAATAGTCAGTTGTGAAATTGGAAAGGCCGGAGGGACTGCTGTGGGATCAAGGAATGTCCGCACTCAGTACACCGATTTCAGGAACAATTTTAAGCAGAGTAACTTGCTGGTTATTCCAGTTCTCCTAAGTGCTACTTTTAAATTCTTTTGCCTATTGTTTCAAGAGGAACCACTTTCTTTTCTGAGAATGGAATTGAGAAGCGTTTGGCAAAAACATAGTAAGCAGCTGTCTTTGGTCTGTTCCCCCCTGCCCCCTTTCTAGTTTTGATTTCCTGAGAAACTTTCCTGGTTATCATAGGTCAGGAGAGTAAGGTTTGCCCCTGATAAAAAACAGGCTTATTGTACAGTGCTGTTTGCATCTGTTCCACAGGTTTCATTTACTGTTTTTCCTGCAGAAACAAAAGGACTTCTTTTTTCTGCTAAAATAAACTGACAAAATAGCTTGCCATAAATATAAAGGGCATTTAAAGCTATTCATTTAAACTTATGCAGCAAAAGAGAGATGAATCCATTTAATCTTTCAGCAATTAAAAATGAATGTTAAATTAATTAGGAACATTTCTCAAATGAATTACTGTGAAATTGAAATAATGATCTGTACTAAAGTATTCCTTTTAAAATTTATGTCTCTCTGATTACTTAATATTAATGTATTTTTAATAGACTGCATTCTAAAAAAAAAAAAGAGCTAGGACATAATTTCTGGAAGAATTGAAACATTATGTTAAGAAACATTTCTCTTTTTTTGTAATTCCACTGGCTCCATCACCCATATGCACTAGAAGCAGATTTGTCATAGTGCTCCCAACGGTCACTGTGCACGGTGTTTCGCAAGAAATATATTTTGAACGTGAACAATAGAACAGAATAAATGCTTGCTGAATTTAGTTCTAAACCCATTATTTGAACCCTTGCTTAGCAAGGTATTTACCCGGGTGCCTAAATTTAGGTATGTAATTTCCAATATAGGAAAGTATTTCAGCATTTTAAGTCATATCCTGAATAGGAATGAATTGCATACAGTTGTCTTTGCTCATGTTCATGATGCTGCTCACTTCAATGTCATGCACTTGAGCATGTGCTTGAACAAGGAACGTTTTCATGAGAGGCACAACTCCCCTTTGTCTTTTCTGTTGACTTCAGTTGGATTATTTAATTGCTGAACTTTCTGAAGGGCAGCTGGTGGTCATCTCAGTGGAAGTTCTATTGATTTTGACAAGTGCAAGACTATTGAAAGATTCGATGTTGTCTGTTCCATTGCATGGCAGCGTACACACCACATCAGTTCCCTGTTTGCTGGATAGCTTAGCTCATGCGTTATGCACAAGGCTGAATGAAACATGAAAAGGAACGACTGGAAACTCCAGCGTGACTCTCCATTTCTCCACTACAGAATATCTGCTAGTCTCTGTGGTGTGTTGTGTGTTATTCGCCCCATTTCAGTTATTGGGTTTTGGTCGCTTCTGTATCACTGGGTTCTGGTTGGTACTGAAGGCTGTATTTAACAGGAGAATGACAACCCTTAAATTAATTTCACAAGCATTGTAAGGAGGACGGTGAAATGGGCAGGTCATTTCTCTAAATGTAATACTGTGTTTTGGTATCCATGAAGTTCAACTCAATGTGGAAATAATATATTAGCTCGAATAAATCTCCTGTCTAAATCCTTTATTAAGAAAATGCATGATAAAAAATAGTATGAGTAACATAATAATTGGGAACTTCTGCACACATTTCAGAAAATGAGAAATACATCCTGTTAATATATCATGACCTTTAAAAGTACAAAATCAAGCTTGAAGCAGCACTACTGTTCTCCTGAACCTTTTATTCAGCCCTTCTTTTAATATATTGAAGAATGCCTTGTGAGAGGACACCCTAAAGGTCACTTGATCCAGTGTGTCTGAGTGCCCCATAGCAGGTATTTAGGGAAAGAGGCTGAGAGAGAACAGGTGAAGAGTGGTTGGCTGTGCCCAGGTTATGGCCTCAGTCCTTCAGCTGTCATGATGAACAGCCATGGACGGATCTCTCCAGTGTCTAATTCATTGTGAACCACTTGTGTTGCTGGCCTCCCCGACATCCTGTGACAAAGACTTTTATGATTTTAATTGTGGTATGAAAAAGTAGTTCATTTCATTTTCGCACTAGGTAATTACATTGGGTGTCTCGCAGCTCTTATATCTTGAGAAATAGTGAATAATGATTTCCTGTTCACCTTTTATCCACTACCATAATTTTATTGACCTTTATAATATTCCTTATTGCCTTCCTTTGTGCTGCTGGGTCACAATTTATGTAGTTGCTCTTAGACTAGCAATTGTTCCCTATGTGGAGTCATCCATATTGATCTCCTATACCTTTTCTCATACTTTCTGCAGCCTTTTATGGTAAGAAAACTAGAAAGCAGCAATACTGACTTCGTATCTCTAACTGCAGTGCTAAAAGGGATGGGTTTTTCCAAGGTTTCCTCACTAAAACTGGGTCAATTTTGTTCAGGCAAATTTCAAGCTGGCTGCAAAAGGCATTCTCCATTTTACCAATACAACTTGTGAATTTAGATCAATATTACTGAATGGCTTCAGCTGACAAAAAAAAAAAGTCTTTCCTAGGCTAAACTAAATTGAATTTTGTTTTAAGTGTTTGTTTTTCCTTTGTTTGTGAGCCAAGCTGGGGTGGAAAGGAGGAGCTACTAGATTCAATAGAGATATTGAGAAAAAAATAGGTTTATGTGAATTATTTTGGAGGAGGGCCTCTCATTTGCTGATGTTCAGGGCCAGAATTGCAAAACTGTTCATTAAATACAAATGGAACCAAATTTTCTGCTTTGAAGGAAATGTCTGAACTAGTAGCATGCCTTCTTTGATATTTGGGAGCAAAAAGCAGAGGGAGTTGACTTCCAATTCTTGTTATTTGGAGAAGGCTTTCCGACCTGAACTGATTTGACTTTAAGAAAATGGATAGTTTTTGGTTTTTTTTTTTTTTTTTTTCCCCTCAACCTTCATTCTGAATAATGCTAATATCTGGTTAGGAAGGCATTTTTCAGTTAGTAGGACCCTACGAATGTGCAAAGCGTCATATAAAGACAGTCAGTGTTTTTAGTTGTTCCGCTTCTTTAAACTAATACGAATTCACTCTGAGATTTTCTGTGGTGGTCAAAGCTAGGATGGCGATAACACCTGCAGGTAGGGTGCTGTCCAGTGTGTGAATGAAACGGGCAACGTCAGGACACCTGCAGAATGCTGCTCATCCATTGGCAACACTGCTGTCTGTGACAGTTTTGAGTTTGTTGGAATAATGCTTGTATTTTCCATAGCGATGCCTTTAACGTGATACTGTAGGAACAATATCCTAACGGTCAATGTTATTTTTCTCTTAGGAAAATTCCACTGAGGTTAATCTAATCCATTAAGGTTCCATTCCATTCTTGGTCAACTTTTTTTAACCTAATCTCTATGTTAACCTTAAACAATTTAAGGATCAACTTTTTTAGGAGGTAATCCTGTTTGACTTTTGATAATCCCATGTTGAGGCACAAAGTGCAGTGCAGTAAATGCTTGTAGGAAAGTGGCATGAGGCAATTACATTTGATATCTGTGATTATGTGCAATGTGCTCTTAGAGTATGATCTTTAAGATGTGAAGTCTTTAATGTTGAATAGCTCTAGTAAAAACAGTTTACAGTTCTGAAATTAGATTTTCTAGAAAATAATGACATAAAAGCTTATTTCAAAACCACTCTTCCCCAAAAAAAGGAAGGGGGAATAAAGGCAATTTCTCTCTCTTCTGTGTTTTAAGTCAAGTGATAAGTCACAAAGAACTTAATTAGCAGCAGTACATGTGAGACATGGACCATAGGCTCAATTTCCATAATTTCCAGACAGCATTAGCCGTGTAATGTAGCAGTGGAACCCAGGGACTATTTAAAGGGATGGCATTAAAATCTGCAGAAGTGACTCAACATGATGTGCCAGTCAACCTTTACTCTTCTGTAATGTCAAGAGGGTTCTTTGTTTTGAAAATGGCATCCAGAAATGCAGTATTTAGTTGCAAAGCTGTATTCCTTCACCTTCCTGAAGAGCCTCTAAATTAATGAAGAGTTTCCCAAATCTTTAATTTGCTCTGTAATCACCAGTGGCAACTGCTCCTGCTTTCTCAGGTACTGTAGCAGTCCTTTTAGCTTCTCATATCTGGGACCCTGCCCTTTCACTCTTCTACGTCTCACATACTTCCCTAACCAGCATCCTGTGTCTTCATCTTTCTGTTTTGTTTTTTTTTTTTATTCCTATATATCTGTCTTTCTTACCCTTCCTCTGCCTTCTGGGATCCCAGACAGATGAGCTGCTCCTGGATGTTTATTATGACAGAGATATACTGTCCTTATTTTTTTCCAGCCTCTTTTCTGGATGTATAGAGTTCAGGTACACCAGGCCTTGGTTATAGTGTAGAGGTTTCCAGCTCTGCTTCTGCACAGCCATTTTGCAGAGCATGGGGTTTTAGCCAGTTTTGTATAAGAAGGTGCCGTAAACAATGTTGGCGTTCTCTCGTGGGCATCACCCAGTGCAGGTTTATTCTTTCACACACCACAATTTCAGAATTCTCTCTAGATGAGATGTTTCCTATATCATCAATATATAGGAATTATCTATGATTGAAAATAGAGTATTCATAATCTCTTTGTGGAATCTTACAAAACTAGCTAGCTTCATGGATGTAGAAACAGTAGAGGATCCACATATAGCTTAAAAACATGTAGTTTAAAACAAAAGCATAAAATGAAGCTTTTCTGCAGTAGTCCTCAACTCAATTTTGGAATACATATAGGAGTAACATCACATGATTTAGTAGAGATGGATCAGAAAACAAGGCAAGCTATTTTCTCCTCTTCTTCCTTCCCCAAGGCCCAGTAATCTTTCTCTAAATTCTATAAAATCATTAAAAAAAAAAAATTAAGAAAACTGGTTTTTAATTCACTTATGTCCTATGTTACCTACAGAAAGAAGTAATATAAATAAATAAATAAACAAATAGAACAATTAAAAAAAAAATAATTTGATCAGATTACTCGATGCTGCTTTGTGTCCCGGAAGCAGTGCAAGGCGATTGTGAGGCAGGCACAGCCACTTTCACAAGTCGTGGGCAAGGGCATGGCCAGGCAAGTTGCCTGAGATGTTTCGTGTGACCTGTAGGTTGTGTTGGTCAGACTTGAGAACTCTTGGTGCATACGTGTTTGTGTTAAACAGCTCAGCCTTCGATGCTGCACAAGGTACGCGGTTACAGATGGACACAGGCCACAGTGTAGGCTCAATGGGACCTTTTAAAGTCTCCCTGTTTAGATTAAAAACATTTTGAGATTTCAGTACTCTCGTTTTGCTGTAAATTTACTAACAACTGCTGTAATCTTTCATTCTAACAACAGGTAATCAATTTTTGCTCTAACACAGAAGTGCAGAATTATCAAGGTGTAAATGCCCGTTAGTTATAAACAGCTCGATGCCATAACAAACTTATATATTTTCCTGCTTATTTAACACACTTTTTCATTTCACTGACTGCTGATCCCTCGACATTTGCTCATTCTACTGTCTTCTGGCTGGTGATTTTGGAAAGAGGAAAGAATCAAGCACCATATCCCTTTCTTTAGTGGGCTCTAAACTTATGTGAGTTCAGCTAGTATTTCTGTCCTGTAATAATCTTCTAACTTTGCTGTGTCTGTGATGTATTCTAACAAGACTTAATGAAAGGATGATGCGCATTCTTTTGCTGAACTTGTCTTCCTTTTCAAGAAATGACCATTTTTCCTCTCTTCTCTCTCTGTTTTAATGAGTCATGATTCTCAAAATTATTTTTGTAGGTGTTTCATATGGTTGCTGACCATGTCAGGACTTAAGCCTGATGTGGGATTTGATCTTGATAGGAATGTTTGAAATTCTAGACATTCGTGTTTTAAATCCAAGCCTCTAATAATTCATGGCCCAGCGACTTTCTGAGCCAGAGGCAGCAATTTGATACTTACTGGTCCTCTGTGGATTCTTATTGCATAACTTTGACCAATGGCTTTTTTAAATGTGCATGTTTCCTACTGTCCTGAGATAAGGAGGTCCACTCAGTGTGACATGGGAAAGTATTTCCTGTTGTTTCTTCTGAAACTGTAGTTTTATTGTGTACACCCCTTGCTGCTTGTGTTAGAAGAGACTGTGAGCACTCATTCCCTCTTACTCTCCATACTATTATAATTTCTTAAATGTAATTGGAGATAACTGTAGATCTGGAATTTGTAGTTTGAATATTGTTGAATTTACCTCTAACTTTAGTATTATGTGACATTTAAGTTTTGCGTATGCTCCAATGAAAAGCAACTGTGTATCTCTAAATATGAAACATGGTCCTGTTTTGTGATGTTTCAGAAATAAGCATTCAGTATTTTCGTACAATTCTGTAAGAAAACTTAAGCAAAGTAAAATACTGTCATACAACTCATGAGTCACAGATGTGCATTTCCCTTTACTTAAGTTAATGTTTCTGTATGAATTTCTGACTTGCTTAATATTATTTTTTATAATAATTATTTAAACTTCAGATAAAATGAGGAAATATCTTTTCGATAACAGTTTTGGCCTCTGAAGTTGCTGACATGTGAGAATTATTTTCTAGTAAGTAGAGAGTCTTTTGTCAAGTTTGCTCCGTAGCATATTGTCACTTCAAAATTTGCATTCTGTTCCCTAGTTGTTACACTCCGGGGTGATGTTTGTGCTTTCTAAGTTTCTAAGTAGTTTCTAGGTATCTACACTGTTCCAATTACCAGCTTTTCAGAGAAAAAAGGAGTCAGGGAAGAGGCAAAGTGATGACTGCAAGATGGCTATTTCACAAAGATGTTCCCAAAACCTTTGTTTCATTTACTTTTTCATTGCTTATTCAGTAAAGAAGAAATAGGTGAGATAAAAGTGTGATCTCTTTTAATGGTTATCAATTTATCTGATACAGCTTTGTGTCTCATCTCCTTAATATATGTTACTTATGGCTCTTTTCTCACTTCTTTTTGCAGGTTTCTGATGTGGCTTTAAATTTGCATCCACTTTCATGTTATAACTTTCTGTGTGTCTTCCTCAGCAAAATACTGGGCAGAAAAGGGACTTTATGGCTTTTCAAAGCAGTAAAACATTTAGGGTCTATAGTATGTGCCAAGTGGGCTGAATAATATTTTGCTCTTAAAGAAAAATTTTTTAAAAAAGGAGTGTTCCTGTAAATTAATTTCTGTATTTCCATTTTCTAAATCACATTGTAGTATTTCTGGTAGCAATACTCAGAGGAAACGGCAATGATGTGACGTATTGTTTACTCACATGTGTTTCTCTGCGCCTTTGTTGGATGGTTACGCGATGACAGCAAGGAGGGCGGATGTCAAGTAAGATGAGAGTTGTGTGAGCAGGTCACAGAGACTAAGGTCCGCTTCGGGAAGGAATTTTTTGCAGGGCAAAATGGACAATCTGTTGGGAAATACCTGTGAGCTAGGAATGGGAAAGGCCTGTGTTAAGGACTTAGAGTGGCAAGGAAAGCAGACAGACGCGTTAACTCTAGGATGCATTGAAGTTAACTTTGAACTGTTTTGATGAGCAGAGATGTCAGCCCCTGGGGGGATGATGTTGCTCCCACCCCTTCAGTGTTGCAGCATTTAGCAGAGCCCCCAGTGGTGACAGTCTTACGCAGTCAGTAGCAGACAATGAAAAAAAGCCTGGATGTAGGTGACTGTGGAGGTGATGGCTGTAGGAACTGTACACCGTGTGTAATCGTGTATTTGAGTGGAATAATTTAACATAACTAGTTGGACACTCCAGGCACAGCTTTCTCACTTTTTTTGTTAAAAAAAGTGGAATTTGTCTTGGTTTCTATGTTCCTCCTCCATAAAATCAGCTTGCTCTTTGGTGTGTCCCTGATTTCAACAAACAGTAGTCAGGAATGGCACAGTGTGAAGCTGTAACACAGTAACTGTGAGTTTCTTTGAGTCTGCTGGAAAAAACCCAGCCCTTTAACTGTCGTTCAAATAACTCATCCCCACCAACTGTGTATGCAGAGTCTGTCATCACACACAAAACCAGTAATCTGCATGTGCTCTGCAGAATAAACCACTGTGTGTTTGAGGCAGTTTGGTACAGAGTTTGGCAACTTCTCCGAGAGTCACCTCTGAGTTGTAACTCAGTTCCTACATCGTGGTGTTTCTGTAGTATCTTGTGATTGATGTCTTAATTTATAGATTACATTTTGCCAAATATAAGGACTGTCATTTTGTTTCTTTAACAAAATTAAGTGAGCTGTCAATGATCCAGAGGTTGCAGAAACTTCCATTCTGTTAAAACTCAGAGCAGACTTCAGAAAATCATTGATGAATTTTAATAAATCATTTTTAGATAATTTTTCCCTTCAGCTACCCAACCAGTAGAAAAATGATTGTATAATAAAGAGTTATGATTTCTGTGTAATAAAATTACTTTATATTCTAGGATTTAAAAACTGGCTGTTGAAATAATGATCAGAAAATAGCTATGGCTGGGAGCAGTGGGGAAAACTTAGATGAGAATGAAAGTGACTCCTGATGGAAAGCAGATAACCAGGCCTGCACTCGGCTCCTGAGGATGCTGGGAACAGCTGTCAGTGCAGTCAAACTGGATTTCATTCATGAGCATGACAGAATTGGAAGTCCAGAGCAGTCCCAAACTCTGCTGCTTCAAGATTCAAGCAGTAGCTGTCAGCATCATTCTGTTCTTTACTCTCTACACGTGGATTCAATGAATTCTTGGGCCTTCTGTGAACGTACGGTCATGAAGAATTCGGTGTAACAACATTAAATACCTCCCTTTCTTCAATGAGTGTGCCTCTAGTGGTTACCTGTTTGATTTGGGGAAGGGCAAAGTACTCTGGGAAGGTTGTAGATGGTGTTTACGCTCTTTGTCTGCTGAGTAAAAGATCTACATTGTCACTCTTTACATTTGGGTATCTGCTTGGCTTTGTCTGTACAATTAGTCTCCAAAATGTCTCTTTAAAGAGCCAACTTAATCTGCAGTGCCATTTCTCTGGTGTGTACTTGTCCCAAAGCCTTACTGTAGATTCCTAAATAAAACTCAGTTAATGTTGGAACCTGTGACGTTCCATGTTGATACCGTGCCTTTGTAATAATCCTTTAACTACGGTTCAGTCCTCATTGAAAGGATCAAATCCAACTCGCATAAAATGTCTAAGCAGTGCGTAGCATCTTGCTTCATGTTAAATCTGCTCTGGTCCCCGCACCAACTATTTTTGTCATGAATGACGAATTAAGATGAATTTATCTGCATTTAACTCATGTTTTTTTTCTGCTGTAGTTTGGCTGGATAGCACTTTCTTCCTTAATTTTCCCATTTCTCCTTTATTTTATTAGGAAAAAAGCTCCAGACTTATCTTCTGTCCATCATCTGATGCTCGAAGCTCAATTCTTTCAGCATTTTAAGACCTTCAATAAAATTTTCTGATTTTGGAATGCGGTTCCACTTCCTTAGAGAAGGAACATTGAATAACAAAGTCAGCAAATGCAATATGGTGGGTAAAGAAGTTATATGGCATTGTAAATTGATTTATGCCCCGATCCTGCAGTAATTTACACATGTTCTGTCTAATCTTGGAAGGACAATTTTTTAGAAAAACCTGATGGTGAGATAATTTACTTGGCTGAAAAATTACTGGGAATAGGTTTATGTCTGTTAATGTTTCTCAGAAAAATGATTTTAATCTAAAAGGCAAAACAGCACTGCTCAGTTAACAGTATTATCTTTTTTTACTCAGTATGTGTGTGCTCCCAGTTTGCTCAGGATAGCTGAGTGTCCAATAACGTAGCTAAAATGCACGGTTTTTTAAGTATATTTGAGTATAATCCTTTACCATGAGCTGTTTCTCATAATGGAATTGATTAACTTCAGATCCTGAAATAAGGTAAGAAGTTTAGGTATTTAAGTTAAAACATAAAATTCATTATTAAACTAGCCTATTTCCTATTCTTTGATACTAGTGTTTTCTGTCACCTGAGGTTCTCTGGGCTTCCGAACACTCCGCTTTGGTTTATCTTTACTCCAGTAAACAAAATTCCACGCAATAGAGACGTATTAGGAGTGATGCTGTAAATTGGGAGTTGTGGTAATTTTCAGATTTACTTCTAAACCTCTGTTATTTGTATTTTATTAGTATCTCTTCTCTTGTATTTTGCTTGGGCTATCTGTAATTTGAAAAGTGTAAGCTTTAGAAGGTAAACAGTAGCAGAAAAAAGCACTGGGGTTTGATTTGGGTTTTTTTTGTTTGTTTGTTTTTTTCCCCCCAAAGAAAGCAAGTCAATAGAAGTGCAAATCAATATTTGTTTGGGTTTTTTTATTAAAGAACATGTGAGATGTGTAGTTGATGTAAGTATTATAAAGTGGTAGCTATTGAAATGAATATGCTTTAAAATTTATTGCCAAAGTTCTTTGCAGAAAACACCTGTAGTTCAGCAACAGAGAAACTATGTTTTGCTGAACGAGGAAGAGAATTAAATAGCTATAACAGCAAAGCAAGCAGTACTGAGAAAACAAAAGCGTTGTAAAATCTAAAAAAAAAATTATTTTCAGGAATAACTTTCCACTTTTAGCCTCCATAAGCCTGTATTTAAGTCTTTAGAATATCCTGTGCAAAGGCACTAATGCCAAAGTTTGGCTTCTCAACATCTCTTGCACTTTTTGCAAGCTCCCGCCTGTTGCGGAGGTTATTGTTTGGTCACAGTTTCTGAAAGTCTGAGTTCTCCCCTGGGAAAAACATTCACATAGCAACTTGGCAAATAGCTGACAGACTTCTTTGGTATCGGTTTAAGGAGAATGTTACAGGATCTGAATAAGCTTGTAAAGAGGATATTCTTTTTTCCTTGATACATTCACGTTTCTCTTGCCTACTTGTTGTGGGGTTTGTTTTTTTTTTTTTGTTTTGTTGGGGTTTTTTAATAATATTTTTATAGTACTTGTGCTTGCAAAATCAGGTCGGTGTGGGGGCCTCATTCTGTTATAAGATGTGAAAAACATAAGAAAAAAATCCTTCTATGGAATACTCATGGTTTACAGAATTGATACTGTGAAACATTTCTCCTGTATATGATTCTCTAAAATAAGAAACACGACTTCAACTGTTAATTGACATGCTAGAAGTACTCGGAAACAGAAACTTTTCAAAGTTCCTTTTGAGTTTTTGTTGCACTGGGACTCAGGACAGGCAACACTAGTTGTCAGATGAGTGAGCTGCTTGAGTGTATCAACTTCACTTCAAACGGTTTGAAAGCTTGAGAAATCCCAAACCCTACCAGGCATGAAGCATGTGTCAAGGCAGTATAAATGAAGACAATGATGGCTGTTCCAAGAATGATGGTTTTGTCAAGTTTGTTGCATATCTATGCCTTAAGTATTGTGCTAGTATGACAAGGGCTGTTTCCTGTGGAAAGCAGCCCTGTTCCTGTGCCGTTGGAAATAGCTTGATGTTTACAAGGTGGATTTATGGAATATCTGAAAGCTTTTGTGGTGTCTGGTTTTTAGTTTGGTGGTTGTGTTTTTTTTGACATAGCATTATAGAGCAAACAAGACCAAGTGTATAGTTACTGGTCACATCTGTTGTAATAATATGAGACATCCTTGAAGCCTTATTGAGCAAAGTGGATTGCCCAGTGAGAATTTATATATAGTTCTGGCTATATGCTGTACTGAAGGTGGTGAGTGTGTACGCAACATTCATGAGGAAAACTGTGGCATTTTCAACCGTAGCCTAGCTGGTACTGGAGCATTACCTGTTTTTTTCCATCTTCAAAGTCCCATTAATGAGTTCTGCTAAGACATCTGTGTTTTAATTGTTACTGCTAAGGAAAACAAAAAGGGAATGGTGGTATATGCAAAAGATTTGTTATAGCATATGAATCAGAAATGGCAGAAACAATTTCAATGCAGTTTGTTTGTTTGGTTTTTGTTACCGAAGATGACAGACAGGTCAGTCAAGATCTTAGGTTTTGTCAGAGATCAAACTGAGGTAAGAAAATTTAATCGCCGTGAGGAGGAGCACAATGTGATTTCTTTTGGAATGGTCCCTGCTCAGTCAGCAGCACAGCTGCTTGACACAGAAGTCAGCAAAGTTAAGTGTCATGGGGAGCAAGCTGCTCTTGAGTAGTCTGGTCTGATACGTCGGTGGAGACGAGCTGAGGCCATTAACTGCTTTTAAACTGTGATCCCAAGGCTGAAAAGGTAGTGATGCAAGATGAGTAGTGATAGAGCTGCAGGATTAAAGGGTGACATGGAGTGCACTTAGAATTGGAATTCATAGTATCAGCTGGCTTCAGCATGTAATAACGTACTATGATCAACTTCTACGTGATTTGTGTTCTGCACATGGCCGAGTCTCAAACTGTTTGCCTGAATGTCACTTTAGCTAATCTTGTTTTAGTGTTACTATTTTTTCTGCAGTTTCTGACATTTTCCAAACTTAGAATTTGGAATTTTGTGTCTGTTCTGATCGGAGACCGAGTTACTGAGTTCTTTTTCTATGATGTAAATTAGGATTTCCTACAATGACTCAACTTGCAAATACTTATTTATAAAAGCACCTACACTTACGGGTTTGGGTATCTTTGTTCACTCGAACACTGTGAAATAGCCTTTCTCTTTATTAAAGTGGTACAAAACCTGACTGATTTCAGTGTTGGGTATTTAACAATGTTTTTTGATGTTTCATTGAAGTTTTGCTACATAAGCTGTCCTGACCTCTGGAGAAAATAAATGTTTAAAAGTTACTTATTGCTAAATTGCGAAGAAGAGACCTTCAGAGTAAAAGTAATAACAATAAATTATTTTACCTGTACAGTTCTTTAAAGCTACAAGTGCTTTTTTATGTTCTGAATCTAGGATAGATACGGGATACAATGGATTCTTTACAGTGTTGCTTTGATTTTACTTTATTTGCCTGTTGAACTGTGATTTGTTTTTATAGCAATTATTTTCTATTAAAAATATTCCTTGTCTTGCCTGGAACTAAACCAAGGCATACATTTACTGTTGACCACAGTAGTGCTGGTAGTTTTGTTTGTTTGTTTGAGCAGACATAACAAGTTATTATCTTTATTTTGGAAGGTTTAGAGAAGTTTCCTCATGTTTTACTACCAGGAACTTCAGACTAATGCTATACAAGTCCACAGTAAGGAAAGCAATGTTATACCAAATTTTTAGCAATTTAAAAAATAAGGACAAAAAATAACCAGTAGAACAAAAAAAGATGTGCTCTTCTCCCTGCATATTCCTTAATTTTCTGATTCTTTGAAGA
This sequence comes from Tauraco erythrolophus, assembly GCF_009769465.1. Classification (NCBI taxonomy): domain Eukaryota; kingdom Metazoa; phylum Chordata; class Aves; order Musophagiformes; family Musophagidae; genus Tauraco; species Tauraco erythrolophus. The sequence goes on from NC_141473.1 coordinate 39,312,641, forward strand.
TTGGGATAAATATTTCCCATTGATACTGGTAATTAGGTCAAAGCTTCCTGTGCTTGTATAAGTAATGTTAGAGTAATGACTGGCTTGTATTCAGAAACAATCAAACTAAAGTTGTCCTCTGCAAACACTGTGAAAGTTCTGGATTGTATATCCCCTGCACCTTCAGGTTTTAATGTGTCTTCATTAAGTCATCTCTAGATGACATCTACATTTTCCCAGCTGTGGATGTCACATTACACGCGTGATGCTCAGCCTCTCCATCGTTTAAGCACTGAGAATGGAGGACATTTAAAAGAAAATAAAAAATAAAAGAAGAGGCAAATTAAGTTGGCACCAAAAGTTGCCTCACGTTTACCTTTCTGCCAGCAACAGAGTATCCAGTATAGGACCTTGCTTCTGGTTTTCTGTGCCACCTTTGGCTTCTTGAAGTCGTACGTTTTGATTGCTGTTGTCCCCAGGAAAGTCACCTCCTATTGCAGACTGATTCAGCTTCTCAAATATCAAGATGTTTAGCCTGCACCCACTGTGAAATTATGTGGCTTAGTGTTGGTCTCCTAGTGTTTTTCTGACCCATCCTACCTGTTGAGAGCAGCGATGGTGGGAGGACAGAGAACTGTGCTCGGTGTTAGAATGCAGCTAGTGTTTTACTTGCGACTTAAGGATGAGAAGGACAATATTTAAACTTTGTATGTGGAGGCAGCAATAGTTGCCAACAACCTATCTTCATTCCTCATGTGTCAGGAATCGTATTGGGATGAACACATTTACTGTCAGCTTAGATTCTCTGCTGAGGAAATGATTCACGCTGGCTTTATGTGTGAGCTAAATGCAAAGGGAAATGATTTTATGAAAAAATAAGGCTATAATTTTCAGAGAATAGAGTTCCTCTTTCTTCTTACTATGAAAACATGTTGGATATCGTGCCTTCTTGAATGAATTGCTGATTGTAGAAAACTACAGGAAAAAGATGTGAAAAAGAAACAAAAGGAAACAGAATTAAATTGAAGTGTAGGAATAACAAAGGAAAGTGAAATGTCCATCAAGTACAAATACTACGATTATTTTTAAGATAAAAGAAATACTGCTGTTCAAGAATATGTGCTAAATAAAATGAGGGACAAGAAACAGACTGATATTATTTGTGTAAATTTGTTCGATAGGACTTTCAGATTCATCCTCCAAAAGTGGCATGAAAAAAATTTTTTCTGTATAGGTGGGGAGAAAACATATTATGGGATTGAATGGAGACAGTACAGAAAATGTGGCTGCTAGATATGATCTTATAACTGAGATCCATATATCTGTGGCATACCAAATGTGATATCAGATGGTGTACATCATTATTTAAACGTGTTTTAGAGAGGCTTAAGTCTTTTGGCCTCTTGTGAGATGGTTACAGAGTTATCAAAAGCATTCTCTGGCAAGCTTAAACAAGTCAAATCCATACTCCTGTTTGATACTGCTTGATGACAGCAGCTTTGAAAAGATTTCTGTGCAGGACTGTCTGACTTGATAACCCTCTTGCTCAAGTCAATCAAATTGCGAATTCTTCCAAAGGAAAGAGAAACATCAACATAGAAGAGGTCCTGTGACAAAGTTAGCACAATATTTGCTGCATCTATAGAAATGGCTAAAGTGGGAATTAAAATTTGTGGAAGTCTCAGTATTCTTGTCACTAAGTCAGGTTATATTCATGAGAGGTGATTTCTGGTCAAAGACATTACACTAAGTAGAACAGAAAATACCTTCAAATTCTCCCACAAATAATGAGAGATGGATTCCGTTTCAAAGTTGTGGAACAGAATAGGCTTGGAAGGAGCCAGAGGGTCGGACAGCATCGAAGAAAAGATTGACAGGCAGAAGACTACAGCTGTGGCCTGCTTAGGGCACTCACTCTTGCTGGCTGAGAGCAGTTGCGTTTCTGTATGATGTTATTGGTTTAGTAATCTGAAACAGGCATCAGTGAAGTGTAAGATGGAGATGTAAGACCATCTGAGAGAAGAACATTTTGGCATGAACCAGTAGGTATTATGTAGTTGTGGTGCCATCCTGACAGAATGAGACAAGGGGTTTCCTCTTCCTTGGTCGTTTGCCTGTTAGATACCTCCTGAAATGATGAAAACTGGTTCTCCATTATAAACTCTTACTCATTAATACTCAAGAATGCTCTAAGCGTTTGCTTCCAAACGCAGACTTCATGGAGCTGTTGGGAACATGGCAGTGCATGTGGTCTAGCAGCACATGCTGTGCGAATCTCAGGTGCCTTGATGTAAGATGTTAATGAGAAGGAAGAGTAGGGCTGGTTTTTGCAAGGCATCACTAAAGGCCTGAACAGGAGTTTTCTCTTTAATAATGTGGGTAGTTTTCTTATGTTCATAGATACAAAGAGGAAAGGTTAATTATTGAATAAATCTCTACTGATCCAGGAAAAGTAACCCTTAATTCTATTGTTGTGTTCCTACTTTCTCAAATTACCTGTTTCAATACTATGGATTTTTGAATCTCACAAATTATTTCCCCTGGAGAACCTGAGTCAGTATCTTAATTCCAAAGCCAAATACTGCCTCTCCATGATGGAGCATACTAATTATAATCTAAACCATCTATGAAAAATATACATTTTGGTGAAGGATGCATGCGTTCTGGTGTCCTGACTGAGTGTGATAGTTCCTTTTTAAGTCATTGAATATCCAGATTTCAAATGAGCCCAGTATCTGTAACCAGAGATGTTTTATCTTCCAAAATAACGTAATTTTTATCTGCACTGGGGTATTAGTAATATAAGAAGTAACAAACCCGGTTGGATTTTGATGGAAGTTAGAAGATTCAAAATTACAAAAAGGACTTTGATTTGTTACCCAAACTGTTTCCTCAATGTTTAGGAGAGAAATATAGAATCTGCAAGACTTTTTGTCTGAAAAGTCTCTCTTCAGAGAAGGAATGCACTTTAGATGTGGAAAGAACTCCTGGTCTTACTCTAATTATTACATAAATCAAAACATTCCCTATCTTGCCAACCCAACTGAGAAGTCAGCAGCAGTTAATAAGCTATATGTAGATGTAAATTAGTAATACAATTCAAATTAAATTGTATTTCTTTCATTTCTAATAGGGAAGGTCATATTATGGAATAATCACTTTTAGTACTTCGTAAATTGCAGACATGTCAGATTGAACATGCTGTAAAGTAATATTGAAACTAAACGTTCTCATTAAATGTAGCAGTGGGGAGGTGGCTTAGGGGCTAAAGCCTCTATAAGGTAACGTCTAAGTAAACTCTTAAAAACAAAAAAGTGAGAGCACAAGTCCATTTCTTCACACATTTTGGTATTTTATAGAAACTTAATGTGGGAGCGTATACTCCTCATGAAGACTGCAGTTATAATTAAGTTGAAATACACAGTTCGTTTTCAATATTTCAGACGGATAAAGTTAATGTTTCACTGAACTAGAGCTGGTTGAACGTGAGATAAAATTTTGTCAAGTGTATTATGCATTCATTCCGTTATTTATAGAGTCATAGGAATAGTGTGAAGTACACAATTGAATACATTATAGGTTGTCATCAGACAACAGAGATGTTTGGCTGTTGTTGTACATCTGTGAGAGCGTTCTCCAGGCTGTCGTCTATTCTCCAGTTGGATTCTCTTGATGTAATAGGTAATACTAGAAATCCCAGCTTGATTCTATTGGCTCTCATGGAGCTGGTCAGAAGACTGAGCAGGAGAATCCTGCCCTCCCTTCTCTGTCCCCTTCACAGCTCCATTTTCGTTTCACTTGGATTATCTCAGTTTGCCAAATGCTTTCAGCAGCACCAGCCTGCCTTGGGAAGCAGGAAAACCTTGTAGATGAAGGGTGTAACTTTTGCTGTCCAAAGCGCTGACGAATGGCATGTAGTTGTCTTGCCTTAATGGTAGGTGTGACTCAGGCCTGAATCCAGTTGATTTGAAGAGGGAGTAAATTACTTCAGGGTTTTTGAGAGAACATCTTCTTTCTGTGTGCTATCTAGTGTCCCCTGCTTACAAAAAGGTGCACACATTGTCTTACCTGTACTACGGACACTGGCATGATCCAGCCTTGTTAGAACAAGCTTCAGTTTTTCAATTTCCTTTTTCCTGCATGGGCTCGGTGTATTTGGCAGTGAGGCTGCATGTAATAGAGCTCTGCACACGCACATCATGTCTGTTGAGTGATTCCCCTCTGGATCCCACTCCTACCATCCCATCACACGCAGGTGGTTGCAGTAGTTCAGGTGTTAGATGTTAGATCACTTGTAGATGCAGGAAGAGGCTCCCAGTTGTTTCGGTAGAAACTTTCTGCATGTACAGAGGAAGAAAATCAGTGAAATAAATGGAATTGGGCTGGGTTCTGCCACCAGGCAAACAGCACTCAACTAACTTGGGTTCTTGTTGCCTTTAATTATTCTGTGCTTGGCTTTGGAGAAACCAGGGGTTCAGGAAGCATGAGTTTCCTGTCTAGTGTTTTGTAGTCAGTCTCTCATAACATAGGTGTGCTCACCCTTGTGAGGGAGCATACGTGCTTTGAGCAGAGAGAGGCGAGCTAAGGAAGACCCTTTGCCAACAGCAACATTGCAAGTGATTTTTAGGGTTTAAATGAAACTCGTTGGTCTAAGCAGGTAATATTCTGGGAGCCTATGCAAGCCTGTCAGCCCTGCAGATACAATGTGTGGAGGCTTCTGAAGGGAACTAGGAGGGAATTGCGCACAGCGTTTGAAGGATTTGTTAGGAAACTCAGCTGTTCTAATGATATGATTAGGCGTGCATTGCTGCCTCTCTAGTGGGAAAACTTGTCGGGGGAGTGGGTTTTGGGTGGTGGTGCTGGTGTTGAAGTGACAGTTAATGGCAGTGCTGACTGCTTGGAGGTTTGGAGGCCTTTTCTTTCTCATCAGGTCCCAGAGTTTCTTTGGTAAGATCTTAAAGCAGCCATCCAGTACATAAAGGGGGCCTACAAGAAAGTTGGAAAGGGACATTTTGCGAGGGCATATAGTGATAGAACAAGAGGTAATGGAATTAAACTGAAAAGAGGGTAGATTTAGACTAGATCTAAGGAAGAAATTCTTCCCTCTGAGGGTGGTGAGGCACTGGAACAGCTTGCCCGGAGAAACTGTGGCTGCCCCATCCCTGGAAGTGTTCAAGGCCAGGTTGGATGAGGCTTTGGGCAACCTTGTGTAGTGGAGGGTGTCCCTGCCCATGGCAGGGGGGTTGGAACTAGATGATCTTTGAGGTCCCTTCCAACTCAAATCACTCTATGATTCTATGATCTTGTGGGTTGTGTATATTCTAAATAAATATTCCAGTGCTGCTCATACAGTCTAAAAAATGCTGCTCTTAGATTGTCCTTCAGATATTTCTTCTTGAAAACCACACAGCTCCAGTTATGAAACTGTAATAGTCTGTCTAGGTGAGGCAGGCCTATATGTGGGACTCCATCCATCCATCCCATATGAAGGATGCATCTATGTCTTTATAAACTGAGTGGTTACAAAAGCCTAAATGAGGAATTCTTGCTCTGTGAACACTTGGTCTCTCCATGGACAAACACAGAATAATCATTGCAGCCAACAGATTAATTGCAGTACTTTTTGTATTTGTCTTGTTTTGTGACTAGACCACTGTTTTAGATGGAGAGAATATCTACGACTCTGTTCAACATGGAGTTTCCAGCCCTGAAATCACGACTGCCTTTGGTGAGGGGGACATTACCTTGAGTGAGGGTCATGCTAGGATATTGGGGCATTTGAGTACTGTTTCTGAAAATTTAGTTGCTGTTCTTTTTCTTGTATTCTTGAGTGTGGGTGGGCTGTTGATATGCTCTGGAGCACTGCAAGCACTAGATGTCCTGTCTTCAAAGTTTTAACTTTCAAGATTCATTGAAAAAGTTCTTGAAATCTCTAATTATCTAGTCCATTTTTTCTATCTTCTTTTGCTTGTACAGCATGAGGGAGGGGACAGCAGTATAATGGGAGATTAAGGACAGTGAAGCTGGCTTTGTTGGAAACAGAAGAGTAGGCAATGTTGCTGTCATTGTTGCATACACAAACGCATTCAGTCTAAGATCTGTGTCATAGTGTATCTGCTTAATATGCCTGATTCATACACCTAGTGAAGCAAGGCCTTATTTTCAAATCTTATTTCTTCTTGCTGTGGCACCTGAGTTCCGTTTGTGTGTTTTGTGTGTCGAAGGAACCAAAACCCTCTTGTTTTCAGGTTTAATCAATGACATTCAATTTGCTCAGTTTTTTCATCCCTTGTTGACAGACTTGCCAAGATCGATTTTTAAAGTGTTAAGTCACAGGAGTAATCTCAGAATTGGAGACCCAGAGCCGTGATACACAATGTATTGTAATATATGAAATAATTTAGAGAATGCAAGTAGAAGCATGAATTCCTATTTCTCAGTTTAAATACCTCATTAACCCGTAGTTCTCTGCTCTTCAGGTTTTTTTTCCTCCACTTCTTCAGGCACATGAGGGCATCTACAAGTATTTTATTGATGATAAATGTTTAGGTTCTGATTTAACTTCTAAAACTAGGGCAGTATTGTTAACCTTCAGTAGTGAACAGTCGTACCATAGCAATGGAAATGTTCTTGTATTTCTGCTTTCTGTTTTTTGAGCCTTACAAGCATCTTCTGGAATTTGAGAGAGTTGTATGACGTATAAGTGTTAAAGTAGATCATCCTTTACACAGAGCTCTGTGATGTCCCTTCTCTTGAAAAGATCAAAACACTGGCAGTTCTTTTAGAAGGATAGGTCATTCTGTGGTGGCCGGAGTGCTTGCCTATAGCTTGGCTCAGTAAGTCTGTACTAGCTTTTCTACCAGTATGTACTCTAGTTGAATTGCTTGACTATTTTGAACAACAACAACAACAGAAGCATATTTTAAAGTAAAATCATGACATAGAACTTAGTGACATTACACTGGGAGCACTTGGTCTCACACAGAAGATTCTGTAAAACTAATCTGCCATATTTTCCACTAAATTATTTTCAGTCTTGCCTACTGTACAGAATTATATTCCTCAAGCAGACAATGGCATATTTTAATCTTTGTTTTAACCAGAAATATTTCCTGAAAATATTTTAAAGCCTTCCAGAGGATTTTGAAGCTACTTTGTTTTCGTAATCATCCGAACTTTCAGGATCTGACTTCAGGAGAGATGGTTTTAAAGAAGTAGTATAGACTGCATTGAGCTTCTGCAGCAGAAAAGCCCACACTCAGAAGGGGTGTTTTAGCAGAAGGTAACTTCTGTTTGAGAAACAGTCCTCCTTTGGATTGTGGAGAAGAAGATGCAGTAAATTGCTGTGCTACTTATCTCACGGTGATATCTATTTCCTTGAAAAAATTTATGTGAAATGTGCAGGATTTTTACTCCCATCGTTAGAGACTTACACTAATGTCAGACTGAAATACAATTGGGAGGGAGGAGGGGGAAACATTAACAATTTAGTTAAAACAAAAAAAGTTGAATCACTCTAAGGAACCATTTTATTAATTCTTGTTATCTGTATCTAAATATTTATGCATGTATTAATAATCTGCAGCTCCCAAAGTGGACAGAAGTAGATGCTTCTGGGGCTTCATGTGTCATCTCATGGTCTCCATCTAAATAGGCAAAATATATTGGACTTCAGAACGATCATAGTCCATAGATTATTAATTCAGATGTAAATGTCTGCATTGTAGGTTTCTAAAATCAGGTGGGATGAATCTTTAGGTCCGAATAGGGACACATTGTGTAGTCATTTGAGGCTCGTGTTGGTTGAGTTGGCATTACCAGGTGCAAGGAGGCATGGGGTACAGTAATGGTGACATAAAATACTGTTCTTCTCATTAGCTGTACTGAGCTGCTTTTTTTAACACGGTTTTTGTTTATCTGTAGTCATTAAGAGATAAACATTTAGTTTGTCCAATTGGATGATTAAATCTTTCTTGATATGCAAACATCTGTACTTGGAACCTTAAAGTATAGTTTTTAGCAGAGCCATAAGGACTGTATCTATAATGTGATGTGACTGCTTTATGTGATGTTTTTATACAATTATTTTAGTAGCTGAAGAGAAACAGAAGTTAATGCTTCCCTTCGTGCATTTTCAAGTCTCTCATTAATTAAAAAAACTAATTACTTTTTCCGTTACAGTAATGGTGATATTTTTGAATCAAAGGGCATTGCATTTAACACAATTATAATTATATGAATCAAGACCAGAGAGGCTAAAGATTAGCTTTACATGGTTGATATGGCTTCTATTGCATTTAAAATTTCTGTTGGCTGTGTGAATTTTTTTCATGTTAAGGGGTAAATATTAAAAGGAGTCTATTTTAACATGAATTTTCGATTTCTTTCATCTTAGACCTTGCCAAGGTCTTACTCAGCTTGGTGGATTTCTCTTTGAGAATCAGTCACTCCTTTGAACCTAGTTGTTTGAACATCAGTGTCCACGGTTGCTACTATGAAATTGGAGTGTTGATAGTTGTTTTTTTCTAGTTGCAGCTAGGCTGGCTGACAAGACTGGAGATCTGTTGTTAATTATTTTAGTAAGAGGGATGCGGCCTCATTTCTCTTTCCCAAACACTCTGCAGGAGTATTTTTCTCATGAGGAAGATGATAAAGGCTAGTATTTCATAGCACATAATTTACTTCAGGGGAATAGACGAGGTCTCGCTTCTCTCTGTCAAGAATGAAAGCCGCATTTGAATGACCTCCTTCCTTTTAAAAGTGGCAAGATTTTGGGAGGAAAATGACTTTCAAGCCAGGAAAGAAAGATAGGAGTGTCTGACTGTGTCCATACTGCATGTAGTAGGGAGCTGCAGGATTAGATCTGTTTGTATAGTAAAGCAGTTGGTGCTGAGAACCCAACATGCACAGTGTTTGGGGAGGTATACTTTGAGCTACCACTGCTGTGCGCCCTTGGACTGAATATGCATTATCAGGAGATGAAGCACATCTGGTTTAAGTACCTCCAAAATAAGTTCAGTTCATGCATTCTGAGACCTCTCCCTTGGGTGAACCGAATGTGGTAAGTGGGGCATTTAGGGAATTCTTCTCAAACTGTGATCCTATCTGAACTAAAATGGTAATATAGATTCACTATGTATATCCAGACAAGGGAGAATTTTTGAAACTTCAATTACTAGCAAAAATTTTATGGCAGAAAGATTGCTTCTGAACTGCTTCCAAGGTTTCTGGCAGCTGTGCTTTAAGCCGAGCTGGATGGCAGCAAGTTAAATGGCCTAGTGGGAAAAGCAGCGCAGAACTGCAGCCTGGAACAATGAGCAAGGGAAAACCTGTGTCAAATGAGATCACAGAAGTGACAGATTTATTCCTGAGATGCTTTAGTGTACAACAGACCTTAAAAACAGGACGAAAGAGAGATAAGGACAGACAAATATATCAATTACAGGCTCTGTAACAGTCAGTAGCTACAAGGGTGTGCTGTATACTTAATAAGAGCTTAAACTCTCCTCTTGAGCTGAAACTTCCCAAAGAAAGGGGCGGTGTGATTGCATGGGAAAGCACCTTTTTTTCCGCAAGATTTTTGTGGGTTTTGGTTTGTTGGTTGGTTTGGATTTGGTTGTTTGAGATTTTTTGGTACTCACGTCACAGGCAAAGCAGTGTATTGTGCTGTGCTCTCACGGACCCGTTTTGTGGATTATGCCTAGTGCATAATCCAAAAGGATTCGGGTCTATTGAACAAACAAGAATAATCTCAACTGAGCCCTTTTCCTTGTGAGTAAAACAAGAATTGTGTCACCTTCCATCCAAAGTGCTGGAGGTATAGGAGCTTCTCTGTAGCCTGTATTGGTCAGGCACTGACTGCTCAGCAGCATTTCCAGTCTCTAATGTTTATGACTTTCTCTTTTATGATTTGTTTGAGTGATTGTCTTGGGTGAAAACTTTGTGTATGCCATCGTGAAGGGTTGCAGAGCTTGTTTAGTGACTGCTGATTTCTTAGAGTTGCCCTTTGTTGTTACTCCTTCAGTGTTTTTGTGGGGATGGAGTTTGTAAACTGAAAGGTATTGCTTTTTCCTGTTTTATTCCCTTTCTGTGAACCAAAATACTGTAACATGTGAATTGTACCAGCCTGTGTTCTCATTGGTATGGAAAAACAGACTGGAAAAGGGCCTTGTGGTCTTCTGGCCCATGGCTAATTATTGAGACCTGTCAGGGCTAGTTAGTCATGGGAGTGGTACTGCTTACTGCTAAGTTGCAACTTATTTGCCATGATAACAATATGTTCGCGTTTTAGCACCTCGCAACAAAACAATTGCAGTAAGAGTGTTTGCTGTGTAAATTTGGGTGTCATAACAGTCGCCAGGAGAGTCCCTGATGCTCTGGTGCTTTGTTTACAAACTGTGTACTGTTCACTTGACCTGTTATGAATGCAGATCATTTAGGAGGAAAATGTAGTAGATGCTAATGACTGTAGAAGAAGAAATACAGTTAATCTGTATATTAATCCACCTTTTTTAAATTGATTGACATATTTGTATTTGTTCTTCCCTTGACTGGCATACTGCTTTAGGACTCTATTAAGTGAGTGCTCATCTATGGCAAAGACCAATTGTTTTTACTAGTTAAGATACAGGACTGGAGATTCAGAAATCATGGCACTTCTTTGCCATAAACTCCTATGTGGCTTTACTTTCTGTCAGAATCCATTCCACTTAAGTCGATAGCAGTGGATCTCGCTTAACTACAGCAGTCTTGAAAGCTGGATACCTGACCTAAGCTACCCATCTGGGCCCTCTTTATAATCAACAGGGAGAGACTGGTGCATGCGGAGAGCAATGAATTATACTCAAGACAGAATTGTGTTTGATTGTGGAGGCCTCTGCAACCGCCTTAGACCAGACAACTTTTAAATCATTGCAGGTAGGAGAGATGAATGTTGCCCACGGTCTTTCTGTGGACTTGAAAATGGCTTGGATCAGGTATATGAACTCTCTCTCTCTCTTTTTCCAAGGGTCGGTACCTGGAAAGATAAACTTCTTTTCACCACAGGAATGTACTGAGAGTAAATTAAAAAATAAATACAGATTGTTCAGATGGGCTTGTTTTTGACTTATCAAACAAGTAGTAAATCAGAAAACGTGGGAAACAGCTATCCTTAGTGAAGTGCCGTTTACTTGTTGAAGTACTATAATGTGTGTCAGAGCACAAGAAGGTAAGAAACCAAAGGCGGTTAAGGCTAATAAATACATGGGCTCGTAACACAGAACCTACCAGGTGCCTTTTGTACATAGCACGCCCGAGGCACACATGAGGCCCTCAGAATGTCTAACCAAGCTTTGTTTTTCTTTTTTTTTTTTTTTCCTCAGTTCAGTATCAGTTTTCGGCACCAGACTGTGTACCCATGAGCTTACATTTGAAAATGTAATAATTTCACTCATATGCCCCGTTTCAGGTGCAAAATGGATTACAGTCTCTATAGAGCTTATGCAGTAGAATAGCAGCTCTGCTAGGAAATCTGCAGATGATCCAAAAGAAGTTTTTCAGCTTAGTGTTTAACTGTTTGTTGCTCATTTTGTAATAATTTTTCACAGATTCGCACTCATTAAATAAAGCCTAGTTCTTAGTGTTGGCTTTTCCAGCTTTTCTTCAAGTCAGTCATTCCATTAGAAAGAACAAAAAATGCTGTCAAACTCTCAGTTCTGACAACAGTGCCTTAATTAGAAAGGAGATACCATGATTACACTCTTCTTTAACCTTCTCACTAATGATTATATTCCATAGAGCAGTGAATTTAAGTTAGAGTTTGTTGTTTTTTTTAATGATTTTTAAAGAGCTTGGACCTGTTTCTCATTCTTGTCCTATCAGTCTTTACTGTTTTAAGTTGAAAACAGGCAAAATCATACAGCTTGCACCACTTAGGAAATAATGGTGCTCAGGGGCACTTTGCATAATTTTAAACCATGTATTTGTATTTTTATTTTATATTTTATTCTATTTTATTTTAATCTGTTTGGAAACATTTTCTTTCCATGTCGGTTAGCTCTGTAATAGCAGTACATTGCACATGATACAGCGTAATCACTTGAGTTGGGTGTCCATGTACGTGCAAAGAGTGAAACAAGTTTAGCCGGTACAATTTCAACAGCAAATGAAAATACCGTACTGACCTAGTTCAGAAGAGAATATTTGAAGTCTTTAATTATATTTTTAGACAAAAAGATAGAATTTTTAATTTAGTTATATTAATGTCCCATGTAAAAGGTCCTTGTGTGATACTACATACCAAAATGTAATATAGATGCCCGGAAACATATTGGTCCTAACTGGAAGTGAAGAAACAACTCTATCAAAACAAGAATTAGGCTTGTGAATAGAAAGAAGGCTGTGGTTAAATACTTTTCTTGTACATGGATACTAAGATGTAAATACTGAAAATTTTTTTCTGCAAATCTGTGTTCATATTTTATATCAGATCTGTAGTCAATAAAGGTTGCAATAGGAATGGGATGAGGGGAAAGAAGTATTTTTGCTTAATAATGATGAGGAACCAGGGTAAAATAGATTGATTCGAATCATACAATTGCCATGCTGAGATTTTCTTTGAGGGACAGTGTTGGAAATTGAATGGGCTTTTTTTATAGAATTGGAAAAGCGGATTTTGCAGTGGAGAAAATAGGAACACAACATGGATTGGGCCGTAAAGCACCACTCAGGGAAAACTTAGAGAAAACAGAGTTTGAAAACTCTTCTGAATTTCTTTGTCGTTTTTTTTCCAAGTGAGATGGGAAATAAAGTAGATAGATTATTAGCTTATAGGCTGATAATAAAACAGCCAAAGCAGATGGTAAGAATGATAAAGAAAAAGAGAGGGTTTATGCATAGCTCATTAACCACAGTTTGTAATTCGTTTGCAGATTTTTATGAGAAACTCAGCAACAAATAAAAGTCCAAGTTAAAAAATTAGACAAAATTTAAGGAGACTAAAATCAGCCCAATTAAGGCAAATATATAATACACAGTAGACTCAGAAAACTTAATTTTTTACAGTGAAAGTAAATGTTTACCAGTTTCTTGCAATCCTCAAAGGTAATGAGAACATTTAAGCTTCATGCTCTTTAACATATAAAATAAAACCTATTGGTTCTTTTAGAAAGTTATCATGACAAAACTAAATGTGTGAACTTAAGGGAAAGGCATTTTATTTTACAGAATATCTAAACAGATTTATTTTCCCCGTTCTCATTCATTCTTGCATTGATGCAGTTTGCTAACACTCACAAGCATTTGAACCCATGTGCCCGAGTGGTCTGCTTGGGACTGTGTGACAGAGAAAGGGATGCTGGTGGTTGAGTCCTTGTCCCATCTCTGGGGCTCTTCTGGGCAGGCAACAATGGCCTTTTATATTGCTTGTGAGTCAGTTGTTGACAGAGGATGGTGTTTTGCTTCAGGATTTTGCTTTCTTCTGTCTCCGTAAATCTTAGGTTTCGTGCTTGGAAATAACATATCTATTTTGCTTATTGGAAAAGGAATGGTCTATGTGATGTGCTCTGCTAGGCTTGCTGCAATCCTGTTGTTAGGACACCGGGTCTTGCACTGGTGAGTCAGCAGTGCTGCACTCTGGCCAGAGCCAAAGCTTTCTGCTCTTGAACACGTTCCTCAGCTGTGCTTCTGGGAGGGCTGTTCTGCATTAGCAATACAGGTTTTTCTTTTAACCCTGGTTCTGCTGTTTCTTGAGGTGCTTGTCTACATGCGTTTCCATTTGTGTTTCATTCATAACAATCTTAATATTTTTCTTCCAGTTTTCAAGGGTTTGCATGCTGCAGTGTTTGCAGTGAGGTGATGCGCACAAGTTCTTGTGTTTGCAGTACAGTAAGAAAAGACCAGCAGTACTGCTAAGAAGGAATGCGAAGAACAACACTCCCAGTCTTTTCTTTTTAAGCTACCTGCATTAGGTGATATAATCGAGAAGCCGGAAGGAAAGTTAACTGTATTGAGCTGAGGCTGGCAACTTTCCAAAGGCAGGTGCTGGGTGTTAATTCACCTAAATTGGAGGTGAAGTGTGTCGTAGGAACTCATCAGAAGCTGGGAGTTGCTGCCCTTCAAAAAGACAAGGTGTTAGCTGTGACATAATTGGTGATATCTTGTGTTGGATTGGAGCACAGGGCCCAGCTCTGATTGCCTTTCAGGGGTGCTGTGCCCCCCACCCAGTGCTGGGTGCCTCCTCAGCTGACTCCACTGGCTCCACAGTGTACAGTTCCAAATCTACTCTTGACCTCTTCATAGAATCTGTGTCGTGGGGTCTCATGCGATAAAGTGCTGTTTTTTGAACTAGCTCTGATGATTTGTTCCCTCTCAGCTGAACTTATTCACTGTGTTTGAGCTCAATGAATGTATAGTTTAGGACTGACCAAAACCATATTTTGGTGAATGCTTTAGGAAAACAAAATTGCCCTTTTAAATTACCTCATATAATTATACCTGATATGTCTGCTAGAGAGTATGAGTCCTTCTGCTGTATTCAAATGGGGATAGAAAGTTTACATCTCAATTTAAAGGCAGAATTCTGCTTTTGTTCTTGTCTGAGTAGTGTTGTGCTTGGATCTTCCTCCATGCAAGTGCGAAAAACATCAGTCTTTATGGAAGTGCCAAAAATGAAGGTCTTGTAATAAGATATCCAGTTTTGTCCTAATTTAGAAGAAAATACTAGGACAGGATGCACGACAATATGCACGTTATATGGAGGAGGATTAATTTATGTATTTTCAAGGAATAAGAAGGTGTACTTCTGGCCTGCATCTTCAGTACTTCCAAATACTCTGATTCTGAAGTAAGGGGTTAGATTAATTTGCATCAAGCACTTGATTAAAAAAGACATTCTGGTAAAACAGGAATGTGTAGGAATTACTGTCCAAGTTGGATTGGTTTGAAGCTCTCAAACTCATAAGTAACTTTACAAAAGTAATGTAAAAAGTATGTGTCTGCCATGCAGAACACTTTAAACTGGAAATAATAACAAAATCTTCAACTCCTCCGAAAGCCAGAAACTTTTGTAGATTAAATTACATGCCCAAATAATGCAGTACTTTTTTTTTTTCTTCTTTTCTTTTAATGAAGACAAAGCTGTAATCCTCTTGTGGTTTTCCTTTTGATAGTGTCCTCTGTAGTAACATGGTTATTATGCAAGGTTGCATAAGTTCCCAACTTTCTGTGATAAGGGGAACGATACAGCAGCATTTAAATGGGGCAGTGCAGGTTAAAGTGTGGGAAGTTGCACTTATTCCCCTTCTGCCATCATGTGTACTGTCTTTTCCTGGTGGGTACCTCTTGTCAGAGCAGCTGGCACTAGGCATAATCCACAAAACGGGTCCGTCAGAGCACAGCACAATACACTGCTTTGCCTGTGACGTGAGTGCCAAACCGAGAAGTGATTCGAGTCACCCAAGAGAAGGCATTGAGGTTTTGTTCCCATCCTCTTGCTGACTCACTTCGTGACCAGAGCTCAGCTGACAGGAGCACTGCGGTCACCTGTATTGCAGCAGAATTTACCCGAGCTTGGAGAATAGAATCATAAAATCACAGAATGATTTGGGTTGGAGGGGACATTCAAGATCATCTAGTTCCAGCCCCGCTGCAAGGGGTAGAGAAAAAACCCTCCACTACACCAGGTTGCTCAAAGCCTCATCCAACCTGGCCTTGAACACTGCCAGGGATGGGGCAGCCGCAACTTCTGTGGGCAACCTTGGTCCAGTGCATCACCACCCTCAATGTAAAAAATTTCTTCCTTAGATCTAATCGAAATCTCCCCTCTTTCAGTTTAAAGCCATTGCCCCTTGTCCTGTCACTACACACCCTTGTCCAAAGTCTCTCTCCAGTCTCTCTACAGCTTTCCTGTAGGCCCCTTTATGTACTGGAAGGCTACTATAAGGTCTCCCCGGAGCATTGTTGGTGGTGTTCAGCAGATTTCAGCGTTGATCATGGGCAATCACCATAGCAGTAATGTGCGGCAAATGCCATGAATATTCCTAGAAGAGCTGCCAGAATATGTAATCCCTTTGAATAGGGCCTGAAATCAGATGCATCGCAGGATTTCAGAATAACTCTTGTTTATTGTTCTGCTGTTTACTATGGAGAAAATCCCTCTCAGGTGCCTTCAGTGAGCCTGTGCGTATTCTGTCAATAGGGGATGTGCTTGGAAAACTCTATCTGACAGAACATGATTATAATTATCTTTCAGCTGTCATCTGATAAACCTTTTTGTATTTACCATCAAAACCACAGATTATTTAGTACCATAAGTATTTACTGTTGGTATTTTTAGCTGCTTCATTGTTGCTTAAAAGCAGAACAGTGTACAAGATTTGAATTATTTTGAATGAGAGGCTTACTGATACCAAAAAAAATCAGATTTTGATATAATCCTTGATAAGACAGTAAGGAGTGATGATTCCCTCTAATGCTTTCTTAATTTTGCAGGAGAGAAAATAAGTTGCTCTTAATGAAACTTGTCAACAGTCTGCAAACTTGTTGTTTAATCAAGATGACACAAAATGACGTTCACAATTACCTTTGATTATAAGGGGTATCATTGTTCACCAGTAATGTATTTTTTCCTCAAAACCACTTTTAAATGTTGAGCACTACAGGATTTTTATCACATAGCTTAAATTCAGTGACATAGACAAAGTCAAATCGCTATACTGTTGCTGTAATGGTGTATTTCTTAAATGAGTACATTGTTCTGCAGTGATTAAAATAAAATTAGTCTTCTGAAACGGTCCGCTCTCTAGGCTGCTATAACGGTTTTTTCTTTGTTCTTCATCATACCTATAAATATCTTCCCATTTCTAATTGCCAGGAGGTTTAGGTTCTGTGAAGACTCATTCTCTCTCTTTTTATTTTCTTCTTTTTTTCCTGAAGATATTTTAAGCCTCTAGCTCTTGAAGTTGACTTCAATTTACACTTTGGTTCCTTAAACTATGTTTGATAAATCATTGTCCACAGATGTTGTCTGCTTTAATTGCTTAATTTTCCAACTAATGGATCAAAACTTGAACAGACGTACTGTTTTCTAACTGAAGGGGGGAAGTGAAGAAATAAGCACAGGGTAACTGAAGTCAGCTTGTGGAAAGATTGAGAGAGCTCACCTTTTCTTTCTAATTAGTTTCTGCAGTTTGCTCGGGATTGAGGCCTTGAGAAGTGTTTAGAAAGGCAAAATGTGAGCAGCAAAAACTGAGGGGTGGGAAACAATCAAGTAGAAGATGCTCAGCTGTAAAATAAGATGAAAGTTACCTAACTGAAACTGATATGCATACATATCTGTGGGCAGTTGGGCAGCTACCTAACAGAAGAGCCTGCAAGATCACAGGAGTGCAGGTCTCATTCTACACTAAGGGGACACGTTTGCCAGCTCAAGATGGAGAGGTGTTGCAGGAGTTTGACAAGGCACAAGAAAGCCCTGCTTTTCTAAACACAGCTGTAACCTCACAGATCCAAGGCAAAACATGAGCTGTAAACACAGGCATTGGCCTTTGAGGCTGTTTTGACAGTGAGAGCATTGCTGTGAATTCCTTGCAATGAGGCAGTGGGACTGTCTCCCTCCCCACTTTGTTGTTCTTCTTGGTCTTTGTCCAGTGAGAGAGAACAAGCATCCTGCTGTGGCTCAGATGTACTGGGATTCAGGCAAGAACGCAATCTGCTGGCTGGGACCTTAGGAGATGATTTTCCTCTGTAGTGTAAATATGGAAATGCCAGCATGAGTAAAGTTTTGGCAAAAAATGAAGTATTTTCAAAGCAATCATGTATGTGAAACCAAAGTGAGCTCATGACTTGAAATCCCAAATAATGCTTTCCCAAATCCACTGAAAAAAAATCAGAAAAGAAAATAGGGAGAGGGAGATTTCAAAACGGAGTGGTTTGTCCCTAGTGGTGCCTCTAGTATGTGTTTGCAGCAACCTTCAAGGTGTTAAACCCAAACTTCTCTGACTAATTAGCCTCTAAGTCTTGTCTGTAGTCTCTGTTGGTGAGACAGGCTGCGTTCTTAATTCTGGCTCCTGAGGTAGGTGCCCAAAGTCAAAAACCTTGAGCCCTTCATGAGCACAACTGAAGTCCTCTCACAATACCCTGGATAAGTAGAGGCACTCCAAGAGACCCTCTGGTGACTTACAACGTTTGCAGCTTGCTTTCGTGACTGTATTTGTCGTTCTGTTAAAGATACAAGGCCAAGTGTACCGTTAGCTGTAGTTTCCAGGTGAGGAAATGCTCATGTGGCATGAGTTACGTTAAAACTTGTTGTTTTATGTTTCATTTGAGTTTCTGGATATTATTCATCACCAATTTCTTTTGTTTTTGTCTTTTTTCCACACTATATGTGTCTAAGTCTACATTAAAGATGCACGTTGGCAGTTTAGCAGACACTAGTCTATATCCTTGCTCACAAAAACACAAACATGGTTGCAAAGAACCAGGGATACCTTTAAAATAATATGGCCAAGATCAGCTTCTGATAGCAAGTCTTTGCTACAGAGACAGTCTGTTTTGAGGTGAGGAAGAGCATGTGCTTTCAGAGGTAGGTTTCGTGCAAGGGCAGAAAAAGCTTGCCACGATAGCATAGTGAAGATTATCCAACAGGCTCTATTTTTTCTAATATTTTCCTAGATTTTTTTTCCCAAGACTTCAGATGTTTTTAATTATCTGACAAAACTTCTGTCAAAGAAAACACTTTTAAACTAAATCCATGGTATCCTGGTAATCCAAGGTATTGCTTAATTCTTTATGGTAATCTTTGTTCAGGTGATTGCCAGTTAAAAATATTTTCTAAGGTTATCCAAACCTGAAACATAAACCTCTCTCAGCTTTTATAGTGCATGGCTTACAGGAGAACTGAAGTCTTTCACGTTGCCATCTGTTTTCCACTTGTCAAGTCTCATTGGAAACCATCTATTCACTTGTATTTGCTTACAGCTATTTTGGAGAGATCTGCATATATCAGTGTAATCTAATTAGGCCCTTTTATTAGGATTGAACATTTAAATGTTTGCGGAAATGGGGATTAACAATTATCTTTTTTTCATTCTAACACATTGTAATGGATGCAATCTATTAACTAAAACATTCCAAGTCATATGTGTGCTTGATCTCCTGAAGCAGCAAATGGTGTAATTGCTGTTGTTTTCCTATTTCGATGATTTGAACTGGTAAAGAATTCTTTGCTAGTAGTTTCTTTGACCTGTTTGTTCTTTCTTTTCTGGTCAGAAATTCTCGGTGAACAATTCCATTTTATTGACTTTGCCCATTATGTGAAGTGTTTCCCCAGTGATTTCTGCAAACAGTATTTAGCTTCTAATTATTTCATAAACAGCTCAGTGATTTCAATAACAGTTTGTGCATGTGCTGCTAGATAGTACGCCAAAGGGCTCGTAATGTTCATTCTTTGCTTGAGCTAAGGTTGGCAAAGTGCGAGTTGTATTGTGGTATTGCAGTCTTTGCAGCAGGACTGGAGGAAGGAGACCTAAAGTTCCTAAAATGAACTAATTTCCTAAAATATGTGAATTTTGAAGTTTTTACTATGTAAGTTTAAAAAAAAAAAAGTAATTAAATTTTATTAATTAAAACAAATACTTTAAAGTTTGCATTCATAGCCAGGACATCAGGTTAAAAAGGCCAGTTGTTTTAATTAAGAAAACGAGAGAGAAGAAACTGAGGAGGTAAACAAGACAACTGCTGTAGTGATTTTAAATCTACTGTCCTCTTACTCTTAAATTACATTCTCTTGAACCATCGCATAATTTCAGTTCAGTGATGCCATTTTTAACAAGAAAGAGACCTTTCAAATTACCTTCAGTAGATGAAAGATAAAAGTATTTTTTCTAATTACTAAAACTCTATTCAAATCCAGAACCCATTAAGAAAGCAACAGTGCTTCTAACTGATACGTTCCTGTGACAAAAGCTATGTTGAACAATACAAAAAAGAAATAGGTCCTTCAGAAATAGTGTGGTGTTTGTCATCTATTTGCAGTTACATTGGATCAGCCATAAAATACTTGTGTGAGCTTTTTATAATTTTTAAAACAAAAGACTTGTAACGATTACGATATTGAATCACTGAAAGGAGAAGAGCGACAGATACATACCGGCTATTTGTCAGTGCTTTTAACCTGGTTTTGTTTCTTTAGAGTGGCTTCCCCCAGTTGTTATTTTAGTAAAAATGCCAATATTTGTTGAGATTCATAAAGGAAGGGTAACAGAGGAGACGGGTATAATTTCCAAAAAAATTACTCATTTGTTGAATTTTGTGTTAGCAAAACTGAGTGTGTGGTCATTAGCCGTGCCTAATATCTATACGTACCATTTAATGCTATTTATCTACAGTGTTGTTTTCTTCTTAGTACAACAAAGATTTTACAGAAATACAAACAGATTTCCCCCAGGAAGAGGTGGGGTTTTCTATTTGTTTGGGGGTGTTGTGGTTTTGTGTTTTTTTCAAGTATGGTAAATACATTTTTAACATAAAAGCAAGAAATAAAATCAGTTTTAATTTTCCTAACCATTCCATAGGTTTGTAACTGCTGCCTAAAAGTGGTTCTTAAGAATCTGACTAGTGTTTTCAAGTTTGGATCCTGTTAGATAGGCCTAATGAATAGTGTTCGGGTATTTTTATTGATAGATATAGCAACACAGCAAGATGGTAATTCTGCGATTCCATATGAAAGCATCTCTGTCAACCAAAAGCAGATGTGGTGTCATGGTCCGAGTTTGAAGTGTGTAAGTGTTATACTTGTCAGTCAGTAGCACTTGAGTGGTTAAAATATTGAGAACTCTCGAAGAGATTGTTGCTGTCAATGCTGTGTTTATTTAAAAAACAAGCCATATATCGTGTTTAGCTTACTTGTAAAGGTTTGCATTACTTTCCAAGTATATTTATACGGTTTCATTTTCTGTATGAAAAATATTGTGGTACCTATGTGAACAGATAGTTAAAAATAAAAGAATATCAAAAAGAAGATTATTAGTGATGCAGCTGAAGCACCACTGAGATCAGCTTCATCAGAGTATGCTCTTTGTACATAGGTAATGCTGTCAAACAGAACAAAATAACTGTTAGCTTTGGGAGGAATTTAAATGATTCAAGGGATGGATGAATAATGGCTAAAGATAGAATTTTATAATATTTCTTAAAGAATATACGATTTACAATTTTGTTACTTTTAAAAATATGCATTATACTTAAAATGATTGTTACGCAGAGCTCTGAGATGATTTAGTTTCCAGTTTCAGTATTTACTTTTTTTAGTGTATAGTTATCTGTGAGACTATTTAAAAGTGAATTTTCATGATTTTGAAACAATTCGAAAGAAAGAAATATTTACCGTCAGTTTATTGAAATCTCATTCCCGTCTTGTCTTTGCAATTTTTGAGAAAAAACGAGTTGATCAGAATTTACTGTTCTTTATGCCAAAGGACTTGATTGATTTTTTTATTTATTTGTTTATTTGCTACTACATTGCATCTCATTTCCTTGTAACAGCAAAGATTTCTAGTTCCTCCAAAGTATTCCTTAGAACACTAAGGAGGAATTCTAAGTTTGTATTATAGCAGATTTAAGTAGCCTTCCTCTTAGGCCATGGTAATTAATGAAAATACTTAATAGGAGAAATTCAAGAACTCATTAGGAAACTCTTAGTTTAAGCTACGTGACAGTTCCAAATTAAGCACATTTGGGTATTTTCCGTCTATCGTTTCATCATGTTTTTACGGTCTTGTGTTAGATCTCATCTTTTCCGTTTTAACAAAAACCTTGCAAGTCTCTGGGTAAACAAATCTGGATTTGTTTGGGTTTTTTTGGGGAGTGGGGGGTGTTCTGTTGGGTATAAGTGAAAAAAATTCTTAGATGAATCTAAAACAAATAGATTTTTACCAGGAGTAATTTTATGTTTTTCTCTGTAACTATAAATATTTCCTTAAAAATGTATGGTTTAGCCTTCCCTAAATCTGGCTTATCAGATCAAAGGGTTATACTGTTGCTCTCCTTCTGTTTTGCTGCATCCTAATGTGGTTTCAGAAAGTCTAATGGATGACATAGACATATTTTGAAGTAACACGTGCTGGTCTGGAATTCTGGAAGGCAAACCCAGACACATGGACTAGCAGTAAGACGCACGTTTTTATCAGTGAGAGTAATAGCAGTTGCAGCTTACGTAGGGAATGTGGTTGGTCCTCCATCACTTGGAATCTTCCAATCAAGCATGGATTTCTCTCTAGAGAGTGGCTTTTTTCCACAGCAAGTTGTAGTTTTCATGCACAAATGAGTGGTGAAATTGACTGGTTTTAGACAGGAGGTGATACTAAATGATTATGATGGTCTCTTTTGGAGACCATATAAAAGTTCGATTTCTAAAAGTTCGATTTCTAAAAATTCAAACTTGTTTGAACAGGGAGAATGTTTCTTGGCTTGTATGACCTTTTGCAGTGTTGTTTTTCCACAGAAAGATGAAAATCTTTAAAGAATCTATAATGAATGTTCACTCCTTTAAGCACATAATTCCCCTCTACTGTATTTGCAGGTGTTTTATTTCCTCTCCTGCAGTTCTAGCTTCATTTTATATTTATTACTTAGCTTCATCGCGAAGTTTCCTGCTGCAAATGTTTCTCTTAGCAGCTCTTGGAAAGTAGAGTTTATTATGAAATGTTCTCTTCCTTTGTGCATCAAGACAATGCCTATTCAAAAGCTTGCGTGTATTTCTGAGGATAAGATTAGAATTTTTTCTTACACATCAGTATTTCAACCTCTGGATGATTAGAAGCATGTCTGCCAGAGGATTTTGACAGTAGAAATGAGTAGTGCTCCTCACTAACAAGCACCATGACGCTGTATGAAACAAAGGCAACTTAATTAAGAGAAGAATAAACAACATGTATGTATTTGGAGGAAAGTTTAGATATTTTTAGCAGATTTTTTTTTCTGTGTGTTTTTTTTTAATTTTAAGTCAGACCTGTGTCACTTACTGCACTTAATATGGTGTAATATTTAACTGAGCCAATGAGATGCTCGAATACTAGAAACAGCATGTAAAAACAGGAAAGTCTTGTCTTTCCTGCTGGCACAGCCTACTAATTGTCAAATGTCTCATTATTATTATTTACTAGCAATCTCTCTCCTGCCTTGGCTTCAGTGAGCAGAATAATGCCTTGTTGACTTGCACTCTGGCGAGTTTATTCCACTTTCAAGGAAGTACTATGTTGCACATCATTACCTCTCTGAATTTTGCTGTTGACATCTGCAGCTTCAGAAAAATCATTCTAACTGTGCAATAGCCCTAGCTGGGGTAAAATGGTCACATGCTGCCCCTCTCAGTGCTGAGGTACTTCTCAGAAGGTGGAAGGATCATCTCCCTTCTACAACCCTGCTGCGGTCCTGCTGAAACCTCCTGGAGTATCACTGGGAAAGCTAAGGAGAAGATAAAATCTTTCAATAGCTCTATTTCTGTATCATCAACATTTGGGACAAAGAAGTCATTCTCCTTACCCAGTTTTAAGTGAAGCAGCTTCCTGGCTCAGTTTAGTGTCACTAGTGGTAGAAAGCTTCTTACTGCTAGGTTCTTAGGTACTGCAGTTAACGTGGGGGCTGCAGGCAGCCACGCTACACAGGCCTTGGGGGCTTTGTCCTGCATACAAGCAGGTGGGTACCTATCGTATGGGAGTTGCCCACCTGTCATATGATGTGACACGTACATGTGCAGTGGTCACTTGACACAGAAGCTAGGTGTCGATCATGTAATAGATTAGTTTTCAAATGCATGCTGAATACGTATGGCTCTCAAGTACATCTAAGAGGCCAGCTGAGTAGAGTAGCCTTTGTTGTGTTTCAAGATACCAACCTCCGTTGCATACTAAAAAAAGCAGCCAAATGTGATTTTATAAATAAATGAAGACAGTGGCTTCCTGGAGTGTTTAAGGAAGTTGCTGTATCTGGTTATGCCTGCTGAGATGGAAGACTGAGTAGTAATGAAGGAAATGAATTCAAAAGGCTTTCTGATAGTAAACGTCAGCGAGCAAAATTCTGACAGCAGACACATGCATCTAGTTCTGCCTGACGTTAATGAGAGTTGCAGGCACGCATCTAAGGCCAAAGTTGAGTCTGTATTTCTCATCATCTCGGCTGTGTGAGCTTGTCTCCATTTATTACGTTAACCCTTTGGCCAGAGTATTGCAAAAATACTGCGTACTGTTGATACTTGACAGCATGCAGTCTTTGAATCATATACACAGAGTTAGCTTTTGAACTTGTAGCCTCTTTGATTTATTTGCTGCTGCCTCAGGAGTTTCTGTCTGTTTTAAAATCATGTCTGAGTTATATTGCTACTAGGAGATATTTCATGGCTTAGCTGTTCAATGGCTCGATGTTTCCTTTCAGTTACTCCTTATCTTAATCACTCTTAGCTTCACTAATATACAAGTCACCATTTTGACTTCATTAAACTTGTGCCTGCGTAATAAAACAAACAAAAAAAGTGAAAATTTTCTTTTAAACCAGATGCTACCCAAAGTCAGCTGTACTTATTTTGAATGAAACTGTGCAACCTCATTAAATCGTAACATTCATTTACTTGCTGCTGGCTTAGACGTGCTATGAAGAATATATCATCTGCTCCTTTTCAACCACAGCATTTGCATGGCTTACTTGTAAACGCGTGTGTGAGGTTGGAGAGCAAACGAACTCCTAAAAGTATGAAATAAGTCTGTGAACTACTCAGGCTCCATGATGTGGTCACAGACATAGAAAACAGTTATTGTCAGACAGCGTTATTTTAGCAACAAAAGGTGAGGTTCAAGTACGTTGGTTTTAACTGCAGTCATGGATAGAATCA
This sequence comes from Tauraco erythrolophus, assembly GCF_009769465.1. Lineage (NCBI taxonomy): Eukaryota > Metazoa > Chordata > Aves > Musophagiformes > Musophagidae > Tauraco > Tauraco erythrolophus. Next base: position 39,337,482 of record NC_141473.1, read on the forward strand.
CAGAGAGGTTTCTGTACTGCAAGGAGCCTTTCGAGGACAGAACGTAGGGAAGACTTGTGCCTCCTCTGTGCTGTGCTCTGTCGGCTTCGTGTACCTGAAAAACAAAACTCTGCTTTCTATCAAATATTGAAAAATGTGGCTGTTCCCACACCTCTCGTGGCACAGCTCTTCTCCGTAGCTGCTGGTTCTGTATATGTATCAATGATTTGAACCTAATATTGTAGCTGTGGCAGTTCCATAGCAGGGATCAAAGTTAAGCAATTCTTGGAGGTGCTGTAGGGTGGAGGGTGTAGACTTTCTACATCTGAGTTTTTTTGGAGGTGCTGTAGGATGGAGGGTGCAGACTTCTTATGTCTGAGCTTTTTTGCATGACGAGAACAGAACCAGATTGCCTGTTTATCTTTTTCTGTAGCCTTTTAATTTCTTTTCTTTTTCCTCCAACAGAACTTCTTACAGAAATTGGAATCTCGCAATCACAAGAAAAAAATGAAGCAGTTATAGATAGGGAGAATAAGGGAAAGGGGACTGGCAACAGTGTTTTCCATGTCAAAGCCATGAAACAGGAATACTGGGCAGTTTCTGCTATGCAGAGCTACTATCCAAGTGTATTTTGAGGTGTTTTTATATATTGTAAGAACACACAGCTGAGAAATTACTGAAAGGAAGATGATGTGTATGGTGTTTCTTGACTAGTTATAGTTCAGTTAGGAAGTTGTGGCAGCCTGAGGCCAGAAGTTCTATCACCGGGACACACAGTTCTCCTCTAATCATATGTCCATAGTGAATAAGCAGTTCTCTTTTATCTTTGTTATCCATGGTTTTTTGTATTTACTTGAAAGGTAGGACTTTTGTCAAAGGGAAGTGCCTTTGTGAGGACCAAACACGATATAAATGGAATTCATAAGGAATGAAAGGAGTTATCTTACAGCTATCACCTCTAGATTCTGCATGGTTTCTGTGGAAAGTTTTAGTTGCTGTTAGGAATTCATGTAGTCAAAATCATTCCTTAGTCTTTCTACTCACTTTGCAAAGTAAGAGGATGTGGCCTTTGCATATGCCTGTCTTCATCCTTGTGACGTCTCCTCCCCATTACTTTCGTGTTGTATCTTGCTGAGCAGCTTTGCATAAAATATCTTGTCCGATTGGAGGCCGTATCTAGTAAGGACACGTATCCGGTATATGGAATATATCGTTTTGTTTCTAAGCAAACCAGCAAAAAGGTTGATTACGTCCAGTATATGTTAAAACCCCTAGTCCCTAGCAAGTGGATGTGAAGGTGGTGGTTTTTTCTTGAAAGTGGTCCTTATAACGAGTTACAGTACTGGGTCCTGCCATTGTGGTTGTGTATTCCATGTGTCACTACAGAGTTTCGTGGTGTACTTGTAGTGTTCTGGTCACCCAGGTCACAGGGCAGAAATAGGAAAGAGGCAGAGAAGGCTAAGAAGAGTATGGAACAGTGTAACTGTACAGGGGTGGAGGAGCAAATAGATTGGATTGTAACCCTGGAAAAAAGATGGGTACGAGGAGAGATGAAAATGGTCTAGAAAATCGTGATGAGGGGAGAGGGAGAAGATAATTAGAAGACGGTTTCTCACTGTTCCTTGGAATTAAAGTGTCAGGGCAACCTGGTAAAATTATCAGGCAATTGGTTTAAAACAAACAAAACCCCCCATATTTTGATATGTCATAGTTGTGTTATGTGATTCGGGTCCATAGGATGTTTTGGAGGCCTAGAATATAAACAGCAAAAGAGGTCAAGCATGCTCATGGAGGGTAAGTGCAGGTGACAGGGATGACTGTAGAGAATGTGTGCAGGTGAATATTAAGCACGGTGGTCTGTACTTCTGACGTCTTCAGCTTCGGAAGTCCCCGAGCTACAGATTTCCAGCAGCAAGGAACAATAATTCTGTATATGCACTTGTGTTTTTCCCTTGGGTTTGCTGCTGGCCAGTGTCAAAGGTGACGCTGGGCTGTGGTGATCTGTGGCTTTACGCAGTGTGAGAGTTGGTGTTACACCAGTCCTGCTGCTCCAAGAGCTTTCCATCTCAAGAGACAAAGCAAAAGGTGGGGGAGGAAAACAGATACTTACAGAGGTAAGGTACTGTGGCCGTGGCTCTACAGGAAACGAGCTATGCCTACGTTTGGAGAAACGTATGAGTCTGTAAGGTTTGTTTTCATTTTGGAGATAGGAATCTGGTCTAACAAAAGAAGGAATTTCTCACAAACTCATGAGGTTTTATTTCTGCAGGTGAAATGAGAATAATTTCATTTGTTTTTTCTTGTGCGAAATGATTCAATAAAACCACTTTTCCTTTCAGTGATGAGTTTTAAGTTTAGATGAGTCCAAACAGCCATTTTGATATTACAACTGATGCTCTTTAATTAAATCAAGTCCTGCTTTTCAAGCAGATTATTCTACTTGACTTTAGGATATAGCCTCTTTGGGTATTTTAGTTTTAATGATATGCACCTAACTAGGTGTTCACCACTAGATCGCAGTAGTTACCAGTGGAGTTCTTGGTAGCTCTGCTGTGCTGTTTTATTCAAATTAAATTCATTAAAATGATTTTTTTTTTCCTAAAAAGAAAAAAAAAAGTCTTTTTTTTTTTTTTTTAGCAAGATAGTTTACTGTCTTGATTTCAAGGATTTGGGAATGTGAATTGCCCACAGCTGGTGATGAAATAGTTTTTTATTCTCATTTTAAAGACGATATAAACATAATCGTTTTGAGCACTATAGACACCTCTCATCCCTTTGTAATCGTTTCCTCAATTTGATTACTTCTTAATCTTTTATGTGAAAAAATGTAACAAAAGACAGAATTTATAGTCAGTAGAATAATTCATAATACTTCTGCTACAGTTTTATGTCTACAAAGCCAATGGATTACTTTTCAGATATTACCAAACGAGAAAAGAATTGGGCTGCATAGGCCAGTGAATGAACTTCCCTGTGTACAAAAAAGCTGGGCACTGGTTTGCTGTATGTATGAGCTTACTACAAGGAGGACTGCCTAAGACTAGATGTTTTTATATAGCAAACTCTCTCCTTCCATTTAACTTTCAGTAATCTAATGATCCTAGCAAGTATTGGAGCATGTACAGAATGATTCTATGATTCTGTTGTACAAGCTATTGGCTGTTTGTTAATTGTATTTCCCTCCAAAGTATTCAAGATGATGCATGTCACGTTAAATTTCTCGAGAGATTACAGTCTAATTTTAGATCTAAAATGAGTGCTAGTATCATAACGGAAATGGCTTAATGACAGGCTTCCTCTTATCTTCATATCAACTCTTCATTTTGTGTCTGGTTTTGTTTGCTTGCTGGCACCTGCCCTTCACCTCTCCTTTTAGAGAAGACAGCTCTTTGAAATTACCCATTCAATATAAGACCTCTCCAAAATTTTACCAAATCAAAACAGGGAGAGTGTTAATAGGGCAAACCAGAAATTATTTACATTAATAGCCAGAGCTTATACCTTGCAAAGCGCAGTATCACGAGAAACGAAATTCTCTTGACTGTTTTCTGGGCAACCTCCCCTTGCTAAGTCACTAGTATTAATATGCTTAGTTAGCTTGGGCAAACTGTTTAAATTCAGTCTGATCTAGCTGAAAGCTTCTCCTCCCTAATTCCCAGCTGTGCTTTCCCACTCTGTTTTGGATGCAGCAACTGTACAGACACAAAGTGTAGGTTGAGTGCTGCTGTTCTGACAGAGAGGTAAACAACCCATCAAGAAATCCTCTGTTTTTCTCCCCGTTTGATCAATGAGCTGATCTGACATTCTGCTGCTGCCTGGTCATTTAGCCATGGAAAGAAGTTTGGGCTCAGCAGGGGGAATATGAACATCTGGTTTAGTGCCAGACCACAGCAGTGATGGCAGAATTGCACCTTCGTATGTGCAACTGTGGGATATCATCAGATGAAAGACATTAATGTTTGCTCAGATGTCATGTTTGCTGTTGCATTTATAATGTGTTTAATCTCATCAAGCTTCAAATATCTGCAATGTAGACGTAAGTATCTGCTCTCTCAGTTTATTATCACTGGAAAGAACAATGGATTTCAGTAGTGTGGGTCATCTCTTCCTAGGCTAGAGGTCAGGAACACTTAACGTTCATTGATGATAAAGGGTGTCCAGCTGACAAATACCCAGTTTGGCGAGGTAAGGCACAAGCTTAGTGTGAGAACATTTGAAATCTTTTGGTTTATATCAGCAATGTTAAATATTTCTTGCTATTTCATTTTCACGTTTTGTTCAAATCAAAGAATTAAAAGGTGAAGACCCTCAGCTTGTCGTACAGCATGGAGAAAACGATAAATGAAAGGTGTCAACACTGTAACAAAACTAAATATTCCAAAACAATTTTTTCTTGGTCAAAATTAATAACATTTCACTGGTTTTGTTTGAATGAAGGTAGACTTTTTTTAACGAAAGTTATGCTGAAACTGTTTGTATGGGTAACATCATTTTCTCTTTTCGACTAACCCAGAGACAGCATAGATTAATTGTATTTTTTTCTTCTTAGGAAAGGCACACTTTCACAGTTTCAGTATAGATTAGTTAATATATTCAGATTTTCAGTTATTATTTAACTTGATGCTTAAGAGTAGGCAGTTTTTGAAAACTGAAAGGAAATACTCCAATGAGAAGTGCATGTTAAAAATATGTTGGAGATTTGATGTCACAGATTGCTACTGTAGGAATGCTCAATAAAGAGCGGGTTAGCTCACATGAAAACACGAAAGAGGTTCCATGGTCCCCCCAGTGATGTAAAGCACGTTTGGACAGTTGTGAAATACTGTATGGGACACACTGCAGTTTTTGAGACGCGTTTTCATTATGCCGTTGATTCCTCCCGCTCCAAATGGTTGATCATCTTCAGTTATTTAGTAGATAATCCAAAGTATAGTTTCAATAATTGCCTTGTGGCTGTTGGAAGCTCACTGTGAGGAAGCCAACACAGTGTGTGGTTTGTATTGATCGGTGAGTATTGTTTGAAGCAAGAGTACTTGAACTAAGAAGGTTCTTTGTAGTAGAATGGATTCTCAAGAGTTACATAAAATGTAAAGGGAGTACTCACTTCTGAATGTGGTTCAGGGCAAGTTTCATGTTGGCAATGAAGCATCTGTTGTGTGAATTAATGATTTGGAGGTCTTGAGCTTTCAGAAAACATTGTAAACCAAAACTTTGGATTTGGAGGCTCTGTGTATGAAAGAATTTTTATTATAGGGTATCTCGCTTTTTTTTTCTAGATCAATTATCTATTTCTGGCATATATCTTCTCTGGCACATGATTACAGTTAAATATGCTTGAAAACTGTAGATTTAACTGGGATTTTGTGTATGCGACTGAGAGGGTTAGCTGAGGATACTGGTTTTTTGCTCTCCTTCCTCATACTAAGGCAGATTCAGTTTGAGTGTAGTCTTTACACTCATCATTTTCATTTTGTTCTTATAAGTACAACAGTTCTTATCTGCCTCTTTTAATCCCATAAACATCTTGTACTCCAGCCAGGGTTTGGTTTTTGGTGGATTTTTTTTGGCTTTTCCTTTACAGTAAGCTCACCCAAATCTGTAGCATTTTTTCCAACAACAAAATTCAGAAATTGGTAGCAGAGCCTTCTTCAGGATGCTTTGAGGTGTACTGTATCTGGTGTTTTTAATGTGAAGGTCAATGCAGAATATCTCGATCTTTCCCTTTCAAGAGAAGATAACAGGCAAACAGTTCTAGAAGAGAGGAGCCAGGTAATAATATTGACTTTTTCTCCTGTGTCAGCCCTGACTGGTTAGAAAGGAAAACTGTACCCTTCAAACTTCTGATCCTGTAGTTCCCAGAGTATCTTGCAGTGGGGTGGTCTGTATGGCCAGCAAAAATAACCCTGGAATGATTTACTTTTTTTGAGTCTTGCTGTCTTCCAGAAGCAAAGGTCTGTTCCCCCGGGTTCCCTTGCCTCAGAGGGCCAATATATTGTCTTGGAAGAGATAATTCCAGTCTACTTCCCTGAACCAAACCCAAAAACGTGACAGTAGACACTTTTAATTCTTCTTTTTCACATACGTTGTTTTGAGGCACTGTACTTGCAGTCGTATTCGCCATGTCACATTCTACCCTCTCTCTTCTTTAAGGCGCTTTTGCACAGCAGGCAGTCATGTGAGTAGCTCTCAGATCACTGGGTTGTTTCGTTATCTTATTCTGAGTGTGCTTTTAGCTGTGTGGGGAAAAAATGAACGTTATCCTTTGCTTCCAGCGTAAAGCTGGCAAAATACGAGTTTCAGTTCTTCCTCGTGAGGCTAATACAACAAGCTTAACAGGTGACACAACTACTGCTTTATATGCATAAGCCTAGAGGGTCTTGTTCACTGCAGCTGAAATTTCTGGTGAACAGATCTCTACAGCACAAATTAGACTGTCATAGCAGCTTTACATTGAGTGGTTTAATTTCATGCCAGCTTTAGATAGGAATTTTGGTTTTGTTTCGTTGCAGTGGTTATTCAATAGCCTGTTGTTAAAAGTCAGCAGTCAGGTACGTGCCTGTTGCAATCTAGAAGCAGAAAACAGTAGTGCTACAGTAATGAGAAGGTTATCTTAATCTAAATGGCACAATAAATAAGCACAATATTTGATAACAGCTCTGGTTATCTTTGTATGTCCTTCCAACTTGTGCTCTTTGCTGTGACAGAAATTTATACGTGAGACTTAGAACCAGAAAATGATATTTAACTCTTCATGGTAATCCTTTCTAGAATCACACTTACTGAGAGGAGAATTAAGATTGTTACTGTTTCCCTCTCCTTCATCAACGTTAACATATTAAGATAGATAAACATGGAAGCTTCCATCCAATTGAAATAGTTTAACCTTCTTTTTTAATCCTTTGTTTTATTCACTGAGTCTTTACTGTGTGGTTATAATTTTCAGGAGTTCTTTAATTATAGATAAAGACTATTTTGGAGACAGCCTACACATTTTCAGACAAACTTACGTTTTGCTACGAAGCATACAAATAGGTGAATATTTACATAAATAATTTGTTCACAAAAGAATCTTACACATCTTTCTTATGCATAAAAAGCGTAACCTTTTTTGTTTTATGAAGGTAAGGACAAAAAAAGTTAGTTCCTTTCCTTGAATGTGCCTACAAATGCATTAGAGAAATAGGAAGCTGCACCTTTGGGCTCAGTGACGTCTTTCTGTAACAGTGTGATACTGTAGGGACTGTGGGATGCAAACCCATAACTAATCAGCTGGTCAGCCACATCTCCAAAGCCAGCTTTGGATTCAGAATCTTTTTGTGGATATTAGAGAAGGTTAATGCAGGGGGCTTACTTCAGACTGACTTCTTTTTCTGAATTAAAATGCCTGGCATTCACACAGCACAACTCCTGCAGAGAATTAGTTGGTCAGTTTAAGACTGGTCTACAGTCCCCTTGTGAAGTGAATTAAGTTTCCTTTTGCCATGAGTTAGTGTGGAACAAAGCATTACGGGAGTGCCTCTCAGTGTCCCTGTAACTTGGCTGCCTTCCAACAGCCAGCCTGTTGTGTTGTGCCTTGCTCAATGGCCTTCCTGCAGCCCTTGCTCTGTGCTCCCACTGATGGGATGGCATCTCGTCCACTAAACCCAAAGTGCAGCTGCACCAAGGTGCGTCCTGTAAAGCTGTTATTCCCCCATTACCACCGCAGCTTTTTAATACCGGTGCTTTGTGCCTCGCAAAGTCTGGATTTACGCAGTACTGAGAGCAAGGAGAAAATGTGGGTCTGTTTCTACAACAGTCTTTGTTGTTTACATATATATCAGCAAATGCGGAGGCTCGGAAAGCCAAGGAAAGAAATAGGACTTGCCCTGACCCCATTGTTTGAGGCATGGTAGGGAAGTAAGAAGTTTGTCCTTAAGATCTCTTCCCCTCTGTCATAAGAGCCTGAATAAATCTTGAAAAGATCGGAGACAGAGTCCTGATAAATGGAGCCAGAGCAGGAGTGTTGGTGGAGGAGATGAGTTGAAGCTGACTTTGTGCTCAGCTTGCTGAGTGAGAAGTAGTTGCTGACTCCTTGATTGCCTAAGCCATGGGGAGCTGGAGCACATGTTCTTGCTAGGGACAAACAGAGCCCAGTCCAGCCATTGAAATCAGATTGGCTGGTGAGGATAGGTTAATGAAGGGAGAGAATGGAAGAGCTGTGAGTCCCATAGGCCCTGGCATAGCATCCGTCAAATCTTTCTGCCATCAGTCACCAGCATTCTCCTGGAACTCCTGGCTAACATCAGCACTTACTAGTTTTTTGTTACTATGCCAACAGAAAATAATCTGACATTGCCTATGGTACAATAATTTTTGGCAGATATCCTAAACCACAATCCAGTAGTTATCTGTCTATTGCACGGCTGTTTCAAGACATTTCAGAGACTGGTCTTGACGTTATTTTTACCTTGCCTAGAAGTTAAGATGACCAGAACTCTCAAAAATGAGTTTTCCATCTTGTCTTCTGGTGGATACAAAATACATTTGTAAAGCTTTTCTGGATGCACATGTTAAAGGCTTGGGCTGGGTCCTTTGCCTGGAGTAAGTTACCATTTGGGAAGTGTGTGCTTTATCATTTAGCTGATGTTTAGTCTTGGAACCCTTTGTCATGTGAGAAATGGCATGTTCCATATATGGAGGGCTTGAGGGTTCCCCCCCATCAACAATGTGTTAGTATTTTCACCTAAGTTAGCTTTAATTGGGTGCTCTAGTGAACAGCGAAGTCACTCGTTAGCAGTAGACTGGTACAGTTGTAGTCAGGTAAGTAGTCCAGCTACATTAAATGATTCTCCATTATTTTATTCTCCTTAAAAGTTTCAGTTTCTTTATATAACCTTCATTATAAACTTTATTTCTTCGGAAGCAGTCCCTTAAAATATCTGTTACTCTTCCTCATGTCATAATTTTGAGGTTAAAAATCCAGTTATTGTTGTGAGATGCTAAGTATAGAAAATGGGGATCACGAATAATTTCTTTTATGTTCTTTCCTAATATGTCCCTGCACATTCATTTGATTTCTGCCTTTCTGAATTTTCACGAACTGTGAGTCGAGTCAGCATATAGTAGAGTATTGCTGTTTATTTTGCATTTAGTCTGCTAATAGGGCACTTTAGGCCGTAGGAAATTGAAACGATGTTCCTTCACCCAGCTCAAAGCTGAACTAAAACACTCCAAGCCTTAAGCTAAGGTTATGTGAGAAGTCGACCTTTAAAGCTCAAGCTGCAGAGAAACTCCATTTCCAAATAGGTCTTAAAGTAGATAGGGAGAGGTCACAGAACCCCAGTTGAGACCATTAATTTTCCTTCACCTTCTGCACAGAAGACGACTTTTTCCATGTAGAAGAGCCTCAGCTTGCCTTTGAAGTGATGTAATCTGTCTTGCTTGCAGTTTCCCTTCCTCCATTTATGCAGGAGCGAATCATGAAAATAATGAGCTTGATCTGTTAGGGACATACCTAAAAAAAATTCTGGTTGAGGGCTCTGAATTGGGAATAGGGGTGCTTCTGTGCAGATACCATGGTATTTTCACAAAATTTCTTCAAGCTTTCTCTTATTTTGGAGCAAACTGTATATTCCATATAGCCCAAATCCTGCAGGTAGGTTTGGTTTCAGCAGATTGGTGCTTCAATGGAAAAATATTTAATTAAAATTTTCTTCTGAACCTTCAGTGTACTTACATCTCAGCTGGTGAGGCTAAGATGGTCAATGGGAAAGTCCTTTAGAGGTTAAGCTGTTGGGAACAGCTTGGCTTCTGTTAGGAAATCTGATGTCAATGGCTGGCTGTACCAGACATTTAAAAACCTGGCTTTGGATACTGGAGTATTCAGTATTTCTGAAGTATCCAGTACTATCTTTGTGTTTTAGCAGGGAATGCATCTGTAGGGGTGGAGAGCTTCACTGTCCACGGGGATGATGGTACTGTATCCCTGTAGAATAACTCACCAAGAAAACGACTGACTCAGACTGGGTGCTTTGAGTAGGATGTTCAATGCAGTTAACTGTGTTCTAACAACATCTGCTCTTTCTACTCCTGCCAAATGCTACATTGAATTTGTTAGACGTTTGGACACTTGTGTCTGAAAATTATGTCTGAGAGTTGAACTTTGGGACACTTTACCATGCTGGAGGCATGTAGTCTACCATCAGGCTGTTTAGATTTAAGAATTGTAAAATGTGGATTACAGTCTGAAAAATAAAGGTAAATTCCCAGGAATTTAATTTATTTGCATCTTCTGCTTATCTTCTTTCTTCTTGGGTTAAATGCCTATTAAAAGCAGATGCCATTGTCCAGTTGTTGGCTTGTTACTAGAGGTAAGGAATGAGGTTTTGAGGGTTATTGCATACTATGGGGCAATTTTCATTAAGCTATACAGGGAATTAACTGTATAGATCCCATTAACTTAAAGTTGGAGATGTGATGATGATCTTCAGTTCACTAACTCATCCTGCTGCAATTGTTCAGACAACATAATCAGGAATCACATGTACTGGTTTACTCAAATATCTTCCAAATCACATGGAAGAAGAGACAGAGATCAGTAACAGTTATTTACGATGCCATACATGATTTAATAGCCCTCTATTGCCTCCCACCTCCGTTTCTTATTTTCCTGGCAGAAGGATGATGATCTAATCGGTCTGTGGTCAGAAACAGTTTCTTAGCACTGATTGTTCTAATCACCCTTTTCCATGTTTTCCATCTCTGCTGTATTCCCTCGAGGTGAGGGGACTGCAACCATAAGTAGTGACTTTATGATTTCTATTTGGTCCATCCTTCCTTTTCTAAGAGTTTTAAAAATTCATTCATTTTGCATTTTTGACTTGTGGAGAACTGAACTGACAGTTTCCTACAGATCTCAGTTATAATCTTTAGATCTCTTTCTCTTTGCTTTAAAGCACATGCTTTAAAAATAAATGTCTATGTTTTCTTGAAAAACTGTTTTGCTTTGTGGACTCTCAACTAGGATAGAACATGAGATGCCAATGTATCATTTCTTGCAAGTAGATGTTACTTGTGACATCTTTATAAGTATCTTAGGAGTACTTCAGGACAGACCATTTACAGGAACGTCTCAAAGCAAAATTTTTGATGATTTGAACAACACATCACAAATGGGAATAAGGACACTGAAGCCTATTAGAGGAATGTGTGAAATCTGATGTGCTGTCATTCTAAAGTAAAACATCAGTGTTTGCTAAAAAAAGTCCCCAAACCCTACAGGTTTATTTTTCAGATCCATTACTATCTGTCTATATTTTTGCAATGCTAGAAATACAATCTTTTTTCTATTCGGATTCTGCTGTTTCATTGAAGTTGTCTGGCCATACTTCTTTTCTGCATTGATACCATTCTTTATTTTCTCTATTCACGTTAGATATAGCATGGGTTTTGTAATTCCTGCATTTACAAGTACTAGTATACAATATTCATTTCTGCTGCTTTTTCTAATTAGAGAAATTATGTAAAACATTTTAGTTTGCATACAACTATTTTCTAACGTAATCTAAATTTTAATTTCCATTTAATATCTGCATTTCTATTTATTGCCTTTTTTACTTATGTTATTTCAAATTTTTGAATGTTGCTTTAAATCTTAGAAATTTGATGAATGGTGCCCTAGTCAACAACGTGTGTATATGCCATCCTATACAAAGCTAACAATTAAGACACCATCACAATTAATGTTTTAGATAGTGTGTAGAAAGTGCTCAAAGATGTAAGAGAAGATTAGAAGTGCTAAACATTAATGTAGAAGCAGGTTCGAGCAATAGTGTAATCATAACTGTGGGCAAGAGTAAAAGCTTAACTCTGTTTCTCTTGAACTCTCCTCTTTGACTCCTGTGAGATCTGGGGTTTATCCCCAAAAAAGAGAAAGTGGTCATAGATAAAATGCCTGCTAGTTACTTCTGTTTGATTTGGTCTTGAACTTGCAATGGGTTTGAATTGAAAGAGGGCAGATTTAGATTAGATAGAAGGAAGAAATTTTTCACTCAGAGGGTGGCGAGGCACTGGAACAGGTTGCCCAGAGAAGCTGTGGCTGCCCCATCCCTGGAGGTGTTCAAGGCCAGGTTGGATGAGGCTTTGGGCAACCTGGTGTAGTGGAGGGTGTCCCTGCCCATGGCAGGGGGGTTGGAACTGGATGATCTTTGAGGTCCCTTCCAACCCAAACCATTCTATAATTCTGTGAACTTCATAAGCTCTCTCATAACTTGGTCGTTCTTTCTCATGTATTATTATAATTCCCTCTCAGAATACATGACATTGTTGACTCAAGTTATCTTACAGGGTAAGGTATTGTCTTCTTCAGAACTTGACTGGGAAGGGAAGAGAAGGAAGAGAGAGGAAAAGATGTAGGATCTGCCAAAAAAAGCACAGTAGCAACGTTTGCGTTCACCGCGTTCAGATATATGTGGAAGTTTGTGCAGTGCTGGCTCGTGCGAGGAGAGTCATTGCTTACACAGCAGTAACAGGCTGCCGCTTTGCTCCCCTGGTCTGTGCGTAGCTGGCTACCTGTAAAGAGCCTGGTGATCCTGTTCTCTACTCCTTGGTTTGTAATGGAAACTCTACAGGATCTCATCAAAGCCAGGGTGTTGAAAGAAGGAGAAGAAAGAACAAAACAAAAGCCAGGTGGAGCTAAATAAACTATTAGGAAGTGCTGGAGGAAATAAATGCTGATGTCTGGCAACAAAATCTCAGTGAACGGCGCTCTATAAATTATTTCCAAAAGGCGAGCTGAGCAGAATGAAAACATTTGGTAGCAGATAGCGGTGCAGACAACCCAGAGGTAATTGGATACACTTCCCGTTAGGAAATGCAAATCGTATTTTACCATATAAAATGATCTAGCTAGTGATCCTTGTGCTTTGGCTTTGCTTTGCTAACAATAAAACTGGACCAGTGGGACCTCAGCAAAAGAACGGAACAAGAGAGAACAGCATTGCCCACAGCTTAAAATCTGTTCAAGAGAAGTAATGTCCAAATACAAATAATTAAAAAACTTTATGTTGCTTAGTTCCGTTAGGGATAATTAGCAGCACTGGATAATAAAGTTTTGGAAAGCCCGTATTAGCCAACAGCTAACGCTTGACAGATGGCAGTGTGCACAGGGAATATGACAGTAGCTGCTATCCCTTCCTAAAAGGGGTGGAAGTCAATAAAGTTGAGGTGTATAATAAGCAGGTACTTTGATTCTTTGCCACTTACTCTTGTAAAATCTTGGATTTATTTGCTCTCTGGGGAGAACAGCATTGATAAATGAAGATTATCGGGACAGTTGCAATTTCCTTATTTAAAGCTCACCCCAGTAAACAAATATTTGGGACAGCTGTGGATTTAATCTTAGCTTTCCTACGGAGTGGAATTTCTAGCCCAATGTGTGCTTGGACGTCTGTGGGTAGATGTGTGCAGCAGAGCTTGAGGCTTTTTACCTTCCTGTGTAACTAACAAAAGTTTGCTAAAATAAAAGCAAGCTTTTGCCACACTAAAAACTTTTGTCAGCTTCACTTTATAGTTTACACCTATGTTTTGTAGAATCAATTTCACTACTTTCTAAACATCACTTATGGTAATCTATTTTTGTAAGAACGTGTACTTCAGATGTTCCTCCCAATTAGAGAGTGCCCGCACGCTGGTTAATTAGGCTCATGAAAGTGAAAGCAGCCAGCATTTCTCAGTAAGACAAGTATTTCTGTTCAACAATAGGTCGGTTGCCTTGTCTGTCTGTCTCATCGGGGGAAGTAGTGTGCTAGTTGGTGGTTATGTCCAGTTTTGCTTTGTGTTTGTTCATTGTATCTGTTCACTTCTTGAGTGTGGTTTACAAAATGAAATGGGTTATTTGTATGTCAATAGACATCTACGTGTAACACAGATTTTGACTGGTTACAAGGCATGGCTACACCAACTAACTCGTCTTTCTCAGGGGCATAGAATTTCTTCCTTTGTTCTTTTCTATATTGTCACTTCTCTATTCTTTTAAACTTCGGGTTGGAGTAGGTCAGCTCTGTATTCAGAGAGAAGAGCATAAGGCATTGTTGTGAGTCTCATAAAATATTAAAAAATTTGGAATGCACAGTACCTGATATCAGTCATTGAAATCCAGGATCTTTTTTGTGGCAGTAGGAAAGTGTTAGGTGTTTCAAATATATGAAAATAAATAAAATTTCTGTTATGCAATGATGTGACTTCTGATGAAATTTTTCTTAGCCTAGATGTCTTGTTGGTTTATTTCTGAATGTCCTTTGTGATTATTTTTATTTAGAACAGCATAATGAGGAAATATCTTAGTGTTTTTAAATTTTGCTGTGTTTTATATCTCATTTATAACTTGTGGTATAAAATTTCACAACTGAATCATGCACCCTGTAAAAAAATCTTTATCATCTGCATGTGGTGTTACATCTGAATTTCATCGGTTGCACTAGTGCTTTTGTTTGAAGGCTAAGAACAGTTAATCAATTTTGCTAACTCACTATTTAAATTAAAACTTCAATTTTGAAACAGGTGCACTCATGTGGAAGGGCTCTAAATATCTTTGGCATTTCTGTTACTCTTCTATGGACCTCTGCTATTTCTGTTACGTACCTTTCTTCTCCAGTGATGTCAGGAAGCACTGGTCTAGATAGGTTGTCAGCTTCTCTAATAGCTTAATATTTCCAGTGACACCTGCAGAAAATGCCATTTCTTTCTTAGCTATGTTTTTTCCATTTGAATTGTCCTCTAGAGACAGTAGTTTGAGATTGCTTTTCCTTCTATTTGCCTCCAGAGAACATGGAAAAACCTGGTAAGCTTCCTGGTTACTTTTCCAATTTCAAACTGATTGCTGTTAGGAAGAGTCTCTGTAGGAATGAGGGAATGCCTTGAGTACCAGGGATGTTTGCAGGTGGAAGGATGGGATGTTTAGAGGGCAGGGTAGTGTGCCTCTGACATTGGGTGCCGTGGTGGTGGCAGCAGAGGCCTTTTGAGATCAATAAATCCCTCCAGTTAATGGAGTCCCTGCAGGTGAGACCTGCATGTCCAGTAGCGTGACAGCATATGCATCTCGCTGAGTGACAGGAGTGCTTGCTGCATCAGGGTATTTCTGGAAAACGTTAGCTTTGCTGGGAAATGTGCCCTCTGTAATGTCTTGGGAAATAGACACATTGTCGATGCCTTGAGACAGAGCACTGCGGCGCGAGTGCCAGCGCTGCTGAACGGGAGCGTGAGGCAGGTATCAGCGGGGCCTGTTCAACACTTGAAATGTGGATGTGTCTACTCAGCAGCTCTTAGCAGCTGTAGTTTATAAATATCTTTTGTATATGCAGACATAGGTTATCATTGTAGGTAACCACAGCAGTGAAGACGTGGGCGCAAAGCTAGCAGCTAAATGTCCAGGAAGAGTCTGTACTTGGTACATTGTGTTGAAGACTACAGTAATGTTCTTCCTGACTTGACTACACTCTCACAACTCTTGTTTTCCTCTGAAGACAAAATGTAAAACTGGTGGTAGCTGCTCATATTACTCTACATTCCTTATGACAAGGGATAGCTAATGATATAAGTGAAAAGACTGCCATCTAAAGAACACAGGGACTTCTCCAACAAAGGTGAAGTGTGAAAGCTACCTGGCTTTTCAGAGGGCCTCTGGTAACTGTAGTCCTGGAAACAGGATGCTGCCATGGGAAGAGAGCAGCAGGAGCTACATGGGCTCGCACAGACTTGCCTGTGTGCTGCAAAACTGCAGTACAAGTACTGCTCACGCAAATCTATTTTTTTAAACAGCAGTTGCTTCTCTGTAATTATGCAGCTTTTGTCATGTGAGGCTTTATTCACCAAACATAAAAGGCACTGCGTACCCAGTCACTGTGAACAGTTCCTGGAGGTATCTGGTCCCACAGTTACCATTTGAATAAGGTAACATAAATATCACTGGGTGATGCGGAGTTCTGTGAAATGTAGATTTGAAGGTACTCCCTACAGAGATGTCAGGAAAGGCTGCTGATTTGATATAGAAACAGACAAAACAAGACATGGTAAATAAACGCTGCGCCCATTGCCCAAGATTTTTGAGCTATGTGGAATTCCCAACAATACCTCTTATGGATAAAAAAGGCCAATTAAAATGTCCAGACTGCAATGCAAATTAGCTAATTTTACACATTGTTTCTTTCTTTTGCCTGGATATCTGATTTTAGATGCCCCTGCAGATATCGTTGAAAACAAAAAAAGGTAACTCTGCTCCTGGGGGTGGTGGCAGGCTGCCTGAAAAGTCATGGAAGACCTTTCAGCAAAACTTTGTTTGCTCTGCAGTGAGCAACAGTTGCAGATCAAGAATGTGTTTTTTTTGTTTTCCCATTACACCAGAGTACCCAGCTGTGTACTGAGTGTCTCCAGGTCAGAATCATAGGACAGCCCAGGTGGGAAGGGACCTCGAAAGATCATCTGGTCCAAACTTTAATCATCATCAGATCCTTGGGGAAAAGGAATATTTTGATGGGGCTATGGATGGGTCAGAACTACGGTCAATGTAGAAGATGCCACATCTCTCTGCAATTTCTTTGGTTCTCTTTGTTGTGTCCTTTCACCTGTACTCCCTGGTGTGTACACTCGACACAGTAACTGGAAAATAATGTGCTTACATATTGCTCTGATTTCCAGACTTAGGATCCTTCGGTGGTGGCATAGAAGGCGAGTGACAAAAGTTTTTCTTTGGTTGCTGAGTCAGCCCAGAGGTCCCTCAGAGCAATGTTATATAGGTCTCCTAAATGAGATCTTAAAATGAGAATACAGTAAAAGCATTACAGCTTTCAAATCTTTCTGATTGAAAGCCCTGACTCTGTGTATCCAGAGGGCAAATTATATTGCTTTCACACCAGCAAGCTTTCTGGACCCATTCAAAATCTGCTTGAAACAGGGCCAGACTGACATCGTCTCTACCTCTTTGCCAAAGGAAGGAGGGGAGTGCTGAAGTAGTATAAAGTCACTGTGAGAAACAAAATTAGGGCTGGCATGCCATGTGAGTGGAGATTCATTATGTTTTCTTCTGCCTCCACAATAAAGAGCCAGCCACAGACCTGACTGAAAGTTAAAGCTCATCCTTTCAAGCAGCAGTCCCTGTGGAGGTTACTGGCTTCCCAGTTGTGAGCACTTGCCTTGCTCTGAGGTGCACCTGCTCATTTCAAGAGCAGAGTCTGAAGCACCTGCCTCCTAATTGCCAATGAATGTCACGAAGCCTGCAGTGGTTTCTAAGCAGTGGCTTTTTGCTTCTACAGACTTCATTGGTACTGCTGGGAGACAGGAGCTTTAACAGCATCAACAGAAAACAGTGGGTCAGTGCTTTCTGTCTGTTTAGATTCTAGCTGGTATCTGAGAGTATCGGGAAGAGTAACAGCATGTGATTTTTGACTTTTCTTAAAATTGGGATCCTAACATGTCTTTGAACAACAGCTGCAGACTCACAAAATTTAACAGCCCAAGTTACTAATTGTGTGTGTTCTCTACCAATCCATTTCAGTTCTGCATTATGTTGTATACAGAGATATTTCATCTACTCACTGCCTACCATGTTAGTGTCAGAAGTCTCATCTCGGGAAGCAGAGTTTCAACCACTGAAGTATTTGTTCAAATGAATGACTGTAACAGACAACACTGTTCAAATAACAGAAACACAAAGCTTGAATAAGAAGCATCACCGTATTCCATGTCTCTGACACAGCCACTTACTGTGTCCATGGCTTTATTTCTGTATGTCAGCACTGACCAGGCCACCTAATTACAGGGTGTGTATTTTACATGCTTTTGCAAGAATAACACTTGTGTAAATTACACAGTTCAGAGAATTATTAGAAGAATAATGGAACACTTGTATGATTCACTCTTTAAAAAGATGACAGTTTAAATCAGGGCTTACAAT
The DNA here is from genome assembly GCF_009769465.1 of Tauraco erythrolophus. Classification (NCBI taxonomy): domain Eukaryota; kingdom Metazoa; phylum Chordata; class Aves; order Musophagiformes; family Musophagidae; genus Tauraco; species Tauraco erythrolophus. The sequence continues at coordinate 39,355,387 of NC_141473.1, forward strand.
TTATGTGACGCAGCATTTTGATTACAGTGATCTTGGTAGTGATAAATACCAAAAATTAAGGTCAGGAAGATGCACTTTTTTTTTTCATAGAGTCATCGAATCATTTAGGTTGGAAAAAACCTTTAATATCGAGTCCAACCAATTCACAATGCTTTTCATGGTGCTTCAGATGGCTGAGCACAAAACCAACCGATAGCTCCTTTCCAAATGATAGATCCACAGATTAAAGTCAAGAATTGTGTCTGTGGTTACTTCAGGGAGCAGGAATGGTAGAAGATCAAGTTCCTTTTCAGTATTGCTTGTGTTCCTTCAGCTTTTAATATCAGAGGGAGGGAATCAAGCCTTAGTGTAATTGCAAGTGAGAGCAATGCTTCCTCAAAAGGAGGAAAAGAGCTTGAACTGTATTTTGAAGTGTGAGTGGGACTCCAAACCTGAATGGAGTTGATCCTCAAGATACGTATCTTCTTCCTGTCCCACCTGGGGCAGGAAGACTTGTTTGTCATGCCACATATTCAGCTGATACCAACACCATTCAGATTTCTCCATCTAGTTGAAGATCTCTGTGTGGGTAAAAATGAGAAGGTGACCAGAAAGGATAGACAGTAGGGACCATGTTTTCAGTCCTTCTGAACTTGCAGATTAAAAGGGGAGATTATCTGCAGGAATTACTTCAGTGTTCTGGGAAGACTGGTATTTCTAGGCGAGGCAGTAATGCTTAAGGTTACACTATTAATGCTCTATGTCTTAGACAGCAAGTAGGAAAGAACGGCTCTGTCACTGTAGATAAAACAAATATTTTGAAATAGGAATAATACAGATAGAGAGGAATTTTAAAGTCAAGTCCACCGTGTACTGCACAGAAGCATCTCTTTTCTTAAATGACTGTGCTTCTTTTCGAAGATTCACCCATAACTATTACCTTTCATTATAGATTTGCTTTCTTTGTAATATACTTTTTTTTCCCAGCGTGTTTTGATAGCTCAGCCTCTTAATTTAATGGACTCAAAAAGCTCTGTCTGTGAAGCATAACTTTGGGCTACTGTTTACTTCAGTCTTTTTCTGCTTCAGTTTGCATTAGCTCTTTCTGTTCCATCCCCTATGCTCCCCATCTTTTTCTTTCCCAGCTTGCCGTGTTTTATTCCATGGGAAATAAAGTACATTTTTGTTGTGTTTGGCCCCATTCAGGTGTTCTTAGGCTATCTTAAAAATAACTTTTAAGTTGTGTCAAATAGAAAGTACATGCAAAAATGTTCAGCTTGGGTGCATTTTGCTAATGCTTTTTCCTTCCTTCTTAAATGGTTTAAATCCATCAAATGTACTAGAGCTTTAAAGCTTAAAATATCTTGATATAGGCTAGAGATGTAAGAGCTTAGAGAAAATCCTCTCCATGTTTATGAGCACAGAAAGATGTTAATTAAAGCCAACCAAGAAAATACAAACGCTAGGAAAAAAAATACACATTATGAAAAAACAATTCCGGAATCTTTCTGTAACTGTAAGTCTCCTTGAATGATGTTGGGACAGATCCAAGTAAAAGCTTTTACCTTACACTTCAAAGTGAGTATTTTGTGATTATAGAAATAATGTGCTGTTCTGGCATACTGCAATCCCTCTTTCCCTCAAGAACCCTTTTAATTTCAGTCTTACTCAGAAGGTTTTAATGCACGTCCAGTACATGATGCTGCAAACGGCAGTTTGTATTGGCTCAAGGCGGATGGGGCATAGAGCCTTTGTTCAAGCAGAAGTATTCTGGCAGACCTACTTTGGTGTTGCTTTGTTTCTGTGTGCTTATGGCACTCTTCTGCCTGTGCAGAAGGTTTTATTTCACTCGTGATGCCTTCAGAAAAAGGGCTACTTGGAATTCATGGTAAAGATGGGTGAGAATACGTAAAGCTTTGTGATGTATCTCCAGTGAGATATATCCAGTTCTCTCTTTATTTATTTTATGTAATGTAAATGTAATTTTTAAAAAAAACAAACCTGGAAGTTCTAATAGTAAATGTAAATATTCATTTTTAATGTCTTCATTTAATCACTTCAGTGAAGTTTTTATTGCTAATTAACCATACCTAGATGAATAAGGAGTAATTAGAGGCCAATTGGCATCCCGAATTGGAGCCTAAGCAATTTGCAGAGGCAAAGCCTGGTTGTTCAGCTGAGTAGAGTGAGTACAAGGTTTATGGAGATCCTGTGTGCTGAATATTGTGTGTGACTCACCGGTGCTGAAACAGTACTTACTCCTTATCCACATCACAGAGAGTAAAAATGTAAGTAAGGCATCTGTCATAGTCTTAACTACAAATGTACTGATGTCATCATTTAGTATTTGTGAACTTGTGTGTGGTCATCTATTAATTGCTAATCTTCGTGATGAGGCTCTAGAGAAGTCTTTTACAGCTAATACAGAGAACCACTGTTATAAAAAATTGTTTTAGTTCTTCCTAGCATAGGGTATGGTAGCACAATTCGGTTAGGATGAAACTACTTTAGGGACAGGAATGTAACGTTCAGTTCAAAAACAGGAATTACGGTGGTCTGCTGAGCCACTGCTACCATTGAATTAGGTCTAAAATGCAAATGCCTATTATAATATACACAAATGCAGAGATACATAGATCCTTGCTTCAGAATTTGTCCTCTTGGATGAAGTTATAGAGATTTTCCTGTAAATCTAAGTTCAAAATCTTGGAACTGTGCTAGACGAGAAACAATTAGGAGTTGTTGCATCATCCAGAAAGGCCTTTTTTTGTATTGCCAGGGTTTACCTGCTTGCTGGGATAACTAAGACTAAAAAGCACCATACCTGTGCAGTGATTTGGTATTTCGAGGTTGACTGGCTTGGAAATCAGTTAGACTGTTCTCTTTTCCCTCATTAAAATTCTTCTAAATTAAGTTTTAAACTAGCAGTGGTTTGTCAATGTCAATTTCCCATCTTTAATTTTCTGTTAATAGCAGAAAGTTATTGCCTTTGAATAAGATTAGTTGTAATGAATTCAAGCCTGTGCTTAACTTATAATGAGTGACCAATTTTGCCGCCTTAGATGTTGTTATTTTGCAGACCCTTAAAAATTCAGGTCCTGCTCATGTGATTTTACAAGCCACAAAAGCACCTTTCATGTGAGTTTAAAATTGATTGAAACAGTTGTAGAAGATGAGGGAGGTGCGAAAATGATATCCAGAGACTTTGTGAAAAGACAGAGGACTTCTGCTTTAGGAAATAAAAATGGAGAATGATTTGGTATTTGGATATAAAAAATTGAGTGTGTGCTTGTGTGCAAAAAAACTTGAAATCCTCGTACGTACGCCATCTTAGAGAAGCTTAGTTTAGGATGAAGAGATATGAAAAACTTCGCACGATATTTCTAATCATACAAAAGAATGCAACCATTCTCATTGTCATTCTCTTTTAAGAAGGTGCCAAAGTCTTCCAATAAAATCCCAAGACTTTTTAATTAAACAGAATACAAGAGTATGTGACATGGTTAATCTTTCTCTACTTTCCCAATGAGATGTTGCTTTTGAGTATTTGAAACCAGCTTTAAAAACGTGCTTCCCGGGACACTAGAAATGAGTGTGCCTTTCAGTCAGCCAGTGGATATCCTGTACATATAAAACATGAATTATTATGAAGGGATGAAATCAGTTCCAATACAAAACACGAATCACTTGGCAGAAGGCTCTCAATACAATGGCGTGAAAAGCCTTGAGAGGTAGTAGAGACTAAATCCTTAGCATTTCAATCAAGTATGGCTGCAGGTTTGAATTCGATGTAAGGGAAGATTGATATCTGAAATGATTACACTACTGAGCCCATCTTCATGCAGCATCTTTCAAAGCAGGTACCAAACAGGCCAGGATTTCCCGTGGTGATGTAGCAGTAGCTTATATACTTGATGACAGATCTTGAGAGAGAGCCTCTACTAAAATTGTTGGGAGGAGCAGGTATTCCCACTATCAGCCCTGAGCCTTTATTTTATCCTCTAAAATGTAAAAGGCACATTCTCAGTGCATGTTACCCTCACACCAGACTCCTAGATTCCAGCCCGCATCCTAAAACCTTATGGCCTTGCAACATCAGCCTGGCAAGCCAAGCCTTGTCTCAGATTTCTGTGCAGTATGGGCTGATCTGAGGCTGTTTCATGTACCTTTTGGTTTTAGATCATTATAGGCTTCTTTTGCGCTTTCTCTGATTCCTTGCTGCAACCACAGGATTTCTCTACCTTGCCAGCGCTTTGTTCCTGCTTCTCAAGTTGTCAAACTGACTACACAGGCAGTCAAAAACCTATACACTCTTGACAAAGTTTTAAATTATTTATTGTTAAACTGTCACTGAAAATTAGCCTGCTTTTGACTGTGTGGAAGAGAATGAAAATTAACACTTTACTGATTGCTAAAGAAGGCTTGAAATACTAATGAGGAATTGCTTGATTTATATACAGAACAACATGATGCAATATAGACTTAATAGTCCTTTTTTTCTTCCTGACTTCAATGACATTTCCCTGCCTACCAGTTTTGTTTCCTCATAGTTGCATAATTTCTGACTCTAACGTAGTCCTGCTTCACTGCTGCTACTGATGTGTTTCTCTCAGAATTCTCTACCCAAGAGATACAATTAATTTAGAGTCAATTTCTGGACAGACATTTAACTTGAAGATTGCTCTGTCTATTCCAGACCTGACGAGGTGTTTGGGTGACAGAACACTGGCATGTCTTCTGTGTCAGTGGGTGATGAAAAGAGATGTGAACCCTCCTCACAAATGTTGTTTTGCTTTTGAGGTCAGCATGCTGTTGATAACAGTTTCTAGAGCACTGAATCCGAAAACATGTTTGTAAGAGAAGACCAACAGCTCTTTTTCACTTATCTAGAAGTTCTTTGGAAATATCTACGGTGGTTTGCTGTGTGTCATCCTTGTTTGATTAAGAGGACTCTAATTTATAGTGCTGTTTCGAACAGCGAACAGTTCGTACGGACTCTTTAGGTCTGGTTTGCTTACATAATTTAGCTAGGCCTAAACCCAGATATATGTCTCTGCCCTTCCCTTTCACCTGCGAGTACAGCAGTGCAAGCCCAATTCAGCACTCAGTTGCTGCAGATTGTTACACTGAAACTATTTTTTGTTTTTTGCGGGTATTTTTTTGTGAATTTAGGTCTCTGAACTTAGCTCAGCATGGTCCAGGTGTTTGCCAGTGTTGGTGCAAGGGAGGCAGAGGAAGTCCTTGGTGTGAGCGGGGCAGTGAGACTGCCTTCTTCTGCACCTCTTGGTCAAAAAACTGCACAAGAATGCTTAGACCCCGTAATGTGTAATCATAGTAATGGAAATTCTCTGCATGAAGAAGGAGGTAGCAATGTGGGAAAGGGATTGCCCTGCAGTTTAAAGATCCACAGAACAAATTTGAAAGTAAAACTTTGCTGTAGTACTTCAGGAGGTATTGAAGAGCAAGGAAAGGATTTAAAATCTCATTTAAATCAAATGGAATTAGACTATGTCATGTGTTGAAGTTGGTGGTATGAAGCCTATATGAAATAATCAACGCTGGTTATGTAGGTGTTGAATTTCTTTGGCTGTAATAACACACTGCAGGTATAAACTGGAGGACATACATGCCACAGAATGCTGCGGAAATTCAGGAAACCACCTTTTGTCTCAGCACTGCTGCGAACAGATGTTGTTTTATTCCTCTGCAGTAGTCATGCAGGCACATGTGAAAATGAAATGACTGGTTTGTGTGAGGAATGCATTATTTAGTATGTAAATTCGTGTATTTATCTGAATCTGATTTGCTTTAGGTGTGCAAGTCACACAATTTGTAAATCATCATACAGAAACCTGTAAAATAACAGGCAGAAAGTAGTGATCATAAAGAAAGCATAGTTAATCTCTTAAAATTCGTGGGATTCGTGGCTGTACCTGTGCTTTGTGGGCTTAGTGCAGGCACTAAATGCTTGCACTTAGTGCTGCCTTATTCCCAAGGACAGACCCTGCGCCTGTTCACTGTGGAATGTGACTGCTGCCTGCATCCCATTTAGGGCCTGTCAACAGCTGTTTTTTTTCTAGGAAACAAAGAATTGAAAACTGAAAAGAAAATTCTACAGTGGTCTGAATACTCCAAAAGTACATCTAGAAGCTAGGCCATAGATTTTGATTTTTTTTAAAAAAAGTTCGGTAATATATTTTACTTAAACAGTGGAGTGTAAGAACATATGATATGTGACCTGAAAACTGAATGCTAGGAACTCTAACAAATCACATTAACTTATTCTGCCTGTTGAGATTTAACTTACCCTGAACTGAGCCTTGATCTTACTCTAGCTTCTCTTGAGTTGAATCCTCTGGAGGCCCCCGAAGCAGTAAGTCTATGTGGGGCGCAGCTGCAGTGGCAAAAATCTTTCTTCCAAGAGGTCATTGTGTCCCAAGTGAACTATTCTGTTGGGAGAAGTTATGCTGAAAGTTCCTGGGCTTGTGATGCTTCTGCCTTGTAGGCTGTCGTGTAATACATCTTCCTTCAGTTTTCTGTCACTATCATTATCCTTTGTGTGTGAGATGCCAAAGAACTGAGTGCAAATTAAGGTTGTTCCCACGTACATCCGGTGTGCTGAGGTCCAGAAGAACCATTTTTCTTATCCTGAGTGAATTTCCCTTGTCTGATTTCCATGATCATTCATTTAGATCTGTGCACTGGCAGAGCCTCCAGCAAAACAAATGTGATCAGAAGCAGGGTTGTGCATATGTTAGCCATTCTCTTGGATTAGCCAGAGCACTCGAAGATGGAGTTTGTTCTGGCTTTATTCCTTCATGCTGGCTGCAGGTGGGCAGGTGATACTTAATTCTTCATAAAGCCTATTGGTGCTAAGTTAACCAGTCATCAGTTTTTGAGCAGATCTGAGCCGGCAGAGTGAGTTCATACCCAATCAGCAGGGTGAGCTTATTCCAGATCAGTACTTCTACAGAGCCATGGCACTTTTGATGAAGTACAAAGAACCCTAAAGCTGGGTTTATGGTCTTACTGAGCCATAGCCCGAGTTCAAAGGCTGGATCAGAAATCTATATAATTTAACTTCCTTTGGCCAGTTTTTCTGACTTCAACCTTGAGCTATTCAAAGGAGTGCATCCAGGGGACTTAGAGGATAACTCAGAATGGCTGTGTGAGGAAGATTTTGTGACAGGGCTGCTAATGCAGGGCTAAGTGTTGTGTAAAGGCCTGAAGATTTCATAAAGATGACACCTGCCAGGAGCTTAGAACGGCAGAAGGGAGAATGAGTAAGTAGAGACGCACACTGCTGCTTTTTTCCCCAAAATGTTCATTCCAGTGTATTGCTAGTTTTATATTTTCTATTTAATACAAATGAATGCTTCAGCCTCTGTCAAACTTCCTATTAAAATACATTATATGAGCTTCCTTATTCATTCCTTTATGGACTTCAAGATATTCTGATGTTGCCAAAAGATAATCTCTTACTTTAAAAGTCTGCTTTTGTTTGATACAGAAAGAAAGTGATTTTCTCAGTCACAAGGTCAACAAAAGTCCTGAATAAGTTACATGTAGGAGCATTAATATTTCTTACAGGGATGGCTTAAAAAGAGATGTTTTCTCTAAGCACAGTCAGAGGATTTAAAAAAAAACATAGGGAAAGAAGAAAATTAATTGCAAAGTACGTTCTGTGTTAAATAATTTTAAATTCTCGTAACAAGTACAGAGGAATAAAACACGCATTAATCTCATAATGGTCATGTATGTGTCTTCATATTGCTGGAAGGTTAAGGGTGATCTTTAGCTGCAGCTCTGGGTCTGGGTGCCATTTAAGTGACAGACTGGCATAAGCCAGATGAACTTGGTTGTTGGGTTTTTTAATGCTAGACTGCCCAGAGGTTCATAGTTTATTCTTGTGCAACAGCCTCCTTGTGAAGGGACTCAAGGTAATTCCTTGGCAGCTGGTGATATAAGGAAATCTCCAAGTGAAAGAGGGCAGAAACAACAGTCTTCGGAAATCTTGTGTGAATGTGGCATAATGCTTGAAAAGTGTGTAAACAGCACTTTATTCTGGTTTAAAAAGGAATAGCTTTTAAAACAACAAAAATTTGGTATATGTTTCTTTTTTTCAGTTAGTTTATATTATCTTTTTAATAGTTTTCAACTAACTGAGGAAGGGGGGATCAGCTATGAAACCGTAAGGTAGTCTAGATCTAAGGAACACGGCATTCTAACTAAAACCTAAACTGCTGTTATTGGAGAGTAGAATTAAAAAGATGAAAATACAGATAATGTCTGATCTAAGAGTGTGCAGACATTATTGCCGTTTGTAATTGCTTGTGGAGGAGTACTTGGTAGCTTGCAATCGATGTCAACAGCGAAACCTCAGAGAGTATGGAAAGAATCAATTAACCTTTTTCAATGTAATTTGAATTTGCAAGGCAAAGGAAGTTATCGGGTTCAGACTGAAGCTACAAGAAATTCAGAAGCATTTTTGCCTCCAGTTCTTTTTCCTACAGGTCTTTTTTTTTCCTGTAGTCTAGAGAGTTATGTTTATTTGTTCCTTTTTTTTTCTATAATAAAATGCATGCAGTTTCACAGGCCAAGAAAAGCAAAATTATACTTGCAGTGTGTTGCAAATTTATAGTGCATCAGATCATTTCACTCACAAATGTTTCCACTGGTGTGAACAAAATACAGAAATATTATCTCTAACCTACGAAAATTCTTCAGAGATACAAACATCTGTGATAGGTAATGGGACGCAATTGGAGGACATGCATTTAATTCATCTGTGTTGACATGCAAGTTGAGACAAGGTTGTGTTCTGTTTTTGACAGCAAGTGTCTAGAAGCTGGTTGATTTGTGATTTCCTGTGCCATTTCATCCTGATTTACTCTCCTAGGGAAAGCTATTGTAGTCCTGCAGCCTTGGGAGTGCCTGTAAACTTTAGATCCTGTCACCTAAAATCAGCTCACCTATGCAAACCACCCATATTCATCTCATGTAGCCTGATATAATTAATTAATGTAGTATATGTGAATTTTAGGATCTTCAGTAAATTTGTCCTCACCCTTTTCTTCTGGAGTAAGGGAGTGCTGGTTTCAAGTTAGAGCTGGAACAGAGATACCAGTAGTACCAGGATCACACAGAAGTCTGTGATGGAGCAGGACCTCTAACATGTCTAAAAGTACTAGTCAAAGGTCACTAGTCATGAGCCTTCATGGTTTTATCTTTCAAGTCTCCAGTGATTCTCAAAATCAGAGAATCATCTATTGTTTAATGTAAAGTGATAAAAATCAGAAAGGATTTTTTTTCCCCCCTAAATTTCTCAAGAATTTAACTTTCATCTTTTTTTTTAGTCAAAGGATACTCAGAGATCATGCAGGTCTCTATTGTAAATTTTCTATAGTGTAAATACATTCAGTAAAGTTTAAACAAGCATAGCGTTGTGTAGCATTCTTACAGGTCATGCCTTAGAGAGAGACGGTGTAATTCCCTTTCGATCTGAGAAGGGTAATGCTGAAGCCAGCCTTGGTTAATGGTATGATTACACCAGCTCTATTAACTTAGAAGAAATGGAATCTACCATTATTCTTGCCATGTCTGGTATGTGCAATCATAAATATCAAATTGAAGGTTCCAGAACAATTGTAAAACCTAAAGGAGAATTGCAGGAAGTTTATGTTGCTTCATGGAGTGGCATTAAGCATATGGTAAAAAACAAAGCCGGGCACAGGAATTTTTCCGACAGGGCATCATGAGCTTGCAAGAAAGAGGTTCTTTGGCTGTGGTCTTCAAACTAAAGAGTTCTGGGGACTCTGTTCTCTCTGTCTCCCCCTCTCCATCTGCAAGACCTGAGCCAAGCATGAAATCAGAGTGCAGGGAGGCCATATAAGGGATCTTCCTTTTTCCTTCAAAGTGGCTGCAGATGCGTTCAGAGGGAAAAGACAGAGAAGTGCTGAACTGTACTAGGTAGGGCAAATGAAGAGCCACAAATGAAAAAACAATTCAGCTTCTCTTCATCAATGTGGCTTGGTTTGTTAAAGCACCAAGTCATGTAATAAGCCTATATTTGTATCGCTGTGCCTGCCAAGTAGCTGTTTACATTGATCGTTTTGCAATATAATTATTATATAACCATTTTGTACTGGATTTAACCTTTTATAGTCATTTTAGGCAGCAGGAAATCGATTGTATGTTTTCACAACTGATCTTTATTACAGTAGTGTCACTCGCTATCATTGGCTTCACTATCGCCTGGTATTCTTGTTGAAAGCTATTCTCCAGGTACTCAACATTAATAACTAATAAGAAAGTCGTTTAAGATAATGGGATCTTTAGCAAAATCTCTGATGTGATATTTTGATTGTTGATTCCCATTCTCTATTTATCTAGGTACATACGTTTCATATGCTTTTTATTATCTCATTAAAACGAGAAGGAAAACGATGACATTTTGAAGAAGGATAATCTTTTGTTTGTAATTCTGCTAAAATACACCATCCATCATTTTTCTTCTGTGATTCTTTTTTTCCCTTCCTCATTGCCAATCTATCACCTGTGCAATTTACTCTTTTAAAAGTACATTTTTAGCTGAGCTAAGCTACCAACAAGAGACATCTCTTTCCAGGACTGGCGTGCTGAGCAAAGTTCAGCATATAATATATTATTGCTGAGATTGTGGATTTGTTGTGGTTGGTTGATTGTGGGTTTTTTTACTGTAGGCTTGAAATGCTGTTTTTGTTAGCAAAATGCAAATCCCTCTCATAAAACAGAAACTTTATCTGTGTACTTTAATATATATAATAAATAGGCAAAAGTTAAACAGATACAGATGCTTGCTCCTATTTTATGTGGCAGTACTCTGACAATAAATATGTTCTGTTTTGTGAGAGCAACCTTCTGCTTACATGTACCGTCCTCACCTGTGATTTTCTTCATTGAATTTAGGCTGCATTTCACTGTAGATGGAGCTATATCACACACAAAACCAACCACAGCCCCCAAAAACCTATTGAAGTTGCCATCTGCTGTTAAAGTATCTAAAATGTAATAAATAAAAATTATAGAAGTAGTTGTTATCTTTCAGGCAGAACAATGGCAAAGGCAAAGCCAAGAAGCCATGTGAGAGGTGCCAGTGCTGAACACTGGTTTCTCAGTGTTGTGTCTGAACCAGGTGGCCTAAAGAACAACCAGGACACGCTGCATTTGTGGCCATCAGGGCTGTATATGCAGAAGAATCTATACAGAAGCTGCGGCACTTCAAGGCCTGCTCCCTAGTCCTGCCTTAGTGAATGCTCTCACGTCTGTCACTGGAGGATCTGTGGTACCATGCATCACACATAGCTGCCTTCTGGTGCATCTTCTGGCTGTTCCCCAAGCCTGCATAGGGACAGAAGTACTCTCATCACAGGGAATGCAGAAAGGCCTCATGGCTCGGTTTATTAAGCTGCAGTTGCAGGTAGGGCACAAAGTCACCCAGTTATGAGCTCGAACACTTGTCCTGTGGGTATGGACTCCCTCTTGCTGACACCGGGTAGGAGGGCAGCAACTTCTGGGAGAAGAGTCAGAAGGCAGCTGGAACTGGGGGCAGCTCTGACCTGCTGCAGGTTCCTCAATGAACATGAGCAAGTGGCCCCATGAGGCTCTTCTCTGAAGGAATCTGTTGGCGTTGGGAATGCTCAATAAGCAGACATTATAGTGCAAATGCCACTAAGTCTGCCTTTCCTGCTAGGAAAAAAAAGGAATTATGAAGCTCCTCTCACAGGAAAGAGCTGATGTTGTTGGGAGAGGTGAAAGTTACTGCGAAGCACAGGCTGTCAAACCTTATGCTATTTTAAAACCATTGGTAGATTTTTCTCTTTGGCTTTTGGATAATAAGAGAGCCCTGAATAATGAGAGAACCTGAACTTCCAAGGTTTCAAAAAATACACAGGTTTGTAGGAAATACTTGAAACAGGAAATTTTAACACTTTGCTTGGACATTGAGGAGAGAGCATGAGAAGGTACAACACAGAAGAGAGGCAGTGTGGTAAGAAACTCAGCTAACACACTGGAAGAACTGTTGTCTTGCTGTGAGGCATAAAAAGTGTTAAAGTGTTGAAAAGAAAATTTTTGTGGGAATAGATTAAAACCAATATTTTGTGCCGAGAGGTCTAATGACCTTCCTGTCATCCCTCCCACTCGATATGTCTATATCTGTTTACCCTTCTTCAGTCAGACAAGATCTTTCCTCAACTTGACCCTCATTCTTCCATTTTATGCTTGGATTGTATGTTCGTAAGTGCCATGTTCGTGTTAACTGAAGTTTAATGTTGTAAAAAAAAAATCCCTGGTTTGCGTTCATTTTTCAAAATCTCGTAGCTTAAATATTTGAACTTTCAGATGCTGAAAATTCCTCAGGTAGAAAAGCTGAGCTTTTGTTTGCAATTCTATCCGAGTGGGCCATCTGTCTCTTTCTCAGCCATTTCCCTGTAGAAAGTAGCATATTAAAGTTCCTGTGTCTCCACTGGCACTGAAGACAAATAAGATTTTCCTTCCTGAGACTTGATGTTTTCTAAAAATACTGAAAGAGTGGGATAAAAGTGGAGAGTAGAAACAGCTTGAGAAGAAACATGTTCTAAAAATTTAAGCCTTGTGTTATTCAGAGAAGAAACATGGACTTCTATCCTCTCTTACACTAAAAAAAAAAATCAAACATACAAAGGTCCCTGCTTGCTTAACAGCTCAGGAATCTTTGTTCCTGATGTACAGTTGTATAATAGCTGTAAAAAGGAAAATTCTCCTGGATGTCATCAGAATCAGGAGCGGTAACTGGCCCCAAAGTCTCCGAGTTTCTTTCTCTGAATTTAGATGTGCTCTTTTTTTGTGGATAAAAAGAAGTGCATCCCCAGGAAATGAGCTACCCCATGGGTTTCCAGATGTTCTTTTGTTTCCAACTACGAGTCACTGTCTTGTTACAGAACTGTATTCCATTGCAGTGAATTTATTGGTTACGGGCTTGAATGTCTTGATTACCAGCTGTAGACTTCTTAAAAGTGGTTGCAGACCCCAGGAATATGTACATAATCTCTTTTAAAAATCTTACAGTAAAGAAAGTCCCATCACCTTTCTGGATTGAGAGATTCATCACTTGGGATTAACAAGGTTTTCCACTCATATTGAATCTTTTTCTCTGTCCTGATCATGGTTATCACAGAGAACTACTGATTACCAGCATACTTGCAACCTTCTAAGTATTCTAAGAGGGCTGCACTCATCTTTAATCTTTTTTTGAAATCCTAATGTTTTTGTTACTAATGCTTTCTACTCATCTTCTTATTCTAGATGGTCCCTTTGGACTTTATCCATTTGGTTTATAATGTTATGGCAGTGTGATGCTGTAAAATAGCTTCTTGAGGCTGCAAGTGAATAGGTACCCAACCCTTCTGTTAGAGCGTCACAGCCTGGCCGTTGTCTTTCTCAACACCACATTGTTCTCCTGCCTTCATTTTGTTAGGGATATAAGTACTGTATCATCCGTTGAGATCCACAGTCTAGCCCTTAGTATATGTAGGCACTGACTTCTCCCTCCCAAATGGGTTGCTCTCAAGAGGCTTGTTGGCCTTTTTGTTTGTTTGTAATTGAATTTCATCTCTTTGATTTGAGACCACTTCCCTGATCTATGATTTTGAATTCTTTTCTTGTACTCCAAAGCGTTTACAGTCTGTCCCAGCTTGGAGTCATCCATGGGTCTTATATTCTGTGTTCCAGCATCTAAGCAGTTGCAAAAGCTAGAATAGAAGTAGGGCCAATGTATAACTCTGCAGGAAAGTTATACTTCTATATTTGAAAGTTCTTTCCTCTTTTCACGTAGCTTAAGTGGCATTGTTTGTCTTGAAAGAGACTTCCCCATGGGAAGCAGATGTAACTTTTGATGGAAGATTGATAGAAAAATGTTGACTTGGTCCCTAAATAAAGTTGGACAAATGAAGAAGCTTGACTTGTGATGTAACAACTATTTTACCCCTTTTTGCTGATGTAGTTGGGGAGTAGGTCTCTTCTCTTGGCTTTTGAGACTTTTAAGACTGGTGTGAGTGGTCAGCACATGCTATACTAGTGAGGGTGAATTTCAACAAAAACGTGTGAGTGACCAGGCAGCTTTGCTGTCCGAGCTGTGTGCAGTGGTGAACATGACTTAGTCCATGCACTGTGCTGGAACCAGCATTTCAAAGTTGCAGTGCATTTTTCTGGTCTGTACTGTGTGCTGCTCACGTAGAAAGGAACGTGCGTTTTCTTTTTAAAACCTATCAGACTATACCTGAGCTGTTACGTACGTCGCAGACAAGGGCGATACATTAATTCACATCAGCCAAAGTTCACTGTCAAAATTTTTACCTTTATAGTGATTCACAGAATGGATTTTTCCCTGCCGGATCAAACTTTGAACTATTGATTGATACACAAAGTTATGCTTCCAATATTTTTTCTGTTTGTTTGGCTTCATCTCTGCCATCTAATTTTGCTTTTGCGCAGTCAAGCATGACATGGCAATCCACAGGGACTGAAATGATTTTGATGGCACAAATTCAGCACCACTCTCTGCAGACAAGACTTGCAATGAAGAAAGCAGCAGGAGAGTGATGTCAGTGGATTTAGTGTGCAGGTGCTGTTTGTTCACACCTGTGCATGGGGACGGATGTGTTTATTACGTCTTATGTGCAGGTCGTTCCTGTGTGGCGTGCTTAGCCAGTCTGAGGCGTGTGAAGAGAACTTTTTGTAACAAAGTCGGAAAATGGAATTCTCATGAAGTTATACATAATGAAATGACCTGATAGAAAGTCTTTGCGGAAGAGAAAATTACTTGAGAATATTAGGGTCGTTGTTGCAGCTATAAATTAATGAGATTGCTGAATTATTTTAGAACTTTATATAATGTTATAGTCAAAGATTCACTGCAAATATATATATTTACTTCTATTCCTTTTAGTCCTGCGCTGTGCTATTGTTTCCTTCTACTCTCTCGTCACACAGATGTTTTTTTGTCTTTAATTAAAATGCTGTCATATTTTGACAACATTTCCAAGTAAACACCCATCATGTTGGTTTTACTTCTGTTTATAGTGAGCAGTTGTGAAATAATCAATTATACGTTTTCTATGGCTTCACCAGTTCTAACAGAAAATTTCTTTTGTCCTCTCTCCCTTTCAATACAAGGATGCAGCTATGAGTATTCAAATAACCCTATTCACTAGAATGAATATGATTAGCAATGTGATGAGAATCTAATTGTAAGAAATATGCTAATGCTTAATTTATTTTTACTGAGCCACTTTGGGGGTATAAAAGGCAATTTAAATGCATTAGTAATAATAATGATGAATTTCTGTTTTAGATGTATCCAAAAGTCCTCTTTGGCAGTGGAGGTGAATTGTGCTTGGAGCTGTATGAATGCTGCTTCTGCATTTTCATTGATTTTGGTACCAATTACTGCATAAACATAAGTAAGCCCTCATTTTCCAAAACAGCTCTGTCCCCATTTTAGACACCTCTTTGTGAGGGTGATGTCTCTAAACTGCTGTCAACCAGTGGCTTCTATGGGGTGAGTATTAGCAGTTATGCATTCAGGTCTTCAGGTAGAGGTGAAGGAGCAGGGAGTCAGGAGATCTGGGATTGGGATCCCAGGCTTTGGAGGCAAAGTCATGTCTGAAGAGAATAGATGATACGGGCTAGGAAGCTGGAGCCCAAGATTGGGGTATATAGTGGGAAGAAAGATTGAGTTGTGATGCTGAGATGCCCTGTTTGGGACTTGAAGGATGAAAGCATGAACTGCTACTGCTGCATCTTCTGTCATTGGTAATATTTATCAATGGCACTGTTGGAGACAGCAGTATGAGCTTTGTGGTGTGTCATAAGGTATTTTTACTGTCAGTCGCTGTGGTACAGCATCAACAGAATGTTCTGTTTACTAGAAAAGTAATAATAGTTGAAGTTAGTCTGATTAAGATGAAAAGAATTAGTTGGCTCATAAATTCGCAAAACTATTTCCTCCGTTCTCATTTTTTCTGTTTTCTGTTTTAATCTCTGTGTAGTCCTATACTATTAATTCAGATGGCACCTTAAACATTTTATCTTGCTTGTAAATACAGAAATAAATTACTAGTATGAGTTTGTTTTATTGGTTAATTCATTCACAAATGCCTCCTACAATGACTGATAGAGGACATATAAATTAAATATTTATCCAAGTAAATAGAGCAGCTACAGCATTTCAGATGCTGTCAGCTCAGTGCTTGTTTGAAGGTCTGAACCTCTGCATTTTATGTCAGAAATATATTTTAAGGTATATGAGTTGATACAGCCTCAGATGTTCTTTTTGGAGGCTTTGGGAGAAGCTGTTAACACCTCTCTCCATCTTTTTCAGCACATGCACACCTGTGCATGCACACATTCATTTCTTTATTAGTTTGCATTCTGTTCCTAAAGCCCTCTGTCCTCCTCTTGTCTAGGAGCTACCTCTCTGCTTGCTCAGGTCCTCAATCTCTGCTGATTAATTCCTTTCACAAGAGCTGTGCTGTTGGAAGTTCCTGTCTTACCTCTTGACTGCTGGTAGAGGAAGTCATTCCATATGTGGATGGAAACTTTGAAATAGTTCAGGAACAAAAATTGGCATTTGGTGCTCTGGGTTTTTCAACAGCATCTGGGAGAAGATGACAATGCCTCACATCCAGATGAGCAGATTTAGAGAATCATAGGAGGAGGAAGACAACTGGCCAAGGCAAGTGTATCAGCAGCTGACACTGAAGGCCAGACCTTTGAGTTGCTTCCTGGCTTAGGGGCCCAGTGAAAGGGATTTAATCTGTTGACCTACATTTTTTTTGAGATCTAGAAGAATGGCTTTCAAAAAGAGAACCTAGTAGATGGTGGTCCCTGAGATATTTGCAGTCACAGCTGGTACATGAAACCCAGGAGGTAGGGTTATGTCCAAGGCCGAGGGCTTTTTATTTTCTCCTCATTTCACAGCGATATCACTGTGAGCTGGGTGTGCTAAAGAGGAGCTGACACGATGGCCTTTCTTGCAGTGTCGAGACAAAGTAGATCCTGATGTTTGTCGAGAATTTTGTATGAGGGTTGTCACACATCCAGTGGAACCGAGCAATCAGGTTTGGACTTTCAGACTTGTATTCTCCCTGCTGTGTACAAAGATTGTATGAAGTTGCTGGTCATATGTAGGATTATTGAGGTCTCCCTGTTGGAAGTGGTATGAACTGATAGGAATAAGCTGTTTCCTGGGAAACAACAGGGAAGATAAAAACACTGGAAAAGATGCTTTTTCCAACTCTGGTTGAGAAATAACGTATCTCTTGGTGCAACACAGTCTCAGATGTGTTGCTTCCTTTGGGTATAGCTTGAAGAACCACTACAGCTGCCACTCAAAAGGTAGCCCAGATTTCATCCTAGACATGTTTCCCAATATTTTTCCGTGCACTGGCACTTACCTGACTTCCCGGAAAGCTGACCAAGGGAAATTTGGCATCGTTACTTCTCTGTTGGAGTCGCTCACAGAAGCCAATCATATTTTCTCTGGGAGAATCTGGAAGTGACTGTTCAGAGGAATCTATAGGAGGGTACACTTGGAGCTGCTGGGAAGGAGGTAGTAGTAGGGACACTCCAATCAGCAGTTAGCCGTTAATTGGCTTAGAAGTACTCTAAAATTGTACGCTCGTGATCTTCCCATGGTGCTTGATGCCTTTTCTTCTTCCCCCATTGATTTCTGTGAGGGCAGAACGCCATGTCGCTGCAATCGTGCTAGAAGGACTGTATTGAGTTTCTCAGTTTACTGCATTGTAGCAGGATATAAATACTGTCACCTGGCAGAGTTGGTGTTCGTTATCTTTGTGTTCCTGGGATATTTGTGTGCCTGTTGGTCTAGCCAGTGTTGTGTCTTTGTTTTCTATCTCGCTCTCAACTCTTGTCATGTAAGTGCTGGAAGAAAACCTAGTTTGTTGTAAGAAGTGAAGTTTCAATGTATACCTAGGTAGAAATGCCTAGTTAGTCTGTGAGCAAGGATTACAGAGGTGGTGCGCCTTGTGCAGAAGGAACTAGACAAGTGTTTCTTGGCTGTGATTCTGACCATTTGTTCCCAAGACGATTCACGAGAAAAACAAGCATAAGTATTCATACTGTGATCGGTGACTAACTGCAAGAAAGGACGAGGGCAGAAGTAGACAGAGGTATTCATCACAATTTAAGTCATATTTCACTTGCCAAATTACTGTGTCTCATGAAGTTCACCCTTATTTCCACCTCCTGGCTCTGTTGCCCATGTTTGTTGACAGATGATGGGTTAGCAGATTGTTAGCATTTTTCACATGTTTTTGTTAGTGGACCTGAGACCTGTGTGAAAACTGGTTGGGTTTTTTTTTTTTTTTGATTGATAGTCAGAATCTCTTGAGAGTTTTCAGGGATTTTTAATGCTTTCAAAACTGCTTCTTTCTCCTTGCACTGCTTGTTGAGCCTGCCTTGCCTCTCAATTGCCTGACACAAGAGAGGCAGCTCAGGATTTTAATACTAGCTGTCAGCAAGAGGTCTGGAGAGTAGCGTGTCTGGAGCACCAAGAAATGTTGATTCTTCAAATGGAGTCTCTGACCTTCAGGAACAAAAATATTCCAGGGGAAGAAAGGGTCAGCTGTCAGCACAGTAATCTCGCAGGTATGAAAACCTTCGAAGGACCAGTCGGAAATGACACTGGTGAAAACTGGGTTGTGTAACTGATAGTGATAATTGTAGGCAGAACATAGAAATAGAAGGAGTAGGCTCAGATTCAACCAGTGTTTTCATATCTTTAAAGTAATGTTGAGACAGAAACAGACATAACAGAAAAATATGCGATTTTTTAATATGTGTTGAACTGAAATGTAAGCATAAGTGTATCCGAGTTAATTAGTGTTCTTCTAGAGTTACTGAAGTGGCTCAAGTTCAGCTTTTTAAATATCTCTATATTTTATGCTGTCCCCAGATGGCTAAAAGGCGCTAAAGATGATGTTGTTATTAATTTTGTGATTTTGTGTAGTTCCTGGTGGCTAAACCTGGCAGTGGTTTGAGCCATGTCGCTGAGTTGCTCAACTTCTGGCTTCATATTTTTACTTTAAGATATGGGTGTTTTAGTTGATGAGTAATTGTAAAGTATTTGGTATTTCTGAAGAAATTGATACCAAATGAATTCAATTATAACCTCTTCCAAAATAAGTGGCAGACTTAAGCGATTTCATATATAAGCAAAGTCCTTCTGTTTATTTACAAAGACAAGCTAGAGAGGAGAAGTTTACATTTGTAACAGATAACACCAGTCATTTGCATGATAAAACATTTCAAAGCCAGCCTCCATCCAGAATAAAACAATTCAATTGGAAGGAGAAAACAGTCTATTATAAAGCTCTACCCTACAGCCATCTAGGTGGAGGACTGTCACGCAGGTTTTTCAGTATGTTTTGCAGCTGTGAGTCTTTTTATGGCAAATGCAACTTGTATGTATAAATTCCTGTGAACTGAAGTTAGATTAGAGGCAGTAAGATGACTTCATTTGCCTGAATGTGGAGTTTAGTCGGGCATAGGCCCAAGTCAAAATGGGCAGCTGTCACATACATTAACAGTCTGATATGGGTGCTGCTCTAAACCTTCACCGTGGCTATGAATGATCACTGACAGTGACAGAAGTTGATTTCAACAAACGTTGTTTATAAAACAACAAACAAAAAAGGTTTTGATGGTAACTGTTGTGTGAATATTTACATGAGGCATGTTTGTAGACATTGTTCCTCCTGCTGCTGAGGCTGTGAGATCTGTACACCAAGCAGGAAAGTCCTTTCAGCTGGTGTTTCACACTAATTCATCACAAGAGTGATGACACTCTGCTGATAAAATACCCAGACTCCAACACTAGCAGAATGCTAGTGAGTAAAGGTGCCACATTTGTGATTTAGTGGCCGTATATATCATCACAGTGTCACCAGCTGGTGCTTTGCTAGCATGGCCTCTGGCAGGGAATGACAGGAGAAATCTTTACAGCAAGATGATGATGAGATTTAAAGAAGATGAAAATTAGATGAAATCTTCTATGAGTCTCCCACTTCTGTGAGTTGTTCCTTGTAACTGTGCATGAACATCGGATAAATTGTCCTTAAACAGATCCTAGTGTTCTTGTGTATGGCTTAAGCAACTTCTGCTTTAGAGTGGGAAATAAGATGGTAACAAGTATGTTTTATTGTTTCTGTGGAAAAGGGCAGAGAACAGTTTTTACGTGCCAACAGAGCACGTTGAGTGACTTAACGGAGGTCTCAATTCAGCCTTTAGGCTGCCTCCCTTGGGACCCTGAGCATTCCCACTTAGCATAGAGTAATACATCAATAATATGAGATTCTGAAAGGAAAACAAAGCAACAAAGAAAGCCAGCAACAACAAAAAAAATCCCTGAAGTCAAGAAGCAGCAATGTTAGTATCTACAGAACTTGTTTTGTGCCCTCTCTGTGCTGTTGCCCCTGGGCCTTTTCCACAGTGTCCTATGTTTTCACGGTGCCCCAGCTTTCCTTTGCAACTGTGTGTTCCTCAGAAGTACCTCTGTGGCATCCTTGTTCCAGCCTGGGAGGCAGAGTGGGCAGCACCCGTGTTTCGTCGCTCCACTTCCCCAGCCAAAGCTTTCGTTCCTCTCCCCAGCAAAACGCTGTACGAGTACATAGGAGTCGGAGAGGAGGCAGCTGTGTAATTCCTGGAGGGACAGCAGGGCAGGGGAAGGGTTTGTGTGAGGATAAAGAGGAAGATCCCTTTATCTGGGATGTTCAAAGTTGAAAAGTGGCACCCATTCTGCCACCTTGCGTTGCAGCCTCCAGCAGAGAACGAACAGTCTTCAGCAAGAGAGCAGTGAGGGGACTGAGTGCTCATCTAAATTCAAAGAAATCATGATGACCCTTTCCAAAAGGCATTTGACTTTGTGATACGTGGTGATTTCAAAACCCTTTTGTGTGCCTGTGTGTACTTATATCATAAAGAATGTGATACATATTGCACTCAAGTAGTACGTGCAGATATAGGAGCTCGATCTCATTCCTGCTGTTCATTTGGTTTCCAAGTCAGTCATGCCTTGCTGCAGCTAAGCTGTGCTGTGACAGGTTCTTCCCCCACCACCTCACTCTTACCTCACCCACGTAATGAACCAGGATTTGGGTCAAGTGTTTACGAATTCAATAATCCATATGGATTGAATGTCTGTGGGAACATGAATGTTTAATCAGACATTTGTTAGCAAGCTGAAGAGGCAACATTATGTCAAGCACTGTGCTGTCAGAAAATTCTGTGCCTACTGTCACTATGGTAACAGCCAACAAATACCTGCTTATTTTGTGTTAGCATCTGAGCTGAATGAAAATCTCCAAGCAATAAATCTTGGAACATCTAGTGGATGGGCTGGAAGGGCAGGGAACCAAAGAGGGTACTACCATTTCAAAACCTGTTTGTCTGACTGACTGATAAGTTTCTTCTGGAACTGTTTCTGCCAATCAACCAGGAGCAGAAATGGATTGTACATCATCTAAGCAGCCAAGTGGACTGAATTGTAATTAGAAATGTTGGGTAAAAATGTTCAGCATTTTTCAAGAGTTGGCCCAAATATATTCATAAAAACTTAATGAAGCATATATATATTTCAAATAGCAAAATATAGTGAACGAAGTGCTTCATCTGAGGAATATGTTGTTTCCAATATTAATTTAACTGACTCTGCTACTACAGAAGAGAACAGTCTGAGTATCCCATTAGTAACACTTCGGCAAACCAGAATAGCAAGTCTCTTTCTGCTGGGCTACTTGAAAATTCCCTCGAAGTTTGAGTGCCAGTATTTTGTGGCATGTCCTAGTAGAGATGGGTACAGACTTGTGTTAGTTCTCCCTCAAGCAGAACCATACTCTCTGAACAGCCTTACTCTCCATCTAGCCCACCTCCCAGCTTAGAATCACGCCGTTAACTTTGTGTCTTGAATGTTACTTTTCTGCGTTTCAAGTCAACGCCTGTATTCTTTGTGTCGGTGCCTTTCTCTTTTCTCTCTCATCCTCTGACTTCTGTGAAACAGCGTAACTCTTTAGAAGAAGCTCAGGCAGAATCTTTCAGAAGAGGAATTAACTAAGGAAGATAATTCCCAGTGGCCTACCTGCCCTCCTTACTCACAAAAGATCTATGCTAGGTAAGAAGCTGAAGCGTGATGAATGTTTCCATCTCTCCCCACCGCCCCAGTCTGCCTTCCTGCTTTGTCCTTGAGAAGAACCTAGTAAAACACACAGCCTTTGGGAGTCTTATCTCACTGGGATGCTAAAGTAGGGAGCAACTAAAGGGTTGGAGCCAACTGAGTAAAGCCTGCTATGTCTAGTATAAGACTTGCAGGTTAAGCAGTTATCTGCCCCACCGAGCAGACACTGATGGAGGGCTGTGTCTTTTGAAACTGTTGTGGTTTTAGACTAGAGGTTTAGGCTACAGAGAAAAGACGACTGTCTCTGCAGCCAGGCTGCTGTCTGTCACACAAACTCTGTGGCTTGTGAAGCTCTGTCTGATTCACATCGGCTGTAGCAGACAATTGCAGCAATTGTCAGAGGAACCTTCTTTTTGAATGTATATGGTCTCCGGATTAACGAGACTAAGAAGTTTTGTTGAGATACCTAAAGACTTTTAACTACTTTGTCTTAAACAGCTTTAAGACTTTTTTATTTGTTCCTCCAGTCATACGTTAACACATGGTATTCTGTCTCTAGAAGGAATTTAATGGGTATCATTTTATTGCTGGATTGTATTGTTTTGAACAATTCTGTGTCATAACCTGTCCTGCCAAGATTCTGAAAGTAGGGGGATAGTTTATGTGTTATGAGTAGGCTATGGAGACACAATTTTTTATAGAATCGTAGAATGACATAGGCTGGAAGGGACCTTAGAGATCATCTAATCCAACCTCCCTGTCATGGGCAGGGACGCCTCTCAACTAGACCAGGCTACTCAAGGCTCCGTCCAACCTGGCCTTGAACACCTCCAGGGAGGGGGCGTCCACCACTTCTCTGGGCACTTTATTCCAAAGTCTCACCACCCTCGTACTGAAGAACTTCTTCCTAAAATCTAATCTAAATCTGTTCTCCTTCAACTTAAACCCATTTCCCCTTGTCCTATCAGTGGACACTCTTGTAAAAAGTCCCTCCCCAGCCTTCCTGTAGGTTCCCTTCAGGTATTGGAAGGCAGCTATTAGGTCCCCCCGAAGTCTTCTCTTTTCAAGGCTGAACAATCCCACTTGGAATAATACAGTGTCAGAGAAAAATTGGTCCACTAGAAGGGAAAGCTGTGAAGACATTCAACAGAAAGACTTCTAGAAAGTGTCTTGCGTATTTTACGTTCCCTGCCTCGGACGCTTTTGTTTAATTGAATGTTAGTTCTTTTTTTGGACTATACCATATTGCAACCTTCATCCTTCTAACGAAATCCCTCTATAGATTTGGACAGTATTGAACAGTTGATAATCTATTTAGAAAGGCAGAAGATGGAATGAAATGGAAGTGGTTTTGTGCAGGCAAGTTGCTAAGCCTGTTTCAAATGCTCCCTTTATAATTTATTGTTAAGGTTTCACACAGCCGTGCAGATACCATATGCATACTGTGATGATTATAGGTTATATGCACTTCTATAATCTTGTAGCTTTTAAATGGTTAAGAGGCACCTGTGGTCCTCGCTTCATATTAGGCTGCTGCAGTAGGACTTGTGGAAGTAAACATGAAGGAACAGGAATATCTGTGCTGGAATGTGATCACTTCTCAAGGGTGAAGTATGTCAAGAGCATGACTTGGTACAGAGGTCACTTTGATACAAGCAAACTAAAAAATATATATACTTCATCTGTAAAGATGAGGCAAACTGCCCTTTTAAGTAATTTAAAATAAAATATCCATGGAAATTTTATTTTCATGTTTTCTGGAAAATAAAGTTAATAGAGCTTCAAGTAGGTCTCTTCCCCCCGGCCTCCCCAAACTTAAGATAATATTCAGTCACAGATGCCTAAATGCAGTTACCTATGTAAAGACCTATTCCGTTTCCATGGGAGTAAACTGGCAGTGTTATTTTATATTTTTTTTTTTTCATTGTTCTGACCTGATATCACCACATTTTTCAAAAGTAACTTCAAAATGAGCTGCCGGTACATAGCTTTTTGAAAAATCAGGCTGATTACTTGATTGCCTAAATTTTGACACCCGTATTGAACACCTCTGCCATATTTTTCTAACCATTAAAGGCAATCATTCCCAAAGGGCAGTCCTGGAGACTGTACAAAGAGATTCAAAGCTGGTCCACAGGGGAAACCAAATTCTTGTTATTTTCATTAAGAATTTGATGGTGACAGGGGAAAAAAAGTGGTCATGGAAAACAGTTCACAGTGTTCTCTCCAAAAAATTTGGAAACTATTGATCTATGGCAAGTGTATCGGGCTCCTACCTCCTTTTGACATGGCAATATGAGTTCTGAGGCAAACTTCCTGCGTGCCTTTTTGTGCAAAGAGAAGTTCTTGTATTTGTATCTGCATGTTTATGTGAATTTCTTGTATATACTCAAGAAAGCTGAAAATGAAATAACTAGAATGTCATTTTTGGAAGACAGAACTCATGATCATATTGTGCTTTTCAAGTGAACAAGGCTCATGCCCTTGTTTTATGTGCTGGCATTGCTCTTTCCATGTCCTTAAGTAGAAAGCAATTGTTTCTCCCTTTGTTTATATTCAGTCTAACACACTGGTTTGATTCTGAAAGGAAAGTTCTCACGTATTTTTTAAATCAATCCATCGCGCTCTCTTTCACTGTCTTGAAAGATTTGGGAACTCTTAGATGAACTTGTGACATGCAAGTCAAAAGGCTGCCATACTTGTTCTCGTGTTGATGCAGTGGACCAGCTAGCCTGCAGCCACTGTATGTATCATTCTGAACTGGAGATTAGTGGAACAGGGAACCTTCTCAGCCATTAGAAAGAACTCAGTGTGAAGAACCTGATTTTTAAGCAAGTACCTGTAGCTGAGAGTTGACCATCCTGGCACCCAGAAAGCGTATTTTAGGAGGAAAACAGAGTCCAATCAAGTCTAACAGAAGGTTTTATATCTCCAATGGCATTAGAAAGCTGAGCCCTTGCAGAAGGGCATGGAAGCTTGTTGTTATTGCCACACAGAAGAGTGATGATGGCTAGGCACAAAAGACTTGACACTATATAGCATAGCCTTGTGAGAACTTCTATATGTAGAGGAAAGATAGGGAAAAGAGAATAACTGTAAATATATGATTTCTGGACCTACGTTTTTCATAAACATGAGATTTACATGGAAAATACCTTTGACTGTTGGTCTGGAAACATGAGAATTGTCCATTTTACTGCACATGACTGAGATTTAAGTGCAAGTCAGTCATCTCTTACATTGTGCTGCTGTTGGCTGTGACTGCATTAAAATTAGAAAGTGAGAAATCGCATCTGTTTTTTAACTCTAATCCAAGCTTTGAATGAACAAAAATATGGGTTTATCTTTTCTCTGCAGTGAAATTCTGTTGTATTTCTCTGCGTTACTCTGTTTGCGTGCTGTGGTCCCCCCTGGCCTTCCCTCCTGGCCATGACACGTTGCTGAACTGTGGCATTTGCTGGCTTACCCTTGGGTATCCTCTGCCTTACCCCTAATCATACAGCATTTTGATTGCTTTGCTACTGGCTTGGTGCTCAGTCTTGTGTATGAAAAGCTGTTTGAGCGACAAAAGCATGAGATAGAGAGAAAAGTGAGAGTAGACTAAGAGCAGGGAGAGCAATGTGTCTGTGGAGCAGGTGATTGTAGCACAATTCCTTGGGAGCTGGAAAACTCTGTTGAGAAATACAGCATTAAAACCAGAGAGGGGTGAAACAGCCCAACTACAATTTTATTCAGGAATAAAATTTCCAAGACCGCATGCATTACATCCTTAAGTTTCTGGAATGAAATGCAGTTGTAAATGGAAAATCAGTTAATCAAGTAACTTCAATTATTACTTAGTTATTATGGGTTTGGGCCCTTGCCACATATCACGGAATCATAGAATGGTTTGGGTTGGAAGGGACCTCAAAGATCATCTCGTTCCAACCCCCCTGCCATGGGCAGGGACACCCTCCACTACACCAGGTTGCCCAAAGCCTCATCCAACCTGGCCTTGAACACTTCCAGGGATGGGGCAGCCACAGCTTCTCTGGGCATCCTGTTCCAGTGCCTCACCACCCTCAGAGGGAAGAATTTCTTCCTTAGATCTAATCTAAATCTCCCCTCTTTCAGTTTAAAGCCATCGTCTCTTGTCCTATCACTGCATACCCTTGGAAAAAGCCTCTCTCCAGCTTTCCTGTAGGCCCCTTTCAGGTACTGGAAGGCTGCTAGAAGTTCTCCCCGGAGCCTTCTCTTTCATTTATGATGAAAATTTTCATAGAGTCCCAGTGTGATATAACTATTGTATAAGTAATTAGTTCTACTTTATAACAAAAGTTGTGCATCATCATAGTAGAGTGTTGAAGCGGGTGTTGAACACGTTTTTTACATGCTGTATTTGCCATACTTTGTAATTCCAAATTATTCATGGCAATAGGTAGAGTTCCCGTTTTCATTAAGCGCTCATTACTGCCAGTGTGCTGCTGTTGATGGGTCTGTTTTACATCTTGCTGCACGGTTAACAGCGATGATTGGAGAACATTTGCAGCCTTTTGTGTTTCATCATACTGCTAATCGATTCTGTTCAGATGGCTGACCGCTCTGTCACAGAAAAATGATGGCATTCTTTAAATCCTATTTTAACTTAAATAGGATTGATTAGCATCAAGGCAAAATGTAAATGGTTGTTAGTGTTTTTTTTAAATGTGTAGTACAGTGTCTGACCGACTGGAATAAGAGCAAAACTTACGACCGTGACTGGAGCCCACTATTAACTATTTATATTAATTATTACATTCATTATTAACCATTGCTTTCTCATTCTATGTAATGAGTGCCTTAACAGTTTGTTTTGGTGTGTGTTCTGTATTTTATAAAACCATTCTCTGCGTCTGTATGTCACTCATGAATAAATGAGTTTTGTCCCTGAGAGACCTAAGGAGGGTGAGAGATGACCGCTTATTTTAAAAGGAGAGTAGGAAGTTCTCGTGAGACCCCACCTAGAATATTGTGTTCAGTTCTGGAGTCCCCAACATAAGAAGGACATGGAGCTACTGGAATGAGTCCAGAGGAGGGCCACGAAGATGATTCGAGGGATGGAGCACCTCTACTATGAAGACAGGCTGAGAGAGTTGGGGCTGTTCAGCCTGGAGAAGAGAAGGCTCTGGGGTGATCTTATAGCGGCTTTCCAGTACCTAAAGGGGGCCTACAGGAAAGCTGGAGAAGGGCTTTTTACAAGGGCAATGGCTTTAAACTGAAAGAGGGGAGATTTAAATTAGATCTAAGGAAGAAATTTTTTGCATTGAGGGTAGTGAGGCACTGGCACAGGTTGCCCACAGAAGTAGTGGATGCCCCATCCCTGGAAGTGTTCAAGGCCAGGTTAGATGAGGCTTTGGGCAACCTGGTGTAGTGGAGGGTGTCCCTGCCCATGGCAGGGGGGTTGGAACTGGATGATCTTGAAGGTCCCTTCCAACCCAAACCATTCTATGATTCTATGAAGTTCCGACTGTTTCCTGTCACTTTCCTGTGGAATTACCCTGGGCTTGTGCTCAAATGCAGCCTTTAACCTTGGCTGCACACTTACACTACCTGACACATCTGAAGCTTGTTTATTTAGGCCTTCAAATTGCTCCATTTGCAAAAAAACATGACAGAATAAAACCACCTGGTTACCAAAAGGCCTTCATCATTCCCAAAACGCTCTCAGAAGAATGGACAATCCAGCACTTGATTAGGAAGGCATTGTAGACTTGTTCAGGTTAGGAACAGGAGAAGGAAGGGTGGGAGGGACAGACCGGGGAGAGTACGTGCAGCCAGCTGTGCGTGCGTGCATGGGTGCGTGCAGCTGGGCTGTGCTGAAGAGGCGAGAGGGAAGGTTGGGGCAACCTGCTCCTGCACGGAGCCAGCCCTGCCGCAGAGCTCTGCCTTTGCCCAGGGTTGAACAGAACAGCCTGTAACTCCTGCTGCTTCCAGAACCTCCTATATTTTATTCTCCTCTTTGCTTTTTTGATGTTTTTTCTACTTTTTATATTCATGTTTTGAAGTTTTTCTTTTACTACTATCTTCCTCTTAGTAGATGTTTTTCTTTCAAAACAATTTATTCTGTTACATTTTTTAAGAGCCAGTTGTGCGGGGATAGGCAGGGAATCAGCCTGGCCGACAGGGAAGGTAAGTGTGGACATTTTGGTGGATGGTGGGATGAGGTGCTGTAGTTTATTGCTTTTCGTTGCAGACATTTAACTGAAGGTATTTTCAGGACTGATTCTGTCAGGTAAAAAGTAGATGCTTCTGTGGGAAGGCCTGTGGCTTTTTTGTAGAGACTGAATATTCTATTCATTTTTCATCTCCCTAGTTCAGTTGCTTTGTATTCATGTGAAGTTGATTTTATTAAGTTTCTTGTTTTCCTTTATACTCCTGAAGACTCTTTAATTTACTCTGGCATTTCCCATCAATTCCGTTAGGTGCTTATTATTCAGTGAGCTTTCTTTACAGTCCTCAGGCCTCCTTCTCCACTAGGGTAGCTGTTGGTTTCAGGGATTGCCTCTGTATTTACGTCCTTCTACATAAAGATTTCCAGCTGGTGATGTTTTGTTTATCTTAGTCTTCCTTTTGTATCACTTCCCAGGAAGCTTCTCAAACTAGTTCCTTCTGATCTGCTGTTGCTGTTAAATTCTGTCCTCAGATACATATGTGTGTATATGGGGGAGAGAATCAGAAGATTCAAAGTGAGAAAACCCCTGAGTTTAATAGATAAAACAGAAGCCACGTATGTAAGCAAAGCAAACCAAGGAATTCCTTCACTCCTTCCCATCAGCAGGCAGGTAGTCAGCCATCTTCAGGAAGGCAGGGCTCCATCACGCATAACTGTTACTTGGGAAGACAAATGGCATCACTCTGAATGTCCCTCCTTCCTTTTTCCCCCAGTATCATATGCTGAGCATGACATCCTAAGGTATGGAATATCCTTTTGGTCAGTTGGGGTTAGCTGTTCCAGCTGTGTCCCCTCCCAGCCTCTTGTGCACCCACAGCCTACTCGCTGGTGGGATGGGTTGAGAAGCAGAAAAGGCCTTGACTCTGTGTGAGCACTGCTTCAGCAGTAATTAAAACATCCCTGTGTTATCAACACTGTTTTCAGCACAAATCCAAAACAGAGCCCCATACCAGCTACCAGGAACAAAATTTATCTCTATCCCAGCCAAAACCAGCACAGTGTGTCGGATGCTGAGAATGGATCCTAAGATGTGTCTTTTTAAAGTTATTTCACTGGTACATTTTTTGTTATGTTCAACCAGGATGAACATGATGCCACTGAATCAACTCACTAGGATGTGCTGCACTGACTTTGTGGGTCACAGCGTTACTGGTGCCAACATGTTAGCAGTTGAGAACAAAAATTTATCCTTCATAGGAAGTAGTTAAATGTCATCTTGTTTGCGGCGTCTTTAGGTGCTTAAAAGACTGTCAAAAAGATTTAGATTGTCAGAAGAGGGATTTTTTTTTTTTCCTGTAGTGAGACATACACAGTGACACTTGGAAATGACCTGACTCAGAAATGCTAAGAAAGCTGCTTATTTTGATAGTTTTCCAATAACAAGGATGATTATTAGGTGTGACACTGTAATCAGCATTTCCAACTAGAAGCCAAATTTCCCCTGCTTTCATTCTTCATCTAACGTAACGTACATTGTGACACACAGGCTAATCTTTCCACTTGGTGCCCTTTCCCAGGGGTTTTATGATGTGACCATGCCTCCAGATGAAATGTTCAGTAGTCTGGAGAGGGTGGATGTGTATGAAGACTTCCTTCCCACAGCGTACAACTTGCAGCAAACCATTGAATCACTGAATTACTGACTGTGCTGTCCATAGGCAGGCTTTCCCTGAGACACACAGCATTTTGTCTGCCTGAGCAACTGTTGGATTGTGCTGTTACGCTTCTACGTCCCGAATGAAGTAATGGCTTTATCTGCCTGGTTACTTGTCATGGCCTATATCTAACCATTTCAGTTAAGATTAGATTCTAAGTCTTCTCTGTAGGTAACACCTTTGGGAGAAGAAACCCTCAGTTGTGCCAGGGAGAGGTCCCTGGGGGAATAAGCACAGATACTGGTTAGTATAAGTGAAGCTGTCACCATCTCTCTATGTAAAGTATTGTGACGGAGTGTATGACGTACTACATTTTAAAAGTTGCTGTCAGTTGTTTGACCAAACCCAGGTTTCTGTTAGCAAATTCTCCCCCTAAGTCACACAGTGGAAAAATTGACCTGGATTAACAGTTGCACAGGCTTCCCCGCAGGTGGAGCAGAGAATGGAAATGAATATTGTGAGGGGATCCACGTACTGATCTGGGGACCCTGAACAGAAGTTCAGTATAATCGTGTCTAGGGACACGTAAGAGGCAATATTCCTGTATGTTTTGTGACAGAGGGTCCATGTGGATTTATCTTGCTAGTGCTGACTGCAGGTACCAATGAAGAAGGTTCAAGATCAGATTATTTTATTTACTAGTATGTCATAGAGCATGCTAAGTATTGGTATACAATGATGGATCCCGAGGGCATGAGGAGATTAAATGTTTCTTTTCATGCCTAAGAGTCAGAATATTCATGTAACACAATTGAAACACGTTTAGCGCTCAGAAGGATTACAGCCTTCCAGAGATTGTAATCCATAGAGGATTCCTAATTACTAGAATAATGATTTTTTTTTCTTGAAATAGTTAATAAATCTTTGAGCAAAAGAGGAAAGTGTATTTTATGCAAAGAAATTAAAACAATTTCTTTTTAAGTCACTTCATAATTAGGCTATAACCAATCATATAGTTGATGAAAGGCCTGTTGCATTGTAGAGAAGGTATTTTTCAGTCAGTGATTGTAGCAAAGGAAATTTATGTAGCTTTCCAAAGTCACTGTTGAGGAGGTTTTGTTTTAGAGCAGTCAATCTAACAAGACAGTGAGTGAGGATAAATTCTGAATTAAGCAGGTGGAGTAGTGCAGTGACTGCATTATTTATACCAGTCTTTTCTACTTTTATGTTAATACTATATAAAGGTATAGGTTATAATTGACTTTAAATGATAGTGATCTACTCCCACATTCTGCAGTTCTTGTTGATTCATGCAAAAATGCTGGGCTGTAGAGTATGAATCATCTTACAAGGTTGACATATTTTGGTGTGATTTTTTTTTTTTTTTTAAAAATAAGCATCTATATCCACTGACTATAAAGTTAATCCAGAAGACTGATTCAGATGTAGACCACCATACTAAGCTAATCTAAAATTAGATGACATGGAGCCCACCACAAGTTGTCTATTTTGCTACTTCTCTGGGTAGAATCTGCCTTTTATTGCTTATAGCCAGTTCAGCCTCCTGTGTATCTTGTATTATACTCTAGATCTTCCCAAATGTTTTTTTGATACAACTTATTATCAGATGAAATCTCTTTGTTCTGAGAGAAAGAACTGAAGGAACAGAAATAAATAACATTATGAATTTTTAAACTGGCTAAGTAGTAAGATGGAAGATGAGAAGTATTTTGTGTTTCTGAAGATTAGCCAACCTCTAATTATTGGAGCTTAAGAAGAAACATCTTTAGGAAGCAGGTCATTTCAAAACTGTATGATTTCCTGTATCTTTTGATATCAGCTGCATTTGGACACAAGATATGTGAACTGCATTGAAAATTTCTGTGCAACGTGTTTTTAAACATTTTTGTTACTTTGGAATATTATTTCAATTCAAGATTTACTCCATGCAGTTAATTGCAGAAAGAAAGTATCAGGCCTATGATAAATAGATTTATATTTTATTTTATTTTATTTTTTTAAGAAACTGTTTTGGTGTGGGTTTAACATACATGTCAATGTTTTCATTTGTATTTCGAAGTAAGCTTACAGGTAAGAGATTGTTGTAGGTCTTAGAATCAATGATAAATTCATTTGGACACCTATTTCCATAAATTCCTTTTTAAAAATCTTTAGACATTTTTGATTGCTTCCAGTAGATTTCTGTCTTTTGCATATGTTCAGATATAAATAATATGCACGTAGAGTTTTACAATTTTACCTCTTAAAAGGATAGATTTATATTGCATTTGCAGCATGGCTCAAATTTTAGATTAAGATCTGCTTGGTCTTTCTGTCGAAACTGTTAAAGCTCAAACTGGAATATATCCTCACTCAGGCCTTGAAAACACCAACCCTTCTGAAGTTAACACTGATTCCCCCGGCTTGCTTGAGCTTTAAATGGTTTTATGGGATCCAGTAGTTGAAATGTAACCTAACCATTACTATGGAAGGATGAGAAGAATTAGTTGTAGTCATTGCTGAAAGACACCTTCAGCCTGTAGGGAGCTGTCACTAATAATGGGGGGAAGTAGTAGAATATACTTCCCGAGTCTCCCATTTCTCCCAGTGCTAAACAGCACTGGCTTGTTGCTTGGTTCTGCCCTTTCCCTCTGCACCGACAGTCAGTGGCCATTTGAATTCAGGCAGCAGTGCGTGGTGGAGAGCCTCGGGCAGCGGCTGTAGCAAACATAAAGTGAATTTGTAGCAGAATGCTGACGGTATTTATCAGACACTTGGCCAGCTTCTCTGCGAATAGCCCCAGTGGATTTGCTGTACATCTCCTCTGTTTCAGTGCAGGGGTCTGAACAGGGCAGGCTGCTTCTGTCCAAAGCGGTGGACTGACAAGCTCAGCAGGACTTCAGTTCAGGCCACCCACACAACATAATCGTGCTCTAAGGAAATTTTTTCATGAAAAATTCTTGTATAAGCTAGCAAATTTCTCTACTGCCTTAGTAATGCATGCCATCATTATTTTTTGGCAAGAACTTATTTTGTACATTAGTACTGAGACGTGGAGATTGACAGACTGACTCCTTACTAGTATTCTTTTGCTCTCCAAAGTGAATCTGGAGATGATATTGCTGGTGTTCTGGATTGGTGTGCTCATGTGGATTATCTGTTGCTATCCTGGATGACACTTTTTCTTCTATGTTTTAAGATGTAACTTGGAAGCCACCTCAAAGTGATGTCAGGGTTTCTCGTTTTAATTCCTCCCCAGCCCAGCCTCAGCCTCCCATAGAATGGATCAGAGGGCTTCCCAGCCCTTCTTCTGAGTGATGACTGTGTAGAGGCACAGGCTGCGGCCACAGCAGCTGGAACCTCAAAAAGTTGCCGTTTCCGCCAAAACTGTGGTTGCATCCAAGGATGGCATCTGTGCATGTTCTGTCATGCTGAAAGGTTAATGAACCTTTCTCTCCATGCATGTACATTTCAGCCTGATTCTATCTAGGGGATTCCAGGTGATTTTCTAGATATATTTGTGAAGAAGTATGTTCCCTCAGTAAGACCTAGCGTTCCTGTTCTGACTGAAGAAACAAGCCTGTTTTGCTGTGGCTTTTTTTCCCAGTTGTTGTTCTCTTAGCAAATGTTCCCAGCCTTTGTGCTGAAATTTTCCTTCTGCCAATCAGATGCAGGTCTAGCAAATTTTATTAGTGTTCTTGGATGTTAGAGGAATCAGCTTTATTCTCTTCCTTGTATAACTTAGCATGGAAGTTACATTTTTGTGCTGTGTGAATGCCCATTTAGTGGAATTTGCTGCTGATTGTGGAAAATGTTTGCTACTTTTCCTCCCGAGTGGACAGACATTGTATTATTGTTCCAGTCAAGTCATAAATGCCTGTCTCCTTGTGTTACAACTTTCAGTTTCCTTTTTGTTGGCTTCCAGATGTCCTTAATGTATTTCTGAGGATTTCAAAGATTACGTTAATTCATTTTACCCACGGTGTGTCTTTTGTTGGCTTATTATTCTGGAAAGCCACTTAACACTGTCTCTTGGTTTGAACGCTCGCATCAAGACAACATAGTCTTTTACTTTGGTGTCCTTGCTAGTAAGGTGTCCATGTTACTTTTGGAATTTGTCCTTTTTTTAAACAAGTTTAGACTTTGTCAATCGTAACGTTTTATTTGCACCTTGCTTTAGCCTAGTCCACACAATCGTTTGGTTACTTTGCCAGTGCGTTTTCCCATTTGATTGCCACAAGGATAACTTGCCATGTCAGAGGTGCTCTAAGCCCTCTTATACCTCCCCAAGGTACAACACCCTGAGAGGAACTAGACTTCACTGAGAGCAGAAACGTAGTCTGTTCCAGCACTTCAATTAGCATAAAAAATTGGGCCATCTAGTCCAGTATCCCTGGTGCTCAGAGTGATCACGTTCCTTCTTAACCCTTGGCAGCAAGCAGCTGTGTCATGCCTGAAACACAAGGATTAGTATATTTTATAAATGTTTATCAGAAGTAACGATGGAAATTCTTAATGCCTATATAAATGGCTAATCCTCCTTTTAAGTCTCACTAAGCTGTTCATTTTAGGTCAGTGATCCTTTAGGTCAGTGAGCATCTCAGGTTAATTATGTGTGGTGTGAAAAAGCATACTTTTCCTCTATGATGTTTCAATTTTCAGCTTCTGTCTTTAATATCGTGTGTCTCTTCTTGTGTGATATGCCTAGAAGGAGAGTTTCCTTGTTTTACTGTCTTTTTTTTTCTTTAGGACAAACTGACAACAGCCACATCTGGTTTATAGACGGGAAAATCCTTGGTGATTTCTTTGTTACAACCTCCTAGGATCCATAGATTTTTCAGGAAACTCTTAATATCAAGTGAGAAAGTGAGGGAGAAGGAAAGATGCCACTGGATTAGTAAAATGACCTTGTTTTCACTCTTAAAATATCATTCAGGATTTTCCTGATAAATAGTTACATAGCATTTTATTTTTTCAGTGTCAATTTTGTACTCCTCGAAAATTTTGAGTGCTTTTCTGAGTACTTACTGCACTCATGGGCAATCGAAGGGCTGGAATTCCACTGAAATGGCTGCAGCACTTTCAGCAGCAGCTGCACATGGCGAGGCTGGAAGTGAAGATGATGGCAGCCAATCTGGAGCAGCACATGGGTGGGAACTGGGCACCTCTTAGGTGACAGTGGATAGCTAGTGACTTGGAGTCTAGTTTTCAGTTCAGTTGATAGTGGAGATGTCCTTAGTGTAACAGACTTGGATCAGTTGTACTTTCAGGATCTCTCCTATCCTTTATTTGTGTTAAGTGTCTCATGTTCTTTTTTTTTTTTTAATTTTTACTGCCTGTTAAGAGATTGTCATTGATTTCACATAAAAATAACTGGCCATCTTTGCTGACTCATTTGCAAGCAGTGAAACAGCAGCAGCAGAATGTATAGTTTCTGTCCCTGAGTCATTGGTTTACTTCATTCAGTGACCTTGTGCATTGCAAGTAATGAACACGTGTGCTGGTGTTTATTGCAATAACATTTCTTTCTGCCAGAGATATAAAGAATTAGAGTCATCTGTTGGAATTACATTTACCCTGCAGAACAGAAAATTCATGTAGATGTTGAGAAGCAAACTCATTGCCTTATTATGGGCATGAGAGAGACAGCAAGAAAGAGGGAGGAGGAGGGAAAGACAGGAAGAGAGGAGATGCAGAAACCTCATGCTGATTCAGGAAGGACCACTTAGTTTGTCCTGAAGATAGGAGTTTGTTCCCTCTAATGCACCTTGTGTGCACACACAGAAAACACTGGTCTAGCCCTCCATCAGGAGTGGAAAGCATCCCAGTCAGCTCACAAAGTTTAAGGTTTAAGTGATCTCTGAAGGTTGTGAGCTTCAGTCTCTTGCTCAGAGCAGGGCTAATTTCAAATGTAGCCTGGGTTGTGCTGAGCTTTGACAGCTGAGTTCTGAATATTTCCCAGGGTTGAATACTCTGCTGTACTCCTGGGCAAACTAGTCCCAGTGTCCTCACTGGGGAAATTTATTTTTTTTTTTCCTCTCCCTTGTGCTCAAGCCACAATTCCCCTTTTTACAGTTTGTCTGTTACCCCACTCTGAGAAGGGTCCAAGTCTGTCTTCTCCACTGGGTAGCAGAAGACAGTGATTAGTTTCCTCCTTAGTTTTCTCCTCGCAGTCCTTAACTTATTCCAAGTATTTCAAGACTATATTAATTCATTTCTGTCATGCAGCATTTGTTGTTTTGTTTTTCTGGAAAGGCACTTAGTTATCTCCGTTTTCAGCAGGGCAAAGTAGGCTGCTACTTTATGTGCTTGCAAAAGCGAACGCAAGAAGAAAACGTGTTTTTGAGAGAGCCTGAGCTGAGCATCAAGTAAACGTTATGAGCTCCTGTCCAGTGACAGCATGTAGCTTGGAATTCGAAGGCAAATATTTGTGCCTTCTTGCCTGCTCTCCTATCAATTCTTTTTTCTCCATATTGCTTTTATCCTTTTTTTTCCCTATACCTCTCTGCTTTTTTGGTTTGATTAGAATGATGCAGAACTTTTCACAGATATATCTGTGGAGGGATTGGAAGGTAACTTTAGCTGGCAGTTGAGGCCTACTGTCAGCTGAGATGAACTTTCCCTGCAGAGGAGTTGTTCCAGTGGGGGACAATTTCTTCTTGACCTTTGAAGAGATGACAGGGATTCCTTAAGTTCAAGAAAGCTGCAGACTGAAAATTTGTGTTCATTTTCTTACAAGTGTAAATAATCATGTGATTGAAGCATATCATCTTGATGGAGGGGGAAAACAACCACACATTTAGATACAGAGAAGAGGCCCAGCTGCTTTGCCTGGAAAGCCCTTCATGGCTTCGGGAAATGTTCCTCCAGTCTTGCTGAGTCTCAGAAGCAGTACTACCTGCAACGAAGGAAATGGGATAACGATGTTCTCCACCTAAAGCGTGATTAGAAGGGCCTATCTACAAGTGCTTTCTCTTTGGGATATCCCACAAATCCAGATCCACTGTATGGCTTGCTGCATTAATTTCTTATGCTGAGATTTCTGTAAGCTGGGAAGTGGATTCCTGTGGGTCTTTGGCAATATCAAAACCAGAACTTTTTCATAAATGTGAGCTCATGCTTTACGTGCAGTCGTTGCCTGTGCTCCAGCTAGCTTTCTGAGCCAGAAAAGCAAACCTGAAGGTTTACTGTATTCAAAGTTGGTGTCAGAAGAAGGGTGTTTAAATGTTTGTTTATAAGTATCCACATGCTTAGACAAATGTTTCTGTCATAATGTGGTTCAAAAATACATTCTCTTCATATCTTAAGTAATTACAGCCAATCTGCACACAGTTTATTTCTGTTTATTTTCTCATAAATTCACCAGCTTCTTCCGTCAAAATCCCGTGTCAGTGCTTCGGGTCTAATGTTCTGTGGCTTCAGAATTATCACCCACGTGTATATTCCAAAATTGCAGTTCTACTATAAAGTCATCCTACAGGGAGCTCTTGAGGCTTTCATGACCTCGTTTACACAGCGGTAAATTCCCAAATCTCATTCAGCCAGCGTTTTCTCTGCGAGTAAGTATTTGTCACCCACCACACAAGATAATTTTACAAAGTCGAAGTGGTACAGGAAAGACTGTTATAATTAAAGGCGTAATAAACTATTAAACTTGAACAAATGAACTGATGCGCTGGTGGAAAAAAAAGACAGTAAACATGTGAAACCTATTGTTGCTAATTGCTGTAATGACTGTTTCTCAGGCTCAGTCCGTGCAGCTGTTCTGCACGGCCCTCATTACTGCAGCTAATCTTGGAATGACAGCTTCCTTCTTTTTAATTTATGGATTCCATTAAAGGCAGCTATGGTCCATATGTAGTTTACTAAAGCTTAATTTTCTTGCAAAGTGAAAAAGTATTTTTTCGCCAAACAACAACAAAAAAACCCAAACCCAACCTTCATTTAAAATGGGGAATTTTGTGAAAACAAATATTTCCAAAATAAGAGTCCTTGTATTCCTTTTTCCTTTTTTCCGAATTACACTGAAGACCTATCACTACATGTCCTCAAAATGTGCTCTGCATGCAGGTGCAAGTTAATTTACAGGTAGTACTGCAGGCAGAATTTGGTTCTGTAATGGTCCTAAGTTTTCTAGAAAAGCTTCCTATTTGAAGAGGAGAGGGAGATTGCGATGTCATCGCCGACAGGAGTACCTCGTTGGAGTTACTGCCAGTGCAGATACTTGAATGACAACTGGTAACTAAGTTAGAAAGCACCCTTGAAAAAGTGATGAGGTTTTTTTCTCTTTCTAAAATACATTAAGCGAAGTGTAATGGCTGTAGCTTCTAAAACAAACTCATCAAAAATGATGAAAGAACAGTTCAGAGATACATGGTTGCTTTAATTGCGGAACTTGGCTTAATTTTTAGCTATTCGGTATGTTTTTTCTTTCAAGGCAGACCATAGCTATTCCTGTCAGGTTCATGTTCAGTACCTTCTTTCTTCGTAAGAGTTCAATATGCCATTGGACCTGAGGCTCTCTGGAACATTCAAGTAAAGGAGAAAATACTTGGTCTGGAAAATGAAAGGGATGTACTTTATTTCTGGAAATTGAATTTTCTTTTATCTTCATGTAAACTTAAAGGTGCTGCGTATGCTTCTGTGTCTGGGAATATTCAAGTGTCTTTGACAAAACTAAGGTTTAAATTCTGCAGGAAAATATGCATAATTTCTCAAATCCATTATCATATTGTAGATTTCTTTTGTCCATTCGTTGGGATTTTTTTGATTATTAACTAATTCTCCTCAATACTGTTATTTCAAGTTGGTTAATGCTATGACTGTTGAATACCATTACACTGGACATGGAAAAAGGAGGAGGAAAGACTAACGATTATTGCATGATATTGTCTTCGTCATGTATTTATCCAATTTTGTTTAGATAATTCAACTGGCGGTTAAAATTTGGTAACTGTTCCTACTTCCACAGTTGCCACACTGTGCCAACGCAAGCTTTGACACAGAATTAACTTTATTTTAGAGCCAAGTCAACATCTGTTAGGGATCGTTTGCTCATCATAGTGTTTAAATAGTTTCTTACAAAAATGGTTCAAGTGCACGTTCTGGAAAACTGACTCACAGAGTCTGTTTTCTTTGTATATGTATTTGTGTGTCTGAGGGACAGCCAACATGCTTGTTAGGCCATGGCAGTGGTGGTGTATGGGGAAACTCTGGTTTGGAAAAGGGCATGTCGAGGAGTTTGCCAACGGAATCATTTTGCTCTTAGGAAGAGCCTTCCCTAGAAGGGAAGGAAACAATTGTGGCAGACCTGGTAAAAATTCCCACCAGTCCGGTTATTTCAAGATTTACTGCTGCGAACATCAGCCTTCAAAACTGAGAAGTAGTTTGTTTCATTTTGGGACGGTATTACCTCTGCTGCTTTTCAACAGCTTGTGGGAAACCCATTGGAAGTACAGGGCTTAGTAGAGTGCACTGTGTAAAAGAGAAGAGGTTTAGGCTTTGTTTTGTTTTGGCTATGCAAGATACTAGCACTCTGCCATGGTTGTACAGTAGATTTACACCCATTTATTATCAACACCAACAATCTCCATTTTAATCACTGTGTTTTCAGTTTCTTGCAATCTGCAGAAACTTTCTTGTTGGCTTCTTTACCAGTGGCCCATTTGTAGTGGGGAATTTGAGCATACTGGATGGAAGTGGGTTTTGTTCTTCAAAAGGAAAGTCTGTGCATCTATGTCCTAGTAGCTTAACAGCTGAAAGAGTGTGTATTGGAGAGAGGGAGATAAAATTCGACATGAAAACAAGCTGAGGAGGGAGAAAGGATAATCTTAGCATTCGACCTAGGAAATTAGATAATAAGCCATCAAGTCCTCAAGCGTCTATAATTATGTGATGATTCCAGCATCTAAGTGTCTCTGAGGATCTCTGGTTGACTTGACCATTTTTGTTTCTTTCATGTAGACAATTAAATATTAACTAAGTATTTTTTAAAATCTTGGCGAGTCATGCAATTTCTTCTGCTCAGAAACAATCTTTGACTAACCATAGTATTTATTAATGAGTTCAGGTTATTTTAGAATACATTTGTGATCTTGTATTCTTTAGGAAAATAATGTTGTATTTTGTAGGCCTGCAGGGAGCTGTTAATGCTTTTTGTTATATGCAATCTGCAAAAGGTAAGAATTAAAAAAATAAATCCAGGAGAGGAGCGGAGCTGTCAGTATCTGATAAATGATGGTGTACTTTCTTAAAGGAGAGCAATAACGGCTGTCTTTTGTTCTTGACTCGTTAGGTTTGATGTCAAGGTTGTGAGTGGCTGAAACCTACATCACTGGAGTGACAAGGAGGTTTGCTGGGGATTTTTTGAGATTAAATTTGTGATAATCAACCCTCCCATGGAAGCTGATGTTCACCAGTAAGGATGTCAAAACTTTCTAGTGACTGTCTCCATTGGCACTGATGATTGGCCACTGGATTGATTGTCATTGCTGCAATTGAAATTTGGAAAGTTATTTTCTGTCGAGTTTACAAAAACTGTATTTATTATCAACACCCAGCTTACGATACAATATTGTCCCCGGACCTTGTCCCTTTTATGGCATGGAAATGGTTAGCCAGATTATTCTCCATCTCTAGTAACTTCTCATGGCAGAGAAGGTAAGAACACTGAACTGTTGTGCCAAGTAAAAGGTTAAGACCCAAGAGGTTTTTCTGAGCTACCTTTAACAGCATAGGTTAGGCAATAAGTGACTCCTCCAAAACCTGTGGGGAACTCTTTCCCCCACGCTGACCAGTGAAGAGTCACAGAGTCGTCTTTTTTCAAGTGCTGGACCCATCGTGTAAATTCAGGACTTAAGAAACACAAAGTTAATGGGGTTTGGGTCTGTATTTTGTCTTCACAACATATCTTAAAGCTTCCTGCTTTCAGTACCTGCCAGCTTTGTGCTAGCGTAGTTAGGTCTGCAGTATAAAAAGTCTTGTTGGCAGGCAAAAAAATGTTACAGCTGGCCAGTAACTGAATCAGCTCTGAACATTGACGGAAGGGGAATAGGTAAGGTACTACTTGAGATTTTAAAAAGTCTTAAAAATGAAATAGAGACAAGGAGAGTGAGTAGGCAGAAGAGAGAAGATCACGAAAAAAGTAATGCCGTTACGCATCCTTTATGCTATGCTTTGTACAAACGAGCGGATTAATGTGCAGGGCAGAGGCCATATGGCAATCTCCATTTTAATCACTGTGTTTTCAGTTTCTTGCAATCTGCAGAAACTTTCTTGTTGGCTTCTTTACCAGTGGCCCATTTGTAGTGGGGAATTTGAGCATACTGGATGGAAGTGGGTTTTGTTCTTCAAAAGGAAAGTCTGTGCATCTATGTCCTAGTAGCTTAACAACTGAAAGAGTGTGTATTGGAGAGAGGGAGATAAAATTCAGCATGAAAACAACCCCTTCTGAAAAGTCTGTAGAACAATTTCATTACTGTTGGAAGCCTTGGATATGGATACGTATACGAGTAGGTTTTCCTTTTCCACCCATAGCTGGCAGTGGAAGAAACTAATGCCTGGATCAGATCACTGATCATTTCCTGAACTTCGTGGAACCATCATAGATCAAAATTTCTTTCATCAGTAGTAAAGCATCTTGCTGACCCAAGTGTCCTCATTCATCTTCAGCATTTATTATCTCTTCAAATCTTTTCTTCAGCAGTGCTTTGTTATTCATTTTCTTGCATGTTATGAAACTATAGGAAAGAAGTAAAGTTCTGAGAGACAGTATCAATTCTTTAAGCCTTTCAGTTTGTCTCCTGTGAAGCTCATTGCCTTGCTAGAATGCTAACATCATCTTTGATAGACCAGTTCAATTGCTCTGAAATACTAGTCTTGGTGTGGTTTGCTGCCTCAGTAATTGCCTTGGTACATGTCCCTTAACCCCTTTTTAGTTTACAATGTTGATGTTAGATGATATTATCCAGGGCATGTTAGTTTCTCGGGGTTTTTTGATTCATTTCACTTCATTATCAAAATATGCCATCTCAGGTTGTATGTAGTTTCATCATTCCCCAGCACACAGCAGTGAGCTGAGTCTCCTGACTGTCACTTAGATGCTGTCACTGTGTGTTTGACTGGCGTTTTACTAAGCCCCTTAATAAATTCCATGCTTGGTCCTGTCAAAGCAGCATTGTCTGTGCGCAGTGAGGCAGTTTAAATTGGTATTAGTATAACTGCACAAAGGAACTAATCTTTCCCTACAACACTTCACCTTGTTCCCCCTGGCTAAAGCAAGATCTTTACACAGCTGTAAAGCTTGTTTTGGTATACAGAGATGGTGGCAGAAAATGACTTGCTGTGCATCTCTCTGCTTGTATTAGTGTTTTTAGTGAGTGTTTGCGTTTCTCTTTTCCTGAGACGTGTTCTTCTTTAAACTCATTTAATATAATATTTTACATTGCTTCATGTCTTGGAATGGCTTCTTTCATTAAAAAAAAAAAAAAATCATCAGAGCAGTAGGTTACTTTGAAGTCTTCTTCCAAAACTTCGATAAAATTATAGTCTAGCCAACTGCAAGGTGCTTGAAAATAGGGAAGCACAACGTTCTCTTTATCCTTGTGGCTAACTCCCTACTTGCAGTGTAGCAGTTTGCATACTTCTTAAACTCCAGGAGTTTAAATAGCTTCCTGAGAGTTGTATAGGCTAGTATCATTTTGGATTTGATGGGAAACACCCATTAAAAAAACCCACAACAAACACCACTCTCTTTTTCTGCCTTCTTTACAAGTTAGTTTTAAACACTGTGATTTAGACGTGTTCAATTGTAGTGACGCACTCATCAGTGGAACTAATATAGGTTGGTTTAAAAACATAAAACATTCCAATGGGAAGCAGTAGTTCTGCGAGTCAGTCATTTTTCAGCAAGGGACCATTTTGCTCTGCTTTCACTTTCTTTAGTATCCTGGTAGCTGTCTGGTACTGTCACTTTAATGGAAACAACAGATGTAGAAAAGTCTTTGGTAATTTGTGGATATAAGTATGTATTTCAAGTGACTTCTGGGGTCTTGAAAGCAAAACAGTGTTGCTAATAATAAATCTCTTTTGTTAGCAACGCTGTGGGACTCCTGACAAACAGACTCTAGGACTGTGTGATCAAACATGCCATCTGGGTTGGGAGTAGGATTTGGCATGACTGATGCTTAAGTCACGAGTGGCATTGTCAGAAACTCTTTTAGCTGTAACGTGCGTGCAAAGGGAGTAATAGACTAGAAAATACTGTATTTCTGTGTTTCTGTTGTGTATAATTGGAGCCAGTGGCACATTGTTGTCTGTGATGAATGTTGACATAAAATAATACATAAATGCATCTTCTCTAATAAGGTGATGTGTTAGAGGTGTGTTACCTTGCAGCTTAATGAAGTTTAAATATTAGTTCAGATGGCTTGCAGAGTAGGCCCTTTAAAAGGGATGCTTGCTGACATATACTTTAGAGAAGAATTGTTTAAAGGAAATGCAATTACCTGGGGTTTGAAACTGATAGTTTTAGGTTTTGTTATTTTGCTTTAGTTGATTTTTATGGTTGCATTTTAGAGTGAGACCCTTAAGAACGAGAAACACATGAGAAGTTTTAGTAGGCTGAAGAATGTCAGCATGAACACTTGCATAGAAAAAAGAGGAGAAAGAAAGAGGGGAAAAAGAAGAAAAAAAAAAAAATAGTGGATGTGGGCAGGACAGAGTAGCAAGCCTAACTTCTATTTTCAGAAAAATATTGGAACCAATGTTCAGGCCTTGCAAACACGAAAAAAATAATACAGTGGTAAGTAGTAGTCAACATGGATTTGGCAAAAAGAAATCCTGTCAAACTCACAATGACAGGTTAATAGACCTTGTGGCTGCGGAAGAAACAGTGCCAGATAGCACAGCTTCGCTTCGGTGAGAGCTGCGACACTGTTTCCTGTGGCATTCTCATCAACAAGTGAAGGAGACGTGGCAACTGTGAAAACTGAGGGATAGAGGTGCCAGCTGTGCAGTAGCCGTATATAAATGGTTGGAAGCAGAGCAGCAAGCTGGATTTAGAGCCTAGGTACTTTCCAGTAATAAGATTATTGAAGCATGGGAATAGGTTTCCTGTGACACTTGTGGTGTTTTCATTCCCTGAGGCCTTTAAGAAGAGGCTAGATAAATGTACATCACTAACAGGTTCAGCAGAGAGGTTCCAGCCCTCCTTCTGATGCTGGGAGATAAACTTGATCTCTTGAGCTCCTTTCAAGACCTATTTTGTATCATATTATCTCAGAAAAGACTAGGTCGCTCTGCTCTGCGTTTCATGTCAGGCAGTGAGTCTGTGTGTGCGTGTGTTTTTATAGCTCTAAGTGGTAGCCAGAATAATGTTGGCTGTAAAGTACAGAACTCCAGTATATTGGTTATATCTTCCTGCTCTT
Source organism: Tauraco erythrolophus (assembly GCF_009769465.1). NCBI lineage: Eukaryota > Metazoa > Chordata > Aves > Musophagiformes > Musophagidae > Tauraco > Tauraco erythrolophus. The sequence continues at coordinate 39,399,787 of NC_141473.1, forward strand.
CTCTGTAGCAAACATAACAACAACAACAAAAAAATCAAGATTGTGAAAATCTCTACTAAATAACTTGCTTCAACTCAATTGTGCAAAAGTATAAGTACAAAACTGAGCAAACAAACTTAACGAAGAGGGTAACCATTGTCGTTTGTATATAACTTAAAAAAACCCTCTTCATTTACTGATTAGGTGTGTGCATTTTCCTGATGTTACATTTGCATCATTTGTTCTCTTATTTATTCTCATTTCATTCTCGGGGAGTTTGCTGACTAGGAATGAACCAAATTGGATATATGCAGAATGTTTACTAAGTACCCAGTATTTTAGTTTTGGTTGAACCCCTGACCATGTTTAAACATACTATTCACATGTTATTATAGTTATTATAGTTCATTACTTCTCAACGCTGTCAAATATGACACATACTGAATTCTAAAGATTTCCTTTGTGAAGGCGAGTGCAAGTGTTAAGGGACAAATTGCGATTACTGCACTCTTCTCTCTCCTTAAAATCATCTCCGTACTATTATTTCCTGCCATGCTATTCCACACAAACCTTTCTGTTCCATCGACTACAGGAATATGGGGAGGTTAAGAAATGTGCATTTGTGTCTGTGCAGTCTTTGTATCAGACAGTAACAATTATAGCCAGTAACAGTTTTATTAGCATATATTGAGTATGAAAGAAGAATGCAGTACCTTTACATGTCTAAGCCTCTATTTTTAGTTTTCACCTTTCACTATATTTCACTATGTGCTTTGGAATGAGCACGTGTGGGAATATTCCTAAAATGTTAAATATAATTAAAAATGCTTTTGCAACAAAGAATATTAATCACTTTTGCTGCTTTAAGAATTCTGCAAGAGCAGTGATAATGATTTACTTTCATATTCTTTAGTTCCCTGGATGCTAATACTTGAACAAAGATCGATATATTGTATATTTCTGAATGCAGGCTATTAATTTGTTGTTTTAACATCTCAGGCTAGTGTTATCTTTGAGTTCTCCTTGTTACTTTTCTTATAATTAGAGAAACTCTTGGAATAATGTGCTTTTCAATTCCCTGGAGGGTTTTTTGCTGCGTTAAAATAGTTTCCAGATAACGATCTGAAGTGAATTAATGATTAGTTCTATCAGTAAAATTTAACACGAGATGAGGAAGGAACAATAAAGATTGAAAAGTTAAATCAGTATTGCCACTGGGCACAAGAAACTACTATCAGAAGTACAAACGTACTGCTTTCTTACACTGATTGTGACTATCCCTTAAAACATTCCTTCTCCAAAGAAAGGGTTTTCTTCTTTCCGTTAATGTTTTGTAAAGGTAGTTTGGTTTTCTAAACGAAATAGTTGCTAAATGTACTTGAGATGGTGAACACTGGTTTCAACTGGGTTTTTTTTGTGGAGTGATGGTGTTGGGTTTTTTTCCACTCTGTTCCCAATTACATGCAAATTCTTCAAGGGAGAGAGCAAGGTCTTAGCTTTCCCTAGTGAGCTACTGACCCAGCTCAAATGGAGGAGGTGCAAGCAAGGGAGCCATAGTGGTTTGGTCTCATCTATAGGAGGAAGAAATTCCTGGAGACCAAAGGCGACTGGGCAGACCTTACGTATCACTCATTTGGCTTGAAACAGGGACCTGTCTTGAGGAGTCAATAAGCAGATAGAGTTGTGTACGGATCTTTTGGTTTGCCTTTCTGTCTTTCATGGTCACCTTGAATTTCTGTGTTTAGAGATGAAATACCAGAACTGTCGTTACAGTGAAGTTTGGCTTTTCCTGTGTTTAACAATCTTCCAGCCCTCTTTCAGAATCACGTATATATGGAAGTATATGGTCAGCTCCTTCTCACAGCTATGGCAAACTTGGGATGCTCTCACACTCGGCTGCATTATCTTGTTTGTAAGCAAACTGCCTTTGGGGAAACGGAATTTCTTCTCTCTGAATCTTAGTGGTGGAGAACGCAATGCTATCAGTGAAAGGTAATCCTAAATTCGGTTTTGTCAAAGGTTTTGCTCTCAGGTTATTTAGTACTTTACTTCGATCTCTGTGAGCTCTCCATTTGCGTTTGATTACTGGGGGAAAGAGTTTTGAGGAAAAAGGGAAGAATTTTGTTCAGAGCCGCCTGTCGAGTACCCTCTGCGATCGTTCATACTGGCTACCCTGTGGTTTGTGTGCCCTAAATCAGCACCTGATCACTTGTCTTCACAGCAATGAGGAAATTAGACCTACCTCTGTGCTTGTGTTTTGTGGTGTCACCTGGATGTATCTGAAAGACAACCTAAAAGGACAACTGCTGTGTTCAAAGTATTGGAAACATTCAGTTGCGTGGTGAACATTAAATAACAGCCACTGTATCTATGATCAGCAATCAGAGGGAGGCAGAGCAGTAGCAACTCTGGGCGGGGGAAGACGTTTCCCAGTGCCGCAGACGGACCTATGAACTAAAGATGATTTACGGACTTGCTCTAATTGGGGTTTAACTGTGGCTTTGCTGTCCTTGGGTCGTGTTTCATTCTTCAGTAGAGCAAATTATTAAATTTCTAATACCAGATTCATCACTTCTAGTTGTATCACACTGAGAATTTGCTCATGACAGCTATTGATCAGAAATCTTAGTGTCCTTTCATCCTTCCTCTGATGCTGCAACACTGAACTTAAAATAATAAAGAATCACAGAATCACAAAATGGCCAGTGTTGGAAGGGACCTCAAAGATCATCTGGTTCCAACCCCCCTGCTATGGGCAGGGACACCCTCCACTACACCAGGTTGCCCAAAGCCCCATCCAACCTGGCCTTGAACACTTCCAGGGATGGGGCATCTACAACTTCTCTGGGCAACCTGTGCCAGTGCCTCACCACCCTCACAGTGAAAAATTTCTTCCTTCTATCTAATCCAAATCTCTCCTCTCAGTTTAAAGCCATTGCCCCTTGTCCTGTCACTACATGTCCTTGTAAAAGGTCCCTCTCCAGCTTTCCTGTAGGCACCTTCAGGTATTGGAAGACTGCAGTAAGATCACCCCGGAGCCTTCTCTTCTCCAGGCTGAACAACGGCAACTCTCTCAGCCTGTCTCCGTAACAGAGGTGCTCCAGCCCTCGGATCATCTTCGTGGCCTCCTCTGGACTCGCTCCAACAGCTCCATGTCCTTCTTGTGTTGGGCATTCCAGAGCTGAACGCAGCACTACAGGGGGTTCTCAGGAGAGCAGAGTAGAGAGACAGAATCACCTCCCTCGACCTGCTGCTCACGCTGCTTTGGGTGCAGCCTGGGATACTCCTAGTCACGTAAGGTGAAGTTCTGCCTTTATGTGGCAATACCTTTTCCCAAAGACAGAGAAACAAGAATTTTCCCCCCAGTATGTCATTCTTAAAATTGTCTTAAAATCTAATACCATTTTATTAGATAGTTGTGTGCTACTTGTGCTATCCCTTCATTGACTTTATTTTTCTTTAATCTTAGAAGAGCACTTGTTAAGATAATGCTGCACAGAGTTTCCCTAACGAGTTATGCAAGCCACTGTGAAAGGATTTTTCAGAATCACGCTATAAATTCCTTGAATAGATGCTATTGATTTCTGAAGAGGTCTTGCTGGAAAAGGAATATGCTGCTCAGGCCTCCAGAGGTGTTACAAAACTCACTAAAAGGACAATAGCACTGAAGAAGCAACAGCAGGAGAAAATCAATTCCTTGGCTATTTTTTGTTTGTTTGTTCTCAGCTAGATTATACAGGGAGAGTATATGGATTAAGCTATATTATTTCAACTGGGGCTGCCAGTTGCTTTCGTTTTGTATTGCGAGTTATTTGATGTGCCTGTAACGTGGGCGGGAGGTGTATTACTGGGTAGACGCGCCATACAGACAGTGGCTTGTCCAGTTCTTGGAGTATGCGAACAGTGATTCCTTACACAGCAAGTAAGCATCCTCTTTATGAAGAGAGTAATCCAGTCGTGGTGCCAGTTACTTGTGTGAGGAAATGTTTGTCTTATTTAAGACCAGGACCATGTGTTCTGTCAGCTCATTCATTTGCTGTCGCATACTAATTTATTTCTTTTTCAAATGAAGGCATACGAAAGGCATCATATTTGTAGAAAGTAACTGTATTGCTTAAAGTTATACTTTCATCATACCTGCAAGTAAAATTTAAAGCTTATATTCATTCTATTATGCTGACAAATGAGAGGAGAGGAAAAAGAAGAAAATGGAGGAAGATCTCAGAAAACCTGAGCTAAAAATTTCCCCTACTTTTATTTTAGTCTTTATTTTAGAAAGATCTCCAATGTGCTGTTGACTCGAACTCAAGTCTCCATTCTGTTGTTTTGAGAAATAGCCAAGGTAGAGCCCTGATTTTTAAAAGAAGCTGAAGCTACCTTCTCTTTTCATTTACTTTTTCCCAGTCACTCCCCTGGTCAATAGGTACTGTACTTACTCCTTCATCTTTGGAAAGACAGTGTTATCCTCAAGGAATATGTTTGATGAAGGATATGGAGTTTAGCCTTTTTCCTTTGTGCTGTGTTCTTTACAGCATGTGTTTGGTTTTGTGTCCATAGTAGCAGATTTTTGAGTGTATTTTAATTTTTGGTGTTTGGGATTAGCAAGAAAATATTAGATGGCAGAATAAGAAAGTTAGCTTTGACTGGTAATTTATGCTAAGGTTCATGAACCACAAGAATCCTTAGATTCACATCTCCCTAAATAATGTGTTCCACCCCGCTGACAGCCTACTACAAAATGTAATGATTTTAACAGCAACTGTACAAAATTTAATCAGTTGAAACATAAGGACTATGAAAAGCAAGGCTCTGCAGAGAGGTCTAGACCTATCTCTGGGTGGTGACTTTTGGACGACCAAAGTCTACTGACTTTCAATATTAGATGTGGGGAGATGTATTTTTATTATTATTAAATTTGTGAAGTTCTAGCTCTTTCTACAAATCACTTATCTTTTAAAAAAATTGTCCAGGTAAGCATGAATGGTGATGCTAGAAGTACTACTTTTGTCTGTATTTCAGGAGCACCTAAAATACTTCTAAATGTCTACATAGTTTTTGAGCCCATTTGCAAAGTGTTTGAGGAGCTGTAGTTCACAAAATGGGGCTTTTAAAATCTTGAGAAGCACTTCTCTCTACTTCTAGGCAATTGATGATATTTCAAGGCTGGTCCTTAGGCAGTCTCGATTAGGATAACAGCGTTCCAATTCACGCTGAGAACCCAGTTTAAAATGTTGGCATTTCACAGATGCTTTTGTCCATCTCTCATACCTGTCTGTAGTCATATAAGAGGACTAATCTTTTTCTTGTATAAAACTAATCCAGAAAGCATTCTTTTATTAGCTATCATGTAACTGTTATACTACCAATCTACTCTTACCAGATTTTCACCAGATTTTTTTCCCCAAGACATTTTCTTTCCGTTTCTGTCCTTGTGATTTCACTTCAGTGGGAACTGCAGTCTCGTGTCTGCAGTCTTACTTCAACACTGACAATGGACAGACTTTGTCCTGTTCCTTTTTTCCCCCCTCATCCTCATATATGTACATTTTATAGAAGTATTTGGAGTGGAAAATAGTTTGGCAAATTGATTCAGACCTGCTCTGGAAGCAAGCAGTCCATTTCTATGGACTGGTTTCAGGTGCCTACTGGAAAGAGGGAATAAAGGGATCAATATATTCTTTTTCTGTATTCCTATTCCCAACTCTATTTAGAATCATAGAACTCAAGAATAATTGAGGTTGAAAGAGAATTCTGGGGGCCTCTAGTCCAACCAACGCCTTGCTCAAAGCAGTCCAAGTAGATCAAATTGCTCAGGACCTGTCCAGATGAGCTTTGAGTATCTCCAAGAGTGGAGATTCCTTAGCAGCTCTGGACCCCTGGTCCAGTGTTTAACCACTCTCTGGTGAAAAGACAATTCCCTTGTGCCTGTTGATCCCTGTCCTTTAGCAACATGTCTATGATCAGACTGACTCTGTCTTCTCTGCACTCTTCCATGAGGCAGCTTTTTTTAAATAGGAAGGCACAACTTGTAATAAGGGCAACACAGATGTTTTGATTAGTTTGTCTTAATTAGAACTCGGTGCTGTTTTGCTGAAATTCTCCAGCAGTTTAGTCTTTATATTTGTTTCAAATACTATTATAAGCAGCAAATGTTTGTTTGATAATTAAAGGTCAATGTTTTATAGAAGGAATGAAAATACTTTTAAACCACTAATTTAAACAGTGTACCTGCAGACAAACCATTAAATGGGATTTTGACTCGAGGCCCACATTTAATATTGTACTGACACTTAGACAAGTATCTAGTAATAGTTCAAGGAAAGCCTTTCTCCTTAGTTTTGTCTGTAGAAGTCAATAACTGCAGCCACACAGAACTAGCTGAAAAAGATGCTGCTGAGTGATAACCAGCTGCATTTCCCAGGTGCACTACTGCATGAGTGGCTATGCACGTTTTTGCACAAAACATTTGAGATGGGAAACTGTATGCAAATTTTCTAGTTAACAAATGGTGTACATAACACAACATGCATCTTTGAGGTTCAAAAGAAACTAAAATTAGCAAAAACTAAAAAGTTTGGCAGCTCAGACTCAAGGCATATGTAACACTTACAAAAATCTTACATTTTCCCAGCCTTTGCCCTGGCATGTCACAGTACTCAATCACATGCTCCCTTACAGGTTGTCACATGCCATTTGACATGCTGATTAGCTAAATATGTGCAGGATTATACAAGATGCAAAGTCTAAATTTGACTGACAAACATAACCGTTTTGTCAATATCAGTATCTTTTTACTCATCAGAAGTTGTCTATGGCCTTGCTAGTACCTTTGCAATTATTCTAACTGGCGTTGCTTACGCTGCTTTAAATCTAACGTTTCTTGGCGATGTAATGACAGTCACAATCAAGCCTGAGGAAAATTTGCATTTCAGATTGTTTTCACTTTTGAACTTGTCAGATTTCAGCATTACCTTTCGGAAACAAGTATGTAAAGTGCACAGAGGTGAACCTTGGCCCCCCGACAGAATCATAGAATGGTTAGGGTTGGAAGGGACCTCAAAGATCATCTAGTGCCAACCTCGGCTGATATCATCAGTGCAGAAGGTTTTTCCCTTTTAGGTCTGTTTCAGGTTCGGATGGCAAACTGCTCTTGTATGTAACGCAGCTTTGACTGTGGGCTTAGATTGCCTTTATGAACAAAGTTTCACGAAGAGTTTGTCCTCTGTCTGCTATTGCTTGCTGCATGCATGATTTGGGAAGCCTACTTTGCTCATATTGCCTACTCTGATTGCAGACTGGTGTGCGGTAGGAAAGTGTCTGTCTTGGCAAATCAAATCCTGCATCACCCATCAGCAAGTATCATCACTGTAGCTATGCTGTCATTACATCTGACAGCATAAAAAGCATTGATTGCATCAAAAATGATTTGAGTCATCCTCAAGGTCAGTGACAGCGGAGACATGATCAGTATTTGAAGGGGATTGGAGATTTTTTTTAGGTTTTGGTCTAGGCAAATGTTGGCATCAAGTCCTCACTCAGGAAAGCAGTCAGACTCCTCACTCCATTTACTTTTTAATGGACTCGCATGTCTGCAGAGAAATACAAGTGAAATTGTGAAAAACAGTGTGATGGAGGTTTGAACTAAAAGTGGTTTAGTTTTGTGGCCCGTGTAGCTTCCAAGAAAAACTAATGCTGTAGGTGGATGTCGCTATATTGCAACTTGTCATCAAATGACAGGCTTTAGTCCAGTCAGACCTATTTGATACCAGCTTCATTATGGAGAGTAAAATAATGGATTTAGTTTCAGTTGTGGTGTAGCTCTTGAGAAATATCTGTTTAAAAAACCCAAATAAACAAACACACACCACCAGCAACACACAGAGAACTAAACCAAAGCAACATTGTTTTGGAGAGCTGCTTTTGTGCCTTATGTTAAGTTTTGAAATTAAGTCTTATTTTATGGCTGTTTCTCTACATGCAGCTTCCAGCATATGCCACAGTCATACAAAAGCTGCTACTGATGACCTCCAATCTGACAACATAGCAGTAGGAAATATCCTCATACCGTATTTCTTTGACAGAAACCAAAGGAAGGAAGGAGATCTCTGCTTCTGTGTTAGCCTCTGGCAGTTAATTGGTTGACCATGTTATGCCTGAACTACAAACGGGATCAGATCTGAACACTCACTGTTGATCCTTGGTATGGCAGAGTGAATCTGGAGGGAAGTCATGTGGAGTCGCTGAAACTGGAGGGAATAGCATTTGGGGAATAGGATTTGGCAGCGACTCCAAGCTACAGTTCCTGATTGCACTGAACCATTTTTCCAGGCTAGGGATTAATTTAACTCTGCATGGCTTTATAAAATCAAACCGCTGAATTGCTTGTAGCTATGTACTGTAATAATCCTGAATTGATCTCACTCTGAATGACTGCCGCACTGCTTTCCGATGGATTAGGGATATGCCTCCCTCTCAAAGGAAAACACAACAGCAAAATAAATATATATGACTCTAAATGTATAAAGTAGATATAAAACATACATAAATAATTTAAAAATATAATATATATAGTTGTTGCCTATAGCTGCTACCTGTCATAAATGGTGAAAAAATGAGGAAATGGAATCAATCAGAAATTATTGACCTGTTTTGATTTGCACATACCCTTCTGCACCTTCTCCAAGCATTGCTTGCTTTCCTCAGCTATCTTTTTGTAGTTTTATGAATCCGTTGAAAACAGCCAGGTGAACCCTGGGGATTTGCAAACCGAATGTTAGAAACCACATCTGTGGGTCTCAATAGCAAAACAACTGACCTCTTGTGCTCCATAAGCTCAGTGGATTTTTACTGCTGTCAGGGCTGCATTTCAACCTGAGCATTTCTTTAAACATTCCAAATCTTCATCTGGTTCCTTGTATTCAGGAGACAGAGGGAAGGCAAGGTTTGATCTTCTGTACTTGACGGGCTTGATTCTGATTATACATCTCTATTGCTTCACTGACTGCAGTAAAGAGGACTTCTCTGCATTTCTCTCATTTCAGAATTGGGCCTGAAATTGATAGTGGTATCACAAAAAGGAACATACCGTTAGCAACTAACAGTCAAGAAAAATGACACAGTCTGGTTTTGAAAATGAAACTAATTTATTCACCAGCTCCCTCAGCGGTGAAGCAGAAATGAGTGGAAGGGATGAAGAGTGATAAGTGATGAAAGCTTACAGTGTCCTTCTGTAGGCAGGCACTAAGGCTTCCTTTAAAACTGTGCGGTGAGGTTTGCGACATCTTCTGAGAGATGTCTGTCTGGGTTTCTAAAGCTAGACTTCAGACTCAAGGAAAAAAAAAATAGTGAAAGTAGGTATCTTCTTGCCCTCTCCCTCAGTCTTGTCTTTTGTATTCTGATGTTCAGCATTGGCTGTCTGTAACAGACTCCAGCTTGGTGTCCAGGGATCTGTATTAAAATTAACTCAGTTCAGCTCTCCAACTGGAAACCAGCAAAATAACAATGCTAGTTAAGTGCTCCGAAAGTACGAGGGTGGTCTTTCTGCTGGCGCGTGGTGTGCAGCAACCAAAGCCTGTTCCAGATTGAGAGTCACCATTGTGACCCCATTAGCCGAGCTCTTGTCTAGAAACTTGGGGAAAATTTAACTACTCTTTCTGATGGCAGTGAGTTCAGCTTGCATGCTTACATCAGCCTGGCAAACAAGATTCATACTGAAGGGCAACATTGCGACCGTAATATGGTAGGAAGAGTAGCACGTGCTGCCGCCTTCCTCGCTCGTTCAGTGTTTTCATCTGCTGAAACGAGTGTTAGACCAGCTGGTTTCTTCCTCCTCTGCGCTAACGCTTGACTCCAGCTTGGGATTGTTCAAGCTTGCTGGTAGCACGGCCTGATTTAAGCTGTCAGTTTTTGTGTGGTGACCTGTTTTTCTTAGCAATACTTTGTTGTTCCCTGCCACCCGCTGCTCTAGCTAACTATACCAGCCTTGCTAAACCTTTTCTTATTTTAGCTCTTAGCAAGAGGGCATGGAGCACTGAGAGCTAACACAGTCTCCTGGTGTATCAGTGACCCTATGCCAGCTTCTCCCAGCTCTTCCCTTGGAGCAGGCACTTCAGTAAAGCTCCCTCCTCAGTTTTCTAGGGTCTTTGCCTTCGTACCCTGATGCTGGAAGCTATTGGCTTTGACTAGGGTGAGCCCTCACTCTGGCATGCTTGAGTGATTTATAACAACTTCATACATTATCATAAATGGCAAGTGCTCTTTCTCTCTATGATAATTGTATCACTGTCTGTAAGAAATATCTCTAGCTTAGTAAAGTAACTCATGAAAACAAACATGTCAAGACTTGCCAGTTGGTCCTTTTTACTTATCCTTCCTCCTTCTCATTAGATGTTAGCAGAGCACGCCTCTGTTTCTTGGTTTCCCTGTCCTCTGAAACTCTTTGAGTTGAAAGGCACTGAACAGATTTTGCTGTATGAACTAGGCTTATGCACATAATATATAACTGTATTTAAATAAGCAAAACCTTACCAGAATGAGGAGAGAGGGAGAGAAGCATAGATTGTCAGATGTGGAAACCTGAGCGGTCTGCATCAGGAGATCCTTTTAAGACCCTGGGCAGACTGGCAAACATGCTTGGCCGTATCCTCTTTCTGTAAGCTGGGTAAGACTGCCCCAGCAGCCAGCTCCTGCACGCTTTCTTTGTCCTTGATTGTGTGTTCCTCACAGCATGGCAATCGGGCTCAGAGTGGCCCGATCTGTGGCCTTGATCATTCTCCTGTTTTGAGAAGGGATAGGGGTTTTCTGCCAGGTTTAGAGCATCACTCTTCAGGGATCAGTGAGGATCCTGATGTCACTGAATGAAATGTGAACACTTCGGAAACCAGTGAAGCAACTACTGCAAACTGCAGCAAGGCCGTGATGACACATGTAAGTTTTTAAATAGTCTTTTGAGCTATCCTCAGTCTTTGCAGTCACATGCCCAGAAATCTCTGGTTTACCTTCTCCCAAGAACATGAAGAACAAAAGAGCATCTCTCCTCAGAAGCAAAATAGGCAAAATGGTAGAGCTTGTAAACAATACTTTCAATGAGGAGATTCACCTTCCTTCACTTTCAGCGCTGGCATTACTTCCAGATTAGTGGTTTCTTTCTCTCCTGTTTCTGGAGAATCTAATTCAATGTCTTGCTGCATCTGTTTCCTGCTCCATTCTGCTTGGAGTTTTTCATCTTGTTATGTGGATCCAGCAATTGTTGGGATGTTCAGGACTGTTTAACCCTTTCAATTCAAGTAGTAGCTTTTCCTCATCTCTGCTGATAGCTAATAGGGCTTCATTTTGCCAGAGTCATTCTTCTACCTGCATGTTTAATGTTTATACGGTGACTATGTTTGCATTTTCTGTTTGTACTGCTGTGACATTCAAAAAGCCAGTAAAGATCTAAGCCTCATTGAGCCACCACTCTACCAAGCCTAAGTAAATGAGAAAGCGTGATATGTATCCCAAAGAGCTTTGATTCTTATGTCATTATTAGACATTTTTAAGGACTTTATGTAAGGCATGCTATCAGAATGTGAGAAAGAAGTTGTCTAGTTTGACTGAAAAGAAGAAAAAATGGCAATCTACCTACCTGTGGTTTAGGTCACGGCTAGTGTGACCATCCTCCTGCCTAAATAGTGAGAAAGTTTACTGCAACCTCAGAGCACCATTTATAAACCCAGATACTGTTAACTGATAATATAGCCAACTCCTGCATGTAATTTAGAGGATCAGTACACCACAGAACTCCTCAGTTACACGTGCCACAGATGGTTTGCACTGCTGTTTCTCTTCTTTCTGTAGTAGCTCTAGCATCTTGTTGAGTGCATAGCACAGGAAAAGTGACCAACAGTACTCTAAACTGACTGTTACCAGCTGAAAGTGAGCTCTTACTAAAATATTCAAACACTGTACTCGTCATAGGTGTTTGCAGATTGCTAAATTATTAGGATACTGAGCAATTATGAAATTACTAGGACACTAAACAATTATGAAATGGAAGTGCTTCATGAATTTAATTTTCTGATATGCACAGCACAGGGGAAAAATGCTAATATTAATACAGTAGAGTCTCCAGGATAATGTAGCAAGAGAAAATTACTGTTAGATGTTTCAAGTAAGCGCTGCAGGAGCAAAGACTCACTTGTGCAGCAGCCCACTTACCAGTTCAACACCCTTATCACTAAGAACTCTGTGGCCTTCAGTGAAAAGTTTCATTTGTAAAAGGATCTTTGAATCCTTCCTCCCCCCTGCTGTCTTCATCATTCGACAACTACCTTCACAGCATGACATCGTTTTCCTTCTTGCCCTCATCTCACTCATTCAATACCCACCTGTAACAAGCCAGACAGGTTTTCTACAGGCAGACAACAGTGTCATTTGAAGTAGACTTCTCTCAAAGCAGGATCTCTTCTGTGCCTTTGTAGACAGGGTCTTAGAAAGCCAAAGATCTGATTTGTGGGGAGAAAAAAAAAAGCAAGCAGTGTGTGTGTGTATATATATATATATGGATGTAGCTATCTTTTTCAGATTGTGCTATTAAATCTTACATAAAAATGAGCATCTATAGTACCTTCTTAATTTGAATTTATATAGCCAAGAGAAAAAGTGTAGAGGCCAGTGTCCGTTCGTGTTACACCAAAGCATGAGATAAAATGTACACATTTAGCAGATATCGGTATGTCAAGGCGTGCAACCTGGGTACTTGTATAGTCTCCAATTCTTTGGTTTGTGAACATGCTGAAGGGTTGACCTGTTTTCAAGTATTCCTAATCAGAAGAAATGCCAAAAGTGTGAGACATGAATCCATCCTCTTAGAAAGAAGATTGTATTGTGAATGCTCTCCCCTACCTTGAAGACCCTCCCATTGCTATGGGTCCTAGTAAAAGGACCTGCTTGAAGCATTTGAGGGATCACACTAGCACTAGGATTCTAGAATATTACTAATGGCAGCTAAAACTGTAACATTTTTCTTACTTATTTTGTTTCCTTATCTCAAGGTTTACGTTTTCATTTGCTTTCATCCAGAAAATAAATTCCATGAAAGGGAAACTCTTAATAAATAACCTGTAGTAACAAGTGTGGCGTAACTGGCATGACTGCTTCAGCTTTAGAAGCATGAAGATTGCATCGCTGAAGATTGTACCTGTCAGTAAATTAAACAGAATACAAACAAAGTTCAGGAAATTAAATTCATTATAAAGATAATGGAAAATTCTCGTTTTCCTCGCTGCTGTAGTCATGCGCACTTTAATTATAGTCTGGAACAGTCCATACCTTGTAAAGAAAATAAACCTCTTCTTCTCTTAAGGCACTCCTCAGTTTTGTAGGGATATGTGGCCATCTCTTTTACTGCTGGCCTGGATTTACTCAGTTAATGCCTGATCGTGTGTGACTCGGGGAGCATCTGCCCGGAAGAGGTCACTTACAGGTACCTGTCCAGTAGTGGCCAAGCTGAAGAGTCACACACAACCCTTCCCAAGCAGTCTTGGTTTACATAAAAATAAAATCTGTGACGTATCTCCACTGAACCGAGTGGAGTATTCTAGCTGTATTTCAACCTGGCCCGTTACATGGGTTACCTTTTGTGGTATTATTTACGTCGTGTTTGTCTTTATTTATCGTGGGGAAGCGTAGTTAAAATGTTTATAGCAGGAGGAGGTGGCAGCTGTGCACTTCAGTACTTGGGATGCCAGACTGTGGTATAACAGAACAAGTAGCTAAGAACAGATAATTTTGCCCAACTTAATTTATTAATCAGTTTGATTATTTCACTTTCTCCAGTTTTGCAAATTAGACATAATCAGATTCACTTAATAGTGTGATAGATCTGTGTTCAATTATACAGAGCAACGTTATTCATAGGTCCTTTTAATTTCTCCATATAGACTAATCTTATTAATATTTATCTTCTAATCTTCTTACAAATTCAGAGTGGGTAATCTCTGTCTAAATGAAGCTACTGTTCATACAGAGCTCTCCTTGTTTTCTTGAAAGAAAAGAAAGAAATCATAGTAGCACTTAATGTTATGAAAAGCTTAAAGCAGAAAAAAACGTAATTAAGTGTGAAGTATCATTAACGATGCCGGTGTCCAAAACGTTTGTGCTGTCGAAACAACTGGCAGGAGGGATGATAGCATACTGAAGGTTAAGCCTCAAGTTCAGAAACACCTTACTGTGTTGGGTCTTGGCCCTTGCAGTTACGTGTAGCTATAGAAACCATCTTATGAGGATGATGAAGAAGTCATGCGTTTGGATGATGATGAATGTCCTGCCAAGGTCCCAGATGACCCAACATCTGCCCCCTTTCACTCATCGCTTCTATTCGATGGTAGCAGAGAGGTGGGGGGAAAAAAACCAAGCAGGTACCTTCAAAAATGCAGGATATGACCTAAGGATGATTGTACCTGCTTCCAGTTCTGTGAGCTGGATTTGGTTCTTGAAAGATGAGGAACCGTAGAGCCAATGTGGAATATGTTCATTGATAAACACAGCTACTACTTGGTTGTTTCTAAGTGGATACTTAAAGGATTGTATTTGTTACTTATGCCATCTTCAATCCCTGTCAACGGTAACAAATGTTTTGTGAAGCATTTAGGCACAGGACAAGTCTGTCCCTGCTCAGTAAAGCGTTTCAGTGTACTCTTAAGCCCCTTGATTTCAGCTCTTGGTTTTATCAGCAGGAGGTTTTTCAAAGGCAAGAGGCTGTCCTTACCTCACAAATGGGCTAAGCTGCCTTATGACAAACTAGTCCTCAAAATCTCTCTGTTATGCAAAACGTTAATTTTATTCTCCCTCCCCTGGTACTACGGTCGATGACCTTAGAACCATTCCTTTCTTACCTGTGCATTTGGGAAATACTGCCCTGAGTCCAAGGATTTCACTGCTGCTTTCTATTCCCTTGAACTAGCACTGAAAATCCTTTATATTTTCCTCAGATGGAGGTGTTTGCAGGTTGATGCATCCGTGCCAGTCGTTATCTCTGTGCATTTTCACATTTGTGATCGAATTGGTTAGCACAGTTCCTCTGGATGTGCACAAATGAAGCAAGGAAGATCAAACAGTTTTTAAAGCACGAAGAAATGCCTCATCTTGCTTCCTAAGATTTCGTCCAGAAAGACACCACGTTGAATGAGATTGCAAATTCTTGTAGCTAGGCTTTACTTTTATCCCCTTTTTTGCTCTGAATAGCTAGGCAAATTTTGTGGTGAAGATGAAGTATGCCATATCTAGGCTTCTCTGCTTGACTGCTTTAGATTGACGATGATGCCACAGATTTTTGACGTTCAGGCATCACTAGAATCATCTTTTCTGCTGTCCTTTGTAGCCCTGGCTAAAGTGCCTCATTTGGTAATGCTGAACTAAATTATCTCTAAAAATACTCATTCGTGATGTAGAAACTAGAAAGTGTAATACATCCCTCTGTAAGCTGTGCAAGTGTCTGCTCTCAGTATAAATATGTGTGCTCCCAAGTCATTTCATCTTGTTTTGGATATCATACTGTGATTTTCTGCCAGATTAAAGCATAATGACCGGGGAGGGATAACAAGTGATATTAGGGATGTGGAAAAACTTTTTTATGAGAGAGTGATAAGACTGTTCGCCATAGAGAAGCAGCAAATAAAATTAGGTATGAAAGGTCTCTACCATTTGTTACTGTGAAGCCAAGGGGGGGCCCTTGTATTTGCTCCTTCTCCCATGACAACAGGAGGTAGAGATATTCGTTAAAATGAGACCTAACATCTATTTGAAAGGAAATTACTTATTTTTCCCTAGCATACACTTTTAGCTGTCTCAAGAGTTCATTGAAACTAGAGATTAGTGAGATTTTAATATTTCTTTTAAAGTCTGCTTATTTATAAAGATAGAATATCCCATTATATATCCAGTGTGACACTACAAATAAAAAGCAAAGCTTTTTAAGCTCAAAATATTGGAAGAATCTTAGCGTTTCAGTGCCTTGGTTTGTAAGCAAAACTCCTGTATTTTCAGACATTTGCTCCACATAATATTAGATATACAGAAGAATAAGAGGGATCAGAAGCATAGAAGACTTTATGAAAATAGTATCTCTGGATAATGCTCCGCTTGTATAACCTTCATAAATATTTCAGTAGTTTGTGTGAGCATCAGCTGTATATAATATATTATGCTGTATATAATATATAAAACAGTAAAGGAAGTTTCATATAAACTTTGGACTGTGTGCCTGAAAACTTCTTAAGAGTTTAAGAAGGGAGATTTTCATGTGTGGTTTATTGTTTGGCTGCCTTGAGGAAACCGTTTGAGGCTCCTCTGAAGCTCTTGGTGCTGGCCATTCAGCCACACCATCCTGGTTCAGATGAGCTGATGAACTTTGTGAAAGCAGCTAACATGCTCTCACACCCTATGGCCTGTTTTTCTTAAATGTCAGATTTTTTTCAGTTTAATAATTTAGCTTTTTGTGTTGTATTATGAATGTGAACGGCTTTTCTTTGTGAGCTGAAAAATGAAAATTATTTGAAACTAGGGATAAATTGTGTCTCCTGGCATGCGAGTAGTTGTTTAGTTGAAGCACCAATAGTCTTAATGTTTAATTTACACGTTGCTTGAGGTTTAGCATATTTCTCCCAGAGAACTTGTCTTATGTGTCCATTTTCTGCTGCCTTTCCATCTTAGCAGTAGAGATGTTGTGATACTCCAGTTCTTAGTGTGCTTTGGTTATTTACAGATAACATGGGGGTAATCTAGAACTTGTCAGAAAAGAAAAACAACAAAACAAAACGAAAACAACAAAAATCAACCAAGCATCTATGTGAACTGTAAGTGAGAAGTGTATCTGGTATGCTTAGGAAGGTGGCTCCAAAAACAACAATCCACTTAAAAAATCAACTAACCAAAAAAAACCAGCTCACTAGAAACTACGTATAGAAAAGGCTTGACGGGTCTGAACAGACTTGCAGCAGACGTGTCAGCAGGAGTTTGTCTTACATCGTGTTTTGCAAGGAGGGCTACAAGAACTTTCTGATGACTTAATTGTCCAGCTGAGCTCTGGTATTTTGGTTATACTCTTAAGATCCTTGCTCCAATAAGACAGTGGCAGTCGTTTGGTACTATTTAATTTAGCAGTCGTCTTCCCGACCACGACCCTGTAATGTAGAGGACTTAGTATGCAGTAACTGAATCACTGCCTGCAGGTCACTCGGGCGTCTCTGCACGTTGTTTGGTTTTCCCGTCCTAATACTCTGCCAAATTCCTAAAAGTACTGAGGGATGAGGTGGCAGAAGGAGTAGGAGCTGGAGAGACTGATGGTGAAGCTGTAAAAGGAAAGCACAAGAAGTTATGCAGCGTCCTTCACCCTCTCCAAAACCCACCTCCCAATTCAATGAGGTTTTCAAGTGAACCCTTTGCAGTGATGCAGCAGCCAGACCTGTCGCGTGATCCAGGGGCTGTTGGCAGAGAGGCAGCATCCCTGTAGCCAGGTGATTTATTTCAATAAGGAGAATTAGGGTGAGAAACCAGGCCAGAACCGTGAGCAGCTAACTGGTTTCAATAGGCAGCAGTACCCATGTTCACAGGCATTGGCTGTGGTGCTGGCCCTGCCTTATAGCTTCAGGAACGTTTCTCAGTGTCTGTCACTTAGTGGTTTTGTTTGAAACAACAGTATGAAAGCATAAGAGGGATATTTCTAGAAAACTTTTTTCATTCATCGGTGAACTTCATAAAATTTTCAGATCGTAGGCTTCAGTAGCAGTATAGAGGACATGATTGAAAAAATGTGAATGTTTTGAGTAGACTGTCTTTTTTCTGAAAGGCAGCTGACAAAGCCAAAGAGTAGAATTATTTAAGTGTCTGACCCTACATTATTTTTTCTATTTGAAATAGGAAATGGATATTATTTTTTCTTTTGTTTTGTTCTGTTACGGTCTTGTTTCTTAAAAAGTAACAGATTTTTCATTCTCTTTGAGCTGAAATTCAGTGTGTAGCAAGAGTTGCATCAGCTGAGTTCTGGTACTTTAATAAAATCATGTTGCTACATTTATTGGGTTACTTTTTACATCTATAGAGCACTGGGTTAAAATTTGCTTTTAATTAGAAAATGTAATTGAAGTTTTCAAACACAGAACACGAATCTCTGTAACTAACACACGTATCTTTTGAAGCTTCCCAGAAAATAAACTGTGAAAGTTGAATCAAAATGAAAGTTTCAAATGCTGAGTTTCCTTGTGCAAACGAGTGTAAGGCAATATCAACTAATGTTATGGCTTCTGCTTGGGTGACAGCAAATAAATTGTCTGTAAAAGACCCTAAACATATCGGTTATTAAAATAAGCAATTTAAAACTTAAGCAGGTATGTTCTAATTGCCATGTATATGATGAAACTCCAGGAAGAAACAGGAAAATTGCAATAGAATAAAGTCATAATTTACTAATAATGACTTCTTCCTCAGTGATGAAGGCTTTTCTCTACAGCCTGCCGTACCGAGTGTTTTAATTCAATCGGTATCTTCGTTTAGACTTTGTTTAGGTAGGAAGCAAGTAAACTGAGTGTCCCAGCTCAATTTCTGCTTGTAGTATGACTGTAACCCTTTGAAGGAAGACATAAGAGACATACTGAATTATTACCAAGAGTTTTCAGCAGTATTAAAAAAAACCCCAAAACACAAAAACGACACATGATGTGAATGTCACAAGAGAGGCTTTTTCTGAAAAGGCAGCGTACGTGTATCATAGGAGAGAGCACTGGAGCAGAATGGTTATTGCAGGGCTACAATGAGGAATGGAGAGAGGAGAAAAAGAATTGCTTTTTGCATTCATGTGTCAGTCTCTTTGGAGGAGCAATTCTCACCTGGACGTAGAGCCTTGCTTACGCTTTTCCCATCCCTACCGGCCCCTTTATTCTTAGTCTCCAGAGTTTAGACAGCACAATTTTGAAGCAGTTGCCTGTGAATTTTGCACGCTGAATCATAACAAAATGTGAGGCTCCTCAGGGAGAGCATTACAGTGAATGAGCCTGGGGATCTAGGAGAAAAGAAGGCAAATTTGCTGTCTTGTTACCCCCAATTAGGAACTCGGATGTGACTCGCTCAGCTTTGTGGGAGACCAGGCTATGGCTCGTCTTTGAGAATGTGCATGACATTTCAGCAGCTAATACATAATTACCCAAACAATTATTCTTCAAAGGCTCATGTCCTCTCTGCACTGGGTGATGACTGATGTCAAGGTTCCTGTCTCTCACAGGAGACCTTTTTGCTGAATTTTGAGGGATTCCATAGTTCATATCTTCAATTACTTGGTTAATAGCTCCTGACATGTAGCTAGATTATGCATGCCAATTCCCTTAGCACTCTTAATTGCTGGCCTTATGTGCTGATGTTGCTAAATATATGATTAGCTGTAACTGGTAGCAGCCTACCCAATAAACTCCAGCAATACAAACAAGACTTGTCATTCCACTCCTTTCCTCAAGTAGAAATGAAAGCAAAGCTTCCCTGAGATCTACATTATACATGCCTGGAATCTTTTTTGCCAAGTCTTTTTGGTTTGGTTTTGCTATTTTTTTTTCTTCCCAGTGGTAGTGTTTGAGCAACTAAAGTAAGCGTGAACTTTAGACCTCCATACTTGAATGGCAAAGTTTCTTTTAGAGACAATGGTGAAGGAAGAGAAAATTAGAAAGAGATAACAGAAGTTTCTATGTTTTGGGAAGTGAGTGTATTTCAACCTGTTCATAAAATGGTTTAGAGATATTTCCATCAGATGGACATTTTTGTCCAAATTCTCAGCAGAAAAGAGAAGATTTGAATGCTGTGTCCTAGGAAATACTCGTGACCACTGTGAATAGGAAACGGATTCCAAAGAACCTTCAGCATAATATGTGAGAAGAGGGGAATATTAATGCTGAAATACTTATCTTAGATTTTTCTAGTGAGTATGCCTGAATTCATGGAAAATGTTATTTTCATTTGTCTTCTTACACTTGTTTGCTTTTTTACGAGTAAAATGGACATACTTTTGTTTTCTTACAGTTAATCCTCTGGCTGCTCTGAAGTCCTCACACGGTCATTCGACTGGCAAATTGAAAGAATGACAGCAGCAGCATGGGTAAGTATGTAAGTATGATTTTTTTTTTTGAGGGTTTTATGCCTTTGTCAGGTTGGAAAGACCATTCAGATTATGTACTCAGGTAACTGAATCACTCTATAATTTTACAAAGTATAAAATGCAAAATTCAAAACAGTCTGGAATGAAATCCAGGATAACAGCGATATGTCTTATAAATTTATAATTTGTTTATTGTCTCATGATTACTTTATTTACCATTATTTAACTACTTGATTCATTTTAATACCTACTGTATTAATTTCTTTAGTAGTAGTTATTTTTACTTTTAATAATCTGCTGCCATTGGAGCCTAGACAACATTTAAAGTAAGTGTTCTGTACCCTATGCTGATGACTAATTCTTTGTTCAGGCAAGCATGCTATGAAACTAAAATGTCACTTGTGTTTTAAGATGTGCAGGACATAATAAATGGATTAAGTGAAAGCTAGTTGTCTTGTGTTTGAAGAGTGTTAGTAAGAACATTGCTGTGGCTTTGGATTTACTTGTGGAGTTTTTTACTTGTTTGCTGATTGAATAGAAATACAGAAGATTTGAGGATGTCAGATGTCTGTCATTGCTTCGGTCATTTCCTCCTAGGATAACTGGGTGCAATTTCTACATTCAAAATCTGTTTTGAATTTCTTTTAAAAATTCCAGAACAGTGCCCATTCCGATGAAGAAAGGATTGAATATGAATGACAGAGGTCAGGTCATAAAAACTATTCAGATATTCAGAGAAAAGTGTCGACTACGTATCTTAGGTAGTGATGTACTGTTTGGTTTACACCTCTCCTTTCACATGCGAACTTTGAAAGCTGTATGCTCTGTGTGATCCAGACTTCTACATACAGAGAGAATGCTGGCATTATTAGGAAATTTAACAGGTTCCACTATATCAAAATTTTGGTTGTCAGAGTTTGCAATGTGATAAATCATTTGCCTGTTTGGCTTACTTATTTAAAGACCTTTCACTCGCATATTGAGCAAGATCAATATTTTCCTTCAGGAAAGAAAACTGACAGTTCTTTTAAGTGCTGCAAATGCAGTCCAGGGGTTTTTCCTACTTCTCGTAATACACCGTTGCTCTGGAATTTCAAATGAGCAGTATGTGCGGTAACGCCTCTGTGATGGAGAGTGACGAGGTGACTTAAGAGCTGCCTCTGAATCACGTTTCTAACCTTAGCAGAGAGTCCAGCATGAGTAGCTGTTGTTTTCTAACTGTGTCATGTTACTCTTCTACCAAAATCAATGAGAGAACTTGGTGATTAATGTAGGCTTCAGAAGAAGGATTTGGAGTGGATTCCACTTCACTTATTTAATTTTAATCACAGTTTTCTTCTGTTTATAAAAGGAAATTGGGGAGAGGAAAACTGAAGCTTTTCTACATTTGCACTTTGGATAAAGCACATTGGTCCTTGTCCGCTGAATTGGGTTTTACCCCATTGATTACCGGTGTATATTTGGGGTTCTTTTGCCCTTGAAGGGCTTAGAAGACTGACGGCAGAGTGACGTTCCCTTGAGTGACGGGGACCAGTTTTTAAAGGTTTTCCGAAGCTGGCTGCTGATTTTTGGTTGAATAATTTTCTCTTGAAAGAGTAACTCCCTGTGAAACTGCAGCTTCTGTCAGGAAAATAGATATTTTATTTTTTTCCATGTGGGTCACTTTTATCAGGTGAATGTAAGAGTACTTTGGAATGGGTCTCTCAAAACACAATTCCAGTGTTTCACTTCTGCAGACTTTTCCTTTCCCATAATCTAGCAGTATTTCCCTGTTAGCACTTTGTTACCGATGCCTCAGTTCAAGCCCCTGTTTGCTCCCCTAAGCTAAGCTCTCTGCAAAATCCCTCTCTCCTAATGCAGAGTGATTCTTCCCTTGAGCTGAACTTCACAGCGCATCCCGGGAAGTGATGCTTGGTCCAGAGGGAAACCTTGAGGCGGGTGTTCATGCGGGACCACTCCCAGGAGGCAGCACTGGCCCAGGGCGGTGCAGCACAGCACAGGGCTGACTCAGGCACTTCTGATTCACTTCAGTGAACCCGGAGGGCACAGTGACAGAGAAATGGCCAAACAGAATATTTTTCATACTGAGGTCCAAACAATTAGCTGTTCATTGCAATAACTTTAAAAAAAATTAAATGAGATATAAGTTCACTATTTTACTAAGCTCTTCTATGAACTACAAAGCTGGATGCCTGATGTGATTTTGTGGAGCAGATGCTGAAATCTCATTACTTTGTAGCTTGCTTAGAGTCTTTTGAGATTCTTATGAGGCACATGTCTGTAACATTAAACAGCTGAACGTCTGAGAAACTCTGGTCCTAGATCCGGTCTTCTACATAACCCTTTTCTCTTTTGGCTCACTGCAAAAGAGGAGCAATGGCCATGGGAGGGAATCCTGCTCTGCTTCCCACGGCTGGGCCCGTGCCTGCGGGGATGGCTAGCAGTAGGAGTCAGGAAGGATTGTCTGGTGACCAGCCCCAACACTGGGAACATACCAGCTAAATTTGTGAGAAAAATTAGCAGTAGATGTAGTCTTTTCTGTAAATGACATAAATACTTGTGATTTTTATCTATTATTTATGTTTACGAGGAAAGATAAAAAACACCCTTATTTTTTTTCCTACCTACTTTGGTATGCTTTATGTTCCTACACCTAAAAATAATACTGTTGACTCCGTAATATATTCACAAAGAACTTTTCTTTGGGAATGATTCTTTCTTTGCAACCTTCCCAACGATTTTTTTTTTTCCCAATCTTTTCACTTTTTCATGTATGATCTGTTTTGGCCCCAAATCTCCTAATTGCTCCTGATGTTAAGACAGGTAATTATCTGTTCCACTTTATCACTTACCTCAAGCACAGATAAGGCTTGCAGGGAATAGATCATACACAGTTCTATATGAATTTGCTGTGGAAGGCCAGCGTAGTAGGAGAACTCAGGAGAGCTAATGGCAAGCAATTTTAGGCAGAAGCAATGGGAAAATGTCTTTATAAAATAATTCTGTAAATCAGCTGCTAATCCAGACTCCCCTCTTGGAGCTCAGTCCTGGAGAACATAGGCAGAACTTTCTTGGAGGGGAATAATGGAGGCAAGGTAGGATCCTGTAAGAGGAGTGCTCTCCATGGGAGCTCTGAGCCATCTCTGTGACAGTCACTCAGGAGCAATTACCTTGCAGCAATTCTGTGATCTGATACGTATGTGAGGGCAGAACATTGCCTGTTCCTGCAGAATCACAGTGGCTTTTGCTCCTCATTTTGCTCCCTAGATTTTCCAAACATGTAGGGGGCTTGGGTGTACTGTTTATTTTTTTTTTTTTCCCCACTTCTTTTCATGCTTGTTGTAGCTGAGACTTATACTGCATTAGCAGCAGGTATTTGGGATCATCCTTTATTGCCAACCAGTTAAATGTAATTGTTGCATCCTTCTGCTCTGCCCACCTGTTCGTTCCTGTTAAGAAAATACTACCTTTATAAAAGTGTTAGACTTCTCGTTGTTGAGGGAAGGATTGTGCCATCTGTTAGCATAGTAGTGCTAAAAGTCAGGACTGAAAAAAA
The DNA here is from genome assembly GCF_009769465.1 of Tauraco erythrolophus. NCBI lineage: Eukaryota > Metazoa > Chordata > Aves > Musophagiformes > Musophagidae > Tauraco > Tauraco erythrolophus. The sequence continues at coordinate 39,423,435 of NC_141473.1, forward strand.
GTAAGATAGATAATAAAAAAGAAATTCAAGTCAAAATGGTGAAATTAGTGTAAAGGTTTCCTTTGAAAGCAGGCTGGCTGACTGATGGAAGAACTGCCTGTCTGTAGTGCTCAGCTGAGCCTGGGAACGAGGGAGCAGTGAACCTCTCCACAGTGGCATGAATAATGATTATTAGAAGGGGAGTCAAGGAACGTCTATTATTCACAAACTGAAAGATCTGATGAAGACGTTGCCTGTGTTTAAATCAATCTTCTCCACCAATTTACTACAATTCTTCAAATTTCAGCAGTAGTTGCCTCAAGAGGCTATTCAGGAGACTAATAGTTAGAGACGAGAGATTAAGCACTGTGTGGATATAGCAAGTGCCGATGAGATGGAAATGGTAGAAGCTGTCAAGTTACAAAAAGTTGGGAGTGTCTTAAGGTACTTGGCTTAGAGCTAATGATCTAGAGAAAAGTGATAATGAGGAAATTGTTATTAGCTTATGGCAAAATGGTGTAGGTCAGTCGAGACCAGAGATGGCAGGCAGGCACTCCTGGGTGACCTCACAGTGCCAGGAGAATGAGCAACCTGTTGCCTAGAAAACAGCACTGCAGGTGGGTGTCAGCTAACAAGTGCTGGAAGGCGTAAAACCCCCAAACTTTACTCAGGTCACAGAGAAGTGTCTGTTTGGGAAAAATATTTGGATGCTGTTCAAGTCACCTCTGTAACTGCCTGCGCATGATTATAGGATCTCAGATATTAAAAAAAGGAAGAAAAAAAAAGTATGCCCTGAGATATTTGATATGGGAGTTTGAAATGACATGGCAAAACTTTGTAAACTTTATTTTTTCTGGAATTGATTTCATGTGGAATTTTAGGCAAAGTGCAAGTCATCCATTTAAAAAAATAAATTTTAGAGGGAAAACACATGCAGAGAAATATAGGTTTTATTTCTCTTTTTTTTTATTATTATTTTATTCTTTTTTTTCTCCCCTCTCCTCCCCTTCGTTGTGAAACAACTTGGAAAAGAGATAAATAACCTGGGATGTTCCAGTTTAGCTATGTTCTCTTTATCCTGACAGAAGTACACAAAGTAACAGTACGGAACGTCCAGCATTATCTGTATTCCTCTAAGGTAGAACAAAGAGAATTCTGATGAAATTAGAGGCAGAGCATTTTAGCCACAAAGTAGTTTACTAAATGTGATTAATAATTGGGATTTCTGACCTAAGAGATTACTGCTGGAAGGAAGCACCTGGATAGACTGCCCAAATCCAGCATACGGATTTGCCGTTCTGTCCTATACTATGCATGCTCGTAGCCTGACAAATGCCAGTTGGGATTTCATGGGTTTTCCTGCCCATCTCATCAGATGAGATCATTTGCAGAGAAAAATCACATGTCAGTTAAACTCACTGACTATATGAAGAGCAGTTAAAAGGAAAAAAAAAGTGAAAAACCTTTAGCAGTCTCTCATGTTTTATAAAGTGCAAACAGGCAGAAATTGATAGTGAGAACATGGCTGTACTGCAATGTTACGGTTGTCTGCTGCCGTGTTAGTATGCTAAAAAAAAGATCGTACTTCAGATATTGAGGCATCATGCTGTGTCACATCATGAGTGACTTAGAGGAGTTTATGCTGTGTTTTTCTAGACTGAAGAGTTATTTCTTTGTCTTAATAGTTGCTGTAATAAGAATGTTTTACAATGAGCAGAGGAAACCCTACCAAACAGTCCCAAAATACTTCAGGCAGCTGACAGAAGGCAGTGCTTTCTGCTATGAAGATGTGATGAATGCCTACATTTTCCTTCCTATCTCTGTCATTCTAAAGCTCACTTTCAGTTAGCTTTGGAGGCAATTTTATCTTTAAATATGAATCAGACAATGTTGCCAAGACAACCTCTCCTCAAGCTTTTCGTTTCACCCACTGCGTGTGCTGACCCTCAACCAAGTCTACTCCCAGAGTGATTGGTCACTTATTTTTCAAGTGGGATTTTATTTGATGAAGCAAAATATTCCCAGTACTTGATTTTCTTGGCTCCTCGGTGAATCACTCTAGCTAGTTTCACTTGCTCTGTCTGTAGGGCTGGAGGAAGCAGTTGGATTCCAGCATATGAGACAGAATACTTGGCTGAAGTTGCAGCTCTGCAGTCGATTACGGCTTTCCCAGCCAAGGCGTAGAGCGGGAGCGTACAGTCAGTGACACGCCGCCTTCTCCGCAGCGTGTTTTCCTCACAATGTTTTCTCCAGGATATTAATTCTCAAAGTAGTGATGCTGTATTTGAGGCTATTAGAATTCTACCTGCTTTGTACTCCCTGCTGATGTTGTCTTATTGCAAGGTGCCTTTTGTTAAACCAGAGGACTTTTGTCACTTGGCAGCTGCTCACGTGGTCTGTGAATTGGCTGCCGTGTTGCTGATGGGATGGGGAGCGGGACAGGAGGTTTAGTTGTTCGTCGTTGTTGGTACCTGCCATGAGAACTTGTCAAAAGATCTCTCTGTACAGGCTGTTCCTCGTAAGGAGAGTGACAGAGACTTATATTTAAATAAATATCGGCTTTGTTTGTCATACAATAATATTAAATGCCCTTTTCATTTCTTAGAACTTCAATGTATTTTGTGCCCCTTTTGTTCTTCTTCTCACTGCTTTGTCAACAGACTCCCTCTTTTCCCAGGCACTGCTCTGCACTGTCATTCTCTCAGCCTTATTAGATAATGATGGTATCATTCTGTCTTCAACGTTCCACAAAGTAGGCTCTTGCAAAGCGATGTTTTAATTAAGTATAGCAGTAGCAATGGCTCAGCTTCTATTACTAAAAAATGAAGGAATCTTGTGTGAAAGGTTTCTTTGCTCTTTTACTGCCACTGCAATTGAGTTTTCTCAAGAAACTCAGTAAGACTGGTGACAAGGTGATGACAGAGACACCATCAATAGTCAAGGCTGTAACAAAGGCAGGAGCAGGCAGCGCCACGTCTTTGGTAGAGATGTGCCAGTGGGCACCGTCCACAGGAAGGAGGGCTTAGCAGGGATCAGAAGAGCCACCCTGGTTCCTCCTGCTTGGGCGTTCAGTGGTTGAAATTTCAGATTGTTTACCGAGAAGCCGCTGAAAGGTGAGAAAGACAAGAATTCATCATCCTGACTGAGATGAGAGTTCATCCATTGACAGGCTTATCTGATCACTGGTGCTTTGAACAGTTTGTGTTTTTCACTGAGAGAAAAACAATTTCCCCATGAAGGATTATTTAATTTTTTATTACAAATATTCCCAAAGTTTCAGGGTGGTTTTTTAGATATTGCATCCCTTCTTTCCAGCAGAGAGGCACAGAGAGACATCTAAATCTCTGCTACATCTGTCTCCTAAAAGTCTCTTCCATTTTCTGAAAGGTTGGCTGCAGCTGAGGTGCTATGTTTCCAGTTTGCAGATTTAATGTAGCTTTCCTGTTGTAAGTGTGGAATCTGTTGATATTTAACAAGATCTGTATTGAAACCACAACATAAGTATGAATACTTATTATTCATTGTTTGCTATGCAAACTCTGAGGTTTTTACTCGGCTCTGTATGTCGTGGTTATTTGTGTGTGAGCGAGAGGGTTGTGGGAAACCCATCAACGTTGGCCTAGGTAGTGTGTAAAGAAAATGCAGATTATTTTGTGGACCACAAGATACTGTAGTGAAGGGGTTGTTCTAAATGCGATACGTTAAAAGTTATTTCAAGCCAGGATATAAATGACATTTCAGATTTTGAAAAGAATTATTGTCTGAACTGTCACTTGAAAGAGAAATTCTTTGTCTATTAGTTTTTTATGTTTCAACCTGTAAAAGACATCTATGGGATTTATTTTTAGTATATGAATAAACTTGATGGAATAAAGTGAAATGGCTAATAACCTTGGTCAGCCGTTAGCTGTTTGTCCCAGAGGTATTCTGCCCACGCGCTTTTTCTTGACACACTAAGTGAGTCCAGGTCTTGAATTTCTGCTTTATTTACTTTGAGGCATCTTTGTGACTTGCAAAATACAGCCTAAACAGTCACACAAGTGACTGCTACTGCTGCTGGAGTCCCAGTTGCCCCAGGAGGTAAACCTGTGCTTACCACTTGCTCACTGCCACCGTTACGTCTGTCTCGGCACACAGGAGTTTTTGTGCCTCTAAGTGTGTGCAAGTGTAAGTAACAGCAACTTGTGTGCCTAAAAGCTCTCGAGCTGGCTTGTGTCTTACTGGTTGTAATTAGTCTTTTGAAACAAGGGTTGAGCATAACTGCTTTGTTGAATTGACACCTGATGTACTGATAGACCCATACAGAACCTGACTGTAGAAATAGTCTCCAAGCTTTGTCTGTCTGGCTCCTCCACTATCATAATAAGTCAGTTTCCTCCACTTTCTTTGACAGCTATGGATTTCAGTGACTGGCAAACTCAAATTTCAGTTCTCCTTTGGAGAATACGGAAAACTTCTCAGTATTGCGGTGTAGCTGGACTCTAGAGGCTTTACCTGCTCTCTCACTTTGTCTCTTGCCCTTGTTTGTGGTTTTTTTTTTCTCATAGTAGGAAACTGAATTTGGAAACTATTGGAAATGCAAAGATGTGGCAACCAATTGTCTTGATGAGAAATGACAACAAAATATTTTAAACAATTTCTTTTCTCCTGTGGAGATTCAGCAATAGAGTGCTACTAAGAACATTATACCTTTTGATGACTTGATTAAAAGAAGAAGAGAAAAACATAATTTACTCACATTTCTTCTTACAGACAATAACAGACGTTTCCCACAGTTTGTCATGCTATTTTAAGAGTAAATATTTTTTAAAAAATAATGGCTGTGTAAACTATACAATCTAAAGTTTTGCTGCTGAGGAGTGTACAGAAAGAACTGTAGCTGTCTGAAATAGATGGATAATGTAAGAAAAACATGTCTACTGAAATGGACTGTGACCACCAGGGATTATCTTTGGAGCTTCTTTAGTAATTATTCTTTTTCCGGCTTTGTAGTTTAACCAAACCACAAGGAAAATTTGCTTTCCGAAACAATGTCAACCGATTGCTTTCATTCTTTAATGTTTGTAAAATACTTAAAGGATTAGTTTAACAGGACAACAGTAAGACAAACATCCTCTACTCCAGGAATTCATTCTAACCCAGTAGTCAGCAGCTCTCCAGGAAACTAGAAGACATAGGGTCAAATTATTTTAGGTGAAGGAGCACAGGAGGGCACTTTCTCAGCTGTATGGATAAGTGCTTTAACCAAAGGCTTACTGGGAGTGCTGCTGCCACATCTACTGCTGAAGAGTTGAGACTGCTTAGTAGCATGTAGGTAATGGACAGAAGGGAACTGATTGTGCCCTCTGTGCGAGGATGAGTTAAAGCGTGTAACACATCATAGTTAAATGTCTTCTGTAGAGTCCTGTGAGCTCTGCTCCCCATAGCTTCATTACAGAGAACAGAGAAGAAAAAAACTTACAGCTCTGAAATCAAATTCCTCCCTGAGGTTTCTCTAATCAGCCTGACAGCTTCTGAGTGCTGTGTTCAGAGGTCCCACTGAACTTGTTTATGCTTTCCTTCTAACTTCCATTGTCATCTGAAATATTCCCTATATATTCTGAAGATAAATATTAACTAAGTTTATAAGAGTTTCTGGGAGGCGATGAGACGTAACTATTTGTGTCACTGGCTAACATGCAAAATTATGTTCTTCAGTGGTAGTAATGGCTGTTTTATTCAGAGTTTCACTGCCTGATACCTAACATTATGAAGGTGCCCCAACTACATGGATTGTCATCTCCTAGTAGACAGCCCTTGTGAAATGGCCCCTGCTGTTCAGGTGAGCCCTGAGAATTCCACCAAATTCTTACTCCTTCTTATCATATCGTAATACTTGATGTGTTTAAATAAGCTCGTGCCATAAAATCATTTTGCACGTGTTGTATCACACTATCGCTCCTTGCTATATAACAAGACAAATGGATGTTAGCTAGTTTTGAACATTGCCGGGCAGCAGACATTGCTGGGCACTAGCCACAGAGCTGGTATGTAGGAGTCCTGCAATAATCCTTATGCGCCTTTGAAAAGTTATTTTTCCTTAGCAGTATTGGGCAGAATGGGAAAATGATGCTACTACACCTTAGATATCAGGAGAGTCAAAGAGCTCTTATCCTACAGACACTGAAAATTAATGGTTTGTATTTCTGTAAGCTTTGCAACTCATTTCTGTGATCATAGAAGTAGGATCAGTTTGAAAGATGAGGAGGAATGTTGATCATTGGATGTTACATGGTTTGTAGGAGGTAAAGATGTATCTCATGGCTAAAGACAATCATATGTTACATTCCGTGTTCGCATGGAAGGGAGAGCAAATTCAGAATAATTGATAACTTGGTGGCCTTTTACGATGGGGTGACAACATCGGTGGACAAGGGTCGACCAACGGATGTCATCTACTTGGACTTGTGCAAAGCTTTTGACACTGTCCCGCACGACATTCTTCTCTCTAAACTAGAGAGTCATGGGTTTGATGGATGGACCACTCGGTGGATAAGGAATTGGCTCAATGGCCGCACTCAGAGAGTAGTGGTCAACGGCTCAATGTCCAAGTGGAGACCGGTCACGAGTGGCGTCCCTCAGGGGTCCGTGTTGGGCCCGGCCCTCTTCAACATCTTTGTCGGTGACGTGGACAGTGGCATGGAGTGCACCCTCAGCAAGTTCGCCGATGACACCAAGCTGTGTGGTGCCGTCGACACGCTGGAAGGGAGGGATGCCATCCAGAGGGACCTCGACAGGCTGGAGAGGTGGGCCCGTACCAACCTCATGAAGTTTAACCAGGCCAAATGCAAGGTCCTACATCTGGGTCGTGGCAATCCCAGGCATAAATACAGACTGGGTGGTGAATGGATCGACAGCAGCCCTGAGGAGAAGGACTTGGGAGTACTGGTGGACGAGAAGCTCAATATGAGCCGGCAATGTGCTCTTGCGGCCCAGAAGGCCAACCGCGTCCTGGGCTGCATCAAGAGGAGCGTGGCCAGCAGGTCGAGGGAGGTGATTCTCCCCCTCTACTCTGCCCTCGTGAGACCTCACTTGGAGTACTGCGTCCAGTTCTGGAGTCCCCAACATAAGAAGGACATGGACCAGTTGGAGAGGGTCCAGAGGAGGGCCACGAAGATGATAAGAGGGCTGGAGCACCTTTCCTATGAGGACAGGCTGAAAGAGTTGGGGCTGTTCAGCCTGGAGAAGAGGAGGCTCCGGGGTGACCTTATAGCGGTCTTCCAGTACCTCAAGGGGGCCTACAGGAAAGATGGGGAGAGGCTGTTCAGGAGGGCCAGTTATGATAGGACAAGGGGTAACGGTTTTAAAATAGAGGGAGGTAGGTTCAGGTTGGATATTAGGAAAAAATTTTTTACCATGAGAGTGGTAGAACACTGGAACAGGTTGCCCAGAGAGGTGGTGGATGCTCCATCCCTGGAGACGTTCAAGGCCAGGTTGGACAAGGCCCTGAGCAACCTGATCTAGTTGGAGATATCCCTGTTCCTTGCAGGGGGGTTGGACTAGATGACCTTTGAAGGTCCCTTCCAGCCCTAACCATTCTATGATTCTATGATTCTATAAATTGTTTTGCAGCTAACTAGATCAGGTCAGAGCAACCATTTTTCCTGTCCTTTTCCTTTCCTTCATAGCTCAACTTATGAAAAGAAATAAATATTAGTCATCCTCTGCTTTGGAAAGAAATAATTATGTAGCATGTGTCACATGTCTACATCATTTATTACGATTACATTTCGAAGCCACACTTAATTTAAATGAGCTTTGGTTTCCTAGCCTTTCCATTGGCTTTAGCCTGCTAACGTGATGGCAGACCAATGAGTGGGCACTGGGGTTTTCTCATCTGCCTCACCGTACACCATGCCTGCAGACCTGGCAGCCATAAAGCTGAGCAAAACCCTTTTCTAAGTCTATGAAAGAAACTTCATATCGGTTCCATCTCAATATTTATTGTTGACAGAATAAATGTACTCTTTAACGCATTTAACTGTCTTGATATTTTTTCCGGTTTTTACAGCATTGGCATTCCTTCAGACCTAAGTGTGAGTGCAGAGACAAATTCATGTGATTTGCAAAAGAAAGTGTTGTATCTGGTCTTTCGTGCTAAAGCACGCAGAAAGTTGATATGTCACTATGAAATCTTAAGGAGAACAGAGGTTTTTGGTAGTGTTGCTTGATGTTTTCTGCAAACAGTCCACACATTTTCAGGGCGTTCTACAGCATGGCCTTTTTTTTTTCTTTTTTTTTTTTTTTAAATGCAACACATCTGTTTCCAGATGTAGGTTGCTCGGTTTGTCCAGGATGCCTCAGCATTTTTTTAGTCCAGGAACTACCACACCCAACACTGCATTTACGCAATTCAGCAGGCGCTCTTCCTTTTTTAATTCTTTATGCTTTTGTGCTCACCACCTACAGTTTCATCCACAAACTAGTTTATTTTTTTTTTTGGCCTGGAATCAAACTTTTTTCTTTCATCAAAACTCAGCCAGGTTCTCAACTTTTCATGCTTCAACTTCTGTAGGAGTCTTTAATACATTTGGTTTCCTCCCATGTGACCAGCATCATCGTGACTCAAACCCCTCCATTAGCTTTTGTCGTCTCTTATTCCTGAGACATACACTTGAAGCTTTAAGAGCAATTTCCCTTCACTCAAATACTCTTTGTGTAAAGCCTCCTTTTCACTTGAGTTTCCCCCTTGTTCCTCAGGGGGATTTACTGTTCCTCAGCCACCTCACCCATACATATCTTTTTACTTTTTTCCATGTCAATCCTTGTGTATAAGAGAAAAATTGTTCCAGTAGAGCTGTCGACCCATTTCTGTGTCCTTCGTCTAGTTGGTCCCCTATGACTTCTCTTGACTCACTGCTTGTGAGCCAGTTATGTCTGGGTGTGGAGATGAGATGCATTGTCCTTCCTTGCTTTGTTTCTCCAACTATTCCTTTCCTCTTAACTTTCCCCATTTCCACCATTTCTGAGGGAAAATCATGCGGGTAATTAAGCCCACAACATGGCCAACAGCATTAACTGTGCTTGTCTTTCATTTCCTAGACTGACAAGAAATTTAGGCCTGGAACCTGTAATTAATATATTGCTGGGGTAGTGGAAAACGTCCAGAATTCTGTGGCTGTCATTAGTGAAAGAGTATTTTCTCCCAATGTCCTGAGCTCCTTACTTTCTGTGGGGGGTGGTGATCCTGGGACACCACGCTGGGTGACTGGAAATGCTTTTGTATTACTTCTTTTGAAGAATGAAGGTGTCGAGAGGAGTAGCGTAATAATATTTCAGTCTTTTACGTTTGAGTAGCTTAGAAACTAAATTCTAATGCAATATTTGCATAAGTCATTCAGTACACAGAATTTTGTTTTAGACTTTTTAAGACATTAAAAATAACTTAAGCTGCAAATTTCAGTAAATCAATAATGTATATTAATCCTGATTCCTATGTAAATACAGACACTTAATTTAACTTTATTTCTTCAGAAAAAAATCACAAATTAAGTGGTTGGGTTGAGATCAGATCATACCAATGCATGCCAGAGAGCTTTCAGCTCAAGATATATGAGAGAAGTTGGGATAGTTATTGGTCATTTTTTTTCCATGTTCAGTGTTAATTTCTATTAATGTAACACTTCTCTACAATGTAACTACTAATAAAAATCCATGAAAATATACTCTCATCTGTGATAAATACAGAGCACAGTAAAATTTATCAAAACCAAAACTATGAAAGGTAGTGAAGAAATCAAAGTTTAATTTAAGTACGGAAACAGGTTTCTCAGAGTTGTGTTCAATCTGTGATGAGCCTATCGCACGGAAAGCACGCTTTCTGGTGTGGGGCATTTTGTCTTTTTCAAGTAAATCTCATGCATCATATGGCACAGCTTCAAACGTCTGTTCCTTTCCTTAGATGTTTTGAAATATTCCAGATTCACTTCTCCCAGGTAATTTCTGACCGTAATGGCGAGTTTCTGTTAATGCTGACATCTGTGTAATTTAGCTATTGACTAAGTCGACATTATATTAGCATCATGGTAAAAATACAGCCCAGAACTATTTTTTTTTTTTTCCTGTGAAGATGAGCATTAATTTACAGAAAAGAGAGTGGGAACTTTTGGCATCCTGAGAAGTCGTGTTCTAGAATCTAAATTTCTCAGATTTCTTCTCCCTGCCTCTTTAACATATTACTGTTCTCCAAATAAGAAAATGAATGCTATGGATCTGTCCCCACAATGGCTTGGTAATAAAAACTGTTTGATGCTTCACAGAAGAACTGTCACTGGGCATGCAGTCTGACTTCTTGGATATCACAGCTCATACGTTATGCCTGCATGCTTTATGATTGGCACAAAGACTTCAGTAAAATGAAAACAAACAAAAAAAAAAAAGAAGAAAGAAAAATTAATTCCTCAAGTTAGAAACTGTTAGGAGCAAAGGACAGGAGTGCTACCAGTGTCTGAGGGTCCTTACCTTGTCAAGGAATTGATATGGTAAGATACACCAGATCCTTTGAGCAGGTAAATTACTTTTCATTGTAGGAAGAGAAAGCAAAAAACCCCAGTGTGTTTTTCACCAAGTGCAGAATTCCTTCCTACCCTCAGATCAGGGTGACTCTGAGCATGAGTCAACTGAGCCAGTCTGGCAGCTATGAGTGAGGATTTTTGTAATGTCACAGGGCTGTGATCCATATCATGCAGTTCTTCCACCGCTGAACTTAAATGCTACAGAGAAGGGCAGAAAAAATAGATTTTACTTAGTGTAGGAAAGCAAAGGCTTCCTGGCTCACTTCAGTGCCATGCTCAATCCCTAAAGTGCTCAGAAGGTGTTGAGGGTAATGCAGAAATTTCTGCCTTCTCCAAGGCCTGGGAAAGGAGAAGCTAAAAGAGTTCATAGCTTCATAGCTTGTCAGTTTGAAAGATCAATCATCATGAACCACAGACAGACATTTTCTCCCAGAAGTTAGACTTTCTTTTAGGCAGACTTGTAGGGCGTGAGATGCCCCGGGGTATGAGACATCAGCATGCGACTTGCAGGTATGAGTCAGGACCTGTGGGAAACGGATTTCTCCTTGAGTGGCAGATGGATGTCAGGTGAGGAATACTCCAGGGCATCAAAACCAGTGCTTGATGCCTGTATTTAGGCAGCCAGATCCCATCCCATCCCATCCTTCCCCCACCCCGCCCTTCATCAGGCTCCAAACAGTGCAAAGTCTGTCATTTTTCTTAGCAAACTGTTCTAGTGTTTCCTTATTCTCTTTGCTACCTAATTGTATATTAATTCATCATTCAACTCGCCAAATTTTGACTTCCAGCTGTTTGATCGTCTGTGTTTATCAATCATGTTGAAAGACTTCTTCTACAGCATACATTTTGGCTTGGTGCTTGGCCATGTCTTTAAAGCAGTGGGGCCACTGTTTTAGCTTTGCCTTTGGGCATGCTTTGTTGCAGATGCCTCTTGGGTCTGTTCTGCTGCCTCTTTGTTTTCAGCAAAACCTCACTCTTCTTTCTCAATTGTCAGGTCACCATTACCTTTCTGGCATCAGCCTTATTTTGAGGCTCCTATTTTTGAAATGCCCTTGCAAATCACGAGAAAGAGTTGGTAACATTTCCTTTCACTGATCAGCAGGTGAGGGCTGGTTGGTCCCTTTGAAGCTCTAGGTCTAGAGCAGATGTCTCTTACAGCGTGTATGTCAGATACGCAGATATTTTGGTGCCAGAGTGTTCAGTGTATGTAAGGCTTCCCATCCTGCTGTATCCCCATGTAATTTCCTTACAGGAGTTGCTACCCTGCAAGAGGAGGCTTTCCAGGCAGACATTCCTGTGTTTTCCACCTTCCTTCAGCATCTGCATGTTCCACTTTTTTCTGTTTCCTGGCAAAAATCACAAGCTTTCACTGATCCCCATTAGTACACAGCTCCAGCCATTCCTGACCTTGAAGAGGGCTTTTCAAGCCCTTGCTGTCCAGCCCCGACAGATCGATGTCACTGGTACACGGTCAGGAGGCTGCCTTGAAATTCATTTTTATTCCAAAGCTATTGTTTGCCATCACTTCACCACTCAGGGTCTCAAACTAAACATGGCTTTGAACCAGCTGCTCCGCTTCACCGCTGACCTGGCCTGCTGACCTCTCCTATCTGCATATGTTTTTCACGTTGTTTTTTCAGCCAGTGTTACTGCCCGTGCCCCTCTGCCTGTGAGACTAATGGTAATTCTACTGCAAGTCCCTGCTGCTTTGGGGGTAGTTCTCATTTAGGCACTGACTTCAGCATTTTGGTTGTAAGACCACCTCCACCAAATTTGGACTACAGCAGTACCATGGTCACTAAAGTAAAGATTTTTGGGTCGTCTTAGGTACCATTTTAGTTTGTTTGTTTTCTTGTTTATTATTACATTGCCCCATGCTTGCATTTTCATATGCCTAATTCTACAGCCACTTCAGAGAAGTCACAAAAAGAAGCAAATTATCTCTAATTAGGCACCAAAAAAAAAGAAAAAAATCTGCACTGCGTTTCTGATCTTTTTGATACTTCAGCAACGAAATAGAATTTCTATTACTCTCACAGTTTGAATTGAATGAGAGAAAAGTCCTTTACTTGCTATTCAAAATTCTGGTATTGGGCACCACTTCATGATATTTGGGACAAGTGGGATCAAGTACTATCAAGTCAAGTGTGCTGTTTTCCTGGTATGTAAAAAATGTATTTCAAAAAAGACCTTGGTGCATGAAATATGCTTCACCAAAATCCTTTTCTTTTTCTAACAATTGCATGGCAGTGCTGCTCGCTCTTTAATCCTCATTTTTAACTTGGTATTATTCAGATGTATTTCCCTTTTTCCTCCAGCCACAGAGTAAAGGTAAGAAAAGAGTTGGAGACTTTACAGTTTTATTAGCTGTCTCTGAATACCTTTGCAAAACAGGCAGAGGTATTGTCTCTAGTCATTCAGCTCCAAGAACTGCCAGCTTCATGTATTTTCATGAGTTTTGCAATAAAAACAATCTATTAATAATGTTTTAAACATTTCCTATTGTTTTTATGTTATTAGAATTGTCCCTATGGCTAAGCATAAGACACTCCTTGATCTGCGTTTCGTGGGAGGTAGAAGTTTTAACAAAATTGCAGGAGATTCTTCATTGCACCAAGCTATGAAATCAGGAGGGAATAGATAAAGCTGCACGCACTTACACAAATTTCCAGGCAAGATGTCAGTCCACTTACTCTCATCAGAGAGCTGAATCTGTCCTCCTCTCTGGGAGTAATCAGAGCATCTGCCTGAGGCTATTCCACCCATGGTAAAACACCCAAGGAGGTTCTCCTTGACCTCTGAATGTCTCAAAGGTAGCACTATCGCTTGCCTCCCTAGCGACTTTTGAATTTCTCTCTTGTTATTTATCCCTCGAATTTAGCTCCTTTCCTTCTTGTCTTTGGGGAATATATTAAAATAGAAGTGGCTTTCTTTTCTGTAACAGTCTCACGTGTTATGGATTGAACTTTAAAAATATATTATAATTGAGGTATTGAAAAGAAAATTTTCTGCATGTCAGGCATCCTCAGTGGAGCCTTTCCTCTTTCTCCAGATTAAAAAAGCAACAACATAAACAACTCAAAGTTGTCTGTATTATCAGAATGGGATACCTACAACAGCTCGTGAAGGGCGACTGGAAAAGTGGAGCAGAAAACAGCTGTTCCCTCTGCTACTGCCAGGCAAATGAGCTGCGATATATGCAGAAAAGAGCTGCTGAACCCTTAGAAATCCTACAGGACTTTCTCCTGTGGCTCCCTACTCCTGGGAAAAGGTTGCCCTGAAAGATTTTCAATTGGGAGCAGAGATTCTTCTTGAATGCTATAGTGCACCCACGGTACCTACCAACTGCCTCTTTGAGGAACAGATGAAATTGTCCATTTGCCAACACCTAAATACCCCAGTTTGCGCTTACTGTCTTGACATGTTCAGGTTGGCCCCTTGATCAGTCTGTGAAACTCTGGAAAGAGCAGACTGAGATGGTGTGTTTCAGAAAAATCTGCTTCTCGGTAGAAAATGCTTATTTTTGCTCTGGAAATACACTCCACAAGCCAAGAGGATTTGAGGCAGGGTGGACTACGCACAAGGCAGGCTGAATACTAACAGTTCAGATGCGGTGTTGAAGGAGTGTTACCTGTCCTGTGGACGAGGTAGTTGTTAACTAAAATTTCTTTTTTTTTTTTTTTTAATTTATGTCAGTCATAGCATTGCCATCTGCCCCTGCTTTGGTATGTCGCTGCGGTGGTATTCTTATGGTGCTCAGCACTTTGCCAGGGCTTCACAACCAGGTGCGTGTGATGTGTACAGAAGCCATATCTTTCCTTGTGTTAGTACATGGTGTGGTAACATTGCCTGGGAACTGTGGGGAAAGAAGTGGTTCTTCTTTCTTCCTGGGATATTCCTGGCTGAGTGGTGTGTGGGTGGCTCAGTGAAACTCTTGTTGTTCAAACGTAAATCTCTTTTCCGTTCCTGTGTCTGGCTTGTGTAAATTGCAGAAATCTATTCACGTTTAGCGGGGAAATTTGCACTTATCGTAAACTTCTCTGAAGGAACGTTTCACAGTCTTAGGCCAACGTATAAGAAAGCTCTGTCTCTTTCTTGCATGAGTTTCACCTTCCAGAATGACAGTTTCATATGCCTGAGGGGGATGTACCTGTCCAGACCATCATCATCAGGAGGCAGATAGCCTCTCGGGCAACTGTTGGTGGTTCCATTGTACACTATGATCTTTGCACCCTCGTTGAGGCTTTGGTACTTTGAGTTTTTAAACCACAGCCTTTAAATGTCACTTGACTGCTTTTGGTGAAAATCCCTGATTTTTTCACTTTAAGAATAAAGATGTAATCCAAAACTGGTTACTTCTTCACATTCTGTTGTGGTTAATTCAGTTCACCCGGGATTCTGTATGTCTATGTGTGTATGCACACCCAAGCAGATGTCTATGAATGACTGCGGTGTTAGCAATGCCCTGTGTTTTGGTGAAAGTAATTCAGTTATCCAAAAGAAATTAAGTCACTTCTCATGCATGTGGTTTGTCATTCCAGGAGATGAAATGTATGTATCTTTAGGTGATCCAAGTTTAATTGATCTATCCTTGAGGAAAAGCACTGGTGTCACACTGAGGCTATGTTCTCTTTTTGAAACCTTAATTTCCGTGCAGCATAGTTTGTCTAAATCCAATCATAGGAAAAACTACTCCTACGTTACTAGCAGGAAATGTGCGTAATCAGATTGATTACCACCTGGGGTTATACATGTATGTATGAAATATACACAAATATAATCTATACAGTCGTTTTATTTGCCACCTGCCAAAAATGTAAATGCCTGTGCTGCCAATACGTTAGCGTTGAAATGGACAATTCTTTCCCGAGGTACCGCATTGTGAAATGACTATTTGGGGTCGTTACTTTGTTTAGTTTTATTGTTGCTGGTTTAGCTTACAAAAACGTGGATGGACTCTCTTTTCTTTTTTACAGTGTGCTTCAAGCAATGCTGGTTTTCTTTTAGCTAAAAATATTTCTGTATGAAATGTCACATCTATAATATCCATTACTAACCTCTAAGGAAGCCTGAACTTTTGTATAAGAAATGAACAGGGTCACTAGAACCATGTTTTCTTTGCCTACCCCGTCACACATCAACTACCAGAATTTCCAAAGAGCCTCCGGACTGCTGCAGGCCAGCAATACATTCCCCAAAAGAAGGAAGTCAGTGCAGCAAAGGCACTTTTTTTTTTTGCCTCTGGAGAAGAACAAACAGAACCTTTGGGCGCTTAAGTTCCTGTTACCTGGAGCTGTGAAATAAAACCTAATGGTTTAGAAATTGCTTTGGCTGGAGTCTCATCAAGAGGAAGTACTTTTACTTTTAAACCGTAATCTGAGTTTTGTGGATATGTTTATAAACATTATTTGTTTGTTTTTTTTTTTCTTTTAATTAGTCTGCTGGAATACAAAGCTGGAAGAATCAATGTCATTTTGGTTTCTTGTTGACTATGCTATTGTGAGTGGGATTTGGTTTTAGTTCTTTTTAATAGAAAGAAGGAGCAACGGAAGAAGTAGAAATTGATTTGGCTTAAAGTAAGGCTGGGATTTCTTGCAAATTGAGCTTGATAGTGAGAGAATACATTCTGCTCATTAACATGACCTGAGTCCAAGTAATGATTTGATGCTGCAGTATAAGCAGCAGAACACTGTGTATTTTATACCTTCATGATCATTAAAAATAGGAATTTATGGCAGAAGAACATTAGTAGTCTTTTTTTTTTTGTAATTATTATTGGTGTCTATTATGTCACACTGTATTTTAGAACACTCTTCTATTACTTTTAAGGTGCCAAACTGAAAGCCTACTCTTCTTCCATGATTTTGCGCTTCTGATTCTGTTTCATCAGTGGAAAGTGATTAGTAGTGTCATGGAATTTGCACATCATTAGTTTAGGGCGCATTTTTAGTACATTATAGTTTCAACTTGGGATCACTGCTTTTCCTGGACTACCAGGCTCTATAGATCTAGTAAACTGTAATTTATGCATTCATACTTTGAAATTAGTTTGTAATACTTCCACTGTAATGTAGTTCTATGGTTTGGGGGGGAGGGGAGGTTGCTGTTATTAAATGAATAATTTAATGGAAAGAATTTTTCATATTTTTTTCATGCACAATGCACGAAACAGTTGTATTGTTCTCAAATGCACTGTTTCAATAGATATGAGATGAGACAAAAGTTTTTCCTTGTCCATTCTCAAAAGACAGATTGCTGTACTTTTCTATGCCAACAATAGCTTCCTCTCTGCCAAGCTTCATACAGTACAGGAGAAAATATTAGAGCACAAGATCTAAAATATTCCCTGAGACTTCTAGATGTCCCGGGGCTGTCCCCTGTAGAATAAAAACGCATTTGCCTTGGTTGTCATTGCTGTAAATTCAGCGGAGACTGGCGGCTGTACTTGATACCAGTTCAGGAAGGTCTTGAATAATCACAGTTATCGTCACTGAATACATCCTCTCCATAATCAGAAGCCATTTCTGCATCAGAGTACCTCACTGACCAGCGTAGTATGCAATCTGCTCATTCCAGTTTTAGTGTGTTTCTAAACCGTGCTTTTAGCTGTGTGTTTCTGTTGACACCCGTGGAATTGGTGCCATGACAAGATAAGTTTATTCTAAAGGCCATCGACTCTGTTTTCAATGAAAATTAATAAAGAATTGTTCTGTATGTAGTTGTACTCACAGACTTCATCAAGAGGAAGACCAAGGACTGCCCTATCTGAGACTGTGTTTAGCCACAGGAGACAAGAACGCAATTGGATGGGTGTGCTGGTTTTGGCTGGGATAGTTAGTGTTGTTCCTAGTAGCTGGTGTGGGGCTCTGGTTTGGATTTGTGCTGGAAACAGTGTTGATAACACAGGGATGTTTTCGTTACTGCTGAGCAGTGATCACACCGTCAAGGCCGTTTCTGCTCCTCACCCCACCCCACCCCACCAGCGAGCAGGCTAGGGGTGCACATCAAGTTGGGAGAGGACACAGCTGGGACAGCTGAGCTCAGCTGACCAAAGGGATGTTCCGTACCATATGACGTCATGCTCAGCACATAAAGCTGGGGGAAGAAGAAGGGAGGGAGGGATATTCAGAGTGATGGTGTTTGTCTTCCCAAGTAACCATTATGTGTGATGAGGGAGACCTGCTTTCCTGGAGATAGCTGATCGCCTGCCTGCTGATGGGAACAAGTGAAGGAATTCCCTGTTTTTCTTTGCGTGTGTGAGCGGCTTGTGTTTTGCCTATTAAACTGTCTTTAAAAAGGGTAAAAGGGTTTTCTCCCTTTTACTCTTCTGGTTCTGTCCCCTGTCCCAACAGGGGGGGAATGAGCAAGTGGCTGGGTGAGGTTTAGTAGCCAGCTGGGGTTTAAAGCATGACAATGGGTGAGGCTCACTGACAAGTTATAAGGAGGAAGTCACAGGGCTGGATGTGATAAAAACATAGTTTGAGTGAGAGAATGAGATACAAATGGAAAGTGGGGAAACTTGTTTTTTTGTATTTCCTCAGTCGTGACTTTCTTCTGGTTATCTGTGTTGGGAGCCTTAAGTTGTCCGGTTTCTTTTCTTACTCATAAGGAACTCAGTGCGGTTCTACTGGCATTTAGATGAGAGAGACAGAGTCTGGTAGCCTCATGATTGCACATCGTGCAGCTCTTGAAGAGTTTTCTGGAGGAAACTGCTAATTCAGGACTTCTGATACATATGCTAGTGATTTTGCATGTTTGTTTGCTTGTTTGAAATAAATCACCTGTTCACTTCTCATTAAAAAAAAGAAAAAAAGCTGAGTTTAATTAGGCACACCTCCTTCTGTAAAAGAGCCATAATGATGCTGTTCAAGTTGATAAAGAGAAAGGCTGCATTAAAATCAGAGCTATTCAAGTATTGTTGCCAGGCACTTACTCTTTCTGTTTTGCAGATATTCACGTACTATTTGCACTTAACTGACAAGTAAGCTCGTCTTTACTCCTTCCCTGTATTAAGGAACAGCTTTGTAGTTACGTATGACATATTTATCTCTCCTTGTCCAGTGTTTGTCCTGCTTTATGTTAGGTGTGAGAGGCATGGAATTACAGACTGTGTTTGGCTCTGTAGAGGGTCCGGTAGCACCAAATGGCAAGTTGCTGTGAAGTGGGCTTGACTGCCGTGTTAATGTGCTTGTCTTGCCCTTGGCAGTAGGAGGGGAGGTGGCCAGGCTCTTAGCTCAGATGCCTCAGGCTAAGCCCCTACAGGAACCTGAGGTGGACCTGGGCTTTTCTCCTGTTAGCTCCTATCAGACTGCAAAGCAAGATTATTCTCTCCGCATTCCTGCTTCAAAAAGGAATTTGAATATTTTTTCTCTCCCTCTGTGTGAGCAATAAAGTGTGGAACAAGAAGCAGAAGGGAGTTTACCAGCTTATTGTGCCTGTTCTTTCCCAGCTAGAGGGTATGCGAGATCAACTGGGATTGGTGTGCCAGACTTGCCTGTATCTACCTATGTGCATGTACATACACACACACCATTTCAGTAATGAAGAAAGCCACTGATAACTGTGATTTAAAAATGTATGATGATAACATTTGAAATTAAATTCAAAGTAGCTACTGGAAAAATGATTTCTGTTAATTTATAATCTTAATGCCTAATCCTAGTTTCTTTGAACCGATCAGAGTCTTTTTGTCACCTTAATGCCACCAGCATAGTAGAAATATAAACAGTTGAACTAGACACAAACTCACAAAAAGTAAAATCAAGATCGTAAGAACTGTACTTTATATAAGACTGCCATACACGGTAACGTGTGTCCTGACCTCAAGCTAGTACTCACTCAGTAGCCTGTTTTTCAGTTGGATGCTCAAACATAGAAACCAAAGAATCAGTCATCCTTGTAATTCGCCTTCTTTGGTGTTTAAGAGCCAGCAGAGAAAGGACTGTTATTTTTATAGGCAGAGCACTAGTTCTGCTATGTTAAGGTTGTGAACTCTCTTCTGTTTAAACATTGACTGTCTTCTTTGTACTTTAAAATACTTGTGCTTATACAGATTGCCTTCCAATTGAATGTCTCATGGCTGTGTTGAACAGAGTTATTCAGTTTTGAGGGTCATTAGAAACAGGGTTTGGGTTTTTTTTCTTCCTTTTTTTCAGTCTGATTGGAAAGGATACTAAGGAAGTTGTTTCTGTTATGGAAAGAACATCACATCATTTTTCTCACTCTGAGTCTCCAGTGCTTCACCTCTATTTGGTCTTATTTCTGTCTGCAAAAATGTGCAGTTGGTAAAGCTGGCATTAGATGGATGTTTGTTTTTACTGGCAGTGTGTACATATCAAAAGGTTTTGCTGCAGAGAAGATCCCAGAGGTCTCATGATGATCCAAACAAGGCTGGAAATTGTACATATTTTCCTTGGAGAATGAAACTCCCTTCTCTGTCTAAGCACAGTTGACATAAGGAGCTTTTCTGGTGGGAATCCGGCATTGCAACTTCCGTTTTGGAGTGGGAGATTGTCAGGGGCTTCATTCAAATAAAATCATTGTGAAGTAAAGTTAACGTGTTTATCACAAACGTTAAAAAAGGAGCCGTACAGCTCAAGTTCTGCTAGAAAGATTGGGATGGTTTCTCTCCTGCTAGAACCTGATCAACAGTCTTCCACATTTCAGAAATTCCAGAGAAACAATTACTAAAGATAATCGACTCTCAGTGAGATAGCTGTCAAAAAACACAGGAATAATAATCTCAATCCTGTGAGAGCTGTCCCCAGAAAGCAGATGGGCACTTTTTTTCTAAGAAGAGCAACTTTCCTTTTCATGTTTGAGAGGTTTCTGTTGCTTTTTCCTGTAATGGCCTTGCCATCCTTCTACTGCAACAGATTCCTTATTTCGTTCTCTTCGCGTTCTCTATCAGTAGATTAATGTGTGTATGGTTACTAGATAAATGCTTCAAATCCCCTGCTGTTCTTCAGAAATAGAAGTCGCATCCTGAAATCTGATTACTTATTGAACTAGCTGTTCTGGAGCTGATGCTTTGGAAAAAGTATTTTCAGGCCTCTCTGGTTTTCCTGGCTGTTATCACATTGAGTAACAAACATAACACTTTCAAGGTGACCAGCATTTTCCAAGTCTCTGGTTTGTTTTTCCAAGTATCAGAATTCTGTGGATACCTTTTGGGTAATGCAGGTGTCTTTGTGACAGAAGGATGATAGTTACTTTTGTGTGCTCTATACCTGGTTCAGCCAGCCTAGGCAATACATCCCACAGCCTACTGTGTCTTCTACATTTAGGGTCTCTGTGACCAATAAAGCACCAGACACGTCTCCTGTATTCATAATGATGCCAGTGAATTTACAGAATCATTTTTCCTCAAGACGTATTTGATAAAGAAACAGTAGATATTACAGACAATCTAGAAGTGTAACATTACTTCACTAATAAAGTTAGAAGCAGCTAAATCCTCTGAAGCAGTCATCTCTTGCTCTGAATTAACCTCAAGGAGGAGAGTTAAAACAAATCTAGTAGTAATGGTAGTAGTAGCAGCATTACAGCACAAAATCATGTGCATCTGTGTACACAGCTGTTAGAAATGCGTAAGAACACTTGGGACAGAGTACACTGCGCAGGTGATTCACTGCATTGTGGTCTGAGTAAGCTGGCACTGAGCTTTCAGGAGTGCTTGTTCTATACTCAGTGCCCTACTGATGTTTGTAGCATCTTTTTTTCACAAATTGAAGATCCAGCATGTATGTCGACAACAATACTGGAAAGCAGATACCCTGAACTCATCTGCCATCATATCAGACTGTCACTGTTTGGGGATTTATTAGGAAATATTAATAATGGAAACATACTTGAAGACTTGAAAATAGAAGTTCTGATTGCCGTAGATAGCACAGTGTACACGTAGTGTACAATGCAGTTCAGAGGCTGCTCACTTTATTGTTGTTGAAGAAAGAAAAATCAACTAGCACACAGATGCAATTTTTCATCATTCGTACAAGCACTAGACACATCTGATTTCTTCTAGAAAAGACGGAAAGATTGTCTTGTGCACCTATTGCACCTTCATCAATAATGGGATTATAATCATCTCCATTGCTCTTGTAGAGAAAAGCAGATGGTAAAACGTTACTTCAGAGTGTTTTGAGGAACACAGAATTTTGCTTTAAGGTTATTAATACTTCTACTTCAGTGTTCTATAGATGACTCTAAGAATATCCTCAGGATCCCTAATGCTAATATAGAAACAACAGGGAAAAGATTATATTCTCACGTTTGCATTGCAAATTGGTAATAGAGGTTAAGTCCATTTAAGCTGTCACTGGCTGACTAAAAAGTTCTTCAGTTCAGCTTTCCAGGGCAATGTAGGTCAAAATGGAGTGTTCGTAGCTGAATTAAGTCTTGTTGTAATAAGAAAAGAGATTTGTTTTGTGGGAGATTTGGTAAAAAGTTAATAGTGAATTTACTACTTCCCATAATCAAAAAGAAACATAGTGGTAATTTTTAGCTTTTTTTAAAAACTTCTTTCAAGGTACACCAATGGAAAAATGTATGCTGAATAGAAATTCTACACAACTGTTGTTACTTGTTAGAGGAATATGTTCAAAATAATAACAGCTTGCCAAAGAGCAACTTGAGAGGTGATTTTACATTTTTGTGCAGCTAATTATGCACAGAAGAGAAGCAATAGTGCTGAGGTTTTCCAGACGGCTGACAAACCTAGAGAAAAATTCAGTTGCTGAAATTGGCAATAAAGATGAATTCAATAATCAAGGAAGTGATAATATGCTACAGTGAGGATGATTAAAGACTGAATTTCCAGAGGTGGTGATATTGTTACCATTTGGGCCTTTAAAACAAGGTTTAGTTATCATTATGAAATACATCTTGTGTCCTAAATTTTAGAGGCTTTCCGCAGTCGTACTTTGCAGGTGTCCACGGTGGTCCCTGCTGAGCTCGGTGCTGCTTGGTTAATGCAAGTTGCCATTGCAACGCTCTTCCTTTGGGAGTCTTGAGGAGAGCAGGATTAATTCTCTGGCCCTCGGGAACATCCTACTTGCCTTGAGGCAATTATGGTATTTCAGTGTTGTGCCTGATGGGTTTCACCGTACTCTTATAGGATCTGAAATGGGTTTTTTTTCCTCTTTGTGGCTAATTAGCAAAGTGTGTTGGGCCCAGGGAGATGTTTGTTTGGGGGTTTTTGCCTGACAGGTTATGCGTATTTTGATGTCACTGAAGCATTAGTAGCTTTCTTGAGCTGGTGAAAAAGCAGAATTTGGTGGACTGAGAACCTGAAGTGATACAGAAAAGCTTCTTCAGTAGTTGGCAGAGAGCTACTGAAAAGAGCTACAATAATACTTTGAAAGTGTAGGAACAGTGTGAAGAATCATAAAATCATCTGACGGGTCCACTTGTTAACAAAACTCCTGGTAACAACTAATAAATTGAAGAGTGAAAAAGCAAAACAAAGCTCCTGTTGTCACCTCTCATTCATAGAGTTCAGATTTAATCTTATGCATTGACTGAGATTTCCACGAAGTAGATATTGTAGTAAACCATTAAATATTTCTTGATTTTTCTATCAAAACAGCAGAAATCTTATTTCTTGTGAGTCTGTCACATATAAATTGGAGCATTTGAACAGAGATTGAATCTGGTACAACATACTCGTAAGGAACCGTGTCTGTCTTGATTCAATAGTGTATTCCCAAATTGGACAAGTAGCACTGTCCGGGTTTCAGAATGTGATTTGACAAAATTCCATGGCTTGTCAAAGAATATTTGAAGAATTTGCTCTGTTGTTGGCTGTGGTTCTTCCTCCACCCCATAAATTAATGAACTAATTCCACAGAAAATACATATAGGCATCTCTTCCCTTCCCTTTCTTTTCACTAATCTATTTATGAAAGTCATAGTGAGGCTCCCCGGGAGCCAGCTTACACTCTGAGGATGCAGACTTTGGGCACTGTAGAATCCCTTTTGGCTGCTTGCAGCCAAATAAACTGTTTGCATGGACTGGATTAAGGAAGTTCTAGGTTAGGGTTCCTGCATCCGATATTTACTGTGAGATGATAGTGATATTATTAGGTTATGTAGAACATTCAGGTATACATTAATACCAAAAGAGAGAATCATTTATAGAAAGGAGACAAGTGTCTAAAACAGTACTTTGCTTGATACTTGTGTGCCTGAAAACAGGTAAAATTTTATAGTTTCTGGATTATAAGAAACAACAACAACAACAACAACAACAAAAAATCTATCCTTAGCTAATTTGCATTAATGCAGAATCTGTCATCTCTTCGATTAGAGGGCAAACAGCTCTGTTGTAAAGGCTTTGGGAATACATTTGGAATTGTTCTTGTTATACAGAAATGCTATAGCCTTCCTTTCTGGATAATACTTTTGTAACTCATGACTGTAACTTATGCAAGATCTAGTTAATAAATTCAAAGTAATTATATTAATTAGGTCATAGACAGTTTGATCATGGACAGTATCAAAATGATTCTACAATACCAGAAAGCAAACTTTATTTTAGTTATTAATCACTTCATTCATACATTTTATTTCTACAAAAGTGAGATTTGGAAGAATATTCATTAACTGTGAGTCATGGCACAATGGAATAATACCAGAGTCTGTGGAATCCCTGAGAAATTATTGAGCAAAATTGCTGAACTAACTAAGTGCAACTGCACATTTGAGAGGAGATAAATTCAGTGTCAGCTACTATTGAATCTATTTCCATAAATTAGATACCACTTCTTTTCACTTGTCTTTTTACAAATATTTAAGTAAAAATACAGTTCTAGACCTCATAATATTTTACCTAATGCTTGCAATTTTCTCTGCATAATTTACATGAGTAAATGGATTTTCCTTTTTTCATGATTTTATAAAATATATAAGAGAAAGACTTTATTTGGCAAATTCTATACTTGAGCAAGAAAATAAAGGTGAAATTTAAAAAATCATATATCCTATAAAAATGGAGGGAAGATATATTTTCCACACATGTGAAAAAAAAAAAATACAAAGGAAGATTCAGTGCTGTTTCTTTAATTCAATCTAAAGGTAGTGAAATCACAACAAAAGAAGCTACTGTAGAGACAGAAGAAAATGTGTCATGTTACTGATGGATTGTAATGTGTGCGATGTAATTGGAGATGCCAGGGGAATATCAGAAATCCAGGAAAGCTTTTCAAGAGGCCTAAGCACTGTTTGGCAGTTAAAATAAGTTAATGGTCATCTGACCAAAGGTGGGAAGTTACGAAGCTAGTTACAAATGATCTGCTGGGGAGGCTGTCCATGGTGTGCACAAGGTTTTTGTGAACTTAAAGAACAGAAAATGATGCGATGTCTGTAATCAAGGTAAAAGAAGGAAGAAAAAAAAAATATTGTAAATTAGTTTTCTCTGGAGTACAACATGTTTGGGAAAGGTATTATTTATAAAGCCAAGTATGATAGCTACAGTTCAATCTGCAGGAATTGAGGTATTCAAGGCCTGATCCAATACCCATTTCTAGTCAACAGAAGGATGTTTGCTGACTCCAGTGCACTCTGGAGGAGATTCTTAAAACGTTTGTCTTCGCTTAAGCTGTCCTGCTTAGGCCAGGTTGACCTCCTTTTGCTTGAAACAGTCAGGCTTATGGAGGATGAAGACTGATGGATATTGAGAATAATCCAGCAAACACTTAGCTGGGGAATTAAGGCTTTTGAGGTGACTGTGAAAGCCAGCCATCGACAGAAATGAAAAATGTAATTTGTTTTTCTTGCACATGCCGAACGAGTGCCAAAATGAGTGATTCACTGTCTTAAATTTTGAATTAACAGAATCTGTCCTTTTTGGAAAGCAGCTTATATCAAGCCTGCAGTTTTGTGACAGAGTTCTGCAGTGTCCTCCAAGCTTTTGTGATCCTGCTAAGTCCTGATGGTAAAACTAGAGAATGATATCATTTATATACTAGAGCAGGCTGCTCATCCAGAATGTCAATATGAACAAAATTTCAATTCTTAAAACATATTCTTTGCCTAAATGCCTGTATTTTCTATGCTGGATCCCCTCCTTGCTCTGCCTTTAGAAATTTACACCCGGAAATCAGAAGAAATGCAGCTGCATCTTTCTAGTTGAGGTCACTACAGCACAGGGAGGATGGATATAACTATGAAGACAGATCAATAAGAATGGAACGGATCATTCTGATTTCTGTTCCATCCAAGCTTGGTGCCAACCATCCTATTTAACTTCATAAAACTCATGAAAGTGTATTAATAACAAGACAAGGAAAAAACTTTCATTTCCCTCTGTGACTGTGAGCTAATTACCAAGCCTCTACCAGTTTAAACGTTTTCTTATCCAGAAAGCAGCTTTCCTCTGCTAAAGAAAAATGATTAAAGAATAGACCAAAGTTCCTGTTTATTTTCTTCTCTGTAAGGGCATGTAGGAGTGGGAGTAAGAAAGATACTGGAGGTGGAAAGGGTGGAACTAAAGCCCTTCAAAGCTTCACAGCTCATGCTCTTGCTGCTGTAGAAGTGCTCTAGAAACCAGTGCAAGACGTATTCATCTGGAATTCCTCCCCGTGGTCCCTCCCACATAATGCCAAGTGATGCACAGCAAGAGCAAGTGTCTTCAAGGCACACTTTGTTGGATGGTATTTTAAGCAGTGGTCTCCATTATTAGAAATACGATTAAAGTTAAACCTTGGTGGTAAAACAGTACCAGCCTTTGTGTGCAAGGAGTAGCTGAGAGTGAATTTGCAGGCTTGTTGTCAGTATCACTTCTCACAGCTATTCCTAGAGTGAGGAAAGGATTCAGCTAAAACTGGAATGGAAGGATTTCTAAGGTGCTTTGTGGTGTGTAAACATGGTGACAGGATGAATAGTATTTTGCAAGAAAGAAATTCTTGAAGAGAAATTGTTTGTACTATTACAGATTTAAATGCAGCATTCTGGATAAAACTAATACAAAAAATGCCAGTTTATGTGAATTTTGGCATTTCTTGATAACAAACAGTAAACGATGAACCGAATTGTGTTTGAAAATAGATCAAGATACAGAAGGATCATTATGGTGGTCTTCATTATCGTTAATGAGAATGTGACAAACTCCTGTCTTACAGCATCACATGCATATTTTATTTTTAATGTGTGAATGGTCTCTTTTAGATTTTGATGGAGACATATTTTGTCAATCCTCCAAGATGATGGTCAAACGTTCCTTTCTTAAGCAGGCTATCAATTCAAAAACCTTGAAAATATTGGTAAGGTGCAACCTAAAAAAAAGTCCTTTTATTAAACATGTTTTCATAACTCGTTCCTAAGAAGGAGGGGGTTTGAATGCTTAATGTTCACTTATTGTCATACACTGCTCATGCCTTTTGAAGGGTCTCTGTAACTTAGATCACTTTCACACAAATATTTTGGTCCAATGTCTGGCTTTGAAGACTTAATATATCCACTTTATTTCAAAGGATAACTTGATTTGTTCTGGTACATTTTCTGTGTGCACTGCAGGGGAGAAACAACGAAACAAAAGCTTGGTAGGTGGGGTTGGGGGGTTGCTGTGGTTTGGTTTTACGTGTATTCCCCTTCCTCAGCAACTCAGAAGGCTTTGTGTCTCTTCTTAAGTGTACTTGCAGTCTTAGCTGTTATTGATGTTGGTTGTTAATCTTTTTATCATTTCAGTCTACAACAAACTTTTTTATAAAAAAAAAAAAAAAAGCAGAATTGGCGGTAGCGGATGTGTATGAAAAGTGACCTGAAAGGAATTTTGCCAAACAAACGAACAAAAAGTTACTCAGGTTCTTGATGGTCTGTGTTTTAAAAAGGGGTTATAAAAGTGTTTTCAAAGAGGGTTACTTCAAACTTATTTCTTATGTTCTATCCTAGAAATACCAGTAATGCCAACTCTTATTCTCCTCAGTTTTTCTGAAAGCCTGCTGAGCTTCTCAGAAGGTGCACATTACTCTTCCTAATTTAATTGGGGTGACCAGCTTGTTGAATATACAACTAAGATGTGCTTTCTGTAAATGTTTAGACATTGAATTTATATAGTCATAAGAAAAATGAAGTAATTAAGTTCTGCACAGGAACTAAATGTTTTCCCTACTTCTTCCTACTGTTCATAATTGACTTGTACTCCTCTGTAGTCATTTTACAAGCTCCAGGACCTCTCTGGTTTTCTGAGTGTTACGGAAGCCAGAGTGTCTTAGGGTGCTGAAGGGTCTGTCTCTTTTACCAGCTTGTGATTTGCATGAATCTTGTAGCGATGTAACTACGTTAAAGATGTCAGTCTCTCTGGCAAATCTGATGGAAAATCATCAGTGTGTTAAGAAATCACTGTCGGAAAAACAGCCTGAGAGACTGTGCCTTTATACATTGGTCACAGAACCCTCGTTTCCATAGGAGGGCAGTCCGGAGTTGAAGGGCATCGGTGCAGTTGAGAGGAGCACGCTTTTCCATTGAAGTGTATGTGCACTTTAATGGCGACGTTATTTAGCCCGTTCCAAGTGAAACCTCTGCCTTTTACAAACGTGCATGTTTCAGTTCTGAAAGTGCCGCTCTTTCAGTTGCAGGTGACAAAGGGCTTGTGACTTTTTCCTCTGTCTCCATGTATCTTTGTAGTACTGTCATTAAAGGAAACTTATGCTGCGTGAGGCTATGGACAGCAGTCTGTACTGGCAGAAGTCACGTTAGGAACGAGCAGTTAGATAAAACTGAAACAAATTTGGAAGAGCTAAAGGGTTTGTGTTGTCAGACATTTTTCCAGTGGAAGGCAAGGAATAGCTGTGAGCAGCAGTGAGCACTGTTTGCAATCATGGCCTCATTTCTTAGCAAACTCTTTTTCTGATAGCTCCAGAAACAGTGATGACCTGATGAAACTGGCCCCACATGGACATACAAGAGCAGAAAATACCTCTGTATTTGCTGGGGAGTTTCAATGCATAGATTGTCACTCCCTCTGGTATTTGAGCAGAGGATAGGAGCTGTTGAATACCCTGTAGGTAAATACAGCCCGGATACCATTAATTTCCATAAAGGTCTGGGCTCTGGTTCATGGTTTATGAAGAAGTCAGTATCAGGACTGTGCTTTGAACAGTGGGAGAAAGATTATTTTCTGAGTAGCATCATTCCTGCAGCACTGAGAATCCCCACTAACTCAGTCCCAGCCGAAGTGGCTTAGCTTTTAGGGCCACCAAGCAGGTATGTCCTAGGAGATGGCTTTGGGTCGTAAGGTTTTCATTTGCACCCACGATCAGTTTTACAGGATCATTTTGCAATTTACAGAAACCTTAGCAAAATCTTTGTCAGTAAAATGAGAAAATCTAAATAGGACATAAAATTATAATAAAATAAAAGCTATAAAATACAGATTTGCTTTTCTGTTAAAAGTTGGCTTTCCAGGGTAAAATATAAAGTTTTCAGTGAAATTTAATCATTAGTTTACAGATGAGTGCCTCTGCCTGATAGCAAGACTCCTCAGCATATAAAGGATGTTGATCATCATCTGTCCTGGCCATATATAGTTGCTTTTCTAACAGGAAAAAATATACTTTTTTTTTTTCTTTTTCCCCCTGTTTAGTCGTCTTGGAAAGAATCTGTAGTTCTCAGGTTTTAATACTGAGTGTTCTTTCAGTTATTCCCCACTGAAGTTTTCTCCCATTCCTGTGAGGGAGCGAAAGTATGGCTTTGGAAGATCAGTTTGACAGTTTCTGCACTAGTCTTTAGGTTACCGGAGAAATTATACTTGAGCAAAACACCAGTGGGTGTTTTGGAAAGGAGGAAAAGGGGAAAAAAAAACTCCTCTGGAAAGGAGTTTGGCTTGTCTCTTGCTGCAAGTCTGTTGCTACGTTTGCTTGCTCGATATTAGTAAAACCCCAACTCCCCTATCTTCTGCAGAGAGACCTTCTTTCTGTTTCAAGAAAAGAGGAATCACACAAAAACCGTCAGCCTGTCTCTGCTGGTAACATGTTGTATTTGCAGAAATCCTGCCCAGCCCCAAGCAATGACTTCAAGCTTGCATTGGTTGCTTCTGGTCTGTCTTTCAGTTATTTTCAAGTGTATGTTGAATAAGATGCCAGCTTCAATGTTTCTCTTTGCATGAATCAGACTTGGGAAAGGGAATATCTTTACTGTAGATATGGGAACAAAGAATACAATGGAAATTACAGCAAGAAGATTATGTTTACTGTTTGTCTTAAAATTTAAAAATTACCTTTGAACATCTTTAAAGAACTAGAGCTGCTAGAGGTCATGTCTAGAATTAAGCCTGAATTGGAGAAAGAGTTACTATTTACTGTGAGGAAAATTAGCTAGTTTTTAATTGACAGTCGTCTAATTCTGTCCATTTCCATCATTTCTCATGGTTGATTTTGACGAAGCATTACTAAGAAGAGGAGTGGTTTAGGAAATAGTTTGGGTTAGTTTCTTAGTAGCTTCTCGAAACTGAAGTATTTGGCAGTGTTTTAGGAAAGCAGTAGCTAACCCGACACATCAGTGAGTACTGTGTAACGTTTTTTCACTCGTCAGGTGAGCTGTGCTTACAAAAGATCTTGTGAAATGTTGACTGTATCTTCCTTCCATTTGTAGCTAAAATACTTTTTCTGGTGGTGGCAGTGGCAGGTGAAAAATTCTGGCTGGAGAACCAAGATCAGAAAAATGTCCTAATTTATTTTATAATTGTAACTGAACCCTCCATCAAATGGACATATTTTGACTAATTGGGGATCAGTTCTTTCTTCGTAATTCAGTTTGTGGAGATGTTATAAAAGAAGAAATATCAAGAAAAAATTTAGAAAAAGTGCATTTCATCTAGGGACTATATTATTTTAAGTCTTTTCCCTGTGATAGAGTTTTTATTCCACTTGGTTTTCCCCCTCTACTCTGCTCTCATGAGACCCACCCTGCAGTACTGTGTTCAGCTCTGGGACCTCCAACGTATGAGGGACATGGAGCTGTTGGAGCGTGTCCAAAGGAGGGCCACAAAGGTGACTGGAGAGCTGGAGCACCTCTCCTGTGAAAACAGACTGAGAGACAGTTGGGATTGTTTAGCCTGGAGAAGAGAAGGCTCCGCAGACACCCCAGAGCAGCCCTCTAGTACCTAAAGGGGGCCTACAAGAAAGCTGGAAAGGGGCTTTTTTTCAAGGGCATGGAGTGACAGGACAAGGGGTAATGGCTTTAAACTGAAAGAGGGGAGATTTAGATTAGATATAAGGAAGCAATTTTTCAGTTTAAAGGTGATGAGGCACTGGAACAGGTTGCCCAGAGAAGCTGTGGCTGCCCCATCCCTGGAAGTGTTCAAGGCCAGGTTGGATGAGGCTTTGGGCAACCTGGTGTAGTGGAGGGTGTCCCTGCCCATGGCAGGAGGGTTGGAACTAGATGATCTTTGAGGTCCCTTCCAACCCAAACCCTTCTCTGATTCTGTGATATTGTGCAAAGGAATCTTAGAAGACATGGGTCATGTTTTCGTCAATGTTATTTGCACAGTTTGAACCTTCTGAAGTGGAGAAATAGGTCTCTTCCCCAGAATTCAGCACTTAGTTTTCATGTTTAGTGGAGCTGAAGGTTAGGAAAAAATTTCAAAGTCTCTTTTGTTTTTCTTTTTTAAGCCATTATTCAACCTTGAAATGAAAAACTCAGTCACTAAACTCTGCTAAATAGCTTGTTTCCCTAGTTTGCTGATTGAGCTAAATGGCCTTTGGAGATATGTATGAAGATGACTTACCTTTCTCTTATATGCCAACAGTCATACTTCCTCATCCATGTAATACCAAAAAGAGAAACTAAGATTTTCACATTCTGAAATGGGTTAGCTGTTTTTGCAATAAACTTAGACTTTTAATCTGAGACCTGAGATTTACATTTTAGAATGAATCATAAGATACAATTTCTTCCTAAGAATTTGACCTATAAAACCACGATACATACTTGGAGAAAATTTGATTCCTATCAGCATGAATCTCTCAGCTGTGTTATATTTCTGTGACCTCTATAATTCTGTACATGAAGAAAGGGAAGAGCAGCTCTTCCTTCCTGTGCCTGCTACAGCTGGAGGACAGGGAAGTTAGTCAGGGACCCACTGAGCCATGCTGAGGATGGTGATATGGTAAAAGTCTCTATGCCTCTAAAACTAACATTAAATATGGTCAAAGTCTCTACGCCTCTAAAACTAACATTAAAATAAACTTCCCTATAGAGAGAGACAATGGTTTTCTTCTGCACAGAGCAAAACTCATCAATTCCGGTACTAAATTCACTCCCCTTCTAAATTTCTGTACAACTGGAGAAGCTGGAAGTCAGTGCAATCAAATACTTCTCTTGCCTGAGTGAGTTTCGGTGCTCAGGGTGACAGCTGGACATCAGTAGGGCTACAGAAACCAGTATAACCCTTAGTTCGCTTCTCCCGGCCGGCTGCCCGCGGCAGCGGAGCGGTGGGAGCGGGGCTGCCGTGCCCGCCGGCGGCAGAGGGAGCTCCGGCACCGCCGTTCAGCGCCCGCCGGCCGGGCTGGGCTCGGGGCCGCCTCCCGCGGCCGGCCACGGGCAGGGCTGCCCCGAAGCTCGGCACCGACGCCCTGCCACCCTCCCTGGGGCCGGGATTCTTCGCCAGTGTACGGGCACGTTAACGAAGTTCAGTTCTACCTCTCGCTTTTCAAAACCTCTCCGTGAAGATTACGTTAAAGACCCCTTCAGACACAGAGCACTGAACTAGGGGTTAGGAAGGGAACCCTTGAAGGTTTGCAAAATACGGGCGTTATTCCAGTGTTCTGATCCGCATGTTCCTCCTATAAATCCACAGCTTGGGTATCTACTGATTTGCAGATATAAGCTAAATGCATCACTGATCAAAACTTTGCCATTTAAATACAATCCCTATAGAAAAGGAGTGGAGAAAATGGTATTTGCACATTACTGTCATGTTTCTCCTTTTTTCAGCTTCAGAAGATCACTTCCTAACTCCTCCTGTGTGCACACATTTTGTTTCAGTCATGTAGAAAGCATTAGAAAACCTTTCTTTAGTTTTGAGATAGTGCCTTAACCCATTTAATGTAATAATTTGCCTGAATCTGGAAACATTTCCAATCCCATGCAAAACTTGGACGTATTTTATTCTAAGGAAATATTCAGCAATAAGACTTCATTTGAACTTTGTTTTATTCACAAATTCAAATATAGAATGAGTAAACATAAAAAGGTCTGTTTGAAAATTGAAGGTTTTCTAAGGCATTGCAAAACGTGTGCTAATGTTTTATGTACAAATGCACAGAAAGTGAATTGCTGTTTTCAGAAGTGTCTTGGAAAATGTTTTGCAGGCAGTTAGTCCTTAAAGAAAGTTTGCATCTGACGTATATAATTATTTAAATTCTAATGTTTCTTCAGCTGTCAGAGAATACAAAATTCCTCCACTGAAATCTATATGCGTCTTTCCTGCTGGCTTTAGTAGGCATTTGGTAAATGCTAAAATGGCGAAGATTATGATCATCTTGTGGGTGTATGCATCTTTTCTTTATTCTCCTAAACCTGCTCCTCCTTATCTTTATCGCAGCATTAACAGGGGAAAAAAAAAAAAAAAAAAAAAAAAGGAAAGAAAAGAAAGACTTCTCAAAGAAAACTAATAAAAAGTAGCCTTAAGGAAAAATCCAAAGGAGACATCTTCATTGGAGGCTTCAAGTGATTTTGGCAAGAGTGGCTCAGTGTCGCAGATGGGGAACTATCCAGCAGAACTCTCCTTGCAGTCCTCAGGAAATCAAATTAGCCTGACAAATGTCTGGCTGCACACTTCAGCACTAAACTCATGAATGTTCTAGCAACATCTGCTGTTACTTATGTGAATGTGACAGAAGAAAATTGAACATAACGTGTTGTAGTGAGCCAGCAAATCTGGCTTTGATCTTCCTCACTTATTCAGGACGAAAGGAGGGAAGGAAGTACAAGATTGAAAACAATTTCTATAATAGAATTTTGAAATTCAAATGATGACTAAAAAGATCTAAAACATCCTTTTCCAAATCATACTATCAGTGTTCAGCAGGTCATTTTTTCCAGGAACTCCTGTTGTTCAGAAGAGTTGGCCATTCAGTGAGGAACAGGAGCTGATTTTCCAAGTTGACATCTTGCCGTTTGTGAAAAGAGTGAATTCTAGATACCAGAGACAAATCCAAACATCAAATGTCGTCATGAAAGCTACTTCTCAACAAGAACAATTTCTAATTAAAGGCATATTTTCACAATTTGAAGGGAAAAATACGTATAATATAAATTCTTCCTAGGGAGTTATTTTGATCAAGGATGTACAATAATACATCTTTTAAGTGAAAAAAATCTGCTTTGAACCCATGATGTTTGTAAAAGAATATCTTTGTGAATCCTTCACTTTCATTAGAGATAGTCAGGCTGCCATCACATTTACGCACCTTGGCAGATTGTCGTATCCTTATATTCATCTTCTACTTCATTCTTTCCCATGTGTGGAATAATCGTTGACTCCAGTTGTGAGCCCAAGTGTGCAGATGCACACTCGTCACCGCATGGATATGCCATCCTTTGCATACCAAGCTCAGCGTTGTTCACATTCTCGCTTTTTTCTATGTTCATGATAACAATTATGAGTAAAAGCATTTCACTAATGATGAAGTGGTAAGAGCAAGCACTTGGAATACTTGGGTTTAGCTCTGCTATTAAGTTACTATTAATATAGGGTTTAAGCATGTCATAGGGGAACTGAAGGAAAAGTCTGACTGTTGACCTGTGTTTTCACACGGGATACAACGCAGCTCCATAAATTCCTCCTTGTGCATGCAAAACAAGTGTGCGTATAGTTACCAGCTACTGCATTTCAGTGCAGTGTCTCATGCCCATAGTTTTATAGGTAGTACAGAAGTACAGAAAGGTCGTTTCAAACTCCATGAACTCGATATTCTGTGCTTTAGCTCTTAACCTGCTATACTCCGGAGGGCTAACATAACCGTCTCCCATCACTGAGTTGTACTCTGTTCCCTAAAATGACTGTACAGCACTTCTCAGGTCTTCATGGCTTTTGAGGGGAGAAGAAGAATGACAAGCGCTCAAATTTTCCCATGAAGCTGGTGGAAGCACAGGGAATTTTGATGTCAAGTTCAAGAATGAAATCTGTTTTATTTCTCTTGCACGCCAATAATGACAAGCAGTTTAAGAGCATAGAGAGGATCAGAAAAGTGTCTTTTTGTAGCTTCACTTGTTTACATACACTTCTGTAACATTCTAGTTTGAGTGTGCCAAAGTCTGGACTATGGTTTGGGTGTTTGGAGCTCTGAAGAACAAACCTCTTTACTCCCCTTCATACATGGTTGTAATTATTGACAGATAAGTTTTGAATCCAGTATTTTCAGTAAGATAATGAGCTGGTGAATGGTATTTTTACTTGCATTTCAGGGACTATATTGAGCTTGCAGTTTTCTTTGTTGAACAATCTTGTTTTGATTTGATCATTGAACAGGTCAGGTACAGAAGTTTTCAATGAAAGATGACTGCGAAAGGAATTTCTGTGAAATAATATATTGGAGTGTCGTTGCAGTTAAAACATTAGCATTTACAGTGTGGCTTTCAAGGAAGCAGATGTAACTCTGTAGCTGGGTATACTGTTGCCCCCTCCACGTGTGGACCGTTCCTGGCAGGCTCTGCACCCCAGTATTTGGAAGACAGACCAATACAGTGTTTGTGCTTGTAGTAAAGTTTCTTTTCTGCTTGGGTGCAGGTCTTGGAACAGTTCTCAAGGGAGGTTCCCAAAGTCTTCAGCTTTGTGATAACCAGGACGAGTCAGGGATTTTGGAAGCCTCCTGGTTGCCACCCATGCTTAAAGGAGGAGCAGAAATATGGAATCAGAGAAATGTTTTATTAAAATTTCTGTTGTTTTCTTCAGCCTTTTTTCCTCTGGTGGCTCCAGAATGATTTTCACATTTGGTGAACTTCTCTGTAATATGCAAGCATTGCTCCTTGCAGAGATGGGTGCTATGTTCTGAGACTGAATCAAGGAAAATGTTAGACTGCAGAACAGTCCTAGGGTAACAGAGATTTCTGTGAAAGAATGATTAGTGTATTATTTGTAATATTATCAGAAGAAGTTCAGAAAGAATAAAGTTACCTTTAAGTGCTTCTGTTTTTTTCAGATTTTTTAGAAGGCAGCTTACAACTTAATACTTGAGAAAATTTGCCTTTTAAAGGAGAGCTTTTTTGCGGGGTTTCCAGTGCCCTCTTACATGTAGGCTGCAGTAAGGAAGGGCCAGAGTGTCACAGGTAATTAGGTGTTTCAGTGCTCAGTGATGTCCAACTGCTGCTGATTTAGGCAACAAGACCACTGAATGCACAGGGAAGGGCATACATTTACCCAAAAGAAGCTTAAAAGTCTTCAGAGCCAGGCTGATTGCGCTGTAAACACAGAGCAGCAAAAAGTCTAGGGGAGACCAAATATAAAGTATATATGAAAAAAGCCAGAGGGAATGTAATGATGTTAATAGACCTGTATAGATCTTTTGGAAGGCTTTAAGATGCCTTGGAAATATTCTGCTTTGTCAGCATGGTTTTTCACTTAAATAGGCCCAAAAGAAGTATTAAGAGAAGAAAAATTAAAGGAAGTGATCACAGCCAGTAGGTTGGAGCTGACCACCAGGCAAAAGATCAGACTTAAATGAAAGTAGAGATGACATGTGGGCTAAGCTTCGGCACAGCTCCAAGGCACCTTTGGGCAGTTTTGTAATGCTGATTGGTAGGAGCTTGTGCGTGTGGGGGGAGAAAAAATCAACTGAGGTGATTTTTTGAGCATATTGACCCTGGTTTTATGCTGTGCTCTGTATTTCAGCTCTATTTAATAGTTGGTCAAGCACAGCACCAGATGAAGATCTGAAAGGTTCTTACTGGAGAGAAATGGCATGATTGGCAGGGGAATGAATTTCCTAATTTTACTTTGGTCCTGATCAGAGGGCTTTTAATTTCATGAGTATGAGGTCTTCTATGGATAGGCAGATGGGTAAGAACTTTGATGTGTACCTATAATGCTGTACCAACTGATTAACATAGTACTGGTCTATGTGTACATACAATGTGTATGTATATAGAGTGTTCCTAAGCCCTACACTGGTTTTGAATACTGGCATCAACACCTGCTCCCCTCCTGAGTATTTTTTTAAAGAAAGAAGTCTGTGAAATTGTGGGTAAATAAAAGCTTTTCTAGGAAGTATAACAAAAGGAACAAAAAGTCTGAATGACGGGCCTAATATGTGCCTTTCTCAGACATTTGTGTCTGGATGAATCAGGCTTATTTGGTGTTTATGGCTGCCATTAAGGCTGGCTGCTTTGCTTTTTTTTCCAGCCAGTGGTGGTGGTCCTCAGAATTTGTTGCTGTTGTCGTCTTAGACTCTTTAAGCCTTCTCAACTTAGAAATGTATTATTTTGGCTAGCAGTGTACAGAGTGGCAGTAAGGCACTAAGTGGAGGAAAGCATTAAGGGAGTACAGGCATTCATCTTGATATTGCCAGTTGAATAAAAATGATTACGAGAACAAACTGTTGAATCTGAAGGTGCATCCCCTGACTGCAATTCATTCTTTCTTGAGGTTTCTCAACATCTTGGTTGTGTCTTTTTTTATCTGAGATTTACGTTTTTTTCTGAATAAAATACAAACAAGTTATGCAGTTGGCTTGAAAAGGCCCAGAACCTGTCAATATAAATGTTTTCCTCTTTCAAGAAGATTAGCAAAATCCAACACCTTCTGCCTTT
The DNA here is from genome assembly GCF_009769465.1 of Tauraco erythrolophus. Lineage (NCBI taxonomy): Eukaryota > Metazoa > Chordata > Aves > Musophagiformes > Musophagidae > Tauraco > Tauraco erythrolophus. Next base: position 39,460,715 of record NC_141473.1, read on the forward strand.
TCAGTTGGCTACAAGTTGGGCTTAGCTAGTCATCAGCTCTCACTCAACTCTAAACAAAGAGAGTGAGCCTGCTTCACGGGGTGATCTGTCCCAGCTAGTAATCCAAATCAAGACAGCATCTTCTGCTAGACTTCTTTTCCCTGCCTTGTGATCTCATGTGATCTCTTTTTCTTCTCAGGCCAGCAATGGGGTGAGGGCTCTCTATAGACCTTTGTAATGTTGGGCATATCATGGAATCAAATAAGGATGTTAGAAGTCTCTAATTTGGTTTTATCTAGTTTCAAAGCATTTTATTGATCTTGCAGCTGGTGGGAGAAGTAACATTAGCCATTCATTTTCTCATTTAATGTAAGCACTTTGTTCCAGACTGGTTGGTAGGGGAAGAAGGCAACAGTGAAATAAGAAATACAGCCAGGAAAAGTAAAGACAGATCAGAATGACTTCATTGAATGGGTGGCCTGTGATGTAGCAAAATCAAATTCCTCTGTATTGAATAAAAGTAATGCACTGTGAAAGTACTTCGTAGACAGCTCTGTCTCAGGAATTTTCTCCGCTCACGCTTCTCTGCCCTATTTTTCGTTCTTTTGCATTCACTTTTCACTTTTGCACGTTGTCACTCAATAAACAGGAGAAAGAAATGTAATCAAATAGGGGGGAAGAAAAGTTTCTGTTTGATGTAATATCACTAGTACTTGTTTGTTTCAAAGAGAAAAATAGGAAATGTTCAACTATGTGGTAAGATTTTCCATCTCAAATTTCTGGAGCTCTTTGAAATTGCCAAATCCTACCTTTATGAACCTGCAAAGGATTATTTTTTTCTTTTCCTTATGTTTTTGATGGACAGAAGTTTAATTTCTCCATAGCAAAGGAAATCTAAGCACAGCAAAGGAAACCTGTGGGCAGTAGGTACATTTAAAAAGTTCATCGATCCTTGGATTTCTTTGATGCTTAGAGGCCAGCGAGGCGGCCAGATGCCTTTAGCTCTGAAGGCATTCTGAATGTGACCATCGCACAGTGGGTTGCTTTTTCAGGTATCCTCCTTACAGCTCAGTAAGAGACTCACTAAACAGAGTACACACAAGAATAGAAAGGCGTCCTCCAATGGCTACGCCTGCGACGGATACCTGGGACTAATGTGCTAAGCGTTAATATGCATATAACACTTGATGAGTTTCCACTGACCAGGCAGCTGTCAGACAGCTGGAAAAGTGTTGGTCTCCATCACTTCTTGGAATGGGATGATCCTTGATGTTGCTGAGATGCCGTCTACTCTCCTTTTTCTTTTCTTTTCTTTGAGTTGTGTACAACTTTGTGTTGGTATGTTTTCTCCATGAATTCTTGATCTGCTAGCTATTACTGTTGCAGTTACTGCTCTGCTGTCAGCATCATTACCTTTCTTATCTCTACATTACTTTAGCTTATATGCTTTCTCATGCCTTAGCAACAATTTTCTTAGCAGAATTGAGCCAAGGTTGTAATGTACCTAACCAAACCTTCAGTCACAAACAGTCCCTTGTCCAATGGTTACATGAATGTGTTCAAAATACGCAGAAGTGGAGGAAAAAAGCAGGCTCAGTGGCAGCAATACTGATTCAAGACATAGTGGACAAAGATTTCATTATAATCAAATTGTGCCTGGCACTATGGATATGTAGGGAAACACAGCATTCAATTCAGCGAGGACATGGGGAATGGGAGGCCCAGAGAGGTGAAGATTACATGTACCCACCTGATTACCAAGATGATTTGTCTTTGGAAAATACACACAGGTAGCATTCTTCAGCGAAAAATTGTTTTCGAGGGGAAAAAATGCAGATTTATGGCTTGTCAGCATTTAACAATATTTGTTATTTTCTTGTACTTGCTGAATTGTTCATACCAGAAGAATAAGAAGCCTGGAAACTATGATGCTACTTTTTAATACTGTGAATTGAAATACTTTTTGAGCTAATTTTTCATTTAAAATGTTCTTAGCCTTCATTTTGTGAAAGCATAAACAAAAAACCCTGAAAGCTCAATATTCAAGTATTTTTTCAAGTTATCACTGCTGCTGGCAACTTCAAAACTGAGCTCCTGCACAGGATCACAACTGCCTTCTGCCTCAGCACCTCACCAGCGACACCATCATCTGAAGCCACTACTCAGCATATGCCATTTCCTCACTGCGAGGAAGCCTTTTGTTTGTATATAAAGATATCATTATATTTTTCTTTATGTCCCGATATATAGACACGTACACTTAACTGAAAACCAAAACAATTTCAATACATCTGTTCCAGCGGCAACATGTGAATGATTGGGTCTGATGAGCAGGAAGTGCCTGAAATACCTGCAGTTAAACTGCTGAATATCTTCCCAACATTGTGATTCAGAGTCCTGAGTGTGGAAGAAGAAAGCCCAGAAGGGCTGCTGGGTCTGCCAGCAGTAGGTCTCTGGGAAACGCTGCAGGATGCCCAGCCTCCTGCACCCTTGTGGAGACTTTGAGGGACCCATTGGTCTTTCTCACCTATGAACTACTCCCAGAGATGGTACTCTCTGGTTTGTGTTGCTGTTTGCGGTGTTACAAAGGTTTTGTGGTTGTAGTTCATGACATCAAGGAGGCTTGGGATCTAGACTGATTTCTAAGGAACAGTTGTTACATAATGCTAATTGTTACATCTTGTTTTATAATTAAGCCCTTTAGAACCTGGTAATCATACAGCAAATGCAGAAAGGGACATTATAAGCATAGATAGGCTGTGCATTTTATTTACCTGGTAAGTGGGGTGGGGTTTTTATTCATTCTTGGTAGACGAAGGTCTGACGGAAGAGTCATCAAAATGCATCTTTAAACAATGATAGTGGAGAAGGCAAGTCTTGTCCAATTAAGGATCTTAAAAAAACCCAAACATAACAAAAATGTTCTATTTGCAAATATTTTCTATTGGGTTTGGGAATTTGTGTAATTTTATTCCTCATCTCCGCCCCTCCTGTTGAAAGATCTGGGCAGCTGGAGCATCCTGGCTGTCCATGGTGGAATTAGAGATGCTTTGATTCTTTCTAGCTATAGCTACTATCAAACAAACAGTAAAACAGTGATGTTAAATCATCGTGTGCATCAAACCTTACCCTTTTGAAGTCAATGGTGGCACTTCTACTGAATCCCTAAGACATCAGTTAAGCAAGGATTTGGGTCAGTTGAAGAGCTAAGCTAGCAACCAGAGACGAATTTCTCAGTAGTGTAGAGAAAAATGTATGGAACAGCCTACCCTGCAGGTAAAAGTTTGAAAAATTTCCGTAGCTCTTTTAAGTTTTGCAGTTTGCAGTGATTCTGTAGGTCATTTTTTGCTAAGGGGAATACGTTTTAGCTAGTAACAGCCTTTTTCAACCTTTAGCCCAGATGAAACAGGCTGGAACAGGGAAGAGGGCATATTGAACCCAGCGATATAATTCTAAAAAGTCTTATGTCTAATATTTAGTTGGCACGTGTCAAGCACATCAGCTGCCTTTGAAAGTGTAAGAGCATCATTATAGGCAAACTGTGTGAAGCCAATCCAGCTTAGTGTCCTGTGTTTGGCAGTGTCCAACAGGAAGGGATGTAAGTGCAGAAGAAACGTTTAGGGGCACTTCCCTGAAATAGTCTCCCTCTAATTGTTCATGCCTCAGGGAGTTTCTGGGTTTCTCTTGAAAGATTCCCCTTCCATTTGTCCATTTAATTTATCCAATCTCCCTTTTACTGTCCACAGGATCCTGTGGCAAAGAGTTCTTTGGCTCACCCACACGTTGTGTGAAGAACCAACCCCATTTGAGTCTTCTGAATCTGTTCCTTGCAGCTTTGCTGAATGCCACCTGCTTGTAGTACTGGAAGGTACATTAAAAAAAACAAAGCAAAACAACGACCTATTCCCCCTTTCCATGCCATTCATGACTGTATAGGACTTTGTTGTCTCTTCCTCAGTCATCTTTCTCAAGCTGAAGAATCCTCATTTATTAGTCATTGTTTGCACAGAAGCTGCTGCAAAACTTGGTCATCTTTTCAGTCTCCAGGTATTGAAACAGTTTGGTTCATACTCAGTATGTCTCTAGCCACTCAGGTAGGACTTCTGTATAGAGTTACAGACATTCCAGATAGGGCTTCTGCATGTCCTGTTCATTGTTTCTTTTAGAATTAAGCTCTCATTACCTTTTTTTTAATGTATTACTGTATGCATCATTGTACAGTATATCAAGCATATATCAAATATGTCCAGCTTCTTAATTTTCTTTTAATTTGATGACTGGAATTTACTGAGACTATTCCATGGATTCATTACACTGGAAATAGAGTTAAGGCTTGTCTTTCCTGCTGTCGTCTTTACACTGGTTTAAAATGAATCATCCTGTGCCACAATAGCATATGACAGCTGTAAGGAATCACAGATCTTGCTCTGAGCCAGAATTTATTTTTTTAAAAAACCTAAACCAACGTAATGTTATTTCAGGAGCTTCCTTTGTTGGTCTTTTCTGTGCCCCTACAGACCTCCTACCTAGAAATGTCCACACTGATTTAAGAAGCACTATCTGTAGGCCTAACCTGGTTCTGCAAATTCTGTCCTGAGCAAGGCTTATTTAAAATTGAGAGATTTGGGCCCATAAACAGGGGATTACTTAGGTTTAGTTGTATGATTGTCACATAACTCTCCCTTGAAGTTGTTTCTATACTCCGGGCTGCGTACAGACATTAAGATAAAACACGCAGACAACCCTATTTCTTCTACATGCACCCCTGCAGACACCATGGGGAGCCTAATGTTCCACAAAAAGTGATAAAAAATGTGGTCCGTTAGCTGCAGAAGAGCTGTCTGGCAGCAATGTAGTTTCAGTATTAGGTGATCAAGATCATTGGAGAAGACAGACATTTGAGCTACTGTTTATATATACTCTGAATTTGCTGTTATTGCTATCACCTAGGCAAGATAATAAGCTATAAGATACGTAAATAGTACAGACTAATTCTAAAGGCTAATTCTCGGGGCTTTTTGCCTTTCATGTCTAAAAGCCTCTGTTCTTAATATTTGGAAATGATTGGTTGTAAATTCCCCAAATGTGATTCTGCTCACACAGAGGCAATTCTTCGACCTTTGTTTACCTTGATTTGCAAGTTTCAAAAAATGTAACCCCTCCTGAGGGATGGGATAGAAAGAGGAAATTATTATGGATTCTTGAGGGTTAGAGAGGTAGAGAATTTTAACAAGAACTTCAAGCGTTATTGGCTTAAAACAAATTGTGCACGTCTGTTAGTTCCACTTAGTATAAATTAGTAATTCAGTAAGAGAATATGTCAAAATCATTGGAAGAAATTGGTACTGAATAATAAAAGGGAAGGAATTGCTAGTGCCCTCCAACAATGCACATGTAGTTTAGGATTATGGTGAACGCTCTTGGTCAGCCCTACTAGTACCAGCAATTTACCAGCAATTACAGTTTTCATAAACAAATATTTTGGGAAAGAAAAAGTACTATTTTCAGAGTTGTTGTTCCAGCATTGCACAGCATAAGGGCTGGTTGAGCCTGTCAAAAGCACCAAGGCCCTTAGACACCATCCCTGGAAGATATAGTCTAGTCTTCAGAGACAACATTCCGGTAAAGGATCACCTCATCTCCACGTGTTTGTGCAGGGTTTATGTGATGGGGTTCTGGGGAGGAGAGAGGCTGCAGAGATAGCCCCTTTAAGTAGCTGCAAAAAAACTTACTGGGCTTCAAAACTAGTCAGACCAGTCTCTGGCCAGGTCGGACCCTCCTCCCCCTCAGGCTAGGGCCCAGCCAATCAGCACCTCTGCGAATGTCCTATTTAAGACGGGGACAAAAGAGCCCGAACCAAAATCTGCATCTGTTAAAACATGTCATGTGTTTCAGTACCTGAAAGTATCAAAAATTGCTCATAGAAAAAGGAAGCCCAGCTTCTGGGCAGCAGGATGGGAAACTTCTGTTGTTTGTGTTTATACTTGTTTGAGTGTTTGCTCTTAATCAGCACTTGAAAGAAGAAATTGATTTACAAAAGAGAATTTCAGATGAGGTAATTAAACAAACAAGAAGCCAAAATAAGAATAAACAAAAGCAGTGGCTCCTTTAAAGCACCAGTAGGATGAACAGGAAAATAAGAGAATACAATTAATTAAAGTACTCATCAGAGAAGTGTTTGATTCCTTTTAGGATCAAAGAATATCTAAGGGCTCTCCATTAAACCTAAAATATATTGACCTGTTTCTGTGGGATTACTGTACTAATGCAAAAAGAATGAACAGTAATACCCATGAATTAAACTTAATTTAATCATCTTGGAGTATGTCTTGCTGTAATGGTATGTTTACTTAAGATACGTGCTACAAACAAAAATTATTACCTTCAAATGGGATCAGGTCTACATCTGATGTTGTAATGGAAGTAAAGTGATTCTGTAGTTTTTCAGGAGGCACTTGAAACACTGTGAAATCGTTTAGGATGTTTGTTTCTGTAAAGAAAAAGAGAAGAATCCTCTGTGAAATTTATTTGTCTTCATGACATCAATCTACCAAAACCATAGGTAGCTGGGAAATTCAACAAGTCTTTAGTATTTTTTAAAACATTAATATTTGTAAAGATTACAAAGGTGTTTTACAACTTGTTAACAGTGATTAGAACTAGTTCATGAAAATCAAAAAAGTTATTTGAACAAATATTTAGTTGATACTAATACAGTATATTTCTTCTTGGAGGTATAGTCCTGTTAACTCGCTCGAGAACATTTAAATGGGCCTGTAAACGCTCACGTGCACCCACAGGAATTGCCTGCTATGTTGAGCTTCTATCTGTATAGAGCAGCAACTGGATGGTTTCTTCTTCAGTATACATTTCCAGGCCAAGAAAAAAAATATCTCTGCTGTCCTTTGTTTGCTTAAATCTGTAATTTTTTAAAAGTGTTCTTGTACCAGGTCAGATTGAATTTGTTCTTCAGAAAACCCATAAGGGAAAGGTAAAGTCTGTTCATTCCCTGAACGTCTCTGCTGCCTCTCAAGCATGGTATAACCTCCTCAATTTTTTCTCCAAGGACTGTGCACATTGATGTCCATCTTAAAGACCCGTTTCTGTCATGCTGCCTACAGTGAATTGAATTAACTTAAATCATGCTTCTGTTCTCCTTCCCTTAACCAATATCTCATTCTCTGTTGCCTTCAGATTTTTGAGTGTCTTGAAACGGGGACTGTCCTTGAGGTTTCTGGAAGGCATGTGGCACAGAGCATGTGCACAGGAATTCAGTGAAGGAGTCAGTGTTTGACCAATTCCTAAACAGGTGTCAAGGATTTAATAAAGGAACTCTACTCAGTGTAATAAATCATTTTCTCGCTGTCTCTTGAGGCCCATGGCATCTGTTCCTTCGCTTCTGCCATAGCATGGATTATCACGAACGAGAAAGAAAACTGACGAGCACCCCAGAGCTTCCCGTTTTGTGCTTTGTGTGCTCAGTGGTTGAATCACAGGGTTAGAAAGCATCTAAATAGACAATTTAGATGCCTGCTCTTTCTAACAGATAGCTATCTAACTTCTCTATCTGTCTGTCCGTCTATCTAATGAAGGTTCAGAAGAATATTTGATCAGTTTGTTTTGGTCTGTACCTATACAAACCACCAGAAAGATGTCCTAATAACTAACTTAAATCCAAAGCATTTTACAGCTATTTCTTCTTCTTCATAAGACTAGTGCAAAGAATTATGATCCCATTAGAAACAAAGTCTGCACTCCAGAAAGGTGGGAATACTGCCCTGCAGTCTCTAACTCACCTTCCCAGGTGAGGTCAGACGAGCTCTCGTTGCCTGTTCTGTGTCATGGGGCTTTGTGTGGCTGGTATTGCTGGTCTTCCCTCTTCCTTTGAAGGCAGGATACACCTGGCCTTGGTTGCTGCCCCGTGTATCTCAAGCGTACCTGTAGAACCAGCTGGTGATGCCACTACACAGTTCCTAGTCTGCACTTAGATCTGAAAGTGGTGACTACAATTAGGGCTCAACAGTGTCTTTTACCTGAACTCTTCTACTCAGTGGCTTTAGAGCTGGTGCATGTTCAAATCAGTAGCTCATAAAACAGAGAAGTCCGAGCTAAGGCAATTGTTACTTTATTCCTTAGAATTCTTTTCTGCTAAATTCACTTTCATACTTTGGTTGTGTCTTGGAGGGGGTGAGGTGGGCTGGTGTTTTTTTTCCAGCTGAATATAAGGAAAAACTTTATTCCAATCAAATAGTTTAATCAGTGGAGTAGGTTGCTAAGGGAGGTGCTGCAGCCTCCGTCCTTGGAGCTTTTCAATGCCAGAGTGGATAAAGCTGTGAGTACCAGTGTTTAACCTCATGCAGCTGACCCTGCCGCGAGCAGGAGGGTGGACTAGAACTCTTCTGAAGTCCTTTCTGAGTGGAATTTGTTTATGCTCCTGTGACTTTTATTGAGCTTATCAGCTGAGAGGTTTTTTCCCTCCCTCTGATGATACAGAGATAAAAGATGCACCCCACCCCCCCCCAGTATGTAGAAACCTATTATTACAACATAATATATGCTCTGGTTACCAAATTCACACAGAGTGTCTTCAGTGCAAGACAAATTTTGGTATCCTCAACATCAAGAGAGGCATTTCTGATGAAGTTATTGTTGTGAAGTGCTCATGAACAGAAAGCACAGGGCTGGAGGGCTTCACCTGTCCCTACAAGCCTTGTCTCCTGCCAGTTTAAACCCTGTCCTTTGCCAGCACCATGCTTGCATGCTTGAACTTCTTTCACCTTCCCACTGTGCATATTGAACACAGCTGTATTCCTTTGCAGCTGGCATTTTGCTGGGCTAAACAAGAAATTCTTTTAGTCTTTTTTCATCTCTGCTTGGGGGAGAGCCTCTAATCTCCCTCCTGCCTGCTCTGGGTCTGGTCCTGACTGAGATCTGGGAAGCAGCTTTGCAGCTGTGTTCTAGAGAAGGTCTCACCATTGTGCTCTGTTTTCTTGTGATTTCCAGATGCTAAGCTCCCAGCATTTCACAAGAGCTGCTGTGATTAGTCAATAAATGTCTGACTTTGCATTTTATGTTATTTTCTCTTTCTCCCTCTTTCCTCTTGGCCCGTTCCTTACGTGTTTTACAGATTTACCTAATCTCCATATTATAGGATTTAAGTATTTTTCACACTGGTATTATTTTGAATGCTTTGTAGAAGCATCGGTTAGGTCTGTCGGGTTTCCTTTGCCTTGCAAACCAAAACAACACAGAGTTGCCATACCGCAGCAAGCTGCTCTTCAGTTTGGTACAGCCTATCACGTTGAATCTTACTGTTCTGTTCAACTCCGTGATTTTGACTATGCTTTCCTACAGATTGTCTTCAAGAGCCTTGAGATAAAACTAATGGATCTGCTGTTGCTTGGCTCACCTTTTGCCCCCTCTCTGAGGTAGAATCATGGAATTATATATGTAGAGTTATATAAGTACGATTTCAGCTCCTTTTTGATCAGACAGTGCCTCACCTCCATTTGATAGAGGCCTGTCCTGTTTCACTTGCACTTCATCTCTGTATGCTTTCATATATTCCAGAATGGACACTATCTGTTCCTCACAGTGTAAGCACATTATATCCTTTGATCTGTGTTTCTTTTTTGACAGTGGCAACCTCCATTTCAGTACTTTATTCCAATTAGATAGTATGGTTTTTGCTTTAGACTCTTCATTTTTTTCCTTACTGAAAGGCAAAGAAAAGTATTAATTCTAAATAAAATTTCCAAAAAATAATCTTATATCTGTTTTTATAGCATCTTAATTTGTTTTCTTCTTTTTTATGTTCTCTATTATAGAACTGAAGACACTTGTTACTATGTAGAAAACATTTGATTTAGGCCCATTCTCAAATTATTCTTACACTTTTATCTCTGAGATGTAGCTTTCTCGTCCTACCTATTTTCCTTCTAGTGTGTATCTAGTAACTCTTTAGGGATGATTATCATCCAGTTAGGGCTGGAGGCCTTCTGAAGAAGTTCTTCCCTTTTTTTTTTAGAAAAAAGTTTTAGATGATTTTGGATTTCTGAGTTAGTTTAACTCCTGAGGCTCTTCAGTCCATTTCAGGTACTAGTGCTTTTAATTTTTCAGGTTTTTGTGTTGTGGTTTTTTAGTTATTTGATTTTTTAATGGAAAACTTTTGTTTACAGTCTGTTTTTATTTATCCTTAAACTGGTCATAAGTGAAACCAACTCATGATCTCATCAGCTATTTTAGGCGGTGGATGATAACAGTAATAACTGAAAATTTAACCAAGATTGTATTGATTATTATTGGCTTAATAAGTATTTCACAGAGTCTATATATTATGTGTAGTATTTTGTTGTGTCTGCATTTTGTGCTATGTATATTTTGTTGTGTCAAAGCCTGTGAATGATCTCAGGAAATAATGAGGCCCTACCACTAACCCAGGAAGAATAACCTGGGCTACTGCCTTCTATAGCAATGCAAGAGTCTGTTGCTGGTTTACAGTAAGAACTTACAAGAGCAATAGCTACTCCTTCCCCTGAGCAACACGTCTGCAATACACTGTATTAACCACGCGGCAAAACAACAGGCACTCAGGAGCAACACAGCAGCAGGGCACTGATCCCTTGTTGCTTTAGACTGGCTGTTTGGGAACGTGTTCCCTGAGTCACTTTAGTGACCTCTGCCTCTACCTTGTGAGATCTGTAGCGGTCTTCTAGGAGAGCATCTCTTACCAGCCAGTGGTGTTCTGTCTGTTCTCATATTTATTTCCTCGCAGCCTGCCCAGTACTTAAAATGTTACAACCCACCACTAGAGTTTATTTTAACTCTTTCCTCCTTTCTGTTCTTGCATCCTCATCATGATAGCCTTTATCTTTGTTGCCTGTTTTCTTATCCTGTATATTTTTTCTAGTTCCTCTGTTCTGTTCCTGAAGTGCACTGCATCAGTTTACAAAAATTAGTTTTCTCCTGCCTTGCCTGTTGCATTAACTAAATTGAGCCTAGACTTTGTACTAATCTTATTGTCCAGGCCCCTTTTACTTTGATCTCTATTAATGTTTTCTCTCTCTTTTCCTTTGTCCTTTGGTGTTTGTATTCTGTATAGTCTTGCATTACCTAAGTATCTTCTTCCTTTAAAAAGAATTTTTAAAAAAATCACCCACAGAATTTATAAATGCTCTTTTCCACTCTGCCAGCTTTGATTTCAGAAAGGTGAGAGACTGGCTGTCATGCAGAGTCTGCCAGCCAGAGTCCTCTTTCCTGCCTGGACATCATGGAAGATTCCTTGCAGAAACAACTGTGAGCTGTCTGTTGATCTGTGATAGCTTGAGGTAAGGTTTGTCCTTCTCTAGGGACCAGAACACTTTCACTGAAAATCATCTGAATCCTTTTTCTGTCCATGAGATGATGTTTGCCCTCCACTTTTTCTTGGTCAAAAGGTGTTTCTAATTCTTGAATTACCTGCTGTCTTCCATGTTCTTTTATATCTGACGTATTTTGACTACATCTTTTGCCTCCAGCTGCATCCAGACTCCTCTGATCCTTTCTTCTGTGAGCATCATCAGGCCATGTTTCACACAGTGTTGTATATATCCACCTCTCTTGAACTTTTATAAAAAGACAGTTTGACAGGACATTATTTAAAAAGCTATTTAGTATTAGTCTGCGTATTTATTTCAAGGAGTTATATCTACCTTTATTTGTGTTGTCCTATAAAATCCAGCTTTTGTGAGAACGTCAAAAGAATGAGAAGGCAGAGAACACTCAATTAAAAAAGAAATAAACCTCCCTGGTAACAACTTGTAGCTATTTTTCAGCTATTTCTAAGTGTTGGGTTTTTTTTATAGCTGGGAAGATCATATTTCAACGAAGTACTAGAGTTTTACAGGAGAAGTGTTTCTCTACCCTCTGACTTAGTTTGCTTGCTGTTAGATTATGCCATTTTAGATGACAATTCAGCAAAATATTTAATATTCTACCCTTAAGTGTTATGCATATGCTTAAATACTTTGCTGGTTTGAGTCCTTGAGGGAGAAGTTTCTACTCTTTACTTACCCAAGGCCCCAAAACTTATTACTGTGGAGGAGATTATCACTCCTGAGCACATTGTGACTTCGCAACTAGCAACGGAAACGAGATTGGAAGATACAAGCTACTATGCAAAACCCCGTGTGGGGTTCGGTTTTATGTGTTACCTCAGGCTCTTCATCAAATGCCAGAACCTTAAATCTTGACACATCCAGAATTTCAAGATAAGAACATGAAACAGAACAGAAATGTCTCTCTATCACTGAATGTATGAGATTGTTCCTGGAAGGTGAATAAGGAGAGGACACAGTCCTGATCCTTCAGGTTCCAGCAAGAATGCAGTGTACCCAAAAGGGTGTGAAGAGGGACATGAGGGTGATCAGAGGTCAGGACAGCTTCCAAACAAATGAGAAACCAGCCGGAGCAGTTCTCCTGGTTCACATCATCTCCAGTTCTTCCAGGTTCACATCTTCAGATGCTGAAAGTCTAGATTACATTCGAGTCTGTGGAGCTGTAACTGACATATAACATGTGAAAGTCTGACCCAAAATGTTCATGTTTATAGGAAAACATTAAAATGAAGATTGATTTAAAGAACTAATTTCAATACCAGAAAAGCTATAATGATGTCATTTCCTTTCTTCCTCTTATTACAATAGCTAATGTATTTTTCTCACTAAAAAATACTTTGTATGCAGGTATGCTGCATAAAACAGAAATGAAACTGCAGGTGAAGCATTCATGGTCCAGGAAATTACCCTACAGTGAGTGATGCAGTGCTCTCTGTTCTTCCTTATTCTGTATTTTGTCTGCGCTGTACCTATTTCACTCCGATACTTTCTCTGTGATCATGTTGCCTCCAGTTTAAGATAACAGAGGAACCACATGGTAGATCAGTTGGAGAGTTTGTTCAAGAATTTTACGTGTAAGGATAACTGCGCTGTATCTTGTTTTCCCGACTGAGAACTTACTGTGTTGTTCCATCTTAAGTTCGTGTTACAACAGCATTAACGCTCTGCAGAATAGTTCCTTGCACTGCCCCATTACTGCATAGTCATGTCCCTTCCAGTACTGTATCAAGCAGCATGACAAACATCTGTCACACGTTGGCTCTTTCGTCTTCTCTGCAGGAGGAGGAGTGTTTGGAAAGGAGTAGTTTATTTTGGATTTATGCTGATCCATACCTACCTGTATCTGAACAGAAAGAGACAGAAGCACGCGTGGCTTGCTAAGCATTTGTTAGAGGACGTGGAATCAACTCAAACATGCCTACAATTTACGTTGGTAGCTGGTGATTGGTATATTCTGTAGTTTCTGTGCGAGCTCATTGTGTCGTGTTACATTACTTCGCAAGAAAGCTACGATAAGAATGAGTAAAAGCGAAACAAAAATCTTTATGCCCTGTCTGCTGTATGAGAGACAGTCACCAGGCTCACTGCTTTAACCTCTTAACAATTCTGTATTTTATTTTGTTGGCCATTTCATCACTTTTTCATCAGTGCTGAGAATATAAAAGCAAGAATAAGAAGGACCATTCAGTAAAATTATAGAACATTGAAAAGGTCAAAGGAATATTGTTTACTGTTATCTTTCAGAGAACATATGAGGCTATAAAATTGCAATGCTTTATTCTTGTGACAAAGATTGTAACAAGGACAGAGAAGGCTGCATAAATCCAGTCTTCTGACAATGACTACAAGAGTGGGAAACAGTACGATGTAATCCATGGCTGCTACAGCTTTTAGGTTCTAATCAGTTGGTTAACACCTATGAAGTTTTGGATGACTTTTAGTTTCCTTCAGGTGACCTGTTAGTTGTTTTGTGACTATTTTGAGGCAAGTTGCAAGTGAAAAAGTGTAGTGTTTTATTTATTTTTCTCTAGTCAAGACTCCAGTGAATTTATTAAATTGAAACTGCAGGATGTCTGAACTTGTCCAGGTCAGTTATTTACTCTTAGCTTACAGAAGGAGCGTTTCCCATACTTCATTTCCTATACCAACTGAAGCAGCGATACAGCATGATTATTTCAAGAGCCATCAAGCTCAGGCTATCTATTTTTATGGCCTTGTCGACAGCCATCTCTGGATTCTTCACATGCTATGCCAGCAGAGCTTTTGGTTAGTGTTAGGCATGAGCATTAGACTGCAGAATTTGAAATGAAAGCACAGCTGGGAAGGTATTTGGGGAAGTGTTGCTCTCCGCTATCCCTGATTCCCTTCCCAAGGCAACTGTTATTAATGAGTTTGGGGAATAGACTTAGAGACCAGGTGGACATCTGCTCTTAGTGGAGCTGCTCTTACGTTTGTATAGGATCCACTTTTCTCCATTTAACGTAACTGTCTTAAACATATTCTTTTCAGTAGCTGTTTGGATTTCTTCTATGGCTGATGAATGCAAACAGGCACCTCTGAAGGGATATGGCCGATGTCTGGTAGTTAGCACCTGTGATTATATAGGAATCTTAAAAAGTAGATGTTTATCTTTTAGACGGCTTCCTTTAGGGGAGATGAACACTAATACAAAGGATGTAATTCATGTCCTACTTCATGTCTACTTTGTAGGGACTTTGACTGAATATTGTTTACTGTAAATTCAAAAAATTCAGTTTGGACTAAATCTGTTTTGTCTGATACCTTTAGGAATGAATTAGAGCACTCCCCTTCTTACTAAATCTCATTGCCCGTAATGAGAAGAATATCCTGTTGTTGTAATACTCCATCTATGCATCCTGTACTCTCCAAAATTTTGGTTTGATATATAAGAAGACTGTAGACTGTTGTTCAGTAGTACAAGTAACACAAAAGGAGCCAGAAGTCTGGGTCTTAGATACTAAGATTCTTTTTTAAAAACACTGAATTAAATGTTACTATTTACCCTAGGGAGTTTCAGAACATGTAAAAAGTAACAATCAGATACAGACTGGCAGACTGGATAGCCTAAGAATAAGATAATTATCCGTAACAGGCAACAGTCAAACTGCCTAATGATTGCCCTGTGAGATTTTTGTTTGGTGAGTGCTGAATAAAAGGCAATTTTGAAGACAGTTGTGGAGGAGGAGGAGAACTTGGCTTTGCAGGACCTTATTTGGGAGCTTCTGTACCACAGAGCATGTGGGGAAGTCAAAGCCTTTGCTTGAAGTCATGACAAATGAGCAATGGAGGAATTGTGGGCCATCCAGTGCAACCACTGACCTTCTGATACAGAATAAGAGGTGAGAGATGGGGAGCTGGAAGGAGATGGCTGCCCAACTGGGAGCCAGCCACAGGGGGTCCGGCAGCGAAGATGGCAGGCTTGTGCTGGAAGTAATGCAGAAAGGGGTCAGGGAAAGGAAAGGATTGTGCAGAGGTTTGACACGGTCCCAGTAACAAGTGGAGAGCGGGTCTTTATAAAGACCTTCAAGATAGACATCAAAATAGCAGGACTGCGTTTACCAAGGTCGGAGAAAAGACTGCTGAAGTCACTGAGATGCGGTCTAATGAGAACTTCAGCTGTGTGCACAGATAGATGTGGGTTTTTTTTTTCATTTCATGGTTTTCTGTTTGCCTCTCCTCATCTTTCTGGATTGGCTGATCTGATGTATCATCTGGCTTACTACATTTAAGTTTTCAGTGGATTTTTGGAACTAGAATTTTTAAATTATGAGTAATTGTTTCCTGCTGCTTTGTTTTCTTAAAGCACTTCAAATCCTCAGGTGGTCTGAAAAGATATTCACATGTCTAAACTGCTGTCATCCATTAAGACAATTGAGCTTTTAATTAAGAAAATTTAAAATAAAGTAGTTTTAGAAGGGGACAGTGAAATACTCTGAATTTCTTATTTAAATCTTGTCTTTCAGATTTTTATAAATGGTAAATACTATGTATTTGATCAGTACGTACAGATATTAGAAATCTGGCAATTCTTTTAAAATAACCCTACATATCTTTAGCATAATTCAGTATTTGCTTTAAAAATGAAATTCTAATAGCTGGCAATATAATAAAAAGGACTATACCATCTGCTAGCTGTATATAATTATATTAAAAGCATCAGTCTGTACTTGATTCAAAAATTTTCAAGAGCTTGTTAACCTTTCAAATTAGATTTGTACTATCAATTATACTTAACAAGGAACTTTTTATCCATGGCTTTTATATTTCCTTAATTAGTTCCATAACTCATTTTAGGCATTTTTCTAATACAGTAATGTCATACAGTTATACAGCCCCAGCAGGATTTTCAGGGATGTCTTGTTTCATCTTCCCTCTTTTCTTTCCCTGCCACCACACTGTAACACTTTTGTAATGATGAATGTTATCACCTCCATCTCCACTCCAATCAGCCCACACTCGCTATGTGGCTCACTTGAAATATTCATATTAAATAGGTAAAGGGCCCGACTTTCTGTCTCTGAGAGTACTGGTGTGAATGGGCTCTGCAGTTACCCAGCTTCAGACTGTCATCTTGAAAAAATGGATTGCATACATTCCGTAATTACCTCTTGGAATATCCCTGCTGTTTTTAAAAAGGTGTGAGGAAGTCTTTTTTGTCTCTGAAACATTCAGAGAATTCTCTTCAGCCAACTGCTCTCACCTTGACCCTTTGGAAGCCAGATTTAAGCACACAATGTGTGCGGTAACAGTTTGAGCACTACCTTAAGATGGTGTGATACACCGGTGGTGGAACTCTGTCTCCCTGGCATTCATAGCAAGTCGGAAATGTAATGGGATTGGTGTCCAGAGGGCCTTTTCTGCAACAAAAATACATGAATTAAGCATGGAAACTTAGAGAGATTCTGCATCTTACCAACATCTTCAATTATGAAAGTGAGAAGGATCCCATAGTTGCTGTATAGATGGTGAATGCTGTGTAGAACATTGCAGTCTGCTCAACAGAAGAGGAGGGTTAATTTTCACCCCAAACAAAGCATTGTGTTTAAGAATAAATCTCCATAAATTTATCATTTTTAGAAGTGAGGTAAAAGCTCCTCTTAAGTCACTATTATGATTTAGTAAAACAGAAAGATCACCTAGCATTAGAAAATGTTTTAAAAATCAAAGTGTCAATCTATCAAAACAGAAAACATAAAATAGACATCATCTGAATCAAAACACTTGGATAATACAATTTTTTTTAATATTGGGAAAATTTTCACCACTTTACAGAAAACGTATTTATGTAGCCTCCCAGTTTTTTACACTTTATTTTAACTTATCATGACATTTTTCATGATTGTTCCAAAATACGTTTTAGAAAATACACATTATAGAGTACTACACTGCAACCAGCTAGTGTTATTTTTCACTTACGTGCCTATCAAATTCACGTTAACAGCATGGAGGTAGTTACATCATTTATCATAGCTTAACCTTGCTCCTTAGCTCAGAGCTGCAGGATGGGAAAGGACAGGGAAGACAACTTCTTAAAATGGTCTTGACAGTTGTTTCTCTAGCTTGTCATCAAAGGTCTCTATGGGCCATATGCTAAAGTCCAGCTTGAACCTTTTTAACTGTAATTTTAATCCGTGATCTCTTGTTCTATCAACTGTAAGTATGGAAAACAGATTATTTCTGTCTTCTTTATAGTGGCCTCTCATATATTTGAAAATAGGTTCCCCTTTCTAGCTTGTAGGCTGAGCAGTCCCATTTCTTCCCACCTGTTTTTGTCTTGTCACATTTTCTATGCTTTGATTAGTCTTCATCTTTCTCAACGGATGGTGCCCCAGACTGGATGCAGTGCTCCAGCTGAGATCTCCTTGCTGAGTAGAATGGAAGAGAATTACATGTGATTAGAAGTCCATGCTCTTGTTATACTTGCAAGTCTGCAGAGGTTTTTCAGTGTGGCACTGCTGAGTCTTGCTCATTTTGTGACCCACAGTAATTCCCCAGAACCTGCGCCCTAACTGGTTATTCCTCAGCCTGGGATGGGGAAGTCAGGAACAGCAGTCTGTCCACAGAAGTATATAATTCTGCTTTCTTGCAGCTTCTTTGCTAAAAGCTGACATCCAAGTCACTAACATCCAGGTTGCTAAGTATTGAATGGTGCTGGCGGTAGGATGGATCCTGCAGAACTCTGCTAGAGTCGTCTCTCCACTTCTGTAGGGAGCTATTGATAATGAACTCCCATGTGCAGGTTTTCATGCAGTTTTCCATTTTAAAAGAGATTTTTGTTCTACGTGTGCTGTTTTCAGTCTTCTAGGACTCCATTTATCTCCCAGGAGATCTCTAAAAAGACTGGGTTAGTCTAGCCAGCCTTGCAAGTTTGTAGGAAAAAGCTTATCAGGCCCTAGTGTTTTGAACATTTAAAACTAGTTATTCTGTGACCCATTTTTTTCTGACAGAGGCTGTGAGCTTGTCCTTTTGTCTTTGGTCCTTAGTGTGCTCAGCTACCTCTAATGCTTGACAATTTTAACAAAAAAAAAAAAAAAACAAACCCAGAAAAAAAACAACACACACACACAAAAAAAAAGGCAGAATAACCAAAACAAAAAAAGGCTTTAAACACTTTGGCTTTCAGAATGCTGTGACCTTAAAGCTATTGAAAGATAGATGATCCTGCCTAAGCCTGTGGCAATTCTGTGCAGTAGCCCAGAGATCACAGTGCCCTGTAGAGGTAGGTGGATGTTGTGCCCGCCAGCAATTCAGGCTAGTTGGGAGTAGGTCACGAAGCGAAGCATTGTTCCTGCCATTCCTGCTATTCTCCATTCTCCTCCTGCCTACTTGTTCATGCAGGGAAATATTGGGAAAGCAGTCCCTGATGCCTCCTTCTGCATCTCTGTCTGAACAGCTCTTATTTGGTGGCTGCACATTTAAATAAAATTTAGGAGAATATGCTCAAAGGAAGAGACACATGAAACATTTCCAAGAACCTTTTAAAGGTGTACAGTGAAGTAGGGGAGGCGGGGAAGGAAAACCAAAGAAACCTAATTTTTCAGTGAATATCACCCCTCCCTGTACTCTATTATTTCTTCTGCTATATGGCTTTGGGTTTTTTACCAAAAAAAAAAACCAATTAAGTGCTTGAAGATAAAATAACACCAAGTGCATTTAGTCATCTTTGTTTCACAGCGTTGTTCCTAAAAAGCTGCTTCAGTTCTGGATTTATCAATAGGCTGCAGTACATTTCAAGTATTGTTTTAAGTTCTATACCTTGCAAATAATCTTGGATAACCAGCCTATTGCCATAAGGTAATGAGTTGTAAGAGAGGTTATCCTTAGATCTTTCCAAGCACGAAACACAAGGAATGGCACCAAGCTTGCAACATAGGCTGGTGCTGCTGGTGTGTTGTATGCCAAACTAGAACAAAAAGAACAAGAGTGCCACCTCTGTGTACAGTTATTCATAGTTGAGGTGGTTTCTGTGCTGTTATCCTAAGCAATGTAACAGCACCATGGTTTCTTTCTTGCAAGTAAACAAGCCAGCAACAAGAAATACTTTGAAGTAGAGATATTCTTACTCAAATGTTGTAAGAGGGTTCCAGTGTCGGCATTTCTGCAGTCAACATTTAGTCTTCAAAGGGAATTTGTGGGTATGAAAAATCAGCATAATATGCAAACGCTCTTACTTCTGAAGCCAGGGAGAGCACTGCATGGAAGTGAAAGGCTATGGTAAGGAAAACATGTATATTACGAAGATATTGGGATGGATAAATTGTCAAGTCCCAAAATGCCAACAAATCACTTTTTTGCTTTGCTCTGCTAAAACAGAAATGCATGGAACGTTTTACTACTATGCTCTTATGCTGTCTTCTTTTCACTCAGGTTGTAAAGAAAATGTGTAGTAAACTTAAATGGACAGTTTCTAGTCATTCAGACATTTACTTTCATTGTACCTCTAACTTTATTCTAGAGGATGACTTAAATCATAGAATACAATCATAGAATCGTTTAAGTTGGAAAAGTTCCTTAATATCATTGAGTCCAACGGTAAACCTAACACTGCCAAGCCCACCACTAAACCATGTCCCTAAGCACCACATCTACATGTATTTTAAATACCCCCAGGGATGGTGACTCCACCTCTTCCCTGGGCAGCCTGTTCCAGTGCTCCACAACCCTTTCAGTGAGGAAGTTTTTCCTAATGTCCAGTCCAAACCTCTAGAGTTCTAAACCTCCTCACAGCTTGAGGTTGTTTCCTCTTATTTTATCACTTGTCACTTGGGAGAAGAGACCAACCTCCGCCTCGCTACAACCTCTTTTCAGTAGTTGTAGAGAGCGAGAAGGTCTCCCCTCAGCCTCCTTTCTCCAGACTAAATAATCCCAGTTTCCTCAGCCGCTCCTCATAAATCTTGTTCTTGAGACCCTAATCTCCAGATTATCATGAATTCATCATTAAAATGGTGGGTAGCACAGTCAGAATCACATCATGTTAAAAAATAAATAGCGTATCCAAACCTTTAAACATCATCTTAGTCCGTACCTACTCACCGTGTTTTTGGCAAGTTACATGAAAATCACTGTGAAAACGAATGGCCTGTGTGATGCTTAGCTTGATTTATGGGTAGGCTAAATAATGTGTAAAAGTAATGGAATTATTAAAAGCAGAAATTAAGACAAGGCTGTTTAATACAGCAAGCAGTTGCAAATTAAAAGTCCAAGTTTAGCAATGCTGACAACATGTGAAAATATATGACATTATTATTAGGTATTATGACTGTTAATTCCAATTGTTCCTTATTATTACTGTTTTGTTCCTCATCTAGGTGATTTCTGACAAGGCAATCAATTTCACAACAGTATTTTACAATAGAATGTAGCTCAAGTGAAACTAAAGGGCAAGAGAGCACTGGAGACCTTCCTTAGAGGAGCCGTGGGTAAAGACAAAGGGAGCACATCCCTTATGGACACTCTGGTGACCGACAGGGTGGAGGTCTCAGCCTGGAGGGGTATGCATCTTCTTTATCTATCAGGACATTTCATAAGAAACGTGTGCCAAATTTGGATTTTTGTTTAACTTTGTCTTCTTCACTTGAATTCTATCGAATCATGTCTATAGCTAAATTAAAGCTTTCTTTTTGCATGGCATTTCAGTGCAAATTGGTTATATTTTAAATAAAAAATAGTACTTTAACTTTTAGCAGCCTTAGAAATTCTGCCATATTTTAAGTATTACAGAAATTTATAATTCACTGCTGCATTATTTAAGGAAGCATTTTAGTACATTTTGTGAACAAAAACAGTCCTTGAAAGCTTGTCTGGCTTAACTTATCTCTTATTTTTTCTCCTGCATGATTTATATTCCTGTCATTTATATGGTTTTACAACACCAATGCTAGTTTCATAATTATTAAACATAAATACATTTAAAATTTAATTTAGTTTTGCCTTATACTGAGCATAAAGATACTTAAATGCAACAGAAAAATGTAAAAAACATTTCGTAAGTTTTAGTAACTTAATGTTTGTTGCTCCGTAAGAAAGTTGATGTTTCTGATCTAAATATCTGTTTCTGAAACAAAGAACTAAGGCACAGGTTTTTGAAGCAGGTAGATGTATACGTGCCAGGTTCAAAAAGGAAGTGGGCATCTGTGTTTCTGTAAGAACAACTATCCAAATGCATTTCCAGTAATTAATGTTGTTAGCAAATGAGATGTAGACGGTATATGAATTTAATCCAGGGTCTATACGATGGCTGAATTATTCATAGAGTCATTAAAATGGCACCAGAATTTAGGTGGAGTGTTTTGTCAATTCAATGACTAGATAACTTTTCTTCTGTAAAAAAACCCAATAATATTAAAGACATACTTGTGTATGAATGCTGGATGTACAGTGCACAGAAGCTTTTAGATTTGATGCTTGCGGAAGAGCGTAAGTTCTTCCAGAAAACATTGTAAGAATAACAATAGTATCTGTGATTCATGTATATCATGTTCTGACAGGGTTATACCTTAATTGAAAAACAAAAATAAATTTACATGTAGCTACAGTGTGTGATGGGCTACTTGTAACTTCATTGTTGAAACTTCTCTGTTCATATCTGGTATCCTGGATACAGGTTTTCTTGCCGAAAAGACTTAGTGCCAGATCTTAATTAATTTAATTTATGAAGAGTGGAAGCGGTTCTGAGCCTTCATGAGTCATCACCTGGAGAGTTAGAATTAATTATCCCATTATAGTATAGAGCCCCTTCTCCCAGGGTATGACCTTTACAGACGTTCGCTGGAGTACTGCACCTCCTTCTAGAAGGTTATGTATGAACGGAGTAAGGTCAGAAGCTCAACCAAGTGCTTGCTTGAGAGAGTCCATTTGTAGCTTCTTACCTGGAGAGGGTGGTCTGAGATCACGTTGGCTTACATGCCCTTCAGATGCCAATGCAAGGCAATAAATCTGCTGGCTCTGAACCTAAAGAGGATCAAATAAGATGAGTAATAAACTGAGCTAATAATAAATACAAAAAGTAGGACGTAAAGGACAGGGTAGAATATTTCTTAAACTGGGTATCTTCAACCCATTTCAGTGAGTAACTGCACAAATAAACTGTTATTCATTTTGAAGGTTAAGCTGTAATAATAGCTTTAAAACACTCAAGTAAAGTTTAAATGCAATCTACTATTTACGATAAAGCATTCCCAGCGTTAGACTCAACTCCTTCCCAAATTGATTATATTCTCTTTTGAGCAGAAATAAGTTTCAAGCATCTAATTCAAGAAGAGTCATCCATCTTCCTTTCTGCTAGTCAGACAGCTCAATATTCCAGTTTCTTCAGAAAGTCTAACTTGCCAATGGAATGGATATTTCTTTTTCTTCAGCAATACAGGCTCTTTTTGAGTAGTTCCAAGCCTGCTTAGCATTTGTGTTGTTCGTGACAACATTTGCTCGTGTTCGCATTTTGCAAATAAACTCATATATGCATCAGAAATGAGAAAGAAGTGCAATTAAAAATAAAAATGCTGAATTGTTTATAAGGGCATTGAAAAATATTTTTAAGGATTGCTAAAGATTTAAAGGATTACTAAAGATTTTTTTTAAGATATATGGATATTTTACAGGTAGTCTGCAGACAAAAACTAATTACTGTAACCTGGGAATGTATAGTGTGAATTCTTATTATTTTAATTTATTGTTTGTGAGGTTTGTTTTCTTAATCAGTGATAAAAAACTAGAGATTATGGTCATGAATCTTATTGGGAACACATACAGCTAATTGTTTAGGAAATGCTTTTACGTGAAGTTTTAAGCAATGTGTCATTCTTACACGACCCTGGCATAATGATGCTTCATACTACAGAGCAAATCCAGTAGAAGAGTGAACAGGAGATAACCAAGTCACTTCAAATCACTAAATTGTTTGGCATTGCAATTGAATCTATCAGTGATGTCAATCTTAAAACTGGTAGAACTTGGATTTTGCAATGAACTAGGCAAGGGTACATCATTTTCTTTCCAAACACACCGTCCAAGGAAGAAATGCTGTTTTCAAATTCCTAAGTGATGTAACTCTGTATTTTTCACAGCTAAAATTGGACATCTCAGCTGGCATTTAAATTCTTTACTGTCATTGGGTATGAACCAAATTCATCCTGGTTGAAAAACAAAATACGAAAACTTTCTTTCAATGAGCAACCACCTTTATTGTTAACATTTTCATAGATAGAATTTATCAAAAGACAAATGAACTTGTCAACATTAAGTTCCTCCTATTTTGTTCCAGGATGCCCAAGTCCTGATGTGATCAGTCTTTTCCCTGAGAAGCTGAAAAGATGACCTTTTAATTTTTGTTCAAGTACAGAATGCTAAGCTGAAGTCATAAAGCCTCTGTACACTTCAGGTGTAAAATCATCCTGTATCACAGTCTGAGCCCAGTGTTGCCGCTCCCAAGACTTGAAACATAGCTTTGTGACACTACCCAACCAAGTGTAGCATCAAAGTGATAACGTTGCAATTAAGGTAGAAGTGGCACTTTAACTTTGAACATATATTTTTTTGATTGCTGATACCATTCTTCCAAAAGCTCCCTTCGGGTTTAAAATTTCTCATGTTGTTCTGCCATTTCTAAGTGTGAATAAAAAACCATTTCTGACCCATCAGGAATTTGCAGCTATATTTGTTTGTGACTTAGATCACATTCTAAGCCTCTGTTGAGGGAGGAAACTTAAAAACTCTGGGGTAAACAGGAACTGAGGCAGGATTCAACAGAGGTTCAACTTCTGGTTAGCCAACCTTGTGTCGCAGTTTCATGAATGACTGTGATGGGGAGTAAGATTGTGCTGCTAACCTTTTCTGAGAAAAAAATTAGTAAAATAGAACGTCTGGAATTATTGAAATAGGAAGTAGTTCAGTAGTGTGCAATTCAAGCACGTTAATTTCGGAAATAAAAATGATTTCAGGTGGCATTTATAAGTGATGGAGGAGGAGTAGCAGAATTCCAATGAACGAGTCCTATTGCATGATGACTGTGAGTCACTGATGAGATACAAAACTAACAAATGTAAATGAATCCTAGGAGCCCTGTCAAACATGACCAAAGATGTGGTAATGCGTGGTTAGACTTCATTAGCTTCAGAAGTGATATGATTGCAGGGTGGGAAAAGAGCCTTTTAAATGGAAAGCTAGTGCTGGTGAAAGCACAAAAGGCTTCAAACAGGTGTTGACTGCATTAAGGCTGGATGTCAGAGCAAGCTTTGTGACCACTGCTGTACCTTGTAGCGCTGGGATGCCAGAACAGCCTTCTCACCAGAGAAGGGTGAGCAAAAAGAGTGATCATGCTGGTGAAGTAGCTCAGTATATAGAAGTAATTAGGTGTGATGTGATCTTGCAATAAGATAGCCTAACGAGCCAAGGAGGAGTCCTGCTCAGTTCCAGATCCTTAATTTTTGGGGAGCTGGATTTCATATTGGAGAATCCCCCTTCATCCTTTGAGTGCCCTAAGCACCTTCTCTCTGGTCATTCTGCAGGGACGTGTTAAGAGTTCCTATTTTCCACAAATTTGTCCTGACTAACTTTTAGTTTACAAACATGTACTTAAAAAACATATAGAATTAAAGACAGTTTGTCTTTCTTGCTGCACTCACTAATAGCAGATGTGCCTTTTGAATGGCATCACCTCCACTTGCTTGTGAAGGCCGAAAATTACCAGCATTCCACACTAAAAAATTTAGAGAAGCATGTAATCCTTATATTTAGCAGTAAAACAATGATGCTGAGCATGTTCAAAAATACCCATTTTTATTCCTAGGCAAGACCTGTTGCTTGATGGTAAGTGCTTCATGGTGCTTCAAGCAGCAAAATTATCCCACCCTTCACCCCCACACCCAGAAAGAGCAAACAGACCTATAATCCGGAGAAGATTTCAATGACACAAACAGAATTGTGTCGTTTACTCTGGCAAACAACACGGGCCTTTTGTTTAACATAGGAATAACGATACTGAAAACTGTGAAGCCGATGTATGTCACATATGTTGCACTCAGTATAGAATCAACTCAGTGAGCCCGGGGAGGAGTTGTAGCTTTGCAGAAAGGAAAATTTAGACTGAATATTATTGGAGACAAATGAATTGCATTATGGGTTGGTAGATACTCTGAAGGGGTTTGGTTACCCCAGCAGGTTGAGCTGACCTTGTTTGCTGATTAAAGGGAAGACTAAAAACAAAGTAATTTTGCTGAAACGGAACATCTGGTGTTAATGATGTGGCAGGATAACCGGATGGATGGTGATACAGGATGGAAGCAGTATCACAGCAGCCAGTGAGGTTAAGAAATGGTTGTAAACTGAGTACACAAAGTGTAGAGAATACAATACTGAAAGACACATTTAAAGAAGTTGCTATTTAGAACTTTACTTATGGTGATATTTTGGGAGATCATGGCACATTGCTTTTTTTTTGGTGTGTTTTTTAATTTTTTTATTAGGAAAAGAACTCTGCTTCTTGATTTTTTTGTTTTTGTTTACATAACCTAGGAATGTAATAGCTTTGGAATGATTGTTTAGAGCGAAATGGATAAAAGAAAAGGAAGGGCTATCTAGGCTGCAACTAATTAGACATGTACAATGTCAGACGCTATGAAATAAAATTTTCCATGACACTTTCTATCTAAGGCCTTTGGAGGAAGTGAATTCTACTTAAAGGTGATTAAAACCAAACTGATTATTTTTCCAGTGGGTTTTAAATCCATATGCCTTTTTGTATTTATAAAAGTCATCTGTAAGAATCATTTTAGAAAACATATGAGACTTTTCCAGAATTGACCCCAAACCATAATTTGATTTAAACTAAGATAACAAAATATTAAACTGAATATAAGCTGTCTATATCACTAATAGTGTTTGTGAAATTTTCTTAATGAACCCTGAAATGTGTGTTGTGATTGCGTTAAATTTGAATTAACTTTTGAAGGCATTATGTGAAGTCAATAGCAAAGTTGGCATTCACTTCAAATAAAAACTCTGGTAGGTTCTTGGAGTTATCACTTCTTTCAATTTGGAAATAGAGCAAATATGTTTCCATTGACGTCTGTGGAGCAACACTGGTCTGTAAAAGCTGAGGATCTTGCCCTGTTGAATCAGTTTTTAAAAAATAAAATCCTAGAATAACATTTCATTACTATTTCTTTTTAGTAAAACCCTTTATGACTCTACAAGATCCATACAGATGATACTATTTATGTCATCTTGTTCATTTTACAATGTTTTTTCCTCTAGATTTTTTCACCTTTAAGCAAAACACAGAACGCTGTTATATATAATGCATGGTCATTTAAGCAGAAAATTGTCATAGAGCAGTTAATTATTTAATTATTGCACACACTATATCCTTAGTAACACAGTCTAGGGAGAAAAAAAAAAATCAGTTAAGCAAGCAAAGCTTTTTCTCCTTAAAATCCATTCTTAAATAGCATTGCCTACTGTTTTCATTGGATTTAGGGTAGATGAAAATCCATTCAAATTAAGATAAAATTCACATTTTAGGTTAACTTGGTTACACGTAATGTATGTAAACAAAAGACTAGAATTATAGAAAGAGGCACCTCAAGAAATGATCCGCTCCTGTCTGCAGCGAGTCAAGATCAAACAGAGACGTTTGTTTAACTTTGTCAAATCTGTTCCTTCTGTGGAAGGGAGCTCCAGAACCTCTTCTAGAACTTCACTGGTCTTTTATTAATTTTGTTATTTGATTTATTTTCCTTCAAGTGAAGCTAATGTCACTGCCCCTGAAAGCAAGCACACCAATGCACTGCTGTCGCCTATATGAACCAGAACCAGGGTTAGACACCTTGTTGACTAGCTGGGCACTCCCTGTCATCTCCCTTGTCTCCTTCCTTCTTGCCACCCTTCTGACCTCTTTCAGACCTAGGCAATGGCTAAGTCTTCTGCACCACAGCTTCACCTTTTCTAGACTTAAACCAGCTTGTTTCAGCCTTTTCCTAGAGAGTGGTTGCAATGGTAGCAGTTAGTTTCTGCCTGTGGTGTCAGTGGTCCTTCACTGCCTGCCTGCTCTGTCCTCCTCTGTATGGTGAGCAGAGAGCACCAGCCCTGGGAGAGTGGACGTGCCTTGGCCCTGAAAGCTGTTGTCATTTGAGAAGGTGGCATTGTTTTTTCTCCCCAGTACCTGTTTCTCTCATTGCCTTTAATATAAGTAGAAATATAAGTAGTAGAACAGCTCAGTGCCAAGCATACCACTGGCGAAAAGAGATGAGCAGCACCTGACTGATCACCAGTGAGGCTCTGATGCTCCTTAGTGAGGACTTTCTTATGTGGGAGGTGTACTCCAACACCTTGCATGGGATGTTGCTAATGAGGTACCAAGTCACTTTTATGTACTTGACACACACATACCTCTCTACATCCTGACTGTGCGTTTTTTTCCTGTGCATCTTTGCCATATTTGGAGCTATTCTAGCTTACAAACAGTGTTTGAAATAAGGTTAAGATAAAGCTATCTGCAAGCTCAGCTGAACATCAGCATCACCCAGCGCTGCTCAGCCCTGTAGCACCAGCTGATGGCTTCCCTGTTCTCACCTAATTTCTCTGAAGAGCTGCAGATCTTCAGTGGTAAGAAGAGTGCAGTGGATGTTATCTGCTGTATGCAGACTTAGTATCTGCTGGTGAAGGTTGTGTTTCTTTAAAAGGTTTTGATAACAGGGAAAGATCTTAGCTGCTTGATGGCAGTGTACTGTCCTGGCTACTGCAGGTGGAAAAGATAGGATGGGATGGAATGGAATAGGAGCGCTCCTTCCCTGGCAGTGCTTCTTAAGCATCCTTCCTTGAGGGAGGTTTGCCAGACTCTGAGCAGGATTGTGCATGTAATGGGCAACCTGCTGTCTCAGCAAGAGATATGCTGATGGCACAGTTAGAGCAAGGGTAACTTTGGAGAAAACGAGGTGGCAGACATGCAACCAGACCTCAGATAAGATAGAAAATTTATTTTGATGGGCTTAGGGGGGCTTGGGGTGGTCTGTTACAGCACAGAAAGTCTCTAGAAGTTGCTGAAATAGGAGCAGGCCTGTAAGAAAGACCCTGGGCTGTAAGGATACAGTGGATAGAGGGGAGATTCCGTAGCAAACTTCTTTCATTTCTGTTCAGTTTTACTCTGAGTTTTGTCTGCTTTTGAAGAAATAATTGTTTTAGTTTGTAGCCTAATGAAACACGGCTCTAAAGTTGACAAAGTTCTGGTGGTATTTTGGGGATCTTGCTTGAAGGATAACATCTGGTTCATGTCAAAGCTTTTGCCAGATCAGGGTCAAATCCTAACCAGTGTACAGCTAAGAACATGTGCCTGAATTACCAAATTCTTCTTGTGGCTCTGCTCCTGGAGAAATAGCAAAGTATCTTCTTGTGGCTCTGCTCCTGGAGGTGGAAGGTTTTTAGGTTTTGCTGGATAAAAGATGAATGCTAAAACTTGGTCTTGTGTTTAGTTGCTTATAAATCAGTATGGTCACACTGGAATGGAAGGAGTACCCAGTGACACTACGTAAAAAACTACTTCAGAACATGGACAACAGCTAATGTTACGAAGGACTGTACACTTGTGCCTTACATCAGATCTAATGTGTTTGGAGTTAAGCAAGTGCTTTCATTGATTGAATACAGACCTGCACACATTTGCTGTTATCAGCAGCGGTAAATCTAGGGATTAAATTTGATCCGATGTAAGAAAGAAATCAATAACTGTCATAATCACTGACAGTTAATTACAGGTTAAAATCTGTGGTGTTTTTAAACTATGTAAATATTTAGGTGAGCAGGAGGGGAAAATACCTTCAAAATTTATGACAGTGTTTTTCCCTAGCCCTGTCAAGGCTGTTTGCCTGGTGCTCTTTCTTGCATGGAGATAAGATGCCCCATCTGCAAATGGGCAGAAAATAATTAAAGTTAACCTGGAGTAGAAGTGGCTGTCACCAGCTAAGCCTAGAGCACTTATTTCCCCCTTCCTTTGCCCTTGGGATTTCTGTGTGTTATCATGGAAGAGCAGCTTCTCTGGCACCATTTCACAGAGCACAGAGCTCAAAGGTCATGTATGGAGGTCTTTGAAAGGGCCTCCACCGCCAGTGCGACTTTTGGGTAGTCATTTGGTGGCTTTACAATTTATCCTGTGACTACGTAGCCATTACCTGGAATAGACTATAATGCTAATCCAACAAGTAATGTTAAAATCACTAGTGGTTGAAAATAACAAGTCCCGAATCACAGTTTTTGAGGCAAATATAGACATCAGCTTTTATGTTTAGAGGGACCTGTGAAGTAAATAATGAGGAAATACATAAAACTATACAAAAAGCAGCAAGTTACTTTTGTCTTGTTGACAGAAGAGTTCTAGTTAAAAGTGTATAGCTTTTAAAATGTATCTATGGAGATGTGGTTGCTACAATTTTTTCCAATACAGTTTGGCCTTTCTGTAAGTGCTCCTAGTAATGGCATTTACCATGACAAAGGCATTCAGCAGGACTGGAGCTTTCCCCAGCAGCATACGTACCTACAGCCTTTCCCAAATTAATTGTGGATTGTCCCTTAGTATTATCACGAAGATGATCAGAGGGCTGGAGCACCTCTGCTATGAAGACAGGCTGAGAGAGTTGGGGCTGTTCAGCCTGGAGAAGAGAAGGCTCCGGGGTGATCTTATAGCAGCTTTCCAGTACCTAAAGGGGGCCTACAGGAAAGCTGGAGAGGGACTTTGTACAAGGGTGTGTAGTGATAGGACAAGGGGCAATGGCTTTAAACTGAAAGAGGGCAGATTTAGGTTAGATATAAGAAAGAAATTTTTCACTCTGAGGGTGGTGAGGCACTGGCACAGGTTGCCCAGAGAAGCTGTGGCTGCCCCATCCCTGGAAGTGTTCCAGGCCAGGTTGGATGAGGCTTTGGGCAACCTGGTGTAGTGGAGGGTGTCCCTGCCCATGGCAGGGGGGTTGGAACTAGATGATCTTTAAGGTCCCTTCCAACCCAAACCATTCCATGATTCTATGATTATCGCACATCAGCTGCGATAAATAGCAGCATGTTTTCATTTCAGTCTGAGGAAGAACTCGGCAACGTTCGCTGGTAGGATCTCGGTCCTGTACAGGACTTACAGGAGCCGCTGAGTGCTTCATTACATCTCTTTAAATTTCCTCTGCGTCTCCTGTTTTAAACGCTTCCTACAGCTGTGTAATAGACACAGAAACTGTAAAAATACCTTTTAAAGTAACGTCGTACTGAGCGCCCGTGCCCAGCTGGCGGCTGGGGCTGAGGGGTCTGTGTGAGGAGAGGCAGCGGCTGCGGCAAGGCGGGAACAGCCGGTTCCAGCCAGTTCCACCGCCGCGCGGTGCCCCCTCAGGTGCGCGGTGCCCCCTCAGCGCTGCTGGTGGCGCCTGAGGGAAGCGGATCTGGGAGAGGGGGAAAAGGCGGGAAAGGAGAGCTGTGAGGAGAAACAGCGTGAGGAACAGCACGGCGAGCACCGAGGGGGAGGAGGAGGCGCCGAAGCAGTCTCCCCGGCAGCCGGCGGGGAGACCGCGGTGGGGCAGAAGAAAGAGTTGGCAGAGTGGGGCTGTTAGGGGCTGGCTGTAACCCCTGTTGTCCATCCCCTGAGCTGCTCCAGTTAGGAGAGGAATCAGGAATGGAAGAGTAAAGTTGAGCCTAGGAGAGGCAGGGTCGGGGGAGAAAATAGGGTTTTTTTCTGACCATCGAACTCTGTGTCAATTGGAAATAAATTGATTTTCACCAAGCCAAGTCAGTTTTGCCTGTGATAGAGATTTGTAAGTGATCTGTGTGTCTTTATCTCGACACATGAAGTAATTTTGTCCCCCTCTTCTGCCAACAGCTGTCACGCCGGACAAGGTCAACTCCCAGAGTTACGTAGCACTCGCAGAGCACATCCAGCTTAAAGAATGTCTGCTGTTCAGAGAAGAACATCAAAAACGACTCACAGCTTTCCAGAAGCAGGATGGATGGCTTTTAATGCATTTTATCAATGCTTTCAAACACCGGCGACTGCTCATGTTTATGAAGTGAGTGTAAATGGTTTAGTATCTCATGCTATGAAAGAACCATGGTTTTGAGTGGTAAGAGTACATCCATGTTGAGTGGAAGTGCTTGGATGTGGATTTTCATCTTCGTTATGCACGCTGAAATCTAAGGTGGTTGGAGAGAATTATGTCGCTTGAAGAGCATTAAGTCAGAGAGAGAACAGACTTGAAGAATTGTGAAATAAACATCAATAGCACTGTGTTCCTTTGCTACAGTACCCTTCAGGTCAGGAATCAAAAGATTTGACAGATTATGGGCTAGGCTAAATGAGCCGAGGTTTCAAATGTTCTTGGTTTGAAATTGGAGACTCAAACTTGTCATAATATGGCTAAGGAATTAAATCTGAATGCAAATATGTATGGCAATCCATTAGTGACAGTAATAAAATTATTTCTTCAATTACAGTGAGAGTGGATGATGCAGGCAAAGCAGAAGTGGGAGGCAGATGTGACACTTGATGAAGAAAGAAAAAAAGAACTCATTTGCCAAAGGTAGGGAAGACATCCCACAAAATGTTTAGAAATAAAGGTGATTTTCCTGTGCTTGATCAAATGTAAAAAGCAATGTTAAAAAACTCAATGTCATTTAAAAATCTTTTTGATGTGAGTTTGAAATTGATTTGATAGCTTCTCCTTGACTGGCAGGACGTAGATTGCTATTTCATAGGAAATGGAATGCAATTAATAACTTTCCACAGCTGAGGACAGTAGTCAGCAGTAACTTTGAGGCTTTTCTCATCTTAGCTGCATCTGAAACAACATTCTGATGTGCAGTAGCTGTGCTGGTACAAAATTCCCCATAGGTCTGTCTCCACAAAGTAACTGTTTTTTGCACTCGTTGCTATGTTTCTCTCATATCATCTTTGGCAAGGACCACTTGGGATTTTCCGTTGCTCTGTAGCCTGGGGAATGGTCTGTTTCCTAGGAGCATCTGGAAATTTCATCTGAAAAACTCTTGTTATGTCAGAGCCTTGGGACCTGACAATGCCTATGATCTTTCCTGGTCTCCCAACAGGGATTTGGAGAGCATTCTTTTTAACCATTGTAGGTAGGTTAGAGACACGTTCTGCAAACCTTTGTGGACTGAATGGCTGTTAAATGGTTTTAAGTGGATCTTACAACCATTTGCATTCATAACCATTCAGTGTATCTTGAGCTGTACTAATACATCTATATCTGATGTTATCTATATAAATCAAGTAAATATTCATTTATAAAATTTTCAGGGTATTCCTTGTATGGAGAAGCCATTATGCAGTTAATATGTTATGAAATTGATAATTTGACTTTGTAATTTGCAGATTTTGGGGGGATCTCAGCTATATGCTCAGCTCAGAACAATGAGAAACCCTACTACCCATCCATTTATTGTTTTCTTTACACATCTCACCAGTATGGTTCACGGTTTGAGGCCTGGAGATGTTCCTGGCTTGTTCAATACCTATAGTTTCTTTCTGTATCGTGTGGCTGATTCACAGTGTTATACAATGGGAGACACAATGGTTTGTGTTGACCGACTCTAAAATAGCTACCTTAATATAATTAGTTTAAACTTATCTATCTACCAGTCTGTGCAGAATATGTCATCTGCTCCCATGAATTTAGTAATTCTTTATCTGATTTGTAGCACACACCTGTAATAAATTCTCTCAGCACAGTTGGAGTGCACTGAACTGCAGATTAAGAGTTGGAATGAATAGGGAAGACAGGGACTTCATAAATTCTTTTCCAACTCCACTGATTTCATACGATTAATCTGTATTGTGTATTTTAAGTAAACATCCTGCTACTCCAGCAACTGCTGGTCTGTCAACTATTAAGAAGCAGTTAGACTGTTTCAAAGACTGTTTCATCATGTCTAAGTCCAGTGCATTGGTGTGTTTATTATTTTTAGTAATATTTTCTTCACTGAGAGCTTTGTAAAACGCTAGCTTCATTTTGATGTCAGTCCTCAGCTTTTGACTTCAAGCAGATAGGGTAGGGCAGAGACAGTGAATGTACTGCATCCCCGTCCTGTAGTCTTCTTCCCTCAGGGAGAGTTATTTTAGCCACTGGTGAAGTGTTGCTCTTCAGCGTGTGTTTGTTTAGTACTTAATCTGGATTAGCAAACTAGGCGCTGAGCTTCGAGTTTTCTCTTAAAGGAAACGCTGAAAGGCTGTGCATAGCCTTGGTGGCACAGCATGAAGAGGGAAATAAATATTTGTAGAGCTAAATGGTGGTCAGAGAACACATGTAATCGTGCCAGCACTTAGGGCCCCTCACTACGTGACAAGGCTTCAAAGGTTACAAATCCAGGAGGAGCTGAAGATCTGCTCAGTAACCTGGACTGCAGAGAACCACCAGAAGTACCGTTCTATGGGTATGAGGTAAAAGAGCATATGTTGGGTAGAGTGGTTGTAAACTTGATAAGAAAGTTGCAGACTTGCTCAAGGCTTAGTTTACAGAGGAGCGCTCAGCAGGACACTGGGATTTCTGCAGGAGGCATAGTGCCATAGATTGATGATGGGAAGCATAGCCTGACATTCAATAAGGGTCAATTAAAGACAAAAACAGATTAAAAAAAAACAACACCTCTTTTGAGCAAGAGACTTTTGTAATTAAAAAAAAAAAAAAAGGCTTTAGTCAAACAAGGATGATGAGACGAGATTCTTCATGCTCCATTTTATCTCATAGGTTTCAGTTCAGCAATTTGACAATTTATTGTAGTGATACAACTCTTTCTAATTCTTCAAATTATTGCCAGAAATACTTTTGATTCTGGGTTTAAAAAGAGGCTGAGGTGAGTTTGGGATGCTCAAACTTTGCTGATTCTACAGCTTTTTCTTTTTTTTTTTATTTAATCCTCAGAGTTTACTTTGTTTGTGTCACATGTTGGATTCTGGAAAGCCCTAATTAAAAGTGCATCAGAAATAATTTCTGTTTGTTTTTCTCAAATATACCTCATGTAAAAGAAATTTAATTTTAGTAAATTTTAATAGTGTTTGTTTGCAGAAAAGCAAATGGATCGACATTATCTTAATTGTTACAATTGTGTAAAAGATTATAAACTATAGCACTTAGAGACATTGTGTTCTATTAGTCTAGAAAGCTTTCATCAACATTGCCCAAATATATTGTGTTAACTAGTGAAACTAAAAGACTGCATTGATGAATCTTTAGAAGTTGCTCAGTGATTTGGACTGATTGTGATGAATTATAAGATTGTGTGTGCTGTGTTGTAAGGACAGAATTTCCTGTACTGGAAATTCCTGGTTGAGGGAATGGTTCCAGTTCCTGGTTGAGGGAAGCTGTTGTAATGACCTTTCACAGAGTGTTTTGTTTCTCTGTGAGTTTAACCTAGCCACATCTAAGAGAGCTAAGAAAATAAAACTCCAGACAGACTGTACAGTTACATTCAACATCTCAATGGAAGTAGTAATTCTTGTTTAATGCACATCATTGTATCCCTTCTCATGGTCACTATAGAATCAGAATAAATAGTATTTCTTGCCATTGTAGCACTTAGGTAAATATACCTGAAGCTTAAAAAACAGAGTAACTGAATGAGTTTTTATGGTTTCTCGCCCTGAAGCTGACAAACATTTATCATGGACAGGACCCACAGAGGTAATATAGCATAGCCTCAGATAAAATATCCTATGTTAGTACTGTACAGCAGTAGCACTGCTGTCTCCTATAGAAGCACACAATAACAAGCTAATAAATACTGTCTGACCAGTTGTTTTTTTCCTTCATTAAAAAGTAGTAAACATTCATGTTCCTTTTATCACGTCCTTTGTGTAGTAGTGGTGTACAATATAGAATCATAGAATCACTTAGGTTGGAAAAGACCTGTAAGATCAAGTCCAACCATTAACCTAGCACTACCAAGTGCACCACTAAACAGCGTCCCTAAGCACCACATCTACGTGCCTTTGAAATACCTCCAGTGATGTTGACTCCACCATTTCCCTGGGCAGCCTGTTCCAATGTTTGACAACCCTTTTGTTGAAGACGTTTTTCCTAATATCCAATCTAAATCTCTTTGGTGCAACTTGAAGCTGTTTCCTCTCATCCTGTCTCATGGGAGGAGAGACCAACCTCCGCCTTGCTACAACCTTCTTTCAGGTAGTTGCAGAGAGTGAGAAGATCTCCTCTCAGCCTCCTTTTCTCCAGAGTAAACAACCTCAGGACCCTCATTCACTCTTCATCAGACTTGCACTCTAGACTCTTCAACGGCTTTGTTGCCTTTCTTTGGACACGCTTCAGCACCTCCATGTCTTTCTTGCAGTGAGAGGCCCAAAACCAAACATGACCCCTTGAGGTGCAGCCTCCCCAGTGCTGAGTACAGGGGTTGATCACTGCCCTAGTCCTGATGGCCACATGATTTCTCATGCAAGCCACAACGCTCTTGGTGGTCTTGGCCACCTGGGCACACTGCCGGCTTATCCTCAGCCAACTATCTACCAACACCCCCAGGTCCTGTTCCACCGGACAACCCTTCCGCCACTGTTCCTCAAGTGTTGCATGGGCTGGTTGTGACCCAAGTTCAGCACCCACCTCTGAGCCTTGTTGAACCTCATACAATTGGCCTCGGCCCCTTGATCCAGCCTGTCCAGGTCCCTCAGAAGAGCCTTTCTACGCTCAAGCAGAGACGCACTCCCGCCCAGCTTGGTGTTGTCTGCAAGCTCAATGAGGGTGCACTTGATCCTCTAGTCTGGATCATTGAGAAAGATATCAGACAAAACTGGCTCCAGTACTGAGCCCTGGGGAACACCACGTGTGACCGTCTGCCAACTGGATTTAACTCCATTCACCACAACTCTTTGGGCATGGCCATCCAGCCAGTTTTTTACCCAAATGATTCTGTGATCCAGCAATCTGGTATCAGCTTCGAGGAAGAGACAGCCTAGGCTGGATAGACGGTTTTTAATTCAGAAATAAAAGCAATGATTTTAAAAACTAAATACCAAGAGTTCTTCGCATCTGCTGGTATTTTAAACCACCTCAGGGGTGAATAACTACCTGGAGAGTTTGGCTAGTAGGAAGAGAGCTACATATGCCCTTTTTTCCCCCCTCAGATTTTCTGATTACTTGACCTGATCCCTCAGATTAACAGTACAAACCTGTGAATGTGTGCTGGGGCTAGAGGAGGTGTGCAGCGCACGATGGCAATAGCTTCTGCCTCTGATGGCGTTTCAGAGATGGCAAGACTGAATTTGTTTGGATCAGACCCTAAACTGACTCTAATGCCCTTAGACTGAGTCACACAAATGTCCAGTTGTGCTCTTGGAAGCCTGCAACTCCAGACAAATGGTTTCGTATTTATTTGTAATACTATGGAAGTTCTGAAACGATTATATATTATTGGGCAGTTACTGTACTTCTAACTGGGGATGTGGTAGGTGCTATTTAATATTTATTTGTTTAATTGATACTGCTGTTTTGGCACAACTTTTAAGTGAAATACTAGAGATTAATAACTAATTATAGGTTTTTTGAAAGGTAAGAAAAGGTAAGAAAACAACTTTTGAAGGTACTTTAATTCATGAAGCAAATATTTGCTTTCAAATAATAAAAAAAAAAATCTTGTTTACAGCATAAGGAGTCCACATTCAAGATGTCTTCATCTATTGTTCTTTGAAATATTTACCAAAAAGCTTTCTCAGATAAATAAAAGGCTATGGGGATTTAATTGAGAAATGTTGCACTGCAGCCTGTTTCATGTTTGGTACTCACTGAGGGATCGGTAGCCTTCAGAAGAATTGCTGTTGTAATGCAAGAAAAAATTTGTGTAGCTTTAACAAATTAAAAATACAGAACAGAGCGGTACAATAAAAAGGAAAACAGCACCCAGAGCTTGTCAAATATTCTGTTTTGGTACTCAGAGTCTCAGATGGAAAAGTGAACACAAGAAAGAGCCAACCACTGGTTAGCAATGCATGTGGTAAAGATTACAGTGACTTGGGATTTAGCTAAATTTGCTTCCAGTTTTTCCTTGTGACTTTATTGAATTTGCAGGCTTGACTATAAATTAATATTACTGGTATTTCTTCTACAAGTTTCAATACATAGTTCAAATATTTTACAGTGTGTATCTGTTGATGTATTACTCTATGCTTCATTTTATTTTAAAAAACAAGCCAAAAAAAGCTGTACTTGACTCCAATGACTAATTTATCCTGTAACCAGTATTTTCCAGTTAAAAACTAGTGAAACCCCCACCTCCCCATTTTACAACCAGCATTATGAATATAATATTACAGGACTAAATGGAAACTATAACCACAAATATGAACTGTTAATACCCAATATGGCATGTAATGTGAGAAATGAAAAAGTAACTGCACAGAAGTAATGGTATACAAGATACATACAATTTGAGTCATGTGAAATCTGGATGACTTCTTTATGAACTTAGAGGTTCTCTGGGTGGAAAGACATTCCTGCTACATAACTTTATTTACCCTGACTTATGGGTCTGCGTTTTTTGTGGAGCTTGTATAGTGTATGGGAGGAGGTGCTTCCGGGGGATGATTTCAAAAAGGGAATTAGGAGCCTAGTGAAGATTTGCCCTGGATCTCTGCATAACCTCCTGGGTCGGCCTGGCTCTCCCCACTATACAAGGAGACTAGGTAGAGCCTTGTAAATGGGGACCTGACTTTCTTCCACTCTGCTTTCCTATGATGTGCCATTGGCCGTGGTGGTGCATTGAGATTGCCACCCTGACTTGGCCTGAGACTCATCACGAGGTGAAGCTTCAACCTCACAAGCACAGCTTCTCCTCTGGGGACAGTCAACAAAACTGGCTGTCGTAAGGGGGGAAAATCTGCATATTTGTACCTGTGAGTGTAACAGCCCCGTGTAGCAGCCCACAAAGTACTGTTGGTGTAAATGCTGTGATGTGTCTCTCTGCCATGATCACACTCAGGCTTCCGAAGATCTAGCTACTTCCATCTACACTTGCGCGTAATGTCACTCCTAAATATCTCTGTGTTGAGTACAGTAGCGTTGCCTGCCATGGACTGAAGGGCTGCTGGTGATGAACTCCTTCAACACAGATGTAGAGAATAACGAAATTATAAGGGTATGCTGAAAGAAATTTCATGTTGTACACGAAATTATTGACGTTCTCATAAGTCATGTTTAATTAGCTCCATACTGCCATTTGCCTGTCTTTCTCTGATGGCCACAGGATGTGGTAATGCAGATAAATAGGGCATAACTATTTATTTATTTATATTCAGGCTTTGAGCAACCTGGTGCAGTGGAAGGTGTCCCTGCTGTGGCAGGGGGGGTGGAACTAGATGATCTTTGACATCCCTTCCAACCCAAACCATTCTATGATAACACTCACTAGTAACGCGTGAAGGATGATTACAAAGAATGGTTGTTTTGTGGAAAACACGATAAATATTTGACTGGATCTGTAACACATGGTAATCTGTGGTTTTAGCAAAGTGTCTCAGTCCTCCTGGGGAGTTGGCTCCGTAATCTCTCAAAGAAGTGAGTTCTCCTTCATTAGTGGAAGTAGTTTTCTAGATACAACTAAAGGATTTTTCCATTTTCAATGAAAGTACTGCAAGATCTGCACTATGGCCTGAGCCACAGCGTAATAAGACAGTTCACTCCATTACTTCCAGCTGTATAACTGATTTTCATGGAACTTTATTGCTTATATTGAATGTTTTATAATTATAAAATGAGTTTAGGCAATTATTCCAACAATATCCACTGTCACTGATTTGTGTCAAACTTATATAGCCCCCTCCAGTCATTAAATTAACTACAGAATTCTGTGCAGAATTCTTAGAAATATTTTCCATGTTCTCATAGAAAGATTGTCGTTTTTTGCATATTTCAATTTAATCATATTTTAAAAACTAGTTTTATTAAATTGTTTTTCCTTTGCAGTTCCAATTAACAAAGAGAATGGGATTTCCTACAGTAAGGGAGCTAATTTTGTTTTGCCTCTTAACCATTTATCTATGAGGAATGAAAGAAATAGAAATTTGAACAGTTTTCTGTAAGAAAAAAACAAGAGTGGAATGTAGCAGCATGACAGCGATGCTAATTACAGATGGAGTAGAGAAAAGGATCATGTCAAATTAGCCTCAATTGCATGAATTTGAATTTCATTTATGTTGAATAGTGCAATAGTGGAAGAAGCATCCTGCAAGAATATTTCTTTCAATCTACTACTTGGAAACAAAGCTGAAGCACTTCAGGAGTCAGGACTTACCCTTGGGTCAGGACTTATCTCTCTGAGATACCACATTATTGCTGGATGATTTTTGCGTGTGATTAGCAAAATGGAGTTTTGCTAAGAACTATCTTTCACCATCTTTTTTCCCTCTGCACATCCATGCAGTTATGTATACATACATGGATAAAGTGCACGTACAGCACACAGGTCTCGCTATAGTTTCTACAAAATTACGATCATGATATATTGTGAATGAACGGTTGGAATACTGTAACTGTAGGGAATATTAAAATAAGTCTGTGCCATGCATTACAATGTAAGACTCAAATATTCATATCTGTATAAGATTAAAGTGTTGATAGTGTATTATTACTGAGGTAATATTATAGATTTAATTGCATAATTATTAAGATAGCAACATAGCATTAGATGTCTTAAGCATCTATAATTAACTTCTAGGCTTGTTTGTTTTTTTTTTTTATATTCTGCCTAGATATAATTTATGAGGGACATAGATTATTCTGGTGCTCTGGAGATCCTATGATCAATGCAGGTAGAGCTGGATGGAGCCTCAGGAGGTCAGGTAGTTCAGCCCCCTGCCCCAGCAGGAGCAATTCTGCCCAAACCATGCCTGACAGTTAATTAGCTAGCCTGATCTTAAAACCCTCCTGTGATTGAGATTCCACTCTCCCTTGGCAATTGATTTCAGTGTTGAACTATCTTGACAGCTAGAAAGATTTCCCTAATGTCTAAACTAAATTTCACTTGCTGCAGGTTAACCCTTCTTGTCCTATCCTGTGAAGAATAGTTTTGTCCCTTTCTCTTGACAGCAACCTTTTGCATAATTGAAAACTGTTATCAAGGAGGATTCTCATCATTTTAAATTAAAAAATCCCAGAATCTTCAGTCTTTTCTTGTACCTCATGCTTTCTAGCTGACTGATTCTTCTTGTTGCTTTCCTCTTGGCTCTCTCTGACTTACTGGCCTGCTGTGAAGCCTTAGAGAAGCCACAGCAGTCCTCAGCTTGGCACTGTGTGCGGGGTGGGGAAGTGCCATGGGCCAGTGGGAGCCCCCACAGATGCCCTGGGCTGGAGCAGGGATGGGCACCTGCTGGGTGGGTGCTGAACCAGGTCCAAAGGCAGTGCCTGTTTACTGGTACGGCAGGGCAGGCCATGCAGCACACTGCAGTCCTGTGCCAGGCCATGACACCAGCACAGTCTCTGCTGGCTCCTGCACCTCTGCACTGTGTTACCCTTGGCAGAGTCGATGTGCCTACTTACCAGCATTCTTAGAACACTTTGAAATCTGTAGATGAAATGTGCTTTGAGTGGTGTTGTAATTTTTCTCTTACAAAACCATGGGTCTGTAATTTACATCACTTTATGTGACAAGTACAAATCAATCCACATACTGTATATTTTTAAAATGTTCCTGGTTGATTATTTTATATAGTTAGGGCATATTTTAAAAGCATTTATTAGGACAAAACGTTGGCAGTTAAAAAATGCCAGCCCGTCTTCGTTTCATCCATATGAAAAAAGTGATAGGTGGGGAATGTTTAAGTATGACCTTGATATGGTGAGGCTGCTTTGTATACTAGCACTGTTTCGGTTTGTGGATTTTCCTCCTGAGCTCTATGTTGAGACTTAAGGACCTGTCTTTCACTGTTTACAGAGGTGAGGTTTTCTAATGGCCTGCTGCAAGCCCACTGAGGTTGGTGGCAATGAGTTTCAGTGATGGTTTCGAGCCCCATCTATTGCACTTCAGTAAATCAGCTTTGGCCCGTTTGTTTCATTTGGAATTGAACAATTCTTTCACCAAGCAGCAACAGAAGCCCATGAGTAGCCTTGACAATCCTTTTCTGATATTTTTAGTGATTTCTTAAGATTAAGTAGATTAAAACCATCTCAAAGACCAAAAGGAGGACTGTCTTCACTGCAGGATTTGTTTACAATACATATTTTTCCAACTTCGTGGACTATTAATCTAAAAGGAGGAGAAATTCTTACTGTGACCCGTAGAGTCCAAATTTCTGATTAGTTGTTCTCAAAAAACTTGTGGTAAACACAGTCACAAGCTGCTTGTCTCAGCAAGCAGGCCACAGGAAGGCAGAATTTTGATGAAAGATGTAGGTTGCTAACAGCTGTGGTGTTTGCATTTTCCAGAGGGATGCAGTTTTTCAAACAGGTCAGTCAGCATCTGAGGAGTCAGTGTCCACTAAAGTTTTTCTCAACTTCGCCAAAGCCTGCGCTGGCAGTTGCATACTTTGTTGTATATATTTGCTCTTTTTAGGGAAATGAATAAAGGTTAGGCAGGGAAGTTGTGAGGAAAAGGAAAATAAGAACAAAAAAGCCTATTCCGCGGTGAAATAATAGGGTTAAGCATTGTCTCACTAAACGTGTAATTTAAATATTACAAAAGACAAGTTTTATATTTTTCATTTTAAATAGATCACAGGTTATCCTGTTTTATTCATGCATCTGACACATAATAGTAACAAATATGTTAATAATCCCTATTTTAACCTGTGGGCTTCCCAGTCTATCTTTGTATACCCACATTTTTCAGCACCTCAGCAGAATTAAGCGCCCCAACTGCATAATGTGTTGTGTTGGGTAAGTGTGAAAGGACATATGGTACATTTCTCCAGGAGCTGAGCTCTCCATTGCTTTTATTGTTCTGTGTCACAATCTTAATGCTTTTTTAATGGAGTTTTCAGAGGGTGAACACCGTCAGCCCATCATCTGCTATGCTCAGCATAGAGGAATGAGAAGTATATGCTTTATGGAAGCAGGGTAGAAAATTAAAGGAGGATATCATTAAAGTATGAGAGGAAGTTTGTTCATTAAATGATGATGCTTTCTGTTCTCAGGCATGACTTCTGCCAGTTTAGCAGTGATTTAGACTGAAATTATTTTTTATGATGTTCATACCAGTTGGGTGGCCTGCAGTAAGGACTTGGAACAAAGTCATTCCAGAAAAAACAGTGAAGTAGTTTATAAATAACTGAAGTCACTGCATAACTCATGAATCATTTGGATGATCCCTCTCATTTAACTGCATATTTTCTCACTTGGTTTTCATTGATAGGAAAATCAATGCTGACTTCTAAGGACTCATATGATCTAGAATATTTCACAGGAAGGTCTTGTGGAACAAATCTGTTTTTAAATGAAATAATACATCTGGTTTATTTAGTTCCCTGTCCAGCAAATCACTTAAGCTCTTGACTTCTGTTTGACAGCCTCACATATTTAAAGTACTGCTCAAACTACTGTGTGTTGCTGGAGTGCTACCGTATTTGGTTGAATAGATCTTTAATACCGAGTCGGTTCTTTTGTTTTGCCTTTTCCTTGCTTTTCTTTCTTTCATTTCTTGTACAACAAGTCTTGTTCCCATTTTAGGTTTTTTGTTTTCCTGAGCACAATGCCTCGGCCCCTA
The DNA here is from genome assembly GCF_009769465.1 of Tauraco erythrolophus. Classification (NCBI taxonomy): domain Eukaryota; kingdom Metazoa; phylum Chordata; class Aves; order Musophagiformes; family Musophagidae; genus Tauraco; species Tauraco erythrolophus. Next base: position 39,503,761 of record NC_141473.1, read on the forward strand.
TGTTTGTAACAGAGTCTAACAAAACTAAAACCACTTTACATTGCTCATATATTAGATACAGGCATGTGGAAGATGGATTTACAGCAATAGGTAAGGGTCAGAATTTCAAGAGACAGCTGTCTAACAAAAAGCAGAACTTGATTACATTTGGTACAAAGCGAGCTTGAGGTTAGAGAGCAAAACAGATGGCTTTTAACAGCTCCATGTTATATTTAGTGCACAAGCTAGCCTTCATAGCCAAAAATGATGAATTAATTTATCAAGCCCAACGTACATATGTACAGACATATCCATAATTCTAATACAAACCTTGACTAGAGAATATAGGAAAATACCAGTGCTGTTGACTGAGCTTGGTACTTCTGACACATAATTCACTTGTTTGGGCAATTGTTTGTAACTAGTGATTACTTCACTCTGAATCAATAACTGGCCATCTCTCAAGTGGCATCAACTTCATTGCAAATAATTCCTGCAATGAGACAGCAAGAGAGAGATTAAGAATAGAACTAGTTAAAATTTGGATTAGAAAATGAAACAACCTATAAAAGTTACACAGGCCTTCATTTACAGAGTGTACGTAGTTAACAGTTATCAATTACATAGACAAAACAGGTTTAATCAGTATGAGAATGATTTTATCTGTGGTGGATGCCAGTTCTTAAATATGAATTGGGACATTATCTACCCTAGATCTGTATTTAAGGATATTGTTGTTTTACTAACGAAGAGATGGAAATTTGCTGGCTAGACACCTCCCCTCTCCCCCCAAAAGGAATGCTGATAGAGGGGAGGCAAAAAGTGAAGCAGTGCTGCAGAGCAGAGGTAACAAAATATTCTGCATGTTCACTGCAGACAGGACAGCAAATGTTGGGTTGAAATTGCAGCAGGAGAGCTTGGCATTAGGGAAACTAACGATAATGGGGATAGTGACCCACAGGAGTGGGCTGGCTAGAGAAGGCAGAGTGGATGCAGTATCCCTTCATGCAGGGACCTAGACAAGGTGACATCTTAAGATCACCTTTCTGACCTTTAGTGGTAATTCTGTGACTGACTGAATTCTTTGGGTCGTAACTGCTGTAGGACCTATGCAGAGAACATGCAAGAATGAGCACATGTGTGTGAATGTAAACACAGATGGAACAAGGCTGAGATTTAGGAATGAAATAACATTTATTTGTTTCATTATTTTAAGTTCAGGGACAGAGCAATTTTATGTTTCCACTGTTTTCTTGTGTTGCTGTTACTTTAAATAGAGGAGCCTACCCTTCTGCCCCAGAATACTTCCCTCTCAAGAATGAAAAGCTTCTATGGTTACTTAAAAACCACTTGAAGCTTCAGAAATGCTAATGCATGAACATTTTGCGACTAGTTCTTATGTCCATGACTGAAATGTGCCATGAACTGCTTGTTTACCAATCTTAAGCACAATATTATTTCTTTGTCTTTGTATCCTCTCTGAATAAATAAATAAATTGCAGATTGTAAGTGCAGATTCTGAAAAAAAGGTACATCAAAGTGGAAGGGCTTGCAAAAGTTTTTCAAAGACAGCCTGGAGTCATGTGTTGGTGCATAGACATATTTCGTGCTTCCTCTCCCATCAGTCTCTGTTTCTTCTTTTGAAGAAGTATGTAGGTATGCTTTTCCTATGACCTTGCTTTTTTCTGCTTTGCTGCAAGGTAAAGGAAAACATGGAAGTTATTTCAGCAAGAAGAAATCTCTATGTGGGATATCTTTGTCGATACCTCCTACATCTCTGAAAAGGCTTTTCCACCAATTCCTAAACTAGACAAGTCTCCAGTTTGTTTTCTGTATTGCTTTTTCAGTCTCACCTAACCTAATTATAATCTAGCAGCTGGCCTTGGCAAGTGCTCTGGGCTCACTCAATAATCAATAGGAAAGAATAGGCACCTCCAGAGGATGGCTTATATCATCCTAAGGTAATTACCTAAAATTGGTGGGCTGAATCATCTCTAGTGGTATTTATCTTTTTCCATCAATTATAGTAGGATTCCGGATGACTGACTTAAACTGAGTGATTAAAGAAATGTAACATTACCTCAGAGCACGATCCAAGAAGTCTGCTTCCTACAGTGTCTCATTTCTCAGCATTGTGGAAAATCATCTTTCCTGTAGCTCAGCAATAGGTTATAGTGGCCTCTTGTATAAGCCTCTCTCAAGTGCAGTCCTCTGCTCCCAGCTCTGGGTACTGCCCGTTTCCACTCACTGCTTCCAACTTGCTGTGAGTTGGCATCCACCTGAGCCCTGAGAGCAGGGCCCTGTGTCATTGTGGCTGCTCCCCAGACCTTCAGGGGTGATGGAAAAGGAGGATGCAGTCTTACAGCTCCAAAACTCCACAGTCGCATCTGCATCCCCTTTGTTATTCCCAAATGCTAGAACAAGTCTTTCTTTTGCATGTCAACAAATTATGGTATAATTTCACATTTTCACTCAGCCACTCCTCTGCTGCCTCTGATGATCCGATTTGCTTCTTCTCTGTTCCTCCTCCTGGGCGCACTCTGTCTTATATTCTCATCGGTTGTGTTTTCAAGTTACTAGTGCAGCTTTTGAATCAAACTGCCCTCTTCCCTCATGCTGAAGGTGAATTTATCCAACTTACCTGTAGCTATTTAAAAGTTAGATGCTTGGGTTGAACCAGCAGTCTGTACTCCCTGATAATCAGCAGAAGAGATATCACCAGAGGACATTCAGCTTGTCTAAGTCAAGGTCTGACTCACTGGGCATATCAACCTATCAACTATAGAGCAAACCTGTGGTTTGGCTGAACACCTCTTACGTGGTTATTGGGTTTATAGTGTTTTGTCTTATATGCTGATCCTTCAGGTTGGAATTGACTGTACAGAACCCTTTGTCATCCCTCTCATAAGGACATGCTAAGTGCAGAACAGACGGTTGAGGAAAATGTTCTTTACCTTTTCTGTCCTAATCACAGAGACACTACAAGTATCTATAGGGAAGATGCTGCAAGTTGGAGCCACTACTGATGTTCAGTAACTTAAACCCTGAAGTGTACTGAGAGCTAGCAAGAAAGAGGTATGAAAAAGGACTTTTGTTCCCTGTATCTTACTCACATTTTCTTTTCTCCTTCTCTTTGATGCAGTTCCCAAAAGATTTGTGAAAGAGCTTAGCTTTGATGTTCTACTGTTCATGAGAGTTATGTTGGAAGGGTACTTTTGTTGCCCAAGGTAGATTGTCCAGTACAATATCATTAATTGTTTTTAATGACCTACAGTAAATAAAGTGACCCAAAGCAGCCTTGCCAAAGGTAAACATCAGTTGCTTTTCTGCTGGACCATATTTCAGAGTTTTTTTCACATAATTTATTTTCAACACATATGAGGGACAAAATATGCTCAGATGAGTTTTTCCTCACTCTGGGTTTTCTTGCAGATTTTAAAAAGCGGACATGCACATAAAAGTCAGCCAAAAGAAGCTACAGAGTCCCTATGGTAGATTTTTATCATCAAATGTTGCTGTGTACAACAGCAATAAGTTCTTAGTGTTGTGTCTTGACATTTCTGAATTTACCTGGATTGAAATAAAAAAATCAGATTTCTAAATGCATTTTGTTTCCACGTGCATTACATTATAAATCAGTTTCATTTTGTTCTTGATGTTATCCTGCTGCAAGCACAGAGAAAACATTCAATAAGAGAAATTGCATCTCTGATTCCAAAAATCTGAGTAATGCTAAAGGTCTTCAGCTGGAATAAATATATTTCTGCTAGAAAGGTTTTTCAAACCTTCTTCCCCCAATAAATTCTGACTGTTATTTTAGCATAGATAAGATAATACTCTCAAAATATGATTGCACAAAACTCCATAAGACTGGTATGACAAACTCTGTGTACTTCAAGAAATTATTTTTTCCGGCAAAACCAAATATACAGTGTAGCGTATGTCATCCAAATGGCAAGAGGAAGGAATTGTGTTTCATGAAGGAAAAATCTGCCATCAGCAAGCCCATATATTTCTTAGTGGCATCTTTGGGCTCTGTAAATTTGGACTTGGGGGATCATAAAACCCCAGTCTGTGTACAGTGAATTTTCAACTGAGCAGTGCAGCATTCAAATTCTGAATATTTTCACCAGTATGTGCAATAATATATCTTTTTGTAATGTTTAAGTGACCTAGTAAGAAATAAGAGGAGGAGGATTAGTTACTAAACTTGTCAGAAATATATTCCAAGTAAAGTTAAACTTATGAAGGTAGGATATTAGGTGACTTGCACACAGAAGCATTTTCTGAGCAGCTAGCACTTTGGGTGCACAGTCAGTGACATACTTCACTGTTCTGTCTCTTTTTCATTTAATTTTTGTTTGGAAGTCAATCGATATTTATTTCATCGTGTATATTTGTGTATATTAAGACTGTGGTAAGTGGAGAGTTCTTCCGTAATAAAGGCTAGAATTGCTTTCTGCTGGCATATTCGTCAATGTCTTCATTGTTTGAAACTGATAGTATTTTTTTTTCAAGGAAAAAAAATAGTATTTCTGTAAGTTCTCAAACAAAATTTGTCCAAAATCCTGCTTCTAAAAATCTCAATTTTCTTATATAATTTTGGCTCAGTTTAGGAAGACAAAAGGTCATTGTCATAGAATTTCCTCAAATGTGATCTATCTAAATCTCTTTGAGAGTTGATGCCATTGGTCTGGGAGGGTAAATATGAAAGAAACAGCAAAAGTGCGTAATACTTGTTTGCATAGTCCACATTTCAACAGAAAGAATATTTCAGTTGAGAATAAACTGATTTCAGCTAGAATTTGAAGGTATGTGTGTTTTGGTTTTTTACTTATTGACTCTCAGGGCAAAACTAGGCTGTGCCAAGGATGCGTAATTTAGCCCTGTAACTGTCCTCAGTTGGAGATTGTAAAGAAAAAAGGAGTTTTTGTTATAATTCTGTTAAATCTTCTGTATGACTAGACTGTAGAGCTCATGCAGAACTGTAATTGACCGCAGGCAAAATTCACTAGTTGTTGAGTGTCTTTTCTGAGAAATTCTTTGTGGTCAGAGGTGGTAAACTGGCTGCTTCCTCTTGATAAATATTCTTCATCTTTTGGTATCAGTCATGGAATATGAGGATCACTGAATTTATAAAATTCTAAATGAACAACTATTGAGGTCAAATCTGAAATTTTGAGGAGAATTGACAGCAGAATTATCTGTAAAAATGTATGAATGTCAAGGAGAAGAAAAGAGAAACATGAGACAATGTTGAAGAAATATTGTTTGAAGTTTACTGATAAAGCATATGATAAACCTAAAAGTAATACTATTTTCAAAAACTCAGATTCTATCTTTTACACATTTGGTTGTGGTTATCCTCTGAGTAGTGTATCTTCTAGTGTATCTAACGTTTTGAATAGTATATTGTGACTGTTGGGGCCTTTCTAAAAAGTATTATTTTCAAAAGTGGCTGGCTTTCCTCCCAGCTATTTATTTATGGACTCCTTGGACTGTAAGCCTCCTGTGAAGTTCATTGAGATTTCAGTAGGTTTAGTATCAAAATCTCCTCCATTTTGACGGTTCAGGGTCAAGATTCAAAAAGACAGAGCAAGTAAACCACAAGCAAGAGTAACACGTGTTACAAAGCTATAAAGAAAATACAAACTTTAAATGCATTGACATTTAAGTAGATACGGAAGGGCTCCGTCATGGCTCTGATTAATTCTAGTAAAAGTACCCATTGTGTTAATTCCTGCCAATATAACGACAATTCCCTCTCAAGATAGGTTTTCTTATCAGCTATTTTGCTAGTTTGAGGAATTGGGAAAGTCATTGGGTAAGTTAGATTCAAACTAGATGGCTTTTGTAAGTGTACTTTTAAAATCAAGCCTTTGCTTTAAGGGAGGAAAAAACCAAACCACTTCTTGGTCCGTTTTCCTGATTGTTGGCTGTTTCAAGACAAACTATGTGCTTTGATTATATTTTTCTTTTTTTTTTTTTATTTTTAAGATGACAGACAGACCGGCACCTGGACTCTAAGCTGTATTTGCTAACTCTTCTTTACACACCTTGATTTATACATACTCCTCATTTCTGAAGTTGCTGAAATAGCTCCTGCAGCATTCAGTAGAAGTGCTACACTGACAGAAAATCACAAAGCTCGCATGGACAATGGACGGAGAGAATCTTGAAAAAAAAAAAAATCCTTATTGAAATACTATAAGAAAGTTATGCCTGCACAAGAGAAAATGAGGCTTTTAGCTCTCAAAAGCATCCTCAGATTTTCCTGCATGTTCCATTTTTCAATTTAATAACTATGTGACATGTACTTGACACATCTCTCCTGTAATATAGCATGATCTCCCATCTTTATTTTCTGGGAAATATGTCTCTCTAGTGGAGTTACATTTAAGATAGATGCAACAGAATCTGGATTTGTGTAATTTTGCACGAAGAAGGATTGAAAAAAGCTGCCTAAAATTCCTTCTGTTAAACAGCACTTGGTGTGCGTTATTCTCTTTAAGCACGAGACAAGTTTCTTTTTCAAAGTTGAAATTTATAGCAGTCTCTCATGCAGAGAGTATATTGTGTTCTTTGGAGGAAGCTCAGAAGTGCTGTCTGAGCACAGTTTGAAGAGGTCTTAACGGAGTTGCATCCGCACACAGGGTTTCTGAATTTGGCTGTTTGTTGCCATACCTGTATTTCTAGATGTCAGTGTTACATTTGGCTAAATCACCTTCAGGTCTAAGGGTTTCTGCTTCCTGGGAGTTGTTGGGACTTGTTTCCCCTGCCGTTCTCTCTCTTCAACTGGAGTGAATGGGCAAAGCCCAATGATAAATCTGTGAGTATACTTAAAAAAATAGCAAGTGTACTTTGGCTGCATTATTGTTTTTAGTTCTGCAATATTAACTTAATATTGCCAACATAATAGTACTTTTCCGTAGCAGAAAACAGTACAGAAGAATTGGTGAATCGCTGGATAGTAGCAATAGCAGTTGTAGCTGTGGGGGCTCAGCGCAGAAGAGAGGCCAGTTTGAGCAGCAGATCTGTCGTTAGACCACCTTTCAAAAAATGCATGGTAGTCAGAGGGTCCAGTGCTTGTGAATCCTTTGAGGAAAATTCTCTATGTATTACTTAAGCTTAGTAAGTTGATGTCTCATTAAATCTATCTTCTTCTTTCTTTAGGCTCTGTAGTCTCTATTTCACATGGTACTTTACAGCTTAGTTTTCTTATAGCCATGGCAGTCAATGCAGAATTTCTCATCACACATTACATTCAGTAGAATCAGTGGCATTATCTGAGACAAAACAGTTTTCAATGGGAGTTCAGATAACACCATCTGTTCTGGAATCTCCTTTATGACATAGTTCCTAGCAAGTGTTTCTCGTGTATGTGTAGGATCTACTAAGTGTGTTTGTTACTTTTTTTTTTTTTTAAGGTTCTTGAGATCTTTTATTTGTAGCCTGGGAAAGAAAGAGATTACAAGGTTTTTTTAATGGTCTTTAAAAAAGTTGAGTAAACAACATATGTAATTACTCTGTAGGGAAATACTGCTTAATTAAAACACAAAGTCATTCTATTAGCATACACACCTGCTGCTCATGTGGTTCATTTCTTCCAGAAATAACCAAATTACTGAATAGAGATTGTTCTATAGTTCAACTACCTAGAATATGTGCTTCAGTGTTTTGTCTTGTCCTCCTGCTGGTGATTCATTGCTGGCTTAAAAATAGTCACAGTACATGCAGATAGAGATCTGCTGGGACTTAGCTACCAGCTGTGAAAGAATAGTTTGTCTTGACTATTTAAGGGGCGAGGGGGGGGAAATACCCCAAAGCTGATATAGTTTTCATAGACATTATCTGTGGGGGAAACTTGCTCTTCAGATAGGACACCCTCATGTGCTATACCATCATCCAAAAGTGTGGGAAACAGTTTGTGGAAAAAGCTTGAAAATGCTTTGAAAAGTTGTGACTACTGTATAGGACTAAGGTTTCTTGTTACTTAGGGGCCTTGCAATGTATTTTGATTAACTTAATTATAATGTATCTATTAGACAAAATACTCGTGGAAAATTTGAATATGTCCCACTGTGTGCCACGAGTGCCTTTTTTGTGTGCGTATGCACACAAAAGCATAAGACTTGTTCTTATAATCCGATGGGATTTAATTCACAGCTTCCACTTTTACTTCTTTTTTCCTTTGCAATTTTAAAGTTAAATTAATATGTCTAGAAGGGAACAGACCAATAGGGAATGAGGTTTTCATTTCTTCCAAGCTATATAGAGCTGGGTGTATTTGCTTTAACTGGGACTCTGTCCCCTCTAAAGAGCCTTTAATAAAGAGTATGAGGTAGGGCAAGTATGAAGTGATCCTTTCCTGATGCTTCTTTTTAGTTTCTGGTCATCAGAACTGCAGAGGTCTCTGGAGCTGGTGGTTGTTTTTGGAGTACTAGATGCAATGGCTGTCAGTATACCATCCTCCTTCAATGCGATGCACAAACTTTCTACGGAAGGTCTTGCTCCTTATTTATTGCTTTGTCTTTTTTTCCATAGTGAGGTGCATTAAGTATTGTAAAGAGTTTGACTTACCTGTTTCCTACAGATTTGTACAAGAAAACAGAGACAAAACCCAGCATGTGTAAGGTTCTGGTTTTGGGAAATACTGTTCATACTCCTCTAGGGTTGTGAAGCTATCGTTATGCCAATGTCACCCCTAAAATTTACATTATCAAAGTTTATATTCTTTCTATCACATCCTCCGTTTACTAAATGGATCTCTATCTAGTTATGACTCCAGCAGTGTGACAGCCAGCTATGAAGAGTAAATTGTTTTCCTACTGAATGTGGTTTAATATAGGTATGTTGCAGACCTGATTGGAAAAATCTATCCGAAGTACAAAATGTAAAAGTGCCTCATATCCTGGCCAGCCACCCCAGAACTAGATTACTAGTTTAATCCTGGTCCAGAGTGAAGGCCACAGAACATATCAGTTTCCTAATCACTTCAGGACAAAATTTAACATGTCCTTGGCTTTGAAAGCTCTACATAGCTCTGGTTTGGATACTTCAAATATTTACTCTTTCCTAATGTCCTGTTAAAACAACTGTCATCAGCTGATATGCTCAAAATTTCCTTTTAATACTGGACATAGGGACTGAGCCATTTCTGTGGAGGGTGCATGCTTTCACCACAGCTCAGGCAAAAGCACAGACTTGAGCTTTATAAGAGTGTTTAGAGTTCTGGAGTTTGTTTTTTTTTTTCCCCTTAACTTGGTGTTTCAGAGTATGTGGAATAAAAAAGGAACACTGGCATTGCAGTTGTTTCTTTGTGGACAGTTTTCATTTGGGTTTAAGAAAATGCCAAAGTGTCTGGAGATGTTTGTAGCTTGTGCAGTGTAGATGAAGATATAAAAAAGTCAATCTAAGAGTTTGTGAATTGTGTATTTAAATCAATCTATGTCAAGACATTGCTTAAGCTCTCTGAAAAGCTGTTTCAGGTTAGATTTTCTTCGTGAGTGGCACACTAATTTCACTCAGCTACATGTTATTTGCTTTCGCTGATAAAACTTCAATCTGTAAGGGAGGAGGGAACATTAAAAATGTCCTTTTATGGAAGACTTTAAATTAAAGACTTAATATTCCAGTTTATATTTAATACAAGCTGATCTAATTACCAAAGTCTTGTTGACTGTTACAAAAGGAAGATTAAATGACTTGAGTCATGCTTTACGTGACTCCATACCACAGAAAACTTGAACACAATTTTCCTTTTGATTTCTCATTGGAGATTGCATAACCCTCCTCATCTATTTTTAAGAGACTTTTCTTCTCTGCTCTTCATTCCTATAATAGAGAAGGCAATCAGGAGCAGCAGCATGACTTTCAGGTGGTGCTCAGTCCCTGACAGCTTCACTTCTCTCCAGTTAGTTAATGCACACAGTTAAACCCTTCACGCTTCAGGTTATCTCTAAACTCCACAGTGCTTGTGAAGTATGAGTGTATCTCTGGCCCCTCTTCCTCCTCTCCACTTCAGCACCTGAGTTATGTTGGAGTGATGAAGCCAAAACTTTTAGGAAAGGTCCTCTGAAGAGCAGGAGATAGGACTTCCTTGGGAACTAAGATAAAGTTTTCACATGTGCTGCCAAAGTGTGTTACAGCCTCTGAAAATTTGTCTAGAAAGTAGTGCCAAATTTATCCTTACGCTTCAGGCTGCAGGCTAGTGAAGAGGAAGAGGCCATAGAAAGGTGTGGCAAATAGTGACATACGACGGGGGAGAAACATTTTCTTATTCAGAATACTTGCTGCTAGCAGATGATTCAAATCCCCCACATTACTTTTAGATGCATGTATAAGACGGACAAATAAATAGACAAATGCCTTGCTCTGCAAATGTCTTCCAGCCTACCATTTTTGTAGTGACATGGTATGAAAGTAACATAGCCTATAGATACTGGAAAAACGTATTTAACAAATGTGTCTGTCTCTCACACAGAGGGGCCTCTAAGTTCAAGCTTTTACGTGCACAAGCAAGCTAAATTTTATGAGTTGAACAGAATGCTTTAAATCCACTTTCCAAAGGTTGAGACATGTCATTGTTTCATTGATACCTGGTATTAATAAGGGCAGGAAAGTTTCTAGAAAAAGAGTAGGAGTAAGTTAAAATTTATTATGCAAATTTGGAGTGTTATAACAGTGAAAGAAGCATCACGAACAAAAATAATTGAGGGGGAAAAAAAAGAGGGACAGGAAGGAATCTGGTTTAATAGGAAGAAAATAACTGGTAAACTTTTTAACAGTATACTTCACTCATTGACAAACTCCAGCTGAAGATGATGCTGTACTGCCGAAACGGAAGGTGTCGGAAAAAGCTCCAACTTGTGATTAAATATCTCAGCATGAGCTTTTCTGTGATTTGCATTCTTTTGTACTGGACCTGGTGCCAAATCTGCTGGGCCTGATTAAAGTTTGGAAATCCAGAACAGGTTTGTGTTGTGCTCTCCATCATGATTTTTGAAGCTTCTTGTTGTTGAGCAGAATTGATGAACAGATGTATATGGTGTCTCCCTGTCCAGCTTACATCTCGTTGAAGCTGTCACACGTAGATAACGTCAACATTAAGCATCCTGGCATCCTACCTGCTGCTGACATACCACAAAATATCTGAGTGGTAGTCAGGCTGACATCTGCACATTTGCTAACTAGCCAAGTCATCCATTGATCCAGTGGAAAAAGTGGAATTCTTTAATTGCATGTCCTGCTACACCTTATAATTTTCTTTTTTTTTTTCTACGATTTTTTGTCATGGGTGCTTTAATGCAAAATTTCATAGACTGGATTGTGATCAGTAGTGGCTCTTTTTCTTTGAGGTACCCTGCGCACAACTGAAGGCTTTCTTGGAGGAAGGAAGAACAATCACGTGCTTCAGATGTGGAAAAGTCTGCTCAGACATCCTGAAAGAGGTGAGGGATTGTAGTCTAAGTATGCAGAAATAAAGCTTGAAGCCTTAACTTGTGTTTATACCTCCTGAGTAATCATAAGAGGGAGAGACCAATTGACTTCCAGCAGGTAGTTCATCCTACCTCTATTAGGCATTTTGAAATGTAATTAAGTGACCTTTGGAAGTGCATTCCCTTCATTAGCTTTTGAGGGAGCTTTAATGATTGGCTTGGGGTAGATGCCTGGCTCTTACATGGTAGTGTTCAGTGAAATTAAATCCACCCTTAAGCTCTCTGTGACTCAGATCTGTATCTGTAAGATAAAGACTATACTTCAGAGACTGTTCATTAATTTTTTTCTGAGATTCTCAGGTGTTATTATCATGGCAGCATATAGAAATACTGTCTTTCAGGTCAGGTAACTTGAAAAATGCCTGGTGAAATTGTTGCTTGTGATGGATACTCTAGGAAGAAAATACAGGGACAAGTATGTTTATTGTTTTCTGAAAGAACATGACAACAGAATTGGATAAAAGATCATCGCTTATGATATGTGGATATCATAGATCACCGAATAGATCCATGCATCGTTGTACGTGTTAAATTGTTTTAAATGTCTGTATGTTGATTTTGTGGGTGCCACTAAAGCTGTCTTGTTCTGTTGATATTACTATGACTACACTAGAAATGATTGCGTGTCAAAGGAGGAAATGTGGAAAAAAGATATAAAATGACAAAAAGTTAAGGCATAGATCATTGTTACGAGATTGTTCCAGGGGGAGGAAGGAGACATTTGCTGTGAAAACACCGAGCATTCACATACAGAAAAATCTGTGAGCAATAACTCTCCCCATGCCTTTGGCTTCAGGAGCTGGGGAGCTCTGAGACTGTGCAAGGTTCCTGTGCCAAGGTGCCAAACCTGCTGAGTCAAGAGAATTGTTCTGGTTTGTGACCGTCTTGTGTCCTCTAAACACACCTTTTCCTCCACAAGGAGTAGGCTGTCACCAACCTGGAATCTTACCCAAGAATTTAATCCCCCAAACGCCAGGTATTTTGGATGTATTCAGCATTTACTTCCTATTGTGAAAACTCTCTGAGGCAATCTTTTGCACTCAATCTTTGGCTTCTTTGCAAACTTGACTTTTCTAAGGTCTTTTGATGCATTGTTTTTTACCCTTTATCATAATGAAATTACAGTATAAATCTGAAATATCTATGGTGGCATATTTCTTCATGCATTAAAGACCACATTTCTTAATGTACTTGCCCCCTTCATTGTGTGGCTAATTCTTACCTGTGACTTTGTAGAGGACTCGTTTGGGTACACAAACCAATTCTGCACAGCCCTTTTGACCTACAGTATACCCGAACAACATGAAAATTTGTTCTTTTTTTCCTGTCCCTATTCATTGTTTCATTTCACTAGTTATAAAAGCCAGGGGCAGATCAGCTTTTTCCTCTCCTCGCATAAGAAAGCTGCCCAAGGCAATGTTTTAATGTTGAAACTGGCCTGACTCTGATATACAAGTACAATGCTTTACAATTTTCACAAGAATGAAGTCTATCATCATGCTCCAAATTGCATTGAATTGGAGCTGTATAATGCTGAAATGTTTCTTTGTTATTCCTCTCAGTGTCGTGTAAGTTACTGCAGAAGTTACCTGTAGTACCTGTGTTTGTCTGGACGGTGCCTTTCTTTCCAAAACAGAGATCGGGTAGTTTGTCCTGGTATTTCCATCCTGTCTTCTCTTGTGTGCATGTCTCAGGTTTGGTGGTATAGGCGATGTGCTGCACAAAAAAATAGGAGTCAGACTGTTTCCTCAAGTGCCGTGACAGGTTTCAGAACATCAGAGTCAAGCTTGACTATGAATTTTTCTTTCCAAACTACATGTCTGTATTAGTCTGCCATGTAGGAAGCAGGTGGTATTTTATAGTCATTTATATACTGAATTTTCACATGCTGGAGACTGCATGGAAACGCTTTGTGGATTTTGCTGTTAAATTGCGCTGAATAGAAGGGTACTGCTGCTATTTGGGAAAGCTTTTTACTCCAACTCACAGTGTTGCAAAAGTGCAAGTTTCCCTGTGGCTTTGTCAGTCTGTCATCCAAAGACAGTGAGTCCAGCACACCTCTCACTGGTGTCAGAGGAAGTGAAGCATAACGTACAAGCAGTGGTAGAAGCAGCACAACATTATTCCTGGAGCAGAGATCGAAGCTCACCTGCGGTCATTAGTCTAAGTTTCTTCCAGTTATTTCACTTGAGCAAGAGGCTGCGTAGGGAAGAGTGTTCCTCAGCATGCAGAGAACTTCAAAACCCATAACAAAGTTGAGCGTTACATCTGACTTCAGATAATTTAACCAACCTTCTCACCTTTTACTGTGACATAACTATTTCAAATCTTCTGTCAATATTAGATGACTCTGTACCACATATGATGTCAAATTTTACCTTACTGTAGGTATTCAAGGATCCTTAACATGCTTGGGATTATTTTAGGTCAACAGATAAGTATGATTCACCTATTGATTCTGTATTTCTCTTAAGTTAATTCATAGCAAAAATATTCTTTCTCTTTGAAAAGGGAAAGCTCTAGTAGTGATTTATGGGACGTTGACTTCACAGCTGTGTAGTTGCAGTATTATCCTTTTTTGAGGTAAATGTTGGATTAGAGATATATTTCTTCTTAGAGATGGGAATTACTGATTTGTTTTATGGTGCATGATGTAGTTGCATACAAAGCAGTCTCGAAAGGTTACACACTCTGCGTAATAATGTTGTGAAACTGCTTTCCCGCACCTTATTTTGGCACTCCCTCTGCCTTGCTGAGTGTGTGAGGAAGGTGATTTGTTTAAAGGCTATGTTATGAAATACAAGTGACAGGAGATAAACCACCTATCAGCCCACATGTCACTTCCAGCACAAAGATAATCAGTTAGCCAGGACCGGGTTCACGTCTGATGCTGTGTCACTAGTGTTCTGCAACGTAGGTTCGCGGGATCTAGGGGCGGACCCTTCATTTCCCACCTACCAGCTAATGAAATTCCTGTCAGTAGCCCACAGGCTCCCATGGTACTTGCTAGCTGGTTTCGCAGCAAGTCTATAATCTTGTCAAAGTTTTAGGAAGTGGATGAGATTTTCGCTCCAACTCCTGTTGTCGGGCATCACTTCACCTGTTTGATGAATGCAGTGTCAGGAATGCATGTTTCTGCAGTCGCCTGCACCCCTAAGCAGAATATCTGCTGTTGCCTCCTTCCTATTTTTTTTTTTTTCAGATATTCTGATATTTTCTGGCCAGTGGTACAGGTTAGTTTTTTATAAGAGTCTCAGACAGCATAAGAGCTTTTGGTAAAGAATCAATTATTTGATTATTTGCGTTTTTCGAAGCATCTGATGGACAGGTTTTCTTACATACACATTTCTGATATCTCAGCTGAATGTGGTTATGTAAACTCAACTGTTTCAGTTGAGAAATTCTTCAGCAATCTCTTGGCTGGAGCATGTGTAGCCCTCTGATTAAATGAAAGGGTTTTTTTAAAGATTATACTGATTTTCTTGCCTTCTGCTAGGCTGGTTTATTTGGGGGCTATAAAGTCTGGACACTGCTCTGAAGCCTGTTCAGAGTGGGGAAAAAAAAAGAAAGGCAGTATTGTCTTTTCTCCCGTGCATGGAGGTCTTTGCTTCAAAGAGAAAAGCATTTATGGACTCCATTGCAAAAGGGGCCAATTGCTGACTGTCAGAGCTAAGCTGCCGAGGAGGAAAACATGGAGCTGAGTTGAATGATCTCAAATTAATTGGGCCTGATGGCTTTAATCAGAGAGGGTTTCTTGAAGTGACTAAAGCAATCTCAGATCCATTAGTAAGTTTAGTTGAAATCTTAAATAGGATGAGTGGGATCCAGTAAACAAATATGTTCATAGTCTAGTGAACGGCATAAAAGGAGTGAATGGATGAGCAGGAGAAAATTCAGGCTGGTCTGTTTAACTTCACTTCCTGAAAAAATACTGGCATAAATAAACTATTTGTGAGGACCTCTGAGACAATTAACCTCTGATAGGTGATCAATACGAGGCAGCATAGTTTTGTCAAATGCAAACTGAATCACAGCAATCTGTTTTCTTTCAATGGTAATGCAGAAGACCTTCCTAGAGGAAAGGCAAATGAAGTCCTACGCTTAGATTCCAGCAGAGTTGAACCTTTTGGCAGCGTTGCATATGGCATTCCCGTAAGGAAAGTAAAAGAGCATAGATAAATTAATATAAGATGGATGCAGTGTCATACTTGGAGCAGCTGTCTGTGGTTCTCTTCGAAAATGCAAAGCTTCTTGTAAGCACGATTTCTTGAAAGTCTAGTCTTGATTCGTTTTCATGAATGATGGGTATGCTGGAATAAATAGCCCGTTTAGGCAGTTGCAGATTGTACTGTTTTAAAGGGGCTACAAGATTAAAATACGGAAGAAACTTGACAAGTTTGAAAAACTGTCTGGCCTTAAATGAGAATAAGATTCGGTGTGAACTGTAAGCTGTTAAACTTGGGCAGGAGTAATCATCTGCTCAAATTCAGGCGAGGGGAAAACCAGTAAGCTACAAATACGCACGAAAGAGTTTGGAGGGTATAATGAATCATAAACTCAGCGATGTCAGCCTTTTGCAGGAGAGGCAAACATCACGATGGAATGCTCAGACAGGACAGCATAATCTGCAAGACAAGTGATGTGATCTCTTTGTGCTTCTCACAGGGTTTGTAAGATACCAGCTGGAGTGTGGCACTCTGTTTTGGGTACTGCACACCAGGGAAAATGGGGCATTTGGAAAAAATGGAGGAGTACGAGAAGGGCAAGAAGTTTGGAATAGTGGTTCGTTTGGTCAGGAGAGAGCTGACAAAAGCTGTTATAAGCCATCAAGTATGTAAAAGCTTACTCTAAAAGAAATAATCTGTTCTCAGTGTCCACAATGTATCAGATTAGTAATCAAGGATTTAAACTGCAGCAAATGTGATATAAGTTTGACATTAGGAAAAAACTTTGAGTGACAGAGTAATGTAACACTGGAGTAGGCTTGCAAAGGAGTTGGTGAGATCTCCGTTACTCGTTTGCTGAGAAAAAAGTCTTCATCAAGATTTTTAGGAACAGGATAAACAAACATTCCTCAGGAGAAATTGTGATTGTGATCAGTCCAGTCTCAAAGCAGGGGAATAGGCCAAGTGGCTTTTCAGGTACCTCTTGTGTTCCATCCATTCTAGTTGCAGAGACAGACTCATTTTCAAATACATTATATATACACTGAAATAGCTTATTGTAAATCCCTGTGATTGCTTCTTTTCATCTCTCTTTTGTAAAAGTATAAATTTGGCTGTTAGAGTGAACATTTTTGTTTCACTTTTTATGATAGTGTTAGATGAGTTGTTCTTTTTCCTCTTTTATGCTCTTTGAAATGTATTTTGCCAGTTTCTTTTATGCTATGTTAAAATTGCTAAGTGTTTCTAAAAGCTGCGGGTTTTTTAATAATTTTTCTCTGGTAGCTTTATCTGTGCAGGGTGGGTTTTTTTCAACTTTATTTTTTTTCCTCTGTCAACTTTTCTGTTCTTCTAGTGGATGAGCATACTGTTTTCAGCTCCACTGGATTTTAGAAAAAGGAGGAAGCAGAGGAAAGCCAATACATGATGTAGTGTAGCCATTTGCCTCATCTCTTTGTGACTTTCTTTTAATGGTTTCTCTTCCTTCACCTTCCTTCTCGCCATATATTACTTCGATATGTCTCAAAATGCTTTTTAAAAACCAGTGGTGACCATCATTAGCTAAAGATCTTGGCACTCTTGGTTTGCCCTAAGGCTTTCCTATACTCAGAATTGCAATGGTGTATCCACCATAAAGAACAAACATTGTGGACGGTGCTGGTTAATGCGACAGACCCGTAACACCAGCAGTGTGCTTCAGCTGAATTAGTCTTCCTGCCATCTCAGCACTGAAGGAACCAGGCCGTAGTGAACATCAGCCGTGAAAGCAGATGTTCAGGTATAATTGCCAACTGATAACAAAGTGATGATTGCGTATATATACTCTGATATACAGTAAATATTTTCCTGCAAGAAAATCATGACAACTTTACATTTGTACAGACTCACACTGCTACTGTAATGCTTTAATAACAAAAGACGACAGTGCCCACGGTTTTCTTCCCACTGGAAATGGAATAGACTGCAGCATATGCTTTCACTGGTGGAAATTAAAAGTAGTCTGACATTAATTATTAACATTCAAATCACATTTTAAATATTAAATGGAAGAAAAGTCATATTATTTCCCTGGGAAAGCTAACAGCTTTTCAGGGTCTAATGACAATAAAATTAGCCTTCAGTGCTGCTCGCCTTTAGGGTGTCCTGCCCTCCCAGGGCCCCAGAGGCCCTCAAGAGCTGGTAAGGTGTCCTGCCTGCAGCGGCACGGAATGAGATTTAGAGCAACTCAAACATCTTTATTTCACCTAAAACATTCTAACCGTGGCGATTAGGCAAAGGATACAAAATGTTCTCCTCTTTAGAAAAGTCAGGATTTAAGATACTCCTGTGGGATATGTAAGTATTTTTTGGTGGGGGTATATCTGAATGCTCTCCCATCACGTGCTCTGTGGGTCTGCGTGTGCCTCTCATCACACAAGTGAAGAGGCTGCTGAGCAAAGGGCTGCAGGATGGGGAACATGGACGGTATTTGGTTTACACTACTTTTAGTTCAAAAATAATTATTTTGCTTAGTTTAACTATTTTTTTTTTTTTTTTGGTAGTGAAACAACACAATCTGAACCCATACTGTTTCTTTTGAGATAAAAAGAATTCAGGAATTCAGATACTGTGGAGAAACTCTTAGTGATTCCCTGTATGATTAGAAGTATTTAGGCCAAACATTTGGCATTTTAGTGCGCTAAAATCAGAGTCATTGGATGAGCAAGATCCTAGCTGGTGCATCACTATCTCAAAAATCATTATGGGATTAATTAAAATATGCCCCCTCACAACTTGAAAAGCAATCAGTCAAAAAAAGGAGAAAGAAAATATTAATCTTGGTTCCGCAATTACCATAAGACAATATATTTAGACACCTGTGAGGATCTGTAAAAAGTGGTTCCAGTTTCCAGCAATGCTAACCTCCTTTAGATTTTTTGAGATAAGTAGGAACTGCAGCAGTAAAATAAAATGTTTCTGTTGGAATTGCTTTCAGGTTAAGCATTCAGTATTCAAATATTTTGTATTTACCGTAACAAGTCATTCACTTATTCATTCATTCATGCATTTATGAAAGGGCTGTGCTATTCTGTATTTATTATGAGCTCCCTTGGCTCACTTTCCAGTTTTCTAAAGGACTCCCATGAGAGGTTTTAGTGATAGCAAATATCACAAACAGCAAGGGAGCCGTTCCTGGTGTTGCCCTCACTGCAGATGAAAGCCCTTTATAACAGATAAGGATAGAAGCAGGTAAAGCTTTATTCACATTCGACAAAACACTGAAATAATGTTTACCACATCCTCAGCAAATGATAATGGAGTTGTCTTTTAGATGCCATTTTGATTTATAAATAAGCAAATGAGGATATTTATTGAGTTTTCAGTATCAGCACCTAAGTTGTCTTGTTTTTCTCTATACTCAGCTAAAACAATGTTGAGCTTTCTTAGTTTAAGGGAATATTGGGTCTTGCAGCCCAGACTTCTATGAGCTGTTTCTATATATGGGCTTTGGATGGCTGCCTACAATCCATATTCTTCAAAGTGAATTTCCCTTAACCGTAGACACTGGTATGGCCTGCAGCATTATGGAAATATTTCTCCTTTTTTGCATATTAATGGAGCTTTTAGAGCCAGCATTACTCCCATGGGGTCTTTGCCTGTGCCTCTTTAAAGGGAACGTTTCTTGGATTGTTCTGGAGGTCTCCTCCCACCTTAATTGTATTGTGAAGCCAAGAGAAATGTTGCCTCTGATAGTTTCTGTCAGAGAAGCTAATGAGATTGTTTGGATTGAAATTGTGAGAGGTGTTACTGGCCTGTCAAGTCGCATTGCTGGAATTGAAGTGTGTTCACACAGTCATTTTCCTTGGAGCAGAGCACTTTTCTGCGCTTCATTCCCATATTCTCCAAAGGTTACTCTCCAGCCTTAACAGGTACCAATGTTCAGAGAGGCAGGAGAGGAAGAAGTGCAAAATTGCATTTCCAACGGAAACTAATTAACTAAGTGGGTATCAGGTATGTGTTACCCTCACACTACAAATAAGCTATGCTGCAGCAAGCGGCAAAGACCTTCAAGAAAATCACTATTAACGAGTTCACAGTGTCTGGCATTGGTTTTGTGTTTGGTATATGGAATAAAGCCTCGAATGAATCAGTGATCGATACTATTTTCTCTAATTTTGTTAGATGTATCAGACTTAGCGATAAATACTCAGTGCGAATTCCCCTCATACCATTATTTTATTTCTTTGTTTACCAATTACTCTAACTGTCTGTAAAGGATTAGTTAGTGGAACAAGGGCTGTAATCAAGATATCACTCTCCTACTTGAGTCTGCTGACTGTCATATAGTGCAGGCATTACTACACCTATTTATCCTAGCTTAATCTTGGAGCAACTTTGACAAGACAAATTGAGAGTCCTTCTCCAGTGTAAACTGTAGCCTGGGAGTTAGGGCATTTGTCTGGGAAGCAGAAGGCCAATATTTAAACCCGTGTTCCATAGACTTAAGAGGGCATTTGAACCTGGAGTTTGTTCATGACCTAGATGTTATTAGTCCTATGGAGAGTGTTGAAGTTTCCATGTTCATCAGGACTTTTCTTTCCAGATTTTTATTGCTGTTACTAAAATGCATGGAATCGAAATAAAACAGGGCTTGCGGTGGGAAGGGGGAGGACTGGCTAATCTGCTCTTTCTAATGTGGGTTTTTTTTTTGTGTTAACATGGAATATTCTTAACTGCGAGTGAACTTTAAAAATCATTTATTCACATAATTGTAGTTTGAATGAATTCTAAGGGCTGTTTTCATACTGCCTAAAGAGAAATATTGTAGCAGTCCAAGTTCATTGAAAATTTGCTGGAGGTTCATCTGAAAGGTTCATGAACCTTAACTACTTTGTCAACAAACTTGCCTTGATTTTCCAATGCCACTAGCTAAGTCTTGTATGTGTTTGGAGCAGATGAAGAGAGTTTCACCCCTATGCTCCTGTGTATTAACTCTATTAATTAACTTACTCTGTAAACAAAGGTGCTTGTAGGTGATCTCTAAATAGTCCAGCAGAGAATATTCATTAAGTGAAAAAATGGTAAACTAATCTCTGTGAGTGTTTTGAAGGCTTAAACACTTACAGGTATTTGCATTAAAAAAACCTGTGGAAATGCTACCCTGCAGAGTGTTATTCTTACATTATTCAAATTACAAATTCACCGTTAGATTTATTTAAGAAATTATCTGCATCATCAGAAGCAACAGAGATGACAGCACATGCACAGGTGAAGCAAAGTCTTGGAGAGAGGTGTCATGAGCAGCTGAGACTTGTAACAGGGGGAGGTCTCGGAGAGCTGCAACGCGTGAAGAATGAATGTCAAACAACACAGCTGGCCTGACTCACCCAGTACCATTCTTTCTGATCTCAATTTCGGAATCCAAATTGGACAGAAAAATGGGCACACTTCGAGTAAAATGCCAGTCAAGTCAACACTAAACACCACCGCGGTTTTCTGATGTGAACTGTAAACAGCATTACAGTAAACTAGTGAAAGAAAGAGTTAGAAGTCCGTAATGTCTGAGAGAAAAACATAACCATGACTATCTTCTATTCAGGTTTTATGTCTGATTATAAATAATTTATTGCAAGGCTTATTTGTACAGAAAATTACCTTCTTTGCATGAGAACTTAGCAAAAGACAACCCTTTCACTGCTGCACTTCATCATGCCTTATATTTTGTAGTCCTCAATTGTTCAAGAAGCTGGAACATAGTAGGAATGTTTTCACAAGAAGCTGGCAAGGAGGCTAATGCAATTGCTGGACTTAATGATGGAGAGTGAGCAGTGTAAATTGCTTTGGTGAATGTATAGGAGAAAATAATATTCACCCTGATTCTTTATCTGCACCTGGCAACACTTGACCTTCATGATGTTTTGAATGACTTAAATATTTTTTTCCTTCTGATCTAGAAATCTTAACACTCCAATTTAGAAGAAAACTGCAACTTTCCCATATATAAAAGACATAAATGTATATAAATAATACTTTTAGTTTTGTTTAGGAGAATCCTTATATCCCTAAAATGTATTGAGAGATAAATGCTCAATGTTTTCATAAATGTCAAAACGCATTCTCTTAAGTCACTGTTGAATTCTAGTTTCAGTCTTAAATAATTCCTGAAAGAATTATTTGCATTATTTCTTTATCATAGAAAAACAATTTTTTTCCAAAGACAGTTTTATCAAATAGCAGACTTTTTTTAACTTTTTTTTTGAAAAAAAAAAGGTCCTATGCTGATACTAACTGTAGCAAATTTGAACAGATGAGGGACCAATTCCTGGTATCAACTGGTTTGCGTCTACGCTGCCTAGAAGAAGCCTCTAGAACAAACTGTCCACATCAAGGCTGCACAAAATTTTGGCCTGGCTCTCCACATGTGGTTCTGAAGTAATAATAATTTTTATTTTGCGCATTTCGGTTCAGTGTCTGAAACACTGCAAGAGATATGGTGCAGTCTGCCGTGGTGTTCTTATGGCACGATGCCAAGAGCACTTGCTGGTGGCACTGCGGTGCAGCCTGAAGACTTGCAGGAGGTTTAGGGTGTGCAGATCCTATTGGAGGACTATGCAGGGCAGAGGGAGTTAAACTTGACACATTTCTGCTCATACTGTCTTTTGGGAGTGATCCATAAGTAAACCTGAATTGCCCAGGCATTGGGAGAGGTGGTGGTAACAGCCCAGAGCGAGGGCAGGGACCAGTCAATCAGTTGCATGGTCAAGGGCTGTGGTGCTGTGTTCCCTCCTTAGCCCTCTCATTGAGCAGTATAGACATATCCATTCAGATGGAGAAAACAACAGCTTTCCAGAAGAGTTCCTTCAAACAGAAGTAGTGAGGCAACCTGATAATGTCAATGCAAAAGCTGCTTTAATGTTGTTATCCCTTCCTGAACTATGTGGGATATTTCTGCTTTGGAGAGTGATGACATTTTGGAGGGTGGATTATTGATTGTGAGTGTTTAAGCTCCTTGGCTCAGTTAAAGCTCCGTGACTTCTCACGATTATCACACACAAAGGAAGGTGGGCACACTGATTTTGAAACAAAATGGTAGGTATCTGCAGATGCTTTTTGCATGTGCCAAAGCAGGAAATAAATCCAGAGGCATTTTTCAGTGGTTTGGCCCATAAACTTTTCAGTTTGTGAAAACCATAGGGGATTGTGAGAGACTCTAGATTAATTTTTAAAACTTGGCATATGAGATTCAGCATAAATTTAAAGGTAATGTGCTCTGGCAAAAACAATCCAAACCTCTCATGCTGCCGAGCTTTAAACTTCCGCATTCCTCTGAGAAAAAGAAATTCTCATTGTCACTGGTAAACTAGCAAAGTAAAAATCTCCCCAGAATATGTCAACAGCAAGAAAAAGCAAAAATTAGATCTTCAATTCATTAGGGAAATGGAAAGCAATGCAGAGAAAGTTAAGATTTTATTGTCACTGACAGTCACGAGCCTTTGTTTGGAACACGAATTCCATGTTAAAAAATACAGAAATAATTCCGAAAAGATCCAGAGGACAGCAAGGCTCATGTTATGTTTTGATTTGCTTGTGAGCACTTCTTGCAAGTCTTATCTTAAGCAGAATGAAAGAAAAAAATGCTATATTAGAAAAATCAGTCATAATTCTATGTAATTGATGGCAGGTAAAGTAAGATAAATTGAAGAAGCATTTCTTTAGAGTACATACAGTCAATTTGTGAAATTCGCAGCTAGATAGGGTGAGAGCTCAACATCATAGCTGAATGTTATTGCTGTTCTTAGGATAAGACTAGTTTAATATTTATGGCCAGCAATAATATTCATAGTCATGTCTATTAAGACATATAGAGAATGAAATTGAATGTAGTAGACTGTAAGATGCTTGTCACAAGTATCAGTGAGTACTTTTTTTCCATCTCTCTATATTGGAAACATAACACAAGTTGTCGTTACCACTGAACTGTTTCCCCTTCCTACCCTACCATGTCTGTAGAACTGTTTTTAGTATACTGTTAACGTCAAAATAATCCTTGTCATATGAAATGAAGAATGGATAGTATTAGCTGTCATTCAACATGGCTGTATATAGGAATGGTTCATATGGGGAGGTGATTTTTGTCTCCTTCAGCTTGCTTCAGATTTCCAGAGCAGGTAAGATCAATGAGCAGTGAATTCAGTAGCAAACTTCACATTGACTCTGGATTATGTATCAATAGTAAACCCAAACACTGGAGTGGAACCAGGATCTAGATGGACAGTAGACTCGGTTGCTCGTTCAGTCAATCAATGAACTCAGAAAGATGTTCTGATACCAGGCTGTGTCAGTCTTGGAGGGGTGAACTAACCCCAAATCTCCACAATTGTAATCAACACTGCTTCACCTTCTGTACCAACATTCGAACTCTTACCAGGTTCTGCTACCTAATCACTTAGTCCCTCTTCCCAAAATTCCAGGTGCTAACAAAATAGAACATACGGATGAATAAAGGGACAGTGAAAAACTAGTAGCGTTATGAATGGATAAATCTAGTGACCTTCCTTTCAAAGGGAAATAGGAATGTTTGTGTCTGTGAAAACCTGGTTCAGTACAGCTTAGTTGAGAAAGAACCAGAGTTCTTATTTTGTAGTGATGCATTATTATATAAATACTGAAAGTCATCTGCTTATGTTGCGATTTCCCCAAAGGTTCCTCCAACTCTGAAGCCACAGCTTAAGTAAACATTTCTGCAGAAACTAGGTTTTTCAACCCTAGACCTCTGCATACTTCCCTGATGACTTTAATTCAATAAAAGAAATCAAACATAGTGAAATATTTTAAGTAAAATATACCACAGTGTTTGCACTATAACATTAATATATCATTAAGCGCAATAAGCATAATCATGGGATATAATAGAATGATGTGGGAAAAAAAGCTGAAGAATTCTGTGGACCTCTGCTATAGTTAACATCATAGATTAGTAACTATTCTAAAACATGCTTAAATTTGGGACTACAGAAGAAAATGTACAGAAAATAAACATTTCAAGGATAGCAGTAGGAAATATAATTAAACTGAGCTTGTGACTACATATCAAAACATGGAAAGGAATATGAAACAACATGAAATTTACTGCCTTTTAGCATTTAGTACCATCCATTAATATTCTTGTATATTTCACCAGAGTTTAAACTGTACTGACCCGCAATTACTTTGTAAATACATATTTAAACTGAATTCACTTTGCAACAAGCTTTGTCTAAGAAACCCTGAAGCTTGAGATAAATCGAGCATAAGAGCGCTTACTGCAGTGCAAAGAAATTCATCATTTTGTTCGACTGTATGTCAACTCTTTTTGAAGTATTGGAATGGTTTTAAGTTGAAGTCTTTAAATATGAGAGAGTAATTAAAAGATTCCCTGTCATCAAGTCAAAATTTAGAGTAATACTTTCACGTGAGGAGTATATTTTCAGGTCAATGAACAGGGAAATGGTTGGATACTTCTCCGTTCAAGTACAATTATTATTTATGAATTATTAACTCAATCAATTCATTTTTTGTGTAATAATTTGAAGAATGGAAACACACACGTTTCCTACTTTGGATGATGTGAAGGCCACTGAAAGTGGGTACTTGTCCAGGAAAATACTTCAGCAAAGAACAAAGCCTATGGAAACTTTTCTAGTTAGCACCAAAAATAAAGAAATGGAGAGGTTGTAAGAAGTCCTCAGTAAGTAGATGTCCCCCTGAGTAATATTTAGCCTTTCTTTTACCCCTTTTTTTCCCCCCTAGCAGAGCAATTCTAGCCTCAGGCCTTGTAGACTGTGTGATTTCTCTCTGTTCTTGTGGCCCAGGTCATTGGGAAGACATACCAGGCTGTACCAAAAAAGGGGTAATGGCAGCAACCACTGCCCCTTCAAGTACACAGGAACCTCACTGTTTTGCAATTGAGATAGTTAAAGCAGTCTTTTTTCTTACAGAAATATCAAGTTAGATATTTTTGGTTTGTAATCTTTAATTTGGAATAGAGCCTTGATGTCTTATTCTCTTTGGTAGAAAATGATTCAGTGTCTTATGTATTGCTCCGTGGAGTAGGAAACCCTCCATCCAATCCTGCAACGAAAAGCCTGAAAGCGAGCGAGCACCAGGAACCATGATGCTGGAAATGACGGAGGGAGGTCTGTGTGTTTGACCAGTCACACCAGCATCTTTTCCAAGCTAAGCTCAGGGCTTCTTCCTCCTGTACAGAGTTGTCAGCCTGTTTCTATGGTGATCTCCAAGACACTGATGGATGTGCTGTTGTTATATAACACATTCAAAAAAAAAAAAAAATCAACTTAACTACTAGGATCTTTGAACACCGTCGATATTTTTGAGTGTAGCCTGGACATTATGACAGTCAATGAGTCTCATCTGCTCAAATGTGAGCGGGTATTTACATAGAGAGAGAGGAAGGCGATCTGTCTGAGGTAGGCTTTCACCAGGCATACGTGTCATCTGGTGACTGCTGCCTCTGGGCTTATCAACTGTAACTTGTCTTGCTGAAGGCTTTGCTGCGAGTCTGCGTCGAGGTTTTTCTGGAGGGTACAGCTCATGCACATTTTCTCTGATGGATGTAAACCACGAAGCGTGTAATCCCTGGGTACTCCATTTTACCTGGCTATCGGATTCTTTTTTGCTTGCTGGATCCACAGTTACACCCTAATCACACTGATTACACTCCAGCCTTCTACCTATACTTTTGTCAGAGAATGATTTCCTTCCCTTCTCTTCCCTTCCCTTCACTTTACGAATACTTGTAATTCGATTGTAGTTTGCACTGTATTTAGGGCAGGTACTTTTTTTAAACCACACTTTCCTTCCTCCACCTCCCTCCCTGCACATACACACCATCTGCTATTCCTAGGTTTATTTGGTTTCATGAAAATGTCATCTTTCATTTTAAGCAGACAGACCTCTCTGATTCAGGTGGATACTGCTCTGAATTAAATGCCAGGGAGTGGAAGCGTGCTGTGCAGCCATGGGGATGTGGCAGCGTCCTGCTGTGTGGCAATACATGCCACACTGATCAATGCTACTGAAGAGGACACTTTGCAGAGTCTCGTTGTCTCCTGTTGGTAACTCCTTGCTTCCCTGGTCCTAGCAGCGACAGAGGAAAAGCTCAGAGAATTCAACCTGTCAGTAGTTCTTGTCATGTTCTAAATTGTGGGCTAAATACTTGGATTTTGGCTGTCTTTGAGGCCTTTGTCTCCAAAGTGCTTGCTTTCTCTTCATGTTGCCCTGAGAAAGTCTGGCTGCATGTGTGAAAAAAACGGCTTGTTTTATATTAAAAATACAAATTCATCAGTGGTCATCACGGCATATACTTAACACGCTAAATGGACGGTGTGGCATATTACTATTTTTAGCTGTAGTTAGAACTTCTTAACATGGATCTTCGTCTATCAAACCTAAATTGAATGACCAGTCCTTTGAAAGGAGAATGAAGCAAGATCCGAAAGGAAATACAGATGGACAGACAAGACAAGCATATATTTCCTTGAAATACAGAGACCTCCCATGGTCTCTGTGAATCTGTTGCTGAGTTAGATGGCCCGTAGACTCACTAAATACAGCTGCTCTTGTGTTCTTACTTTCTTAGCAGATGCTGTATTCAGAATAGTAATTGTAATTCTGCCCTTTCTTCCTTACACGTACATTTAAGCACAGCTTCGGTACTCTTTTACCAAAACTCGAGATCGTTGTTTCCAATAGCACTGGGTGACTGCCATGATGTGCCATCGTAATTTAACCTTCTAAGTTACCCAGTTTTGTACATTTAATTGAATAATCTTTTACATAGTTGCCTAAGAGTAAATACACTGTAGCTCTGACACAAAGTGCAATAAATATGGGGCCAGAAAATCATTTCGTATTCCGCATCACCGGCATTAAACACGCAGGTCAGGTGAGTTGAGTTGCCCTTTCCATTCAGCAGTGAGCAAGTCTGAGTGAGTAGTTTTGACTGAATGTTTGATCTATGGATGGCTATAGTAAGACAGAGCAGATCTGCTTATGGAGAAAAGGGGAATTCATATGGATATGCAATTGAACCCTTGTGTGCCTCTTTCTGGGTAAGTGCTGACCTGTAATTGTGACTGGGGAACTGTTAAAGAAGGAAAGCCGCACTTTCATCACTGCTGCATGGAAAGAGAACCTCCTCCTCCACTGCTGGAAACAAGGAGTTTGGAAGTGGTAGCAGCTGTGGGCTGCAAGCACCTCGCCTGAGGTGAGGAATAGCTGAATGTTAGACAGTGCAGAAATGCAGATGAGCAGGGAAGTGTGAGAGGGGCTTTCCACCCCTCTCCGGCATGTGCCAGGACAGGGAATGGTGGCAGCCAAATGCCTTTTCCCCCCGGCCCGGCCTGTCAAACTTACTGTTGCCTTTTTCCTCCGTACCCCATGCGCTCTGGTTTTTGTACGCCAGAAAATGAGAGTTACCCAAACTTTCTTGTGTTTTTCACTGAGCTTGCCTGTCTTACCAAAATGAGCACCATTAGCAGAGAGAGATGCTACTTTTCCATGGAAACCAGTGGAAAAGGAAGCAGGTTTCAAAATAATCTCTCCACATACACTTGCGGCGTCTTAGTTCCTGTTGTGTTTGTTTTAGAGGTGAGAAACCAGACACAGCACGCTCAAATGACATGCTTGGTGTCGTTCAGTACCGAGAACAGGAAGCTGAGGGCTTGAATGTATGCCTATTGTCTTAGTCACAGCTGCTTCCTACTATTTTTGTAGATTTTGATTGGATTTTTTTAAACATTTTTGGTGTGGGTTTTTTTTGTCCTTGCAGTATATTTCACGTGAATGATGTGCATGCATCCATGAATAATAAAATTACTCGTTGTTTCACAAGTAACTAGATCATGTATTGAAATGGGAGGTTGAAGTAGGATTTAGGGAAATCAGGAAATTACTTGTTGTTTCAGGAGTAACTAGATCATGTATTGAAATGGAAGGTTGGAGTAGGTTTTAGGGAAATCAGGAAATTGTCAGTTACTGGGTGTTGTCATAAAGCAGAAAATGAATCTTTGTCAAAATTGAGGTCCTATCTAGACTGGAAAATATTTCTTTGGGTGTACTCAAACTAGATGCATTTTGCACATAATGCCAAAATCTCCAGGTATAAATACATCACCTGGTTGAAGAGTACTTTGCCAACGTAGAGTACATGTGCTGGCTGGGCATGTTCACTCCACATGAACGCTGTTGTGTTGGTGTTAAAAGTTCGTATTTGTGTTCAGGCAGTGAAAATGTCATCCCTCTTGACTCACATCCTGTGTTGGAAAATGTACCTACCCCATGCAGACCAGGCCTTAGCTTTACTTGGAGACTGCTTTGGAACAGCTTTGCTCAATTCCTTCTCACTCTGACACTTCAGTCACTCTTCTAAGTGCTTTCAGCTTTTCTACTAGTGATGATCATGGAAGAAGTAGATAGTTCTTCCTACAAACTGATGCTGAACTTTAAATTCATCCTGGGTAATTATTTATATAATGGATCTTTTTCATATGGTTTACTGTAACAAAGTGCAGAGCTATAATACAGAGGAAAAGAAGATGGTGCTTCATTTCTGTTGTATCTTTGTCACCACATTGGAGGATAAAATCGGTGGTGCTGTACATCCAACACTGTAAACAACTTTCACAGCTTGTTAAATGCTGAAAAGAAGCTTGAGAGTTTAATCATTTACAAAAGCTGTTGTTTGTATAGCAGATAAAATATTTCCTGCTACAGAACACATTGAAAATGCTCATTTTCATAATATGACAGTTCAGAACCAGTAAGTCGCAGCTCCATCTTTTGATGTGACTCCATTGATGCTGAACATTCACACTTAACACAAACCTGTGTCACTAACCCACCTCTGGATCGTTGTCCTTGCTTTTTGTGCGATAGCATTGCCTACCCGTGTCATAGCCAAAGGGCCTACGTGTATGCAGTGAAGTGGGGGAAGATGCAGGCTTGGACCTATTTTTTTTCCGAAACAAGGGAATGAATATCAATTAAATATGTAAAAGCTTAATTTCAGCAGTGCAGATCACATAAGGGCAAATACGAAGTGAGGTGTAATTAGTCACTTGAAAATAAGCACAGTGCTTATGCCAGGGCCATTAACTAAGAGGTACGAGGTAAGGGTTGCAGTGATTGGAGAAAAAAATCCATTATTTGTGCACTGAGAAATCGTAACTGACCAGATTCTGAAGCAGCATTTGCTTTTATTCTTATTGGTAATAATCCCTTTAATCATCTGTTAAAAAGGGCTCGTTTTTGTTTTGTGAGTAGGTGTGGTCAAAACTCGTTCCACTGTAGCCTTTTGATGCTGCTGCTGGCTTTTCTCAGTGCTGGAGAATCTGGAAGAGTCTGTGTTTCAGCTGTTTCCCTCTGATTTAGGTTGTTCAGATGTTTGATGGAGTTGGTGCAGCATTAGTGTTCAGGCCACTTTCTATTCTTCCTCCAATTACATTGATTTCTTTATTTTATTGCTCACTTAAGGCTGATTATTTTATCTCCTGCCATTATTACAGAACAGCTTTTTCTGTGTCTGATTGAATCTTGTTATTGATCCAACTTGAAAGAAGAATTTTGATACTCTCATGTAAATTACTGTATAATCTTGCTTTTATTGAAGTTAGGAATGTTAATCCAACTATCATTTCAAGGTTGCATTGAAAATGTTTCGCTCCACTTATATTCTTGTCCCTAGGTAAGTTTAATGATGTGTAGATTACATTGTGGCAACTCTCTTTCCTGCTTTTTCAGCTGGCTGATAGCCCGGTGCCCTGAAAGGCGTTAGGTCCCCAGTTCCCAGGGAGGTCAGCGAAAACTGGCAGGGCACACAGCATAGGATAGGAAATGTTCCACAGTTCGAAGTGAGTAAGGGTTCTGGGAGCAAAGCAGGACACTTTGTTTCCTGTGGATTCGTATTTTCAGGCCAAGCTTCTGTATTACCAAGGATATAGATCAATTGGTGTCAGCTTTTTCCTCTACCTGACTCCCTATTTGCATAAAATTTTTACGAACCTTAACGTCTTGGAGTCTCAACTTCTCTTTCAGTTTGGTTGAATTCAGATTATAGATTTTAAAATAATCAGGTAGGAAATGCCAGCACATGCACCATATGCTGCGATCACACAAGCTTTGCTTCCAAGCTGAGCTAAAAATGTCTGCTGAAGGGTAATGAGACATAATTACAAATCTGAGTGAGATCTGTCTGCATTGTTCCACTACGAATGTGGTTACCGATAATGCATGTCTGTTTGTCTCTAATGTGGATACTATTACCAGGAAACTTCCTGTAGCTAACTACAGATAAACTATACATTTTCCGAGAATTGCGAAGAGTGTGAGTTTTTATTGTTCAATATAATCCACCATCAAGGTAATTTGGCTTTTTTTCTGCAAGTCATTAGCATAATAAATTGCCTAATATGCATCTTTTATTGTGAACTAATTCATCCTTTGAGGGGAAAAAAAGGCAATCGCTAGTGTCAAATTCTAAATTAAAATAACCTTGGGAACATGTTTGGCAAGATAATGCTGATGAAAGAGAGAATCTGAACTCCAACTAAACCAAAAATCATTAGCTTAGCTGCAGCATTTACAATAAATAAGCATACTGCTTATAAACTGCCTTGTTACACTGTTCAAGTATTGAACATTTTAGTTTTTAGGTTCAGTACCATGGTCTCTTTGCACTTGTTGAACCGTTTTTCTCATAAGTCTTTGTCATGTCAGACTGCACAAATCTGATCTTAAACGAGGTGAGCGGTGAGGCTGGGACTTTGCACAGAGCCGCTGCTCTGCTGGGCAGTTCTGTCATTTTTATCAAATACACCTGTTAAAAGTAAGCAGCAGTGGTAAGACTGAACCAATATTTGATCGCCCTTACAGTTGGCAGTGCATCACTTTAATTAATAAAAGCCTTTCTTCGTCTGTTAATCCTACCTTCCACCTTCAGAAGCTCAGCTGAGCAGCACTATCTAATGGAATATATAATAACTCAATCACAGGGAGAGAGCTGTCTCCTTGGCTGCTTTGCAGCATCTGTCACTACTTTTCCTTGATATTTGAAAATGTAAGAATACATTATAAGTGGTTGAGATGTCTCATGAAAGAAAGCGTTGTGTACAAAGCTATTAGAACTTGTAAACAGAAGTTTCTTCTAAAGTGCTCCCTGTTCTGTGTTCCCTCTCCAAGAGGGAATTAACGTGTGCGGAAAGGCTACTTTAGCTCTTTAGTTGAATGCTTCTTCCTGGGGGATTGTTCATAATTCCACACCTAAAGACACTCTTTTCTAGAAAAGGAAAAAAAATATTGTGACGCGCCAGAGAAAGCTGGAAACTTTATCCCTTCTTATTTTAAAAAATTCTGCACGAAATCTTGCTTCTTAGTTAACTCCTAAGCAATAATTCGTGTCATATAATAACAATAATCTCATTACTGCATTAAGTACCCAAAAAGCCCAGGAACCCCAGGTACTTCAGGTTCAAGTTCATGCCACCGTTTCAAGTATAAAAAGGTATGTGCTTCCTGCCGTGTCTCCTTTTGAAAATATATCAAAAGGTAAGTCGTATGCCCCGGACAATTAGCTGTTTCTCATCCTGCTGGGCCTCATGTTGTAGAAAGAAACACTGCACACAGCCAACTGCCTCGGGTACTTTTAACACTGTATGCGTTCCTCTGCAGATGTCTGGGGGCTATGAAATAATAAACCTTTTATTTCGCTTGTCTTCCCAGAGGAGGGAAAAAAATTCTTGATTAATAGCTTTCTTTTGAACAAAAAGTTCTTTAAATGTTACCTGCACAGATAACAATCTCTCATTTAAAATATACATAAAAAAAGGCCAACTTTTAATTATAATACTCCCTTTCCAGTTCCCCTAAAAAGCAACAGAAAGGGTTTCGATGAGAATATTAGCTTTTTCACTGGTACATGCAGCCTTTGGTGACGGGGAGTGTAGGGTGTTGCTGCTTTGCTTCTGTTCTGACCTGATTCTTTACTAGTTAAGTAAAGTTAAACACTTTTTTTAAGGAACTCACAGCTGATATCTGATGGTTAGTCTACAACAGCACTACTCTTTCAGTACACTTAAGTGCCTCCTCCAACTTTGCGTTTTGGAGGAGAAGAGTTCACACTTCTCATCCATTTCCACGTAGTGAGTCACACAACTGTTACACTTCTGTACACAAAATGAGAAGATGGGAAAGAAAAGCAAAAGCCAAAGCTGCCTGCAAGATCTGCTTGCAAGTTATACTGTTCAATAAAATGACCTTCACACAGAGGGAAGAAAAACAATGTAGAGATTGTCATTAAAAAGCTTCATTAACAGAACTGACCGTACCTGCGACGCGTTTATGAAGGCGTTCAGATGAGCTCCTGTAACTCGCGCTGCGCCGCCGCTTTCGCCCTCACTTACCTGTTTCCTACATGTAATTTTTCAAGGCATCTGTTCATCCAGCCTGTCTGGCTCCGGTTTCCTCTGGGTCCTCTCAGCTGATTATTCCGGCTGGGTGGGCTTTGATTTCTCGCAGTATTTTTGTCAATGAAGCTGAAGGCTTTCAGGACAGGTAGTTTGTTTAAAAAGACAGTCTAACAGTGATGTCTTGTTAAACCTGCCTGGGCGGCTCTTTCCTTGGTCCTGGGCAAATCTCACAGGCAGTCACTTCAAGATTGTTACGCAAGTAATTTCTTCAGCTGCTTTTACAAACTCTTTACAATAACAGATAATAACAATAATTTGTTGTTGTGTTTTGGTTTCTTCCTTGAGTTTCAGTTTTTCCCTGACTGACTACTCTTTATCTCTTTTCCCGTCCAAGGTTTGTCACTATACATCTATATAACTCTATATACACACACTATACATATATATATAGTGTGTATATGTGTGTAGTGTATACACATCTGCTAGTCAGCAACCTGCCAGTCTATGAGGACTAGGCTGCATAACATTAGTACTCTGGTCCCTGACTTTAAAGAAATAAGCAAATTAAACTGACTCCAAAGGAAAATTTAATTTAAAAAAGGAAGAAAACCCAGTAGTACTCTGATTTCATTCATTCAGTTTCCATTCCCTGCAATGAAATTCATGTTGACACATTACCCTGTACATAAAAAAAATAATTTTGTCAATTACATAGTGGTCACTCACCCGTTAATCGCAGTTGGTTTTCTCCGTGTGAGAAAAATTTGATACATCAGCTTTTATAACCAGCCTTGATTCATGTCTTTTTTTTTTTTAAAAAAAAAAAAAAAAGAAAGCATTCTCCAACTCCAGAAAGGCAGGTGTTTAAACACTGATATAAGTGCATTCTTCCTTTCAAAAAATATACTCTTTACTATACAGTATATGACCTTCTCATTAATTATGCTCTCCTTATACTGAGAACTATTTCCAAAATTTCAACAAAGAGCTGATGTGAATATATGATGAGACTGGCTGTATTAACCACACAGCAGAGCGGAATCCTCTGCTGTCTTGCTGGGAAAAGAGCATGAATCCAGGCAGGAGTGTGTTGCTGTTGGGAGGAATGAGACTGGATTTGTCCCCGAGAAACATGGAGAAAAGCACAGGATGCTGTGACTGCTGGGAGCTTCTCTCCCTCTCTAATACCTTTCCTTCTGGATGGGCTCAGTCTGTTGACTTGCGTAAGGAAGCAGAGCCTAAGTCCATCCTGTGGAAATCTGTCAGATCCCAAATACAGTGGACTATTGACCATCAAACTTCTCTGATCCAGGATGGGAGGATTTTGGTTCTGCAGCAGTGGCCGAAATCTTCCTTTATTTCTTTAAAACAGGGGAGTGTCTTTGTAGCAGGGGGGTTATTTTACCAGGTTCATGGAGAATGGTGAGGTGCTTTTGTAGCTTGTGTCTCAGCAAGGGAATGGGATCTTCTGCCTTGGGAGATGTCAAAGGTGGCTGTGGTACTACTGATCTGTACAAACTAGTTGATATAATTACGTCTGCACAATTACTGAAACAATGCTAAATTTATATTTTTAACTAGAATGGAAGTAAACTGAGGTATTTTTCACTGTGCTGTTGGAAATGATGACAGCAAGCTCAGACTAAAAAACATTTCATTGTTAGGAAAGGTTTTCATTGACAGGACACGAGAGGGAGAAGTCTCTATCCAACGTTTTGACTTAATTTAAAGGAAAGCTAATTCAATGCTTGTTCTACTAATAGTAATCTAAGGTGACAGTTAATCCATCGTAGCACACAATGTAGGATTAACTTTCTTGATGACAATGGCAAGTGTCATATTCCAGTTTCTAGTACCAGATGCTGTAGGCATGGCTACTGCTGCTTATCCAGACCCTGCCTCGTTTGTGTCTAAAGTTTCCAGTGTTGTTGCGCTTTTCTGGTGGGAGACCTGGAGGTGGTGTAGCAGGTGATTGGTGCCTGCTTGAGGACTGTGTCAAGTTCAAGGCTATTGAACACTGCCCGTGGAGTGGGTTTCCAGCCTTTGCCAGAGACGTAAGACAGGTAAGATATCTGAGAGAGGGTCACCAATGACTTGTCCCCGATCACCTGGTGCTTGCCTTGAAGCCCTGGGGACTGCTTGGCAAAGTCACCATGCTCTCACAGTTGAAAACCAGCTGTTGAGACGTTAAAGTTTGAATATAATGG
This sequence comes from Tauraco erythrolophus, assembly GCF_009769465.1. Lineage (NCBI taxonomy): Eukaryota > Metazoa > Chordata > Aves > Musophagiformes > Musophagidae > Tauraco > Tauraco erythrolophus. Next base: position 39,539,049 of record NC_141473.1, read on the forward strand.
TTTATGAAGCAGCAGGTGTTCCCCAAAATCAAGACCCGAGTGCCAAATTGGCTGCACTACACTGGTGGCTACTATCTGTCCTTATTTTGGTGTGTTTCCGTTTCCGCATGTGAAAAATGAGTTGACAGTGCTCAGTAACAACTTGTCTACCTTCTTATAAAGCAAGCTGGATTGCTTTTCAGCTCAGGGTAGGAATCCCACTGCTTTCTTTTGGCTGAATGTTAATTTTTCATTAAACTCAAGCAAGTCTTAAGGAAAACAGCCTCCTTATCACAGCCCCGCAACCCTAAGCATAGATACGTCTTCCCTCATTCTCCCAGCTAAAGGCTCTCATCTGATTTATCTGTCACACACCCAGCCCTTTATAGAGAACACCTCATGGTTTCCTGGCTGGAGCTGGAAAGGTTGTTAAAAGGCTGACTGCTGCCCAGTCCTAAGGAAGCTACATTCTTACCCATCATATCATCTCACAGGCATGTTCTACAAACAGATGTCATTAATATTTGAGAAACTCTCAGATACTACATTGTGAGTGCCAGAGAAAACCGTTTGAAAAAATGAATAATTCTGTCTTCAGAGCAGCACACAGTCAATAAGGCATAGAGCAACACACTGGAGCTCTAGGAGAAGGTGAAAATATGGGTTTCCTGCTTATTCAGAGAGCATCATCCGTTCAGAGAGCCAGTTGACAGAGGAATCCTGTAGCACAAAGTGAATAGTCATGTCATGAAGACTTTTCTGGACTCCATACACGCAGGAGGCATTAGCAAAGTTTCATCACACAAACAAGCTGAATTCTGGCATTTCCTAACTTTTTCAGGGCTTGGATTCACTGCCTTAACAATGCTATTTTATTACTGTTCATTTGTAGGCCATGTGCATTTAGTCCCCTTTGTGCTCTTCTGTTTCCCTAACATGGTTTTGATGGAACCATACGAGAGCGCCGTTCTCTCTCCTGTGAGCCCTGGTGGAACCACACTTATGATAAATACATTTACATAATGTATAAAGTTACTTTGGTTTGGATTACAAATGTTTTCCGTACCCTCAAAACATTCTAGGCAGATGCCATGGCACAGCTGAGGAGCAGCATCGCGGTACAAAGCACCATTCACAGGCGAAGTTATAATGGGGGCTGTTCTGTCAGTCCTGCAGTCACATACATCCTCTGATGGAGTTTCAGCGCTTTAGAACTGCCACAGTTTTACATCTAATTGCTCAGGTCTCCGTAGACTTAAACGCCGCCACGTAATTAAGGGACAAATGCAACCCTTGGAGCAGAGTAGCGGTGCGGCGTGCTAGCCAGCTGTACCGCTGGCGTGGGAAGCCTCCTGCCAGCGCAGGGCAGCTGCGGAGCAAGGAACTCTTCTGCTGGCTAACCGCCTCCGGTAGCTTTTGCTCGAAGCAGGCATGCTAACAGGCTGATGAGCAAAACACACAGCACTTGCAGCGTTCCTAACCCCCAGGAGAAAGTTGATATGTATCCTGCAGATGTAGCTTTGCACTCTGCCAAGTGCACTCTGGAGATGGAGCTGTTCTGCAAAGTTGCTTGTGTGGAACGCGAAGGCGCTTTGTTCCCTCTCTGCCCCCGTTGCAGCAGTACTGCGACACTCTGGTTCACCACAAGTTCAGGTACACTTTTGTCTTTATCAGGGTTGTTCTGCATCCCTGCCCTGGCTGTGTCTTACATTTTGAAGCCCATCATTAATTGTGCTTTACTTTCCATTTTAACAAATTCATCCCGATCTTCTCTGTCAAAAGCCGTCTGTATCTGCTCCGTAATATTTCAGGCAGAAGAGTTTCTGCCCGGTGAGACTGGCCAAGGCTAATCACATTCCACGTAGGGGAATTTGGATTTGCATTACAAAGCAGCACTTATGTATCTGTTTCAAACACTAAGCCCTGAAGAAGAGCTTGAGATGTCTCTTCCAGAGAAGCAGGTTCTGCAATACCTACTTGTAAAGTTTAGCTTCCCTGAACAAGTGCACGGGTAAAAGAGAGGCGAGTGAAATGTCAGGTGCAGCACAAGGTCTGTAAGAGTACTGAGAACTCAAGCTAACCTGGAGTTAGAGAAATATCTAGTGCTTGGAGCGTGTTTTAATAATTTAGGAAGCATGTGATGTTTACTACATTAACGTAATTTTTAAGATTGATTGTCCTTCACAGTACATAGCAGCCTAAAGTTTGCCTCAGTAACTGTTTGGCTTACACATATTGATGTTCACCAAACCGAGAAATCAGTACGTGTATTTTAGAAATACTCTCACAATGTTAAGTCACAAGCATGTAGCTATTCTGCTACAGGACTTAAGTAGTATAATGGATTTTACCCAGTCTGAGATCCAGGAGAAAATTACTATTCGCCTTCTGAGGGCAATTTATGTCTTTCCCTTGATTTATCTGCAAGAGCCGTCATGTATTTTTCCTTTTGTGTGACCAGACTAATTAAAGCTGTGTTTCCCTCTAACATTGCTAATCTCTTTGGAGATGAAAAGGAGACTGAATAATATCACTTGATTATTTTTGGCCATTGGTGTGGCAGGATTTTACTGCAGAAAGAAACCACCCCCATTTCTTCACAGTTGTATTTATTAACTTGAGGAGGAAAGCAAGAACAGTATGGTCACATCTCCTGTAAATCTGGCACACTCAATGTGTGTGACACACAAAAATGTTATATTGACACAGCCTGGTCTTGAGAAGAAGTAATATTGTCATTCGGTGTGTCTCTGAAATTACTTTAATGATATTCATTGCTGTCTGCAGTCGTTTAGAGTTGCAGTATTACAAGGTCGATGTAATTTGGGTAGTATGTGTGAGACCTCAGTATCAGATTCATGAACCAGTAAAATAAAGAAAATCTGTGCTATAGAAAGTCATTAAGATACTTTATTTCCTTAGGTACGTAAGGCTAAATTTCCATGGGCTTGCATAGCCGCTGTTCACCTCTACCACGTGAGGATCAAACACTATCCAATCAGGTTTTATATGTGAATTTTTGTTTTTATTTGATTCATGTTGTTGACATACTTTTGCAGTTTAATAGGACAAATGAATGAAGCTAACGCTGAGCAGGTGAGTGAGACTGGGACAGGAGAGCGGCCGTGGTCGTGTTCTGCGAGGATTGCTAAAAGAGCGGGTGAGTGGCTGGGCAGAGTAGGAGGTGCTGGAGTAGTACATACACCTTTGATCGTGGCAGCACCACTTGGGCTAATAACTCAGAGTAGATTTTTTTTCACCCTTATGGTGAAATTGCTCAGCCTGGGACTGCATGAGTGCACGTGTACACTGCCGTGTTGCCTGTGAATGCTGTATAAAACTTACAGTTTAATACTATCTGTTGTTTCTATTAGCTACTTTTTAAGTTTTTAGTACTCTGTAAGCAAGATTTTGAAAGAGAGGTCAGGAGGAAGCACTTTGTCAGGGAAGGCTCCTCAGAAGGTGTGGGTAGTGTGCAGGCGTACCTATTGCTGCTTGTATGATTAAAGAACTCATTTAAAGCTCGCAGGAAAAAAAGAAGGCAGCTTTCCCAGTTTAAAAACATCAAAAATAAAAAGAAGAGGAGAGGATTAGGAAATAAAGCTTGAAGGGTGTAATAAACAGATTAAAAAACCATAAACTTTTAGTGAACAGAGAATTGCCAAGGAAATAAACAGAAACAATATGATTATTTTAAGTGATCTGCTTGAAAACACAGAGTGGCCAGCAGAGAAGAGTGTGTGTTTGTGTGAAGAGGAGAATGGAGACAGAGAGAGAAATGAGAAATTAAAATCAGCTTCTCTGTGTAACTCTTGTTGCCTTTAATCTTTAACACCCAGCTTTTCAATAATGTATGAGTAGCCACTGGATACTTTTAAAATATACCATATTATCGCCCTATTAGAAAAAGGATAAAACTGTAATATAAATCCACAAAAATAAATTTGAAAAAAAAAAAGAAATAAAAAGGAGTAGCTACTACCTTACACAATCTTCTGTCTGATTTCAGTGACCATCATTGGACAAGGCTGCCAAATACAGTGCCATCCATGATTTTAAAATCTCCTTGTTGTGTTGACCTAGCTCAAAAATAAGGCAGCTAAATGTTAATGAAGGGCATGTTCTATGCTAGAAAGATATTATTGTCCTAAATTAAGAATCTTATGACAAGAGAGAATTAATAGAAACATATCTTTGTTTATCTTACTGCAAGATTCGTGCAGGCTCTTGCATATGGCAGACTGCTCAGAGTTGGTAGCTATAAATGAATAAGTATCATTTAATAATTTCTTTCTCCTTGGAGCAGGCCCAGAGGAAAGGGAGAGTATCTCAAAACCCTGGTGACTGCTCACCTCTTCGGGAAGCTCACTAAGCCCTGCACTTGCTTTGATTGAACTTTAATGTGGTGGTGGCTAAAAAAGCTCAGCTTGTATGCCAGGGCACAGAGACAAATACTAACGAGATGCACGCTTTGCTTTGCAGCTCAAGCTTTGGTTTTTTCCGTACTTTGAGTACTTTTTCCTCACAATAAGCACAGACACAGATCTTCTTTCCCCTGGAACTACCATCTAACACAGTTTCCTGTATATACCCGTGATTTCCCTCTGACTTATAATGCCTTCTTCAAGACAGTGGGGAAAAATTGGAGTAGTAGCTAGAGAAATGGTGCTGGTAGGTTTCTGTGTAGAAATTCTGTGGACACTCACAGTTGCTCTGTGCAGTAGACGTATCCCAGCACATCATAGTCTTTTTTTGTGTGGGTTCAACAAGGAGCTTCAGGTTTGGTGTGTGCGTGCTCTCGGATCTGTTCTCTAATCATTAATGACTCTAGGGAGTTAAAGCACAAGAAGTGAGAAATTGTGCAGGGTTCTACCTACTATTTGTGTCCCTCTGTTGCTGTAAGAGTTTAGTGAAATAGTCATCATCATTTTTCACAGAGCTGGCTGAAAGGAAAATTGTGCAAAAGCTAGTTTTCCCCCAAAGACATACTGCCTGTAAGAAGGCAGGTGGCTGGTCATCACCAAGATACCCCTCTCATTCTTATTCCTCTGTTGTGTTAATCACATTGGAGATGGCCTTCTTCAGTGTGACGAGTTCCTGAACTTTTATTGTCAGTAGAGTTGCTTTTCCTTGCAGGAACTACAGGCGTAATCATAATATCCCAGTTTGTCTCTTCCTCCTCACTTTACACCTTTTTGCCAAGACGTTTCACATGAAAAAAAAAAACATTGAGCCACGCGATAGGCTCTCCTGCCCTTCCAGCTTTGACACCAGCAATGCTTTGGCTAAAGCATCGTTTAGCCCATGTTGAATGCTGCTGAAGCTACAGCTGAAATTAGGTGTTGCACAGGTTTCTTTAGTAGCTCTTTTTGAATGTTGGGGAAAGTGACAGAGTGAAATTTTACAAGTTTAGAAGAGCTCCTTCAGTTCATATTCCATCTTTGTCCTTATGAAATAACTATTAGCGCTGGTACGTTGGCATCTGATGAACTAGTAATTAGACATGTCTGCTCTAGTGGTGCCCCCAAAAGCACATAAGGAGCTTCATTCGTTTTAGCAAATTATGGGAAAGCCAGCTTTCAATGGCCATCAATTACACGAGCTTCTTGGAGGTGTAATTATATGACATTTTTGACTCATTGTCAGATACGTGTAGTACAGATGACCAATAAAAAAGAGGAAGGAGGGAAAGTGCTTAATACAGAGTGGTGGTAGCACAAGATTGTCTTAAGTTTTCACCTTGCAGGCTATTGTTTGAGGCTCTAATATAGCTATTTCGCCCCTTGAAGACTAGAACTGCCTTTCTTCTCTGCAGTATCAAGTTAATTGATTTGAATGGTGTCCTGATTAACACCCTTGTGACCCTATTGACTTCAGTCCTCCCCCATCAGAACTTTCTGCATCTACTTTCTAGAAGGATTGAAATGCGGCTTTTCTTACTTTACACAGTAGGTAACTTTTTATTTTCTAACGTTACACCATTTTACACAGTCAGCAAGTTCCACTCCTAACCTAATTAACCTCCGGCCATTCTCGTGCTCATGTTTGATTGGGAAAAAGGCAGCAGGCTTTTCTGTCTCACTCATCCAGTTTTCCAATGCAAGAGTGTCTTTTGTCGTGGCCTTTCTCTGATGTTTTATACCCGTGAGACATACACATTTATTTCTGTTCAAAGTCATGGTTTTGAATTTAATGCCTGATGATTGTCTGTAGAGATTTTTACCAGATTACTCATCCCGATTACAGTTAAGATTACTAATCTAAATAGAGACCAAACCAATGTCAAGAAAGTGACAAACCTGCTCTAGTCCTCATTTAGCAGACTATTTGAAATCAGTTGTTGGCCCAGGTCCTGGCAGACTGCTATGCAAATAATAAAGCAAAGCAAAAGGTGATGTATTTGGTGATAAATATAACTCAGGCTATGGGAGTCTAAAGCTGTCTCTGGAAAACGTTGCCCTGCCTTTGCGAGCCCTAAACCAGTCCAGCATAGCTGTTTGTGAGAGCATTCCGCTCTTACGGAGGAATGTTATTTTCTCTACCACTCTGAAGAGGTGCAACACAGTATTTACTTTCATAACAACAGCAAGACTCCTTGCTTAGGTGCTGATGATTGAAAGATTAAACTGGACAGTAGTGGCATTACTAGGACTGCTAAACAGAGTTTCTCTAATACAGTCCCTTGGTGCCATAGCCATTATTTGAGGAATGGTAGAGAGGTATGAGATTTTAGAACCGCAGCAGGAAATCTCCTTTTTTCACTGAGATTATAATGTTGGTACAAAATTATTCTTTTCACTTTCACACAGTGCAGTCTAAGGGAAGATTTTTGAAATGCTCTTACATGAGCAAACAGGCAGAAAATGCAGAGGAAACAACCCATAGAAAGAGTATTTTCTGTTCAGGCAATGTCTATAAAGCCATTGCATAATTAGCTAGATTACTCTCCCAGGTTTGTTTTATTTTCTTACAGGAAGATCAATTGTCTACTTATGTCACGAGGAGCCCCCTCATAACTCACATCACACTAGAAAGGCTTTAATTTCCCTTCCGGCTCACCTAATGTTCTCTGTCCTGTTCCTTTCCCATGTCATGACCCAGTCATTAGTTCCCATATCTCTCCTTAGACCAGCATCTTCACCCGTTTCCCTTGCTCTTTGCTTATTTTCTGTGACAGCACGTTCTGCAAAAGCTCAGCAAACCTCCTTCAGGAGCCAGGAGATCTACTGAGTGCTGCACATGACTGATTTCCCCCATTTGCAAGTCTCTGGGCTGATCTATCAGAGTCAAGAACTATAGCAAGATTAAGTGCTTTGTGCAAATACCTGAGCTGGGATTACTCTAGCTCTACGGTGCTCATTAAATATTATAGTAAACAGATGTTGTTTAAGTTATTTCCCAGAGAGTAACAAAGGAGAGTGCTCTAATATTCCTGTGGATTTTCAAACGATTTTGCCTTCCGTTTATTCTCCTGTCTTCTTTTTTTCTTTTGTTAGTATTAACATTTAATTGAAACCAACTAGATAACTCATCTTTTTTGTCCTTTTTCTCAGCACTTTCTAAATACCTGACTGTTCAGAAATTAAATATTTACTCTTTTGGGAGGTAACAAACTTTGGAATAGTTTCAAAAATTGATTACCATTTATCTTGCTTAACATAACTTAAAACATTGAAGACCAAAGCCGTCAACTGTCAAGTCTATTTATCCTCTTCATTCAAAGTAGCAGCTGAGATACTGACTTCTTCATTCAAGTTGGAAGAGCCAGCATTTAAAAAATACTTCTTTGGATATTAGTGTAGATAACTGAGAGAAACTGAGTTACTCAGTGATCAGCCAGCATAAAATCTGGATTTAGAAATTGCCAGGTCTGGGATGGGAATAGATGTGATATTTCCCTTCTTCCTAATTGTTTTCTTTTAGTGTTTCACCACATTCACTCACAACACAGCATGCTTCAGTTTGTTACTGAGGCAAGCGTAATGACAAACTAGCTGTTATTAGATTCTTCCTGATGATACTCTGTTGAAATCAGTATAGTAGCAACAGGGACAAATATGGCTCAGTGGGAGAGAGAAGGAAAATTGCTTTTACCAAGAATATGTCTGTGGTAATACAAAATTCTGCACTCTGCAAAAGTGTCTCTCTTCCTCTCTTTTTGTCAAGTTAAAAAGTGTTCTCCTTATTTGTGGTGCTTCAGTTCAATTATGCATACATTAACATTCATTTATCTTCTCCATTTATTTACTCAAAACAGGCTTCAACTCACCGTTGAATATATTCAGCGGTATTCTTTTTTGGTTTGCACCTTGAGTTCTTGCTGGACTGTTGTGAGCAAGACGTTTTACAGCACATAACAAAAAGACGATCGCTGTCACAGCCAGACTTTTTGTATCACTTAAATTGGCCAGAATTTGTTTCTTTGTGTGTCTGATGTATTTGCCTTTAAGCAGTTAATGTCACAACTCTTGTTCCGTCTTTGTATGAGTACTACAGCATTGCCCCTGGACTCTGGCTCCGACGGAGGCTCTGCAGAGCAAGGCGGTGTCAGAGGTTTGCAAGAAAGGCTGCTGTACAGTGGGCATTCCTGCTCTACCCTGACAGTTGTATCAGGGCAGAACACAAAGGAGGGAGTTCACGGATGAAAAGTGAAACCTCTGAACCTCACCCCTTTTTCACTTTTTGATTCTTTTCCTGACAAACCAGATACCAGATTTCCAGCAGGACGTATTAACTTGTTTTTTTTTTTTTCTCCTGCATCTCATGTGCAAGACAACATTGCCTTAGTCACCAGGTTCTCGGGATTTAAATGGCAGGCTTTGTCAGCATGAAGACTGCATGCTTATGTGGGATTTCTTGTGATTCCTCCTTCTCAATTAATCTTATCAGACATTGAAGAAAAGGCTACCACTCTCTTAGTCTCATTCAATAGCTGTTATATCTCACCCGCTATTAAGAGCAAAAGGTTCCAGAATCTTGAACCTGAGACCAGACCTTCCTAGATTTTTTTTTTAAACTAGCTCTTTAGACACCTTGCTGCTGCATAATCATGCCAGAAAAAATGCTTTTCACTTTTTAAATTCAATGGCTGTTGGTTTTACCCAAAAAATGTAAAGTACAATTGACATTATATGAGAGACAGCCTTGTGTATGCATATCCAGTGTGTGACAGCTCATCTATCCAACCTCAAATTAGATGGCTGTTCAGATTGTTTTCAATGAAGACAAAATGTAGAGCAATTTTGCTGGTTAGAGTAGAGTATATTTTTGAAAACATCAGTTTATCTTTATTTTAGTACTTGAAATAGCTGAAAATTCTTCCACCTCTTACCACATTCAGAGTTTATTTCATGTAGTTTTTCTCATGTAAAATGGTTAAAAGTGGATTTTATTCTTTTAAGGGGTATATAATTATTTTTTGAAATGATGCACAGACAGTCATTGCTGCTACTTCACATGCAATAACAGTGTACAGTAAAGATGAGGATCTGAGTTAACCCAGCAGGTAGTCCAAAAGAGGAGACTGGTGGCAGTGAGCTTAGATCCCACAGGAGGATGAAACTGGTGTCATGTTCTACCCAAAACCCAACCACTACAGACAGGTTCTGGAAAGTAGTCTCCCCTCCTTATATAGGAAGGGGTTTGTTACTGTTGTGGTCTCCTGATAAGATCAGAGAGAAGGAAAAGGTCAGTAACCAAGAAGAAAGAAGAGACAGTAAATTGGAATGAGAAAAAATATTGAGACAATAAAGTAATCTGCAGTCACATAGGGCATAGGTTGACTGGAATCAGAAGACAGGGAGCGGTGTAGCTGGGAGCAGGTGTTGGTTTTCCTATTGACTGTTCAGGTGAACAGCCCCAGTGCCCCAGGTTCTGTAACCTGCATGGAGCAAATGATTCTGCATCGGGATCTCCAAGGGCTTTAGTAAGGCAGTTCAGCTGAAGAGATAGTACAGTGCAAAGGCTGCAGAACCTGATCCAAGGTTAGATGGGGGTGGCATGAATTGCACCTTTTAAGCAGATAATGTAACACATGTCTGATTTACCCTGACTCTGAGGGCTTTCCCTGTGAGGCACAACATTATCTGCCCTTGAGCTGGTGGTTAGAGGAGCCCTGGGCAGCTCTGCACCAGGGAAAGAGAGGTGGCAGATCCGCATCCCATCTCCACAGGGTGTGCAGGTGGGTGCAGAAGGAGTCACTGTGGTCTCGAGTGAGGTGTTAACAGGCAACACACCCAGGTGCTTTGAGCAGCCAGCGAACAGTAGTTTTGTATTCCCTTTGTCATTTTCTGTAAGAAGAGAGATATTTTTAGCAAAGAGAATGAGAAAGACCACTCTGCAAGCAAACTTTTTTTTTAATGTTGTGACATCATTTTAGAAAACAATGTGTTCTCACGGTTTGTTTTTTACAAAAATAAAAAATAGCAAGTCACAGCAATTGGCAGGTCCCTGCTGTCAGTATTTGGTGATGCCAGCGCTGGCTGCAGCAGATGGAGAGATGCAAACATTCTGGAAACTTGGACAAACTGATTTTCTTGAGCTTGAGAAAGCAGCGCTGTAAAATGCTTCTCCTCCTCAAGTGTAAGTTTTCTTAATAAATAGCGCTTTCTGAGGAAAGGAATTTAGGATGTGACAGTGCTTTTGAGACCAAGCCAGCTTTTCTACCCAGCAAGCTGCTCTTTCTGTTAACAGTGGCTATTTATGAAGTGTATGCCAGGAACATTGCAAAGGGAGCAGCAGAAGTCAGTATGCTTGTAGTAATGGGAAGGAGCGTGTTTGCTTATTCTCTTGCTTTAGTAGCTATAATCATTGCAGAATCTAAAAAACAAGGAGTCCAAAGCTGGATAAGTGTCTGGAATTATGAACCTGAGGATATACAAGCACAGTAGCTGGGTAAGAGGCACCTACATCGTCAAGAAACCACTGATGTTCAACACCACTGACATTTGCTGGTGAATTTAGGGGTGTCACAGAGGTCTCACTGTACAGCAAATGTCAAGGATGTAACCAAGTGCCTCTAACTGAGACTGCTTAAAGGTGAAATGAATGTTGATGAATTACAGTATAAAAGACAGCCTGAGAGTCTCCAAAAAGCACTTGCTCTTCAGGTCTTTCTCTAGCACCATCCTGACTTGGTGGGAAGTTGACTGTCATTTCTGTAAGATAGCAAGTATGGGTGAGGGTGTCAGAGGGCTGAACGAGGAGGTTACTGTTACGTTACCAAATGCACCAAAAATATGCAGGCTTTACAGACAGTTCTGTTTGGAAACTCCTTCGCAAAACTTGTAGCGCTACTTTGCTTTCTCTGTAGACCCTCTAAGAGCTAATCCAAAAACCCAGATGATTTTTTGATTCCTGAGGGTCACTTGTTGGGTGGAAATGGGACACAATACAGGACTAAGGGAGCTTGACAGGTCAGGCCACTGGTTACAGGATCTGCAAAACTACATGGGGAGTCCCCTATCACAAGGAAGCACATAGGTCCTCTAATCCTAGAGCTTAGCAATAGGAACAATGAGCAGAAAGTGCTCAGATCAAACTGAGCTGGAAATATGTGAGATACTCATTGGAGTAATTGCAAGTGGCTAATGGCACTAGTAAAAGAGTACCAGCAACCTCTGTAGTACATGCATGTGGTACTAGGCTTGTTGCCTCATTCTGCGCCGTGCAGTCCCCTTAGGAACATAAATAAATGAAAAAAGCGAGTAAAGAATTGGGGGACAGTAAATCAGAGCTGAGAAATGCTTAACTTTTCAGCAATGCCCTAACAGAAGTGATGGAAGCCCGTAAAACTCTATCACTAATAAAGCTTTTCTCCCATATCCAATGCTGTTCATTCCTCTGTGTCTGGAAAAGATGGTTTTTCAAATGCAGCAAAAGTTGTTTCCTCCTTTCCTCTGTATCTTAATTTCCTCACCCAGCAGGGTTCTGACTCCACGAGGAAAATGAAATTCCTTACGTGGGTTAACCAGCCAGCAGCCGCAGAGGATATGTGAAGAATGCACAGACTTATCTAGTCATTGCTTTCTCTTTCAGGGACCAGTCATGCTGCATATATATTTTTTATTTTTTTTTTTAATGTACGGTTTCGATATTATTGCCTAAAACTCAGTTTGGAGTTGGAACACAGAGTGAATAAAAGAAATATTTACGTTATCATTATTAAAGGAGAATATTGCTTCTTATGCAAAGTTGTTACTGCTTTCTGTTATAGAATTTATCCATGTAATGGTTCTTGTCATAAACTAAGCTGTGATCTCCCATGTGTTTCAGTTCCCACAGACACTGGTGACAACTGAGGAAGCTCTTCTCGTTGTGTGCTCCTGTCCCTAGAGCCACTCCTGAAAGTGCACCAGAACAGCTGTTGGCAGGGCAACCTGAGGAGCCACACGGAGGGCCTGAGGTGAGCCAGAAAGAATCCCTCTTTTTCAAGATTAGTTTTAACATGGACCAGTGATTGCCAGCACTGCTGCTGGAAGATTATCTGGGTTAATTGAGGTGGAATATGGACCTTTTAGTGACCACGATACTTGCTCTTTCTAAGTCTTCCTAGTCACATTGGTGGGATTCTCATCACTCAACTGTCTGTCACATGACTCTCTATTGCAGAGAAGATGAAAAAATTATGCGTTTTAATGAAACCTACATGTAAAAATAATATAGATGTGTGTGTGTGACATATACATGATGCCTTTTCATTAACTTTGAAAAGATTATTCTCTTCTTTTTGGAGGAAATAGAGGGTTAGGCATGATCTGTCATGAACTGCTGTATGTGAGTAAGATTGCTGTGGAGGAGCAGTGAGAGAATTGACAAGTAATTATTACAGCCTTTTGCTGAATACTGGCCAAGATGAATACAGCTTGATTGGATCTTGAAGCAAAAAAGGATGTAGGTGAGCTGGCTTGATGTGACAGGGCAGAACAGGCACAGCCACAATCCTAGGGCACTGTCAGTGAATTGTGCTGCCAGAACTTCTGTCTGCTTTGGGCTTTTCTCTTCTCTTCTGACTTAATGTTCTAACTTAATGAGTGCCAGCGAGAAGTAGAGCACTGTGGGAGGTCTGTGCTGCAACTCACCCCGTGTAATGTTTTTATCGGTGACCTGGAGGAGGTGAGGGAGTGCATTCTCATCATAATTGTGAATGACAACAAATTGGGGGTGGAGAAGTTTTACATCCCTGGGGGTTCTCAGAATTCGAGCGGATAAAGCCCTGAGAAGCCTGGTCTGGCCCCAGGGCTGGCCCTGCCTTGAGCAGGAGACTGAACTAGAGGCGTCCTCACGTCCCTTCCAACTTAAACTATCTGTGAGCCTGCGTCTCTAGATGCAGTGCTCCTGCCTTTTTAAACAAGCAGTTCGGTGCCGCTACAGATTTCTGCTGTTTTCCTGAGGCTTGGAGCTCTTGTAAGGCATTCTGAACTGCAGCAATGTCATCTTTGATGCTGAAGTCAGGAGTAAGTTGTAAAGTAGGAGTACTGAAAGGCTTTGTTTGTCTAACATGGAAAGCCAAAGCATAGCGTTCAGAAAGGTGTGCTCCCCAGGAGACAGGCTGAAGCTGAGATATCCTTCCTGGGTCCTTGACAAGTAGGTTTCACAGTCTCATCCGAAGCTGGCATGGTTAAAACTGCATTTTTTATTTTGGCCAGTGTTATGTTCCCACAGTCAGGTGCTTTTCTTAGAGAAGCTACTGCCTCCGGCCCTCTGGGGTCTGTAGCTGTGTTTCTGGTGCACTTACCATCCCCAAATGCTGGAGCTGTCATGGTGCAAGAATGCAAAGAGACTTAGAGAAAATTACCACAGCCTTGGTCTTGAGGGTTTCAAAAACAGGGTCTGAGAAGAGGCAGGACTCAAGACAGTAGGAGGAGTGAAAACTGCCTTCAGTACACCAACATTTGAGATAAAAATATGGTTATGGTTTATTTTACCTAAGAGGTGGGAAACTGTACAGTGTGAAGCTTGAAACTTTTTTGTGAGTCTGTTCTTTAGTTTAATAGCTTCTTTGGCTTTTGCTAACAAGTTTTGCTAATTAAGATTCAGTCTTAGGCTATTTTAATTTCTCTTGTAATCTCTGGTACTACTAGGTATTCTTGGTTTTCTTTGATATTTTCTGGTATTAATGGTGAAGGTGATGTCTGATAGTAGCAGTAGGATAAAACAGTATCAAGATCTCAATGGTTAGTTTATTTTTAAAATGTTTGAATAACCATTTTTCAAGGACACAGAAGAGCTGTACTATGTCAGTTTTCTGCAATAAACATCAGCTGCTCTGTCTTCAGAACTTCAGCTGATGTGAATCCCTGGGGTTCATCAGGTGTTTATGTTATTGCTCTCCGTTGGGTTCTTCCCAAGACATAGGGATTGCAAACTGGACAAGGCCAGAGTTCCCCTAACCTTTCTCAAAAGGCAGCTGCTAGCAGGCTTTGCAGAGGATTACTGGAAAAATGTCTTATGCACGGTTCTGGAAAAACATCTACCTGGAAGCTGTTTACTTCTGGTCTGAAATAGAGGATGAATTATTAGACAGTCTAAAATGAAGAGAGCTTGTGGATAGTTGATGATAGCGTTGTGCCTGTAGAAATGCGATGAAAAGAAGGAAAAAGAAGATGAGAAGTATATTTTTGTGTTACGTGGGAAACAGAGCAACATCTCTCAGTGAAGAGCAACAATATAAAAAAAATAAGCTGTAAAATGTAATTTGTCATCTCTAAGAAAAATAGAGAACATGAAAACTTCTCAAGTCTTGGGCAAGTTTTTCAGCATTGTCTTGAGTCACCATAAATACTTTAAAAGCATCTATATGAATTTAAAAATATTATTTTTCATATTCTTGGAGAATTTGCATTGAATGGACTCCTTTGACATATATGTTCATCTTTATCTCTTTGCATGGCTTTTGGTGCATGAAAACAAGATGTCCCCTTTTACATCATCTGGAGGACTTGCTCGCCACGAGCTCTTCTGTACTGCCTTGTACTGTGCCTGTCTGAATGGCCCTCAGGGTGAGGGGACAGAGCAGGTGTTGGTATCAACGGAGCTCCCTGTTTGCATAGAGCTTTCAGCTGCATCTCACAAGAGCCATGAAGTGCATCGGCATTGTATGTTCCTGCACGGATAAAATAGTCAGGCCTAGTGATCTTTTGGAAGACTCCTACTTTATTTACGTTCTGTTCAACAGTAATGAGCAATTACCTGATTCTTCTCTTGTTCAGCACTTTATCTGTCTCATGTTGATGATAACAGCTGATTTTAAAATGTTGCAAGTTAACAAGCAATTAGGGCAAAAATCATATCAATAAAAGCGACTTTTTTGCATGTTAAAAATTAGTTACAATTCAACCCACAACCCGAGAGAATGGAAAGTGTTGGGAACATGACTTTTGGTTGCTCTTCTTCAAAACTCTTTTAAAGTCTGATTTATTTCAACTGTCGAGTGTGGTAGGACTGTCTACAAGAGGCAGAATCACAAGCAAAATGAGCTTCTAAAAATACTGATTTTAGTTGCACTCAGTAATTAGGAGAACAGTGATCTAACTCTTGGGCAGATGATAAATCATGGCACATCCATCATTTCACACCTATTTGGTGAGGTACTAATGAGATTTGAACACTACACAGGTCTGGTTCTGGCCTCTGCACCGAGTCAGACGAACAGTTCAGAGACATTTATATAGTAGCTATTTTAATTCTCTGCAATATCAGTTACTTCTTTAATAATGCAGCTTTATGTTAGTTGAACTGGATAGCAGACCTGCTTCTGAATGCAGAATCTTTTCTCTTGCTGTTTTTTCTGTCGGCAGGCCAACTTATCCAGTGCTAGTACATCTCCAACCACCTGCTGTGGGCTATGTATCTGTTTTCTTAATTGCAATGAAATAATTTACGCCAAATAATGCCACATTACAACAGCATAATTAAATTTGGAGTTGTTCACTATAGTTCTATTACCCTTCAGCTTTGGCACCCTCCCAGAACAGGACCCATGAGTAGCAGGTTAGACAGTTTCCTGAAGTGATAAAACTGCACCCCACACAGCTCGCTGCTAGGTCTTTTTTGCTGCAGAATTCTGGCATAATTACATTTCTTAGGTTCCACTTGTGTCACGCTAAAAAATAACAACAGCGTGTGGTTTTTTCTTACACTTTCAAGTCTAGATTACAATCTCTTGCAATTCTTACTTAATCATGCTGTACTATGAAAAATAAGGAGTTTTAAGATGTGTTACAAATGTTGCTCACATTTGAACAGTGGAGATTTTAACTTAAAACCTGTACAGAGTTACGTGGTACATTAATAGACACCAAAGCTAGAAGAAATGCAGAGTGCCTCACGATTATTCCCTGATGAGAATAGTAATGAAAGTTGAACTTCTGAGCGTTTAATGTACATGGTTTGAGGCATTTACTCCATTCTAATTTAAGGTATTACCATGCAGAGTGTAGTTTGCTAACCATTCCACTGTTTCTCTAAAGTATTTATAGTAAACTTTTTACAATTAGTCAACAGCAGACATTGTGAAAACGAAAGGCAGATTTATTGCCAAGATCATAAATGTCAAGTATACTGTTATGCAGGCTTTGTGTTACTTCAGTTGCAACTTTAAGGAACGTTTTAAGTGATTAGAAAAAGGAAGTTTATTAAAGGCTCAGCAGGTCTTCTCTGCACTCTACTATTCTTAATGTAAATCATTGCATCATGTGATAGAGGAGCAGGAAACATGGTAGGAGCAGGTTTTAATCAGGTTTTCCCTGTGACTACTGATACCTTCAAGAAGAACTTAAAATATAGACCACCTTGTTTCCTCTGCCAAACATACACAATGAGATTTCGGAAGAAAGAAAGGACAGTGCAAACCATTCAGGGTACTTGACTGCTGAACTCATCTTCAAATATATCTCTATTTCTTCAAGAAGCAGCTGGATGTTTAAAATATACAGACAGGTTTCTCGTTCACAGGCAAAACACAGCAATGTATTTCTTCACTATAGCAAGTGTCTTGGGATGAGGAAATCTCTGCAGGACATCTTATCAGAGATTTTGTGCATCGTTCTTTTGGCAGTAGAGTTTTGTTCTGTGTGAGGAGAAAACATTGGCCCATGCTGAGAACGGCTGTTGCAGGAGTTCCTCGGAGCTGTTGAGGAGCACTCATGAAAAGACAAAAGCTTCGCTTGCAGAAAACATGTGATGCCCATGGACCGAAATGAACAGCTGTGTTTCTCCTCCCTGCCCCACACTGTGAGGACTGCAGTTTGGTACAGCTGAGTGCCGTGAAGTGCATCTGTGAACAAACCACAGAGATTGTAACAGTGCAGTGAACTGCAGAGCCGTTCTTTGTGAGGACTACAGGACCAGAGAAAATATCTGAGTGTGACAGAGGGTGCACTGTCTATCAAAAAAGCAGTTTATGACGTAACTTGGTAATAAGCTTTGTGATCTGCAGGGCTATTAAAGGCTGCAGAAAACAACTGTGACTCTAGTGGACACAGGCAATAGTTAGAAGGTGGAGCTGGAGGAAACAAAAATGGATGATGAGAAACAACATTACCTTCTAAGACAGTAGATATACTGTAGCTGGTGAAGGTAAAAAAATATGAAAAAAACCCTTTGGAACATTACCTATCTGTATGGCTACTCCATGTGACATGGTGTGAAGCACACATACATGCCGAGTAGGACTGAAAAAAGAAGATACAGCTTTCTTACCTGCCTCATGGTCTTGAACATTGGGTCACAACTTAGCAGAGAGATACTGAGATGCTTGTAAGGAAATTCAACACTTCCAACTTTTTTTCCGGTGTGTAGTTGGCTTTTTCTTCAGCCCAAGATACCATGTAATGCTTCAAGCAAATGTTATTCATTTGCTCTTCTTAGGCAATACTAGTATGTTCCCTTAGCTATTAAGCTAGGGGAAAATGTACTAAGAAAGTGAAATGATTTTGGTGCGTGATCTAAACTTGAATTCCAGTTGGTAGATTTTGATCACTTCTGGCATGATGGAGACACGATGGGGACTCAAATGCGACCATAGCACAGAAGTCTGTGGGCTGGAATTCTGGCTCTGGCCTCAGCTTCTCCAAGTTTCATTTTACACGTCTGTGAAATACGAATAAGGGTTGGCATCTGCTTTGCAAACTGTTTTGACACTAGTAGATTAAAAGTGTCACTGAAGAAAAGGACATTGTTTTACTGTTAATACACGCTTAATGAAGTTATATAAAAGAAGAAAGAAGCAAACAAGTTTTCCTCTGTTTTAGTGGTTGTGACTTTTAAGCAGGGAAGACCCGGGATAGGTACAGCAGGATAGAGAAATACTGTAATAGCTCTCCTGTGAGCATTTTGAAATCTTCATCTTTGAAGCTCTTTAAAGCTTTAACTGTCTGAGAGATGACTATAGAGGATCCTGTTTTAGAGCCAGGTGTAGATTGATTAATTTGTGAGGTTGGTTGTGGTCCAGCTGTTACCTGAAATACAAAGTAAGGTAAGAAGGTGAGTTAAGGAAGATAATTGAAGTAAGGAAGAAATAAGAACTATTTAGATTAAAGGCAAAAGTATATTTTCAAATGTTTGATTCCTACATTACTGTGTGTTTTTAAAATATTGTAGTCCATAAGATGTAAACATGATTTTGAGTGCCTTTCTGCTCTGGAAAGCTGCTGATCATTTGCATTGAAACATCAAACACAGTTAGTTTCATTACCTGAGAAGCTTTATCACCGAGAGGTGTTAGCTAACACTAAGTAGTTTTTTTCTTGCTGGCAGTGCAGGGAAATCAAATTAAAGCTGGAGTGAGCAGGACCCATGCAAATGATACAGAATATGCAAAGCACTCTTACCATTGATTAAGCTGAAAGGAAAAGCTTCTAACGGGTCAGGAAAGTGAAATGGATGTTTTATAGTTATTTTAGCTGTTACGGAAAAATTTCTGGAAAATGAGATGTGAACTGTTTTATGACACTGTCATGAGAAGTCCTAGTGTGCAAGTGATGGCTGACTTATGCACACCTGGGAACTCCTCCTACTCACAGAAGCTCCAAGACCTGACCAAACCTCTGTCTGACTTAGGTCACCCTTAGCTCACCTCTTTCTCGCACGCAGACCACTGCTTACAAAACAGCATTGCCAGTGACTTAAATAAAGCCAGCCCTGTGGAACAGATCCATTCCAGGGACACCACTTGGTTGATTTTGTAATTGGTGAATACCTATATCGGCATTAGACTTAGAGTGATGCTTAATCAGCAAGGAGGGATTTAATTGTGGCTTTCCACAATGCCAGCCCACACCCAACTCACTCACCTGTGCAGTTACTTTTAAAAGCTCTAAATGGAAAGATGTTAGGTTAGATTTTAGTCTGAAAAAACTGATTTCTTTCAAATCCTATATCTTTAAGAAGAGATTTAGAAGATTTAATTGCTACTCTGAAATGGAAGCTATAAACATTTTCAGAATTGCCCTTGAATAGGAACAACAGCCCTGCAGCAAGTCCTTGCCTCCAGCCCTTCCCTCTTCTACTTCTGTTACTACAAGGAAATGTGCTTCAGTTGAATTCCCCTTGATACTTCTCTTGTGGTGAGAAGGTTTGAAATGACTTACTGGATTCCGGTTGTGACAAAATGGGACAATTTGGACTTTGAGTCCTTCAAGAAGCCTGTAGAGTTTCAGCATCTCCTTTCGTGTAAATTGACCTCAACTTCTATGCGTGGTGGGGCAGTTGATGTCACACCTAATTCAAGCTGACTTCCAGTTTTCTCCTGTCTTTTCCAGTAGGTCTGCTGGCCACAGTCAGATTACCTACAAAGCGAGATGTCAACTGAGATAAGTAGCACTGGAAGAAATTGGCTCTGGTTGTGTAAGGTATTCTGCATTATTTGTAGTCTGTGGATAAGCAGCAATCAGCAAAGCTCACAATAAGCAGTAAGTGCTCTAAATGTCATAATGAGCTCAGTCATTGAAATCTGAATGCCATTTATGTTGCCCTTTGATAATAATTTGTGATTGCCACTCAAGAAGGCAATCATGTATCCAGTACAGCTAAAAATTAGATGCATAACCCTGGCTTTCCATTATGGTCTGAACTGCTGTAAAGTATACTAAAAGGATCTTTGACTGAGTTCATGTTTAGATGGCTTACATCCATGTCATGTATTAAAAGAGAAAGGGATCTTAAATAACAGAATTTATTTGGGGAAAATGTGTGCAGATTACAGGTATTCTTTGTAGAACTCTACAGATAACGTTCTAGCTCATAAAATACATGTTATGATGCTGACATCTGATTTCTTTTGTGCCTGCATTTGTGTGTTTTGAAGATCTTCCTGATACAGATCTGTCATACTAAGTACCTCATTTTTGGGACTGGATTTTTTTCTTCCTTTTTTTTCCCCTCCTCCTTTATTTTTTTATTTACTTATTGTTGACTGCTGAGATGTTACGGCTTGATTTTCAGACTATGACACCTTTTGTTTTCTTTCTGCCTTTAAACAGAATGAGCTTTTAATGTTTTCTGATCTGCAAAACTTCTTGGAAGGATGTAATGCTATGAGACTCTTTTTGGCTCCTTTTTCTTGTGAGTAAATCCCAATTTAATCACAAATGTAATAAAAAAAAATCATGTTTGATAATGATGGGCAGGTAAAAACATAGCATTGTTGGCAGAGGAGAGTACCTACTTTCTTTTTCAACATGAAGAAGAAAGACTAGAGGAAGAGACTGGATGTAGCTTGTCCAGTACATGTTACAGTGTTGACAGGAATTATTCCAGTGAATCTTGGTAGGTAACACACCCTGTGTATGGTATTCTAAGCTCGTTATGCGCTACTTTATCTGGTGGTAATGATAACCAATTGGTAATTAAGCTTAGCATTTGGAGGACTTCAGTAGACTTATGACAGAGCAAGTCCTCTAGAGAGATATGCAGAATCAAATTACTGCACTGGTTGCTCAACATATGCAAAAAGGGGATGTGAGCCTATCGTTCATGCAGCAGAACTACCCCAGTCCTCCACAGGAAATAACTAAACAGTTCTTCAGGCCTAAATTTAAGCCTTCCTCAAAGAGTGTGCAGAAGTTAGCTCAAGTGGCTCATCTCTAGCAAGTTCATTCTCTATTTTTTGCATCATGCTGCGCTAGAATCTTGGCAAGAGCTATCCATCCACCCTTGGCTCCTTTTATGCTGCAAGAGCACCACCACGTTGACAAGGAACCTTCTGAGCTGCAGAACTTGCACACTTCAATGTTGCAGTATTGCATGTCCAGTTCTTAGAGCCATTGTATTAAATGTACTCATAAGAACATAAAGACCACCATACAATTCATACCAGCAAGATACTTAGCACAGTAACCTGTGTCCAACAATAGCCATCATTCAACAGAGCCAGGATACCTCCAGTACCTTCCTTACTCTTAAGTCCTTTTCTCTTAGGGGATCTCTTCTAGGGTCTTCTAGCCAGTGGCTCCTTGAAAGAGCCAGTGACAGAGTGAGAACATTTCCTCTTTCCTAGTGTAACAGTTTACCAGGGGCTTTGGAAGTTTCCCAGGAGTGCTCTTATCTCCTGTCTTGCTGCTTCCGTCCTCCCAACAGTTCATCATCATCAGGTAGTGGAGTTGGGCCTCTGTAAAAATTCTTCTGAGTTTTGGACTTCCTACCATTAATTATTCAAGAAGAAAACTTCCAAGGTCTTGGATAAAGATTGACCGGATGACTGTCAGCCTTGCATTCTTTGTGAGTCTTGAGTACTACTTTTAGTAATACTTTAGTTCTTCAATACCTACTCTTATGTATCTGGTGCTGTCTAAGACTATGCTAAAAGTTACAGAATGAAGAGGTAGTGAACAAGAAGGGAATGCCAAAGCAGCAGCAGGAGACTGTTGGCAGGGTTAAGTCATCTCCATAGCAAACGACTTAGAGTGGGTGTGAGGTTTTCCCATTAATGGTCTGTTGCTTCTCTGAGAGGTAAGTGTGGGCATCTGGCACTCTTGGGGCCAGAGGGCAACGCTTCAGTGCAGAAATTACGAGTTCTTTTTGGGCAATTACAGTAAACATTTCTGTGTTATTCACTGGTACATATGGTGTACGTAGCCTTCTTTGCCCTGGTTCCTCTTAAGGATATGAGGATGTATCAGTAGATGGATAAATTTCAGAAGATGCTGAAATGCTCCCAAGGACAGTGATAAAGGTGATTCTGAATTCCTGGATTTGATGGCATTTGTCTACTGAAACGAGTGCAGACAGATGAGCGTTTCCTCTGTTCATAGTAGTACTGTGCTGTATTCAGCTGATCCGTCCCCCATACCCTGACACGTGTCAGGAAATGTGTCAAAAATAAGATGTGGAGAGCCTGGAAACAACATCACCTGCACTCCAGAGGAGTAACACATGTATACTGTTTGCATCTGAACAAGAAGACTTATAGCTCATTGAAATGATTTGAAAAAGCCTATTCCTATCTTTGAAGTAGCACATTTGCTTACCATACTTGCCAGTTGTTCGTTCCTAGCATGACTGCATTTAGATTTTTTTATCAAAAATGTCTGCATAAAACCCAGTCACTACACCACATACACAGCAGAAAGAAATGGTGTCTGAAAACAGGACACCAATCTTAGAGAGAGAAATTTCTTCCCAGGCCACAGGGCTCCTGCATGGAGTAAGCCTCATTTCAGACTTTCTGGGTTTTGCAAGCAGCCTTAGAAAAAAATCTGTATTCAGTAAAGGTCTATAAAGTGTGCACCAAATCAGATCATCACAAGCCACCTACATCAGAGCAGCTTTCCAGCTTTCCTTTGCTTGGTGGCTCTTACCTATGTTGTATATATTATCTAAACATCGAGACATTGCTCCACAAGTGAGGGAAAAGTAGAAAATGCAACCCGAGTACTAAATATAACCATTTGCTAATGAACTTTGGGGACTTTTCATCCAGATTATTCCAGCAAACCTCCAAATAGACTGAATAAAATAAGTCCATTTGATCATGAAAGAGAAGGAGCTATTGAAAGTGAGCTTGTAACTGTGTTTGCCCAGAGGTTTGAAAGATGCAAGATTTATTGAAAGAGATACTCAGTATCTTTTATTAGGCCAGCTGATTATATCTGGAACAAATGGATGAGCTTTGGGTCGCGCTGTCTCCTCATCAGGCAAAACTTCAAGCTGAGTGCTGACTGGGACAAATTTGATAGGAAAAAGATGGCAAGTTCTTCCAAAAGAAAGAAACCGTTAACAGTGGAAGAGATGATGTCTCTCTGATTAGTATACGTGGAATAGAAAGTTGTTATTAGAGGCTAAAGAATGAAATTTGTAGTATTATAAAACCCATATTACTGTTGATCCTGTGATTGATTTCCTTTTTTAATCCAGCTGTAATTCCTAGGCTTCTGAAGGTGTTTCATTAGCCTCCTTTAAAGATAAGATCTGCAAGGGTAGATGGGAAGGTACTGACTTGGTGAAAACGTTCTCCAGCTGGTACGTGGGAGTTTCTGGTTTCAGACAATATGCATTCCCTCTGGTTCTGCCTAGCTCTTTGTTTTCACCCGTGTGCTTTCCGGGGAGGTGAGGTAGAAAAGCTAGACAAGAAAACGTGCTAAGATGAAGACTTTGGAAACCTACATGTAGCAAACCAGGGCTGTCTGCCCTGAGATGAGGCAGTAAACACCCACAGAGATCAGGAGGAGCTATGCCTGCCATGCAAATTGTCAGTAAAATGGGTACTGATATGCAGTTTTGTGGCTTAAAATATGGGTCTCATTGGAATAGGTTTGGGTGTCTGGGGTCAAGTAAGTAAGTCTGATGAGTTGCCTTCCTTTTTTAATTGATGTTAAATAGATTTCCAAATAATTTGTTTCTTTTTGGGTAAAATCCTTTTAATGTTTCAAAAGTTTCCTTTTGAAAGTTTCTAAGAATGAAGAATCTGAGTATGAGAGCAATAGTCCCTGGCTTACTTGGTAGCACTTCCTTGGGATGTGAATTATTGAAGGGGATGGAGCAGGAACTCAAATATTTGTCTTTCGTATGCCAGACAAATATACCTGTTACGTACTAACAGTAGTTACTAACTTAATCTGTTCTTTGAGAGAAAACAGGCTGTGAAAACTCAGGATTACAGGTAGAATTCGTCCCACAAGAAAAAAATCACTAAGGGAAGAAAAACATTTATTTTCTTTAATAAAAGCAATGAATTCACTAACATAGTAGATGTTAGTACTAGAGGGACTTTCCCAGCCACGGTGCTCCCAGGAAGGAGTTAGGTAGAACAGCAGTGGCGTGTTAATGGGATGCCCCTCCAGTGGTGTGTCTTGGCTTCTGACAGTCCAGACAGGCTTCAAAGAAGCTATTAGAAGCCAAATACTCATTAGAAAGTAAAGACTTGTTTATTATTTGATAGTGTGTTTCAGGGATTTTTTTTTTTTTATTTTGGTTTATATTTCTGTGTGCTGAACATGTACGTATTTATGAAAGCCCAAATTTGGAACATTTTGTCTTGTTCCTGTTCATAGCCCGAGTGTCCAGCCCCACAAGTGTTTCCACTTTGCTGCCAGCTTTGATATATCAATTGCATTTGGAATTGATTATTCTGGGCTCA
This sequence comes from Tauraco erythrolophus, assembly GCF_009769465.1. Classification (NCBI taxonomy): domain Eukaryota; kingdom Metazoa; phylum Chordata; class Aves; order Musophagiformes; family Musophagidae; genus Tauraco; species Tauraco erythrolophus. The sequence continues at coordinate 39,563,602 of NC_141473.1, forward strand.
GTTTTGGATCAGTCTTGCAAGCCACTAACTGCAGAGCTGCTGCACAGCTGCTTTTATCAGCCTCTAAGTACCTTAATGCAACTTTGTGGAGCTTGTAGGTTTGGGGATTTTTCCTTCAAAAAACACCTTACTTCTTGTTTCACAATGCACCGCACAATACTGTCAAGCATAATAAAAGCCAGTTTATTTTTCAGTGTGAATATTAGTCATTGAAATATTTAATCCAGATAGTTTGAATACAGTAACTCACATAGCATTAAATATCTACGTTTTGGGATTTCAAAATATGCATATTTTCAAGCGCAGTGCATGAAAGCCTTTGCCTTCAGTGAAAAAGACCGAATGTTCAGTTCCAAGGGAGTGGAACAAGGAGCAGAGCTTTCGGAAGCTTTGCTGAGACTCTCTCCCCTATTACACAAGACAATGGAGGCATTGTGGTCTTCAAAATCAGGTCATACATTGTCATTTATCCCAAGCCCTTAACCACAAGGTTCCAGAATTGTCAGGTAATATTCAGTTAATTTGAATTATTTATTTGGTAGTCTAAGAAAGGAAAGGTTTGAAAACATCGGAAAGACCTTTAGGAAATTTAAAATATTTGTTGGTTTTTTTTTTCTCCCAGAGTAGTTTCCAGCCACTTTAATGTGTTGTACATATTTATTGTTAAACATGTTATAGTCATACAGACAAAATGACCAAGTCAGGGGATTTGCATCTTCATTCCCAATATGGCAAGGGACACTACCTTAAAAATTGATCTCCTGAGCCTATTTCAGGTACAACTAGTAAAAAAACAGAAAAAAAACCCTCAAAACAAAACAATAAAACACCAAACCAAAAATTTTTCTTAATCTTTATTAATGATTCTGCCTTCAGCATTTAATTTTTCACTTTGGAATCCTTTCCTCCTTCCGTACTAGAATTTAAATTGATTTGTTTCTACATTGAGTAGCCCTTTTTCATCTGTTAATGAAAATATTTGGAAGAGCTAAGTGTGTTTTCACTGTTGATATGTCAAGCTGATGCTGTGACTTTTCAAAGTAATCAGCTGTGCAGGTTCCCTTAGGCAGGTTGGTGGTCTGAAAGTAAAGGCTTCTGTCTGGTGACAGTCTGGGAAATATCCCTCTGAAAGTATCTGTGTATCACAGAGACCCTTCATATTTTGCTTTCTTTTCCATTTTTCTTCTTTATTTCAGTCTGGGTTTGTATATAAAGGGGATCACTGGAATGGTCTCATGGATATAAGTTATTAAAATGTCACTACGTCTGTTTATTGAAACTTTTTCACTTGTAACTGTCTCTCTAAAATGGTGAATTGCATTTTGGTACTGAATTATAAGATACACAGCTCATCTTAGTGAATCTTCATCATCCCAGAAATCCATGTAAATCATTAAAATCTTGATTTTTTTTGTGTAAGGTCTGTATCCTATAAAGTAGTAGTGAAAGCATCTAAGGAGTGGAATATATAAACTGGAGATTCTACTGGACTTTAAGATCTTTTGATTAAAAATATATATCAGAATTAAATATTAATAAACCTGTAGAGTGCTGGGTACACTGTGTGTGCCGTAGTGTTCAGATGGGCTTAGTCCAGAGAACCTCATGGATTCAGTTTGCACGGTAGATGCCTGTCGCATCTGAAACTCAAGCCCCGTCCTCATGTGCTCACAGCATCACAGTTTCCTGTCTCTACTAGGGGTGCCTACAGCTGCGCGACGCGCGTGCAGCTGTGCGTGGCCCCAGGACATCCTGTCCCCTTCCTTCTGGCTGTGGCACTACCATCTCACGTACCTCCACAAAGGCCACAGCCCGTAGTGAGATGCAGGTCACAGATCTTACTCTGAGTACTATATTCGGTGCCTACTTGCAGTAAGTTCCAGTCCTTTACGTGACAGCAGTCATGCAAGACTACAGCTTGGACTGACCCCTACTATTCTAACTTCAGGTCCGTAGGCTGACAGAGTTGGTTCTTTCCAAGCAGACGCTGTCAGCCTCTAGTAGAGCTGTACATCATGAGTACTTAATACAGTGTTGTCGAGGCAATAAATAAATAGAGAAGAACAATAATAGCAAAGTATTAATGCAAGAGAATGGGAGAGGTTGCATTACTATGTTGTATATTTACATGAAATGATAAGCTATCCTTATTCCCTGGATGTTCTTTTCAGGTTCTCCCTCAAACGTTCTCATTTCTTGATTTTGCTTCTTTTATTGTCATTCTGGTGGCGAGGGAACACCTAACAGTGATATTGAGAAAATTGACCTGGGTGGTCCCTCATGCTGAGAACCTGTTGTTGGGTGTGATAGTTAGATGTGTGGGGGGGTGTTCTGGTGGCAGGGGAGGGGATTTGCTCCCTGTGCCACCAGATCTGAGTCCCATCCCCCCCGGGGGAGGTTGAGCCAAGGCGGCGCCTCTGCGAATTGCCCTATTTAAGTTGAGACAAAGGGGCGGGAAGGGGCTTTTTGCTCAGGAGCGAGGAGAGAGCAGGAGGGCGCTGCCCTCGCTCCCGGCTCCCGGCCGAGCGGCCGCTCGGGCCCGGGCCGGCGCCATGTGCTCAAGATGGCGCCGGGGGAGCCGCATGGGGGACTCGGTAAGCGCCCCGCTCCCGGGGTGCCCGCCGGGCCGAGCTCCCCCAGAGAGGATTAATATCTAAGAGAAAACAACCACAACGACCGGGTCAGCAAAGATGGAGCAGGAGGAGGTGTGCTGGAGCTGAGACTTCCCTTGCAAATCGGTGTGAGATGGCAGGCGGCCCCCCTGCAGCCAGGGTGTACTCGGCGGAGCGGCGACCCACTCGTGGCCTGTGGAGAAACCCACGTCGGGAAGGAGATGCCTGAGCCCAGGAGAGGTCGTGGAGCAGGGGATGCGCGACCAGGTACTGTTGATAATGGGGCATGGAATGCACGACGAGGTCGTGGAGGCATCTGGAGACCGTGGGACGACCCACGCCGACGCGAGTGGCAGCAGCTCCCTAAGAGGCCGAGACTGGTAAAGCCCGAACTGGTGCGATCCATGGGGAGGATTGCAATCCTGCGGGCAGGACTTACTTTGGAAAAGTTTGGGGACTTTTTCTTTGTGAGTAGGGGATCCACCGAAGCAAGGGAAAAATGGTGTAAAGACTCCTCCTCCTTTAAGAAAGGAGCGGCAGTGAACAACATGGATGAACTGACCTGTACTCCCCCATTCCCTGTCTCCCTGCGCCGCTGGGGGGAAGACAGAGCCAGGAACGAAAGGAAAATAGGGGGTGGGGAGGTGTTGTTTTAAGATCGGGCCTTGTTTTCTTTTTCTCCTCTCAAGTAACCGGTTTCGTTCCCTTTTGTCTTTTGTTTAGTAACTGTTAATAAATTATTTCGTTTTAAGAAGTAAGCCTGAGTCATGTTTTGCCCGGGACCATGTTTGGTGTGTGCTCCCTTTCGGTTCTTGTCTCGACCCTCAGTCCAAAAAAAAAAAAAAACCACGACATTGGGTTTTGGTTTGATTTTTGTTTTCCGCTGACCTGAACTATGTTAGGAAGATCACAAACAGCGGAAAACAAAACCCCTGTGCTGGAAGGCTTACAGATAAAACGGGAAAACTTATGAGCCTGCTGTAGTTATTTGATGGTGATGAAGCTTGACGGAGGAGGAGAAAGGAATGAGGAGAGAAAGGCAAAGCAGTAGGGTGCTGTAGATCCAAATATTTTGGTCCGTGTTATATATATGTGTCTATAATGCGCATTTTTTGCTAGTTTTTCTCCTCAATCTGTTTGTATCTATACTCAATGTGGAATGACTTATATTTTAAACTAAGAAGATGTGATTTTCTGTTGTGGCAGTTAATAACAGAGAGTAACTCCCCTTTTTCTCCTCCAAGATGATTCATTGGTATTAAAGAATCACATTGCCTACAGGGACTGTGGATCTTCATTCATTCATTTATTAAGCCCTTCTCTTCCCGGCTTGTGTATTCATGGCTGTATTAGTTCAGCCTGGCCTGTTTCACACATTTTGGATTTTCTTTATGTTGTATTACAGCAGTATACACATGAGGTAATAGCAAAGCTAAGTTTACACCCACCCCTCCATGTCCTCTGGCCACCATCTTTGATCTCTGCACAATCAGCCTCTGGCTTTTTTATAATTTCTTTTCTTCTTCTTCTCTTTCCAAACAGTTCCTCACAGAAACTGCTGACGTGAAACAGGACTGAGAAAAGTCTGGAGCTGTCAAGATGTGAAAGCTGGCAGATACCTGAGTGCCTATTCACTGCTGGGATTCCTGACTTGACTCCAGAGGCTTGTGGAAGGTAAGACAGGTTAAGAGATGTATTTCTAATCCAGCTCAAGACCAAACGACTGAGCCTTTTCTTTCCTCCTTTCTTAGTGTGCAACCACCTGCTCAGTAATTAGATACATTCTGCTCACCAAAGACAGAGGGAATAGATAGTCTTTGGGTTAAAGCACCGAGATGGGATGCAGGCATGTGGGATTCAGTTCTGTCTCCCCACACGATGAAAACACCATATGATGTCAAGTGAGGTTACAATTGGTAGATGTTAGTGTAGTTAAAAATAAAGACACTTAAATGCCATTTCCCAGTTCTATCTCAGGCAGTATAGTAGAGTTAATTCCAGTCTGGAAAAATGTTCTCTTATTAATCATGATCAGAGATGCAGGCATTGCTGTGAATGAGCAGAGTTGATACCCTGATTCAGTTTGGAATAGCCCATTAGTTGCTTTCCAAGATGAATATGGATTTGAGCCTCAGGATGGAAGAACATGGGGGTCGATGATAAAAACTTAAAAGAAGTTCAAAGATGATAAACTATAAATCAGTTCAAATTTCATTTAATAAAGAAGTATTCTTTTGTATCCTAAACTCAACAAGTTAGCAGATCTTGCAAAAGATTCATAAGAACACACAATGCTTCCTTATATATTAGATTTCTATGGTATTTTATCTTTGGATACTAGAGCATTACTTGTTTTAGTGGGAGGGGGAGTGCAGCGGTCTGTCTTTTAAAATTTCTTTGGTGGTAATTTAGTCTTACAGAAAATCTTACTTCAGGAGCAGCTGATTTAGCAGGAAGCCATTAAATGGTTTAAAGGGAAATGTCAAGAATGACATGGTCTGAGGACAGGCCAGTATTGCAGTGTGGAAATAAAAGCCCCGAAAATGCTGACCACCTCCTCTCTTATCCCTTTTGTTTGTGTGTAAAATAAAGTTAGAATTCTCCTTATTTGTCTGAACCAGAGGCAAAATCATTTGTTTTTTTCTCCTGAGTATCACACTGGCTGTGCTGTATATACTTATAGTACATATTGCAGTTGTCCTTTAGAAAAAAAATAAGAACTATTTCATTTCTGTTTGTTCTTGAGCACAGGAGTTCAGTTTGAAACAGTACTGGCTTAGTGATCTTATTCTCTACTGACACTAAGCAAAACTAGATCCAGATAATGAGTAGCCATAAAAATAATGCATAAAATGTATGAAAACTGTTTCAGTTGTCAAGTGCTTAATCCAATCCAAATTTGCATGCAGTGCCTTGCATTTACAGTAAGATCTTCGATCCTGTAGTTTGGGTAAGTAGCTATCTATGATCATCACTTATCTGTTAAACACAACGGCACAAATAGCACATTCATCTGAGAAACAATGAGATGAAGCCTTCAGCTCAAAAGGTAGTCTAAGATCAGAGAGAACCTACAAAGAAATGCAAAAATAGACTCGGTGAGGAAGAGGAATGAATTCAACACAGACAATAGCCTTGTAGGAGGCCTTGCAAGACAGATAAAGGCTCAGCTGAAATACTGGCAGGAGGTGACATTGCGCAGTCTTACGCAGCTTGGATGCTTGTTTTTGTCTACATACGGAAGTGCATCATGAGTTTCCAAAGGGCAGACTCCAGAGCTAAGTAATGTAGATCCTTGTTTGATACTCTGTGAGTCCAAGAAGCGAGAGCCAGTGCTTAGTCTCTGTCCTTTAGAATACACAGAATTCTGAACTTGGTTACAGTGGCATTGTGAAGCACCTCTCTCCCTTTGAAAACTTGTTTTTTCTTCTATATTTGTTTTGTGAATTTTTAAAATATCCCTGAATTAACTGAATTCTAATAAATGAGAAATATCTTCCTCCATGGAAAGTTTGCTAATTAATTAGATGTGTAAGCTTAAATGATTGCGCAATTTTTCTTCTGACAATAAATAATGGAGCTTTTTCGTTGCCTTTGGCCGAAAGCAATGCATTTGCTGTTGTTCTCAGAGGACATTCAACCCTCTTACTTGATACTCTGCAAGCGTTAGACTAATAGGATGCTCGTTTGCATCGCCGGTAGGTATCTTTGGATACCTTGCAAAGCTCTGATGCTGGGAACTAAAATGCTCTAAAATTGCACAAATACAAACTTTCTTTTACTTCTGGCCTTTTAATTTATCAGAACTTTAAAGAGCAAATGTAAATATTTACGGACATGCTTTGAGGTTATGGATTTGACATCTTAATCCTTGTTTTAGCAGGGTTTGGCTGGCTGAATCTTGCTCAGCACCTTACGCAGGCCCTCTTCTAGAGGTGCTTTGCTGTGTCTGTTAGCAATGCACACAAGCCTGCAGGTCCGTACGGACAAAAGTTCATGCTTTTTGTATAACGTAAAACAATTAGGTCTGGAAAACTCAGCAATGCAGATAAAATTTGCTTATAGAAAATGAGAGGCTAAATAAACATGTTGTCCTGAAAATGACAAATACAGCAATACCTGCATTCAGACTCATGATCTTTGTATGGGGCATTGTTTCCCGTGATGGCTGATAGATGATGATGCAGAGGATGAGGAGAGTTCCTACTGACTAGTTGCATGGTACATACTGTGGGAGAACAGCTTTTCCATATCTGTTTGCATTCAGCTCTAGTGCTGAGCACAGGACTAAGGAAGCTTGTTTAACTGCAGATATTATTATTATTTCTTTTCTCAAATGTTTTAGTTTCCCATGATAGCTATTTTTGTCAGGTGAACTACATGTGTTATTTGAAAAATCTGAATTTCAAGCTGTTATGACAGTTTTAATAGTGCCGTGTTGTTGTTAAATGTAGCTCTGTTGTTCAGAATTCAGTCCAGAGACACAAATTTATCAGAGGACTTGAGGCTGCTGTGGGTATAGAACTTTTCTTCTGCTGAAGAGAAAAGAAAAAAGGAAGATCGTATTTCATAGTAAAATAGCTATTTTCTTATTCTTCTTACTTCCTTGTTTGTGGTTTTCAGCTTTATCCTAGTGTTCAGAAATCACAGAGCCTGTATAATGGTGGTTATTTCTGTGTACATACATGTATTTGTTCTTGGTGTCATGCTGTGGTAGCACTGTAATGTATGTTGGCATCACTGCTTTACAGAATACAACACTCCTGGTTTGAATTGTAAGCTAGGGAGAAGAAAGAAATGTAATTCATACATTTTGAATTATTGTGTAGGAAAATGAAATGAGGTTACTAGAGTGTTGCTCAAAAAATCAGTGAGATAATTAACAATTGTTAGCTTTTCCTGGAGTCTGAGTAGTATTTAAATTCTTCTCTATACCTACGTGCACCGCTAGTTCCTTTTGCTTTAGAAAGTAGGCTGAACATTCCAGTGAGATGGATTTTAGTGACACATATCTCTTCTCTTGGTAAAAATTTGGCATTTCTAGTTCTAGTCCTGGAAGAGGAGTGAAACATGTATATACAAATAGATGTTAAAAAAAGCAAACACAATCCTAAATCTTTTGAGAAAAGGCTTCCGTGATGTGAGACATGTTTGCTAGTTGCATTTAAATGAAATGGATACTTCCCAGCCCATGGGAAGCTAAGGGAGGGCCATAAATGAAGGTGTTGAGAGGAGAAAGGCGTCTCCTCAAGGAGAGAGCAGGGATATTTCCAAGAAGAGAGCTGAGGAAGCATACCTTGCAGCTTTCTGCAGCCTAAGAAACGGACACAGTCAACAGAAATAGAGAAAGAGTCTTAGATGACAGTGCTGGAGTGTGTGTGCTCTTGAGTTGGCCTAATAAGATTAGGAAGGGTGTGTTGCCTTAACAAGAATGTGGCACGAAAGATCTTCCTGTGTTTCCTTCAAGTCTTCTATTCCAGGAATATGAATTCTGAAAGGGTGAAGTAGTTCCTGTATCAATGAGTGGATGAGCGACTCTTTATGGTTTGTTTGGGCAGGTGTGGCACACTGCTTTGTCCATGTCCTATGCCTACATCAGGGAGAACGTGGAGCTCGATCTACTTTTTGGCAGTTGGCTATGTATGCTCAGCAGAGGATGGTCCTGTGAGTGCCTAGTTAACCTGCCCCACTTTCTTTTGCATCTGTGGCAACCGCTGTTGCCCAGTGGAAACCAGCTACACAAGAAAGATTTCTAAGTTGCTCAGCAAGGTCATGTAACAGTAAAATCCTTCAAATGCAAAGGTATCGATATACAGCCAAAAAGTGAGAAAAGGAAAATTAGTACTGATTAAGTTGTAGTTCATAAACAGAAATGTCACAATTTCCGTTCTCACCGCCTACGCGTTCAGCAGAACATTGTCTGTAACTGAAAGAACTTTTCACACATGAAAAAACAGAGTTTGGGAAGGCAAAAAGATAGGCGCTCTTCTGGTTGAGAAGGGAGACAGGAGAAGATGGTATTTCAGCATAATAGGAACCACGCAAAAAATCCTCTGGAGTAGAACCGCTTCTCCTCACACGAGTGAGAGGAAGATTTCATTTGGAGCATTGCCTGGTTGTTGCAGATCCATTGATTCCTGTCTTACGGATCCTTGGTTGGTTAGGTTTGGTTTTGTTTCTTTAATTTCTCAGTGGCATAGTTTTCAACTCGAGTTTTCTTTAAACCTGGCAAATGCTACCAGTATTTTCAAGTCATCTCATGTCTCAGAGTTCGCTTCTTTGCAAAAGAAAACTTTGATGATAAAATTTCATACTTTGCTTTTTGTGCTTGTCAGAGAAGCTGTGCCTTCTCTGTTCATCCTGGTGACTAATGGCAGAGTTTAAAACTCTTGCTAGTATAATTCTCTATAGATTATGTTCATATCATAATTCTATATGGCAAAAGCTATTCTTTGATAAAAGAGAATGTAGTATCATTTGTATTTAGAGTCTTGTTCAAAGGAGTGATGTGAGGTTAATTGGAAGGTTAATTGGGAGAGGTTTAATCTAAAGGCAACAAGTGTAATCTCCACTCTCAGATTCATGAGAAAGCTCTTTTCGCTCAGCTTTTCCAATAAAAGCAATATTCCTTAGAGATAAAGATCTCTGACACAGCAGGCAATTCCATTTATTTCAAGGTGATAGAAGTTCACAGGAATACTCACCTGGAAATACAGCAAGGGGATTGTAGCTGCTCTGCTTGTCCTGTGCCAGCCACACTAATTCTTCTTCCATGTTATCATGGAAAATCAAAATCTCGAAAGGAAACATGGGAGTGATGTTAGGCTTTCTGACAAAACAGCTGGTTTTGGGTGTGACTTATTTTGCCTTTTTGGCAACCACAACAGAATTCCTAAGGTCAGTAACAATGTCACTGTCTGATACTCTATATTTTTTTAATCAATAAGCATGAGAAAGATGAATTGCTTTTAAGATTAATAGCCAATCAGCACAAGAAGTGTAACACTCAAAGCCTGAAAAAATTACATGCCCTTCTACTGAGTTGACCTTCATGCAGCCCAGCCTTGCCTTGAGCACCTGTGGATATTTCTGCAATCAAGGATTAGACAGTGTAATGGTTCCTTCTAGGCCAGAGCAATAAATAATATTCTAAACAGACAGTGAAAATATAAGGCCTCCTGTAGTTGAGTAGCTACTGCTGTGCTCTCTTCTGCAGGGCTGACAGTGTTGAAGCAGTGTGATAGCAGTGAGTCCAGGAAGCCTGGACTCCTTTCTTCTGGTCCTGTTACTTCATCAAGACAGAATTAACCAGGTGCTTTTCTTCCACTCGCCATTTTGGTGCTTGTCTCTGCTCTTCTTCTCATCTCACTGTTTTTCCTTCCCTGTTCTTTGTGAGCCCTTACACACAGCAACTTTGAGGAAGGGAAAGGAGAGGAGAGATAAGTAAGTTCCAGAAGTGTCTGAAAGGAGTGAAGAAACTGTCAATGGCACAGACAGAAGAGACAGAGAAAAGGGCACAGCAGTGGGTGAAAATGCACCTGGTATGTAAATCAGAGAGCAGGCAGCTGATCCATGTGCTTGGCCACACCACTGCTTATGGGATGCTATGGCTTCATGTTCCAAGCTTTGGGGGTCACTCACTGGGAATTTCGGGCTAGGTAGTTGCAGCTAGTGATGTTTCATGCTTCATTTACGATCTTAATTCCCATCTCGGTTTACTTGTTTGTTGAATTATGTAATTGTAGAATTTAAAAAAATAGTGCACTTTAGATTCTTAATCACAAAAGTCTGAGTGATGTCCTGCAGGAGAAAGGAGTAGATATCTGAATGCTGAGAAGGGTAAATCCTGCAAAGCAGAAGGAGCAGAAAATGGCATTTTAGTTCAAGCATGTGACTCTGCTGCAGGTGCCTAAAACCAGGCAGCAGGGTAGGAAGATGAAAAGATGGTACTAAGGGCTCTTAAGTCTTCAACGGGATTCTCCAAGAGTACACTTAAAGACAAATGGAGCACTCTAGGAAGTCAGCTGACGTAGGCAATGAGAAGAGGCTGGTTTTGAAGTGTACTGTATATCTTCCACAATAGTTTATTCATTCTCTTTTAGTCTTTTAATTTTCAGAAAATTATTCTAAAAGCATCTCACTATGGACACATTGTTTCACAAGCAAGAGTTTCCATTGCGTTCTAGAAAATTTCCTTTATCTGCCATCACATGCACAGTATTAAGATCATTTGGAATACTCTTCTCATGTGATATGCTTCAAGATTAAAGAATCACACTTGCCACCTCTGCTCTGTATTTAAATATTGCCTTCCTATCATCACAATCTTCATTTTTGCCTTTAGTTATGTCAGCGTTAAGGTTTCCCACACTTCTCCTTTTTGTGTTTGCAATCATCAGCTGTGTGTATAGCTTTAATTTATATCTGTTTTTAAAAATTCAACAAGATATGATTTTTTAGAAGTTTGTTTCTCGTCGAGGTCAGAAATAAGGACTTTGTATCTAGTAGTGGTACATGACAGCTCTTGGTATGTGATAATCTGTATTGATGTTTGGTCTGCAGAAACATAGTAAGCCTTTGGCCTGTCAGGTATGAAGTTCCATGGGAACTGTCAAGCATATGGGCAAAGTGTTAGAAGATGTCTCTCTCCATTACAGCGCTAAGGCTGGCATTTGTCTTGTCTAATTAATCAGCAATTCACTTGAGGAGTGTCCTTCCTCCTCCAGGTAGTACTGAAAACCCTCAAAAATCCATAAGCAGGGCTTTGTCAGGCAAGTCCTTTCTCTTTAGCCTCTTTCGTATTTCAGTCCAGCTTGAGTGTTCAGGCAAGCTCATGGCTGTCAGGCTCTAACCCTCACACCTTCTTCCCTGCTTACACACAGCCGTTCGTTTTAGTGTTGTCTACTTTTACTTCCTCCTGCTAAGACCTTTGCCTCTTCTGCAGGCCTTGCCAGTGAAAAGGCACATGCAACAGCCCAGTTACAGCATATATGGTAGGAAATATTCCTTACCTTTCCATGAAGACAGAAGCACAGTCCACTTTCTGCCAAGAAGTAAAACCTGTGCCTTCATCTTCCTCCACGTTGCTTGCCTGAGGCACTGCTCTGTGGGAGATAAGCCCAGGTTTATCTGGGTGCTGAAAGTTGAATGCCACACTCCTGTAATGGCCTAAGGACTGTTCAGATGCCTTGGCAGAAATGAAAGAGTACCTCAGTGCAGAAGCAACAGCTCCACAAATTTCTGGAATAGCATCCATCTCAGTTTCCCACCAGATGTGTACAGTCCTGTAGCCTTTCTCAGATATGTCTGAAAACGGGGCCATAGACAACTTGAAAAACCAGCCTAAAATCTCATTCTGAATGTTTAGGTACAAGAACATGCTCTTTCCCAGCTCCAGGTGAGACTGGCTCATCTCAGCATGCCATTTGTCTCCCTTACCCTCAAGTCTAGATCCTGACCGCCCTGGTAGCCCAGCACTAGTACTGCTCTGGCAGTCAGAGCTTGCCATCAGTGTCAAATGCTGGTGTGGCCCATCCGTGAAAAATCTACAGTTCTGGCTAGGTTTGATCACCTACTAAATTGTTTACTCCCCACTCCTGCTTGGAGGAGTAACCCTCACAGTACGTCAATGATGGGCTTTTTGATGATGGGCAAAGACACCTTTTCCAGATTAAGCAGAAATTTCTCCCCACGTACTTCCTTTCCCAATTGCTTAGACACCCAGGCAAAAAAAAAAGACAGCTGTTTAATCAGCACAAGGTTTCCTCCATGTGGTAATTGACACAGGAATCTCTGGCCCTTTATCTGTAACTATTTTTGTCCTTTTCTGGTCCTTCCCTTCCCTTATTTTTCCCAGGCCCAAACGTTTCTCAGACAGCAGAGGTCTTCCCTCTTTTCCTCTTAACCTGTCGTATCAATAAAGAGGACAGTGAACTGCAAACCAATCTCAGAGGAAATATTCAGGCCACTCAAATTGTCGATGCTTTGCCAAAATGTATAAACTGGCCATTTACTGCTATTCCAAGGGCCAGCCAGGCTGCCAGTCACTGAGGTTACCATAGCCATGTTCACGTGTGCTGTGGCCCTGCAAAGACCCCACAGAGGGCTTCTCCTGGGGCTTAGGGGGGGAAAAAAAAAAAAAACAACAAAACAACCCTCAAATCTTAAAGCCAAAAAGCCTTGACTACAAGCAGAATCACTTGCAGCAGGGTGGTGGCCACAATGAACGAAGTTGCAAACGCTGCGTTCAGGCATCATCATCACCAACAAATGATGAAGTAAGAATTTGAACGTGCAGATGTGTAGCTCAGAGTGTCGGTGCTATAGCAGGAAGATAATGGGGAGCGGAGCATGACCTCAGGGGGAAGGAAGCCCCTGGAGTGGTGGGGCAAAGTGTACTGGGCAGCAGAGCAGGCTGGAGCCCCGTCCCAGTAAATAGTCTGCATTACCACTTTGCTGTGTGGTAGGGCACTTCACATGTTTCCTTGGAGCTTAGTTCCAATACTTGAAGTCCTGGAGCAGTTCTTTTAGATTGTTTTTGTTTGGAAAGTGAGAGTTTTGAGAAGCACTTGATTCTGAACATCCATGTCTCTCTGTCTCTTCTCTCAACCAAGGCACCAGCATATTGAAATGCCTCTTCTTCTTGTACGTCTAACTTCAGGCATGTGTTTTGTGTATGAGTAATAGTGAAAAATGACCCCACACTCAGAAACCATTCTGGTAACTCTGATAACAGTGAAACAACAAATTTCAAGGATCATCGGCCTCTCCAAACGTTCAATTTGTTAACAGACATAACAACAAAGTAATCATCATTAGAACAGTAATTTTGTTTCAGCAACCCTCAAACTCCTGCTGTGCCACTGTATTGCCAGTCTCTGTGCTGAGTTGATGGAGAGAGGGGGTGATTCTATTAACTAAGTTTCAGAATAATTGAAGAAGATCTTTTAAGATACAAACTTTGCTTTGATACAGGAATTTCAAAGGTGAATGGAAGCTTCAAAGGAGGCACTAGGAATGCAAGGATAGCGGGATTGAGTTCTTAGTGGTGGGTAACTCTTGACTTCATATTGTTTCCTGTAAAAATACTGGTTCCTTCTTTTCACACCAAAAATATGTCAAAACAAGAAACTTAATTTATTCAGTTCTCTTGGATGCCATATGTAGCTGTCTTTTTCATGATTTAATGTATAAACATGAGAGTGCGTCTTTGCCATTAAATTATATTAGCAAATACTCTCTTTTTTTGTTTTTTAAGTACTCCTCTGAAAATTTGCTACATCTTTGGAAACTAGACCTCAAGAGACTGTGTTAAAAAAGTATAGACACTAATGTGAAATGCCTTTGGTCTCGTGTAATTTCTAGGCTGAGCTGTGAAAGGAGAAGTTGCCCTATAAAGGCAGAAGACTATGGAAAATGAAAAAGAAACTATAAAAATGAAAAACTCTTAACATTTGTATGGATTTTAGAAGCTTAGATATTTGGCAGAGTTCTCATCCTGCAAGCACCTTTCCTTTACACCCCTTTTGATGTAAAGATTCATGTAGTTGTAGAAAAGCAGCACCCAAAAATAAGAGGTTTTCTAAGTCACCTCCATGCCATATCTAGTCAGCCTATGTCATTCCTGAAAGACTGATAGAAATCCCGCGGTCTCCACGGCATATCTATTCTTCGTGTTTAAAAATATTATTCCAGGATCTCACCAAAGACTTTCATTCTGTCTTTGATGTTAGTCTGTTCTTGTTCTGTGCTCCTGGATGTGGAGCACAGACTGTTCGTCTGTGCCGTTTCCTTTTTGCAGCTTGGCATGAACATGGTTAGCGTTCCTCTGTGATATTTTTTCTTCTTTAGAGTAAGCAACTCTAGGTCTTTTAGTCTTTCCACATAGGTCACAATGTCCAGATTTTTGTTTGTTTTCTTTGGTTCATTTGGAATCTGCTCAGTTGATTCACATGTTTTGGACACACGAAACGTAAAGTAAGGCACAACGTATTTGCTATTTATCAATCCTAACTCCAGTGGAAGGATTAGCTAACATGTAGTGTGAGTTGAATTCCTTTGACTGTATCTTCCTTTTTTGCAAAGGAGTGAAACTGTTGACTCCTGTTCAATTCAATGTTAAGAGTAGTGACAGGTTCTTTTCTTCAAAAGTGCTTCCTTGCCAGTTGTTCCTCAGTGCATATTTCTTCAGATTATTATTCTTTTTCAGGTCTAGAATTTTGCTGTTCTTTTTCAACCTACTTTTCAGACTGTTTCTCAAGATTTTGAATTCTAATTCCATTCTTTATTGTAGTGAAATCTGCTGTTCTTTCCGATCATTAAAATCCTGTAGATACGGCTTTTCCACTGGTGTTGGCCTCACCCTGTAAGTGATTCATCCCGGTAATGTTTGTCAGACTTGTTGGGATGATGTAATCAGAGACATTTTTCTTAATTTTGGTCTGCTGAATCCAATGCAACCCAAATATACCTACAGTCAAGAAAAGTTATTGGTACGACTTGTATGCACCTGGCCATTTGTATATACCATCATATGTATGTTGGAAGTAGAGCTGTAACAAGGGCACTAACAAGGATTGTAGTCTCTCCTACCAGGAAGTATTTAATATCTGCATTTGAATAAAGTAGCTGTAGAAATCTCTTTCTTTATTAAATGTCAGCTGCCTGGCCACACATGAATATTGGGTACATGCAACTTTTTTTCCTCTCATTTGTACGTGTGGATTGAAAAATATTGGCATATGCTGATATTTTTAGCATTCTACACAAAGCTTTTCCACCATTAGTATTGATTTCAGATTTTTTGCTTGTCTAGGGAATGGTAAGATTAATTAATAAACTCTGCTCTTTTGTATTACAGTTCAGTCTAATTAGATGATGGGATTAACTAAAGTCAAGCAGCCACTGACCACTGCAAGAGTGTGTCTTTGACAAGGGTATAAAACAAATGAGTTTTCCTGCATGTTCAGGAAGAGGACGGATAGATAATATATAGCAGCGTGTTCTCCTGGGGACAAGAAGAAAATGGTGCTGGCTGTGATAAGAATATCAGGGTTATGATGACTGTGAGAGAGGAGTATGATTAGAGGAAGAGACTGTTGAATACATGCCATTCAAAACATCTGACTTTTTCTTCTAGAAACCATGGGTAGGAGACCAGGAGTTTTTAGAAGCTCAATAGCAATCATAAAAGTTGTTCAGTCAAGAGAATAATGATGCTTTTAGTGATTACGTGTGCAAGGCACTTTTCCACACACCTCAAGTATTGCAAAACTCTCAAATTCATAAAGATAATAAAATGCTTTTCCTAAAAGCAAAAGGAGACAATAGTATCAGAAATGAAACATACGAGGTATTTTCCTTTGGAAAGGCAGACTTTTTTTCCCTTTCAGAATGTTTCCTCTCCTGAATGTAAGCCTATAAGCAGTACTCTGCATACTAGCCCACAGTTCATCTTTTTTCTCCCGTGCTCTTCTTGTTTCAGCAGATGCCAAAAGGGATTAATTGTGCATTCAAACAGACCGTTTACTTTTTATTGCTCTTTTTTTTTTTCTTAGACTTTCTTTTAGTACAGTTGAGGCCTGATCCAAATTCCTCTCTGGGCATCCTCAGGGACCTTTTTTCTTCTTTATATAAGAGGCAGTTTGCCGGCCAGTGTGTTGGGAATATATGCTGTGTTCCTGGTGGGGTGGGCATTGAATGGCTCGGCTGTTCCTGGGCTCTGCAGCTGGGTATGCACTGCGCTGCACCAACAGTGATCACGGAAGAACTATTAGTCCCCGGGCCCTGTTCTTTATCCACCCTTCCTTTGCTACCCTGACCTCAGCAAATCCACCCCTGGACATGTGTGAAGGTAGAGTAATTTAAAATGATTGCTTTTCTGGCCGTCCAGTTTAAAAATAAATTATATCCAAAGTTGGAGAACTTGAACTATTTTTTAAAAAAAGCTCCTTCAGATTGTCTTTAATAGTTTAAGTAGCTTGGTAAGTATTACCTGATGTTTTCTTTTTGAGGAGAAGCCACTGTTATCAGAAGCCTGCCCCAGGCCAATGTCAGACAGATGAAAGCTGAATCAGTGTCTCATAGCGTTCCCAAGTGTCTGCAGCAGCTGCGTTGTAAAGTAAATGGACTTGTGACAGTTAATGGCAAAATGTTGAGCTATAGAGATGTTACAGCAGCAATATCTGTCACAGACCTCTTCTCTAGCCATTACAATTCACTTCATAGAGGAACAATAACAGCAAATTCCTTACGATTTGCCTGCAGAGGAGCTGGTGTGGCGGGGAATGCAACAGCATCTTTTGTCAAATAGGTACATTTTAACAGATTGTTGTGCATTGGTTAGGGACCTGCAAGAACGAGTCTACAGAACATGTTTAGGTAATGTGTCATTGTGATCACTCAGCCCCTACTGTTACATCTCAGTGGATATTACCATTTATACACAGTGAACTTGGCTTTTGCATCCAGAGCCTCATTGGCGTAGTAGGGCTTCAGATCACTGCTGTGAAACTGACTGAAACACATATCCAAAATAGAAAGTACCAATATTTTAATGTTTAAGTTCTCCTTTGAAACAGCAGGAGAGCATAATTAATGCCAATCAAAAGTTTTATGGAAAAAAATATTGGCTCACAAATTTCGGGTAAGTTTTCAAGTGATTACAAGTTTAGATGATAAAAGTAATGCTGCTGACACAGTATATTCAGACTGTTATAAAGTGTATGACTGAATGACACACGACACCCCTTTAAGAGGTGCTGTATGCTACCTGTATTTATCTTTTTGAATAAAGCATGATGGTGTTGCTAATAAACACAACTTTCTGATAAGTTTATGCAGCCAGATCTAGTTCACATAGTGAGATCTAGGTGACAGTATGTCCTTATACCTCAGAAGTTAGATTTCTTTGGGGAAATCCAGTTCTTGTATCTAAGGGTGATGGCTAAACAGGAGAAAAATTGCAAGACTGAACCATACCACAGAGTAAAAAGGAAGGAGCTATGCTTTTGTAGTTAACCTTAAAATAACAAGTCACAAGCTGTGTCAAATCACTGGTAATACGGAGCAAACTTGATGGTAGCTGGTTCTGTTTCAGCAGGAAAAAAGTCCAAACCAGCAAGCTTTTCTGTCTAGAAACTGAAGTCCTGAAACTACTAGTACAGTATTTTAGTGGTGAGGAAAACAAAATACTACATTTAATTTAAAATTAATTTATCTAGAGGTAGATTCTTCAGGCATGCTACTGATCTTTCAGAACATCAATCAGAAGAGATTCAGGATAGCTGATCCTGGGTGGAAGAATGAGTTAGATGGTGTAGCAGTCATTCCTTACTCTACAACTCTGTGATGCCTCAGATTCTCCAACACTGAAGTGTTGCTGATGGCTTTTTTTTTAATGGCAAATGCACCTATTTTAATATCCTATAATGTTCAGATCAGAGTGCTTTCAATATAATGATCAATAAGGCAAACCTTCAAGGAGCATTTCAAACACATTTATGATGTGCAGGAAATGCCCAAAACTTTTCTTGCAGATCTTGTATTGACTGTCTTTCATTGGGCGTCTTGTGCTATCAGCAGGATTTTCTAATGACAGTAGCACATTTTTCCCCCAGAGCTGTATGTCAGCAATGGGCAAGTCATAAGAGTTTGAAGAGATTTGAGACAAACTACTAAATGAAATGAAAAATAGATACTTTCTAGCTGTGAATTCGTATTACCTGCAGATCTGACTTCTCTGTATTTCTTGTAATTAAAAATTTAAAGCATAATTTAAATTCCTAAAGAAATCATTAATAAAGCCTATTAAGCTGAACTACCATTTCCCATGAGAAGTTGAGGTGGCCTTTAGTTGATTTTTCAGCTTAATAGTTTTGCATCCTTTCCAGGAGATTTGCTGCTTTCAAGCTAGGGTTGGTATTTTTTGGTTGTGTCTCTATGGAGGAGGAGGGTTGATACCACAGCTGAATTTTGGGTTTCCAAGCATAACCAGGTAGTTAGGGTTGAAAATAGCCTGATGCGAGGAGATAGCTTTGAAGTCTCTTTCTATGGTTCTACCAACATCTCACAAACCAGATTCATTTGTTTTTGACTATGTGCAAATATGCTGTTGTGAAATCTGGAGTCTTACTTGGCAAGTTTTGTCTGTCTGTCCTACACTGCAACCAACAAAACCACCACAGAATTCATATTGTCTTTGCTTTCAGCCGTTTGACTGTTCCAGCTCTTTCAGTGCTATGGGTTGTACACTCTCTATGTGTTTGTACATACCTAATGCAGCTGGATTCCATCTCAAAGCCTCTGGACACTGACTCAGAGTCGGTAACAGGATCACCAAGTAGACATAAGTTGAAACTGTGTATTTTGATACAGATTGTGATGCTTATGGCTTGTGACAGCAATGTTTTGTTTGCCATAGGTGTGACAACGTGATGCCTCTGAACCTTTTTTCTGCAGCAGAATTGTTATGGAGACAAAGTAGAAAGAATTTTCCTATCCCACTGGCTGCTTCTAAATTGCTATACATACTATAGATTTCAAAATTCAGAAATTTAGCTTTTTTCTCTCATTCTTCTGTAATTATGTTCTATAGCTGGAATGTAGCTTTCTTAAATTGTTTTGGCTTCTAATAAGATTTGCCTCGAAAGGCTCACATCTTCTCTAGCAAGTGTTCTATGACAGCTTTGCTGTTCAAAATACCACCTTGCTTTTACTTTGTCCTTGGCAACATCTAGCCCAGTGACAATAATCCTCAAGGAAAGCTGAAGGAGGCTCTTGTGAAAACACGTTATGTCTGCTGACTCAAGTGAAGTGACTGTGAGGAAGGAATTGGTGTCCTTCTCTGCACATGGATTGTGCCCTTTGCTCCTGTTTTGCTGGCAAGCCCTAAGAAAGAAGTTGGGACTGATGCTTAGAATCCCCCATCTTTTTTCCTAGATAGACTATTTCTTTTGTCATGAACAAGTGCCTGTTCATAAACACATGAGAAAAAGCATATTACTACAGCTATATTTCATACACCAGTAACTGTGTTTCACTCATAAAAATAAATCATCATTTTCTTCCTCTTTTCTGTTATTACATGATCAAGAAATTGAGTGCTTGCTTAGAGGAACGAAAGGGCTCTCATCATCCCTGAAACTCAAATCTCAGATATATCAATACACTCCCTCAACTATGAAGGCGTTCCGAATTCAAAGGATACCTCATCAGTTTTGCCCTTTCACTCTCTGGGGAGCACATAGTAAAGCTGAAGATGGAATGTGTCTGGGAGCAACTGAAGGGCAGGCAAGCCAGAAGAAGAGACAAAAAGGAAGACCCTAGTTACGTCTGGGCACTTGGGTCAATCCTTCCTACGAAGAGCAGGAGCCCTTAGAAAGGAAGAGGTGATGAGCAGGGAAGAAGAACAAAAGCTGAATGAAGTGGTTTCAGGAGGGAAAGGAAGAGGAAATTAACTTTGCAAGAAAGGAAGAGCAGTGTGGAGGATCCTAAGGAATGAGCTGTATACTATAGAAATACAAGAAACTGTTAGATGGGGAACAGAAGGTATAATAATCAAGTAATAGACTCAGTAACGTATGAAAGCGGTAGGGAATGAGAAGAAAAGAATGCTCCTGTTCGTATAGGAAATGAGACACAAAAAAATAAAGAGTGCAGCAAAGAACAAAACAAAGGAACAAACGTAGGGGGAGATCTCAAGTCACCCCCAGCTTTTGTGTTGGTGAATTCAAGTACAAGTGAAGTGATAGCTGTGCGTTCCTGAACAGGTTTGTGCTGCGGAGGAAAGCGAGCCATTTTCAGCAATTCTACTGCATTAATGTTGTTGTCTGCCCTTCCCTGACGTTTTTATGAGACTGCATCGGCTGCTCCTCTAGATTGAAGAGCCAATTCTCGAGGCTCTTTTCCTCATCTTAGACCCATGTTTTGATCCCCATACGCTCACCTTGCCTTTGATAAACTAAGTGAATGAATAGCACACAGCAGTATTTTCTATCTGAAGACTTTATTAATTGAATGGTGAAAGTTTAGAGTACTAAAACTATTTCCAAATCCAGGATAAATTTAGTGAATATTTCATATGAAAAAGAAGTGATAGGATGAGACAGGAGAGTGTGGATTTTTTTAAGAACTCATTTTCATTTTGAGATTGACTTAACATTAGAAAAGCGATAAAACAAACAGGAAAAGCTGAAGAATCTAAAGGTAGTCTATTTGGATTTAAGCTAATATTTTAAGTCCACCTGAGCAAAATTTATTTTAGGTTTTAGATTGGCTATAATTTAAAATATATACAGAAATCCTGTGCTCTCACAACACCTTTCTCAAGCTGTTTTTAAAGCCATTGTTTCTTCAGGTAGAACACTCCATTTTGGAAGTGGGGCATCCTTTTATTCATCTTTGTGTGGCTTAGTATTTGCCTATATTATAAAGCGTGCTGTTTCTGTGTCCTCAGCTTACCAAGCCATCCAGCACACTCTCTAGCAGTGATTAATCCACTGACATTTGCCATTCCACCACTGTTTGTGTCAACCTCAAACTTCGTCACTCATTTTGTTTCTCACCCCCCAAGTCACTGGTAATAACATAAGAGACAACATCTAAGCTATGTGAAGTCTCATGGCGATTCCTGTTGATGATAATGGCCTGATGGTCATCAAAACTATCTGGTTGATGTGGGTGATGATAATTTATTTTCTAATGAGTCCCAGTCACTCTGAAAGAAGTGTTCTCACTGCACGTCATTGCCCATTTGGGGTGGGACTCTGTGTTGTGTTGCATTGGAGATCTTTAAAATACTGTACAAACGTTCTTTATATTCTTCATTACTTGCTTCAGAAAAAAATAAACCTTATACGTCTAAAGATTGAAGAGGGCCTTTTTTTTTGATAGTTCTTGTCTCCATGCAATTAAATAAACCTCAGAGAAAACTGCATGCTGACTATTCCTAACCATTTACTCTCTTGGCACTCACATACTAGTGAGAAATATTAAATGTGAAGCTTCTTCTCCCCCTTCCTTTTCTCTTTTGTCTCCTCCAGTTTGTACATACTGTGCTCTTTTAACCTGGATCCTTAATTTGTTGCTACAATGAAGAACATGGAAATAACACGTAGTTTATGAAAACTGTTTACAGCATTTGTTCCCATTTCCTCACAGGTTGTTCTGAATTTATAATGAATGATACTTTAGATTAATAATGTAGGGGAAGCTTTGTTACTACTGAAGCCAGGGGAAGTTCTTCCATTGACCTTTCAGTGCCAGGATTTCACTCTAAGAATTAAAATGAAACTGAATATGGATGTAGAAACTTCAACAATGGCTTTTAGGATTATTTCTATCAAAATCCTGTGAGCCTAGAATCTCTCCTTGGTGCTAATAGCTAGGGCAAACAATGTGCTTTGTGCCAGCAGTATTTTTCAGTGCATTATCTCTAGTTTTCAGTGCTTTGTGCTCTAGGATCTGTGGTGTTACGTATCCTATAATTTATTAAAAGCTATATATCCCATAGAAGTGTTATTCACATGTATGCACACCTGAGTTAGCAAAATGATCGAGTTTTTCAGCTCTAAGTATGCCACCAAAGGCATTTGTCTGTCTTACAAGTTGAGTTGTTGGAAGTAGGAGTTGCTGATGTGCTACTTAAAATATATTTAAACTTTTACAAAGAAGATTATATAAAAGATACTGCTGGAGATTAGAAGAAATTCTTTCTGAAGTCATTTTAAGCTAGTAGTTCATGGTGAGCTTGCTTCAATAGCTGTCTTTCTGTGTTTCAGAGTTCAAAAGAATATTGTGTCATTTCTTTAGCAGATGTTGCAAGCAACTAAATAGTTTGTTTAAATATTTTGTGTAGTTAAGCAAATAAATTTTGAACAGTAGCTTCCATTAACAAACTGATTAGAATATCAAACATGCATCCCGTTTGCAGGATTTCCAACTCTTAAAAATATGTATAACTTAAATTTTGAAGATACCTGTTTTATTTTATTATACATGAAGCTTCATTAAATAACTACAGTAAGCCTGGAAGATTTGGTGCTGAGCTGGTAATCTGTGCTTGAGAAAGGTGTGATTTATTGGTGCTAATGCTAGAAGGAATATGAGAAAACTCCTTTCTCTTTTTCCTTTCTTACCTTTTGGTAATTTCTGGTTTATTGCAGCTGTGCACATCACAGTTGTGGTTCTCCAACACATCCCAAGTCATATTTTAGTCTGCAGAGATTAAAATGAAGTCTTAACTTTGAGTGGCATTCTGTGTGGCCCTGCCAGCTAGTCTGAATGGCATGACCAGCAGCCCCAGCTTACACGAGGACATTACACACAATTGCAGTATGGTGCCATCATGTAGCAGAGTGAAGAACCAGCTCAAATCGGTTGTTCTCGTTGTAGTCACTTTGCTATGTTTGCCTTGCTTTTTGTGGTTACCTTAAATGGCAAAATTACTTTCAGACTCTGAGCGACTTATTGCAAATTTAATTTAGGACTATTCAGCAGTTGAAAAATTAATGTCTTCATGTTTGAAATCTAGCCACTGGATTTTTTCATAAAATTGAAGCATGAAGAAGAGTGTTCATTTAGTGTAATGCATTATAAAGCAATGTCCAGACTGCTCTAAAAAGTGAAAAAGAACTCTATACAACCTCCTGAAAAAAAAAAAGGTCTAAGGAAGATTTCCTACCAAGTTTCATATGGTTACTCTGCGAAGCTGGTTTCCTGAAGCATACTCTGCTTATCTTGAGATAGAGAAAAGTTTCGTGGCTCAGCATGAGAGAGAGAAGGGAGAGGAGACATTCATTTTTTTGACCATTGCTTGAGACATTACAGGTGAGGTGTTTTAGTCCTAGCACTGGCAGGTTGAAGGAATTTGGGAAGAAAAAAGAGTGAGGAAGGATGCTCAACACATTAATATAAAGTATAAGGAAAAGGTACCGACAATTAGCAAACAAATCACAGACATAGAAGTCAATTTTCTAAATATGCTCATTAAATATTTACAAGTTACACACTCTCAAAATTGGAAAATATGTTGATATCTCAATTTATCTTTTTGAACAAACCGTCATACCTGGCATGGTATAAAATCGATAACAAAGAATAACCTGGTCTGGAAAAGTCAATTACGCTTCTTGAATTAGTGAAAATGACACTTACTGAAAAAAAGTAATGCATCTTTAGAGTCTCTTTTTGTTTATCTTTATACCTTGACCATTTTCTTTATATAGGATGACGACAATTTCATGTGGTAGGGTACAAAACGCTTCCTGAATCTGACTTCTTAAGAAGTTCTTCATTTTCATTTTCTGCTTTTACTCTGGTGGGGCAAAGGATAAATTTGATGAACATTAGCCGTGAAAGCATGGAGTCTTGTGGAGTTCCCGTCTGCATACAGAAGGGAACTGCAGGAGGCTGCGGTGGTCTCTGTTAGTCATTTTTGGAATTAGAAAATGATTTTTAGTTATTTTTTTTTCAACAGAAAAAGAGAAATGCTCAGATAATTAAATGCACCTTAAGATTGCATTAATAAATGGATTTCAATTTGAGAAGGAAAAAAAAAATTATTTAGACTGTTTTTGTTCTTTTTAAGGTCAATTCCCTTTGAAACTCACATGTTTACACTAACCGGATCTCTTCTTCAGCCAGGATCACTGAATCTGCCATGGGACTTCCTTTCCAAGTGTTATGGAAAAAAAAGTCAATGCGGAAAAAAATGTAGTTACTGTCAGCCGAAATTTTGCTCCTGGGTGGAAGTTGAGGGAATGATGTTTTTGAAGAGGTGGAAATGTATAGAAAATGCATTGGTTGTGTGTGTAAGGGAAGTGGGACAATAGGTGCCCAGGAGCGGGTAAATTCTCCAAATACTTCTTGAACCACTTTAGCTTGAGCTGTTCTTTTTCTGCCTCAGAGGTGAGCCCCTAAGAGGTCCCTTCCAGGTCTCTTCACACGGGGTGCACCTCAGGGAACCCCCTGCAGTCCCTGCCGAGGTGCCTCCTGCGGCGCAGACCCCCTCCTTCCGAGGGCGGCCGCCAGCCACGTCCCCTTCCACACATCTCCGCTGGCAGCTCCCGCCATCTCTTCCCTCAGCAGCACGCCGCAACCTGCCCTGATTGGCTGGAGCGCAGGGCTGCCCTTCTCTGATTGGCTGGAGTGCCGCAGGCGGGTGCCGCCTGGCGTTGGCGGCTGCAAACCGGCCGCGACAGGCTGGAGGCGCATCGCAGGCACCTCCCTCACAGCTCCCTCTGCCTTTGAAGACCTTCCATGTGTGCCCAGCACAGGACATGACCGACTTTGAAAGGGGCTCCTCCCTCCCAGCTGTCCCTCCCAGGGAAGCAGGTAGGGATCGGCCGCGGGAACGAGGCGGCACGGCCGGGCCGCGGCCATCTGGTGCGTCGAGATGCAGCTCTTGCGCCTTGTGACGCCTCGCTGACCTCAGGTTGGAAGGGGATTTGGTTTGATTACGTGGATTTTGGCATATGGAAAGTGCATTTCTCCTGGCAGAATGATGGTTCTGATCAGATTGCTTCTTTATTAACAGTTTCTAAATTGCATTTCTTTTTCTTTTATTTAGTGGGCTGGAGCCACAAAGTTGATGTGCAGACTGTCATGAAACATAAGGAGGTATCAAAATACTTTGTCCCTTATAAGCCTGTGATGTTATGTTCATTACGGTTTTTATAAACCACTGAGTTCAGGAATGAGACAAATCTGATATTCAGTCCATTTTGATGTATCACTTGGCTCTTTCTGCCATCGTGTCACATTTGTATTGATTTTAGTATTGACCGGCTGAAAAAACAGGACAATGTGAGTTGCATCATCTTAATACAGTCGATGTGATGATAATAGAGCAAGATAATTCTTTAAGAACAAAAATACAGGGAAAATGTATGCTGTGAAATAGAGTCTCTTTTTTTGGACACTTACCAGTATGGATATGCATTAATGACTTGGTGATGGTCACAGACTGTGCAAATAAGTGAGAAAAAGCAGATAATTAAAATTACTACCTCAACAGGAGAAAGTCACAGGCCCAGCTGAAAAGAACTTAATCCATAACCAAGGGCTCAGTTGGGCATTTTAAAGAGAAAGGACTGCAAAGAGGCAAGCAATAGTATGAGAAGAGAGAAGAGAGCACTCGAAACTCTCTCTTTCAGAAAGCAAGAGGAAGGATGAGGATCCTGTGGTGTGGGTTGCATGGGTTTTTATTTTCTGTTTCAATTCTGATTTGCTGTAGTTGTGGCCTTTCATTAGGATATACAGCTCTTGCTATTGTAAATGTGTGGGTAGAAAGAAACCAAAGTATTTTAGGTTTCTGAAACTAAAGTTTGAGAGCCTTGTTTTTCAAGCTACGGAGGGTAAGACAGCATAAAAGAAAAGTGAGATGGACAGTTGCACTGAACTGCAGGAAGGTTTGGAAAAATTAAGACTGCAGAAGGGAGTATTTAAACCTTTTGTAACAGAAGATTGACTGCTGTCAGGATGTAAATAAGCATGATCAATGTTAACAAAAAGGAAAAATGTCCCTGTAAGACATTTTGAAGAGGAGGGTGAGAATGGCAGTATTTTATAAAAGTGACTTTAGAAATGTGTAAATTCAGTGCTGAGGAGACGTTACGTAGAATGGGGTGAACTCTTTGGACAGTTTGTCAATTTGTAATTAAAATGCTCTAGTTAGACATGGTATCAGGTATACTCTAAAGCTCAGATTTTAAATATTAAAAATACTAGATAATGAAGCTGTATTAGAAAATATAAGTCATTTCAGAACAATGTTAAGAGCATGTTGTAGACATGATTCATTGAGATGAGCTCAATAGTTTGGCTCTTATGAGGAGTTTGACTAGTTCGAGGTGCAGCAGCAAGGACAGGGGAGCTCCCAGAAGGTGCATGAATAGGAATGTGAATCACTAATTTACCCTTTGTCAAGCCCAGATACGGAAGCATGCCTACAAAAAAAACATAGTGAGCATGTTTCAGAAGACATCAGTGAGGAGTTAGCTAGTTTCCTAATAAACAGGCAGGTTTGAGAGGAAGGAGCCAAGCAGCAGTAACTCTTGATGTCAGATTCTTTGGTGGTCCCAAAGAGGGAAGAAGGGTGGAGGACAACCTTGATTAATAGAGTCAAGGAAGCTCCCTCCAGATCCTTAGTGTATCTCTGTTCCTTAACCCTGATGCAATGAGCAGATGGGAAGAGCAGGTGATGGGATGTGGGCAGTGAGCGTACGTGCTTTTTGCATAGATGGGTTGAACAAGGGAATACTCACTGCCTTTTGCCAAATGATCACAAGGAAACCAGGACCCCTCACTTAGGGGTTATCATGGGTAGTAACAGATGAATTGGGTTAATAAAACTGTGGCTTCAGCAGGATGCAAAGCATAAAGATTCCATCACCTGTCTGCCTGATCCTGGTGCGTATTTGGTTGGCTCATTCAGCCCCAGTAATTCATGCTTTACCTGTCCTCCCACAAACTTGCAGGAGTTTTTGCTTCCCTGAGTGCTGTCACATGCTGACCCAAAGCCCTGCTGTGGAGAGACAGGTTGTGTGTTACCTCTGAGAGGAACATCCTCAGGCAGTGACAGCTCTTTGTCATGTTCCTCTAATGTGGTAATAACCATGTAACTTTTTTACTTGTGCAGTCTTGAAAAGGTCTTGGCCCAAGATCTCAAAAACCTTTATAGCTGCTTTGTATTTGCACGGAAATTACCACTTGGAAGAAAAACACTAATCCATAGAGCACTGAACAGCGTGCAAAAAGAATGAAGTAAACTCTCATCTCCTTGGGTTTTAGTCTTAGACTTGCTGTAATGGCACTGGGATTCCATGACCTTTTGACTGAGAATAATTCTAATAGGTATAGCAAATAAAAAACTGTAATGTTTCGATGAGTGAAAATTCATATTTTCTTCATTAGCTGCTTTCGTGAAATCTGTACCTGTTCGCACGTTACTGCTTGGGCTCACTTTCCTTTCTGAAAAATATTTTCATCATGATTTTAAATGGGATTTTGCCATTTTCTTGAAACAAGAATGGGATCTCAAGCCAGGAGTCCATATTTCTTCCTTATAGGAAGCAGCATCACCTCTCTTTAGTCCCAGGAAATAGAGAAATTAGCATAAAGAAGTGTTTTAGAGATGCAAAGCTGCTACGTTTTCTGGAGAGATTAATTCGCTTTTCAGCATGAGGGAACTATGTGTCAGCTCTTCTAACAATGAGAAGAAATGGTTGGACTGAGGACTCGTTGGCTTTGAAGCTGTGCCACTGCGAAGAAGAGAATTTAAAATTCCTGGATATACATAAAACAGTGAGGGGATGGTTCTCTAACCCTGTGGCTAGTCCAGGTAAAGGCGGTTGGTTAGGTCACTCTTCCCCATCCTGGCCCTGCTTGAGGTGAAGGCTGCTGTGTGTAAACCAGTTAGTGCTGGTTTTAACAGTGTTGAGACTTGATTCTGATCTGCTTCTGAACTTGAGCTAATGTTAGCTAGATGTGAACTGTGCTCGTGGTCTTCATCATGTTCCGAGTTATGCCCTGAAACTCTTTCTCTCTCTTTGTACTAAGGAATGTTTTGTTTTGTGTCTGTGAGAATGGGGGAGATGGCAGAGGCACAAGTGGGTTTTGTTACTTGTAAAATACTAATTGGACCTTGACCTTCCCGTATAACAGGTGACGATGGTGTCTGTACTGATTGGGAACTGTGGGATTGCCTGCTGCAGTTAGTTTCCATACCAGTGGGCACTTTGTGCATCGGAAAGGGCACTGTGACAGCCCCAGTCCCTGCCTCAGAGGAGCTGTGCCTCTTCCATGCCCACCTCAAGTACATCCTGTTAAAAACAGTGCGTATCAAGAATATTTGAGGGTTCTTTGTTGTATTTAATTTTTCTTGAGCAGTAACTTAAAATCCTTGAAAGTTCTCGTAAGTCTGGCTGATTTACAAGTAGATTTTTTCAAAAGGCTGTAAATTCTGGTGGTATTACTGGAGCACCCAAGCCAGGTCTAGGGGAATTACAAGCAGAGGAATCTAACAAGACATGGTTTCTTCCTTATTGTCATTCTCAAGAGAATGAATTAGTTTTACGACATTTTTCCATTCTTCTTTCATCTTTATCACAGGAATGAATTAGATATTCCTTCTTCAGTAGATTCTTTTCTTGGAGTGTGTTTTCACAGGCTCTTTCAGTTCTCCCTGGATGTTCTCTTGCTTCCTCCACGGCTGATGAGGTTGTAAACGGGGAAGCTGGTGCATTGCTGATAGGGTGAGTCCTTCAAAATTTAGAATATTGAAAAGGTCAAAAAATTCTATACAGCACTGTAGTTTAGTGCATACTGCAGGTATTAACATTCAGATACCTTCCACTACAGCAAGAATTGAAACAAGGGAAGAAAACAATCCCTTCTCCTGACAAGTACTGCAAGTGGGATGGAGAAGGGAAATAAACACTTAACCTGTTCCTGTAACTATTATCAGATTTTAATCATTTTGTGCTTGTCTTAAATGACAGACTTACATACTATTAGTTTCTGAGGTTTATTTTCTTAAATGACAGACTTACATACTATTAGTTTCTGAGGTTTATTTTGCTACTTAGTATCTAAATACTACTTTCAGAGCCTATGATGAAAAATCAAACTGTAACTTGAGCTTTTCTTTTTAAAAAAAATTTTCTGACTGAACCAGTAAAATACAACCAAAAATTTATATTCCTAACACCCACCCCAGCCATTATTTTTCTTCTCTTCCTCCTTCACCATAAGAAAAACGTAAAGAATCGTTTGGGTTTCTTTTCATTGGTTTAGCCTTCAAAAATGAAATAAACTTCCATTTCAACATTTCTAACTGGAACTAGTTTTTGAGACAAGATACTTGAAACTGAAAAACTAAAATGTTTTGCTTATTTCAGATTTTTTTCAAGAACTCTTTTCCACATATAAAGTATTCTCAAATACTTTTGATCCGCCTGAAGCTGCTTTTTTGGCCCTTGAGAGGCTCGTTGTGGGCTATAGCCTGCCTGGAACCTGGGCTATTGGCCATGATATTACCAAAGCTGGGTCAGGTGTGTTGCTGTGCCGATGTTGTGCGTGTGCATCCATCAGCTGTGTATTTATGTGGTCCCGGTAGCCATGGGAACATGGAGTATGAACTGCTTAGAGCAGAGTGGGAGAAAATCCTCAGTGACATGTTCAGTTTCACTAAAACAATTTCTCACGCTCCATCTTATCCTCTAAGTCTGTAACAGTCACTATTGTTGTTGATCCAGTACTTTATGAAAAAAAAACACAAACTCTTTTACCATTTCTGACTTTGTCAATGCAAATTTAATTAAAACCTTTCACCAAGCGGATTCTTGTTCAACCAAGTAACCCTTTTCCATTCATCAGAGCTGCTCAAATAAATACAAAGTAGGATTAAATTCTCAGGGGATTTGTGTTACAGTATTGACTGCTGAATATTTATTCTTCAGCCAAGTGTTTGTTTTGCAGTCCCAGCTGGGTCTATTTGGAGCAATAGTCAGCTGAGGGAGCTGGGACTGTTTGGTCTGGAGAAGAGGAGGCTCAGGGGGAGACCTTATCACTCTCTACAGTTACCTGAAAGGAAGTTGTAGGGAGATGGGGGTCGGTCTCTTCTCCCACGTTATGAATGACAGGACGAGAGGGAATGGCCTCAGGTTGTGCCAGGGGAAATTTAGGTTAGATATCAGGAAGAATTTCTTTACAGAGAGGGTTGTGAAGTATTGGAACAGGCTGTCCAGGGAGGTGGTGGAGTCCCCATCCCTGGAGATGTTTAAAAACCATGTGGATTTGGTGTTGAGCAACATGGTTTAGGGACTCTGACAGTCCAGGGTGAATGGTTGGACTTGGTGATCTTGAGGGTCTCTTCCAACCAAACGATTCTATGATACAGGGAGGTATCAAAAAAATCATGGATGTTGGCAGTCTTGCACAGGAACCTGTTGCACGCTGAGCACCAGTACACACTGACTGAGCAGTGGTCTTCCAGCAGTTGCCGTTGTAGCAGGCTGGTGGCTGGCTCTGCGTGCGAGTTAATGCCCAGATCCTTGCTACTCTTGCTCCTCACTCTGCATTGATGGTGTCACTGAATTCACAGGGGCTGCAGTGAGGCTGCGGCAGGGTAAGGTTTTCTATGGAGCTTCCTTAGCAACTGAAGTGTTAATTTTCACTTGAGTGCTTTGCAGGCTGATGTTACTTGCATCATGGCTAATTTGCAGCTATCTCTTATGCTTATTTTAAAGCTCCAAGAGACTGGGCTTTATAGTAGTGTTCACAATTGACAGCTTGTGAAGTTGGAGAGCAGAACGTGTTGCTGTTTAGGATAAATAGGAAGCATTATTTATAAATAGGAAGGAAGACAATTGACAGCTAGAGCAGCATAAAGAAAGCCTAGAAGTGTACATTTAATAAACTAGCATTGGGCTAACACATTCCAACAGAATACAATGAAGCAGAAAACAGCTTGTCAGGAGGTGCTGCTTTTCTGTGGAAGCAGCCAGTTTGGAAATTCAAAGATAAGAGATCCTGTACCTCCTCCTATACCTGAACTGTTAAAATGCAACCAGGTTAGGCCTTCAATCTGTGGATTTAAGCATGCAACAGTGTGCAAATATGCCAGCCAAAGGCTTTCTGAACATGCTTCCACCAGGTTCTGCGTGGCAGGACGTTACAGAGAACACTTTGTAACACAAGACTCCTTGCCTGTGCCTTGAGAAGGAATGGTCAAGCGTCATAACTCCTATCAGCTTCTGGGAAAAACCCAGCCTGAAGAAGCTTACTTTCACCTTGTGTAAATGTAGGTAGAGATTTTTTTCACACAGCCAGCTAGTGAGCAAAGGAGAAATAACTTTACGTGGGAAAATGGACAATCTGAATGGATTTTTGTTTCTGCCCACATCACAAAATACTTTCTATTAGATTTCAAAGTGATAGCTGCATTAGGAATGTCTTGAAAGAGAGCTAAAATGAATGTATTGATCTGAGGCTCATAATGAAGCCTCTTATCCATGCAACATCTTTTCAATTAACAGACTGTGTAGTGTTTTAAGCTCACTAAAGTTTAAATTCTATCAGACGTTCAGAACGCATCTTTTAAGGGTTATCTCGATTTATGATCTAGGTAGAGCATCCCGAGTTCCATTTCATAGTATCATAATGAGACCTGTCCTAAAATACTGCCATTAATTTACCTTTTAGGCACTTAGTGCAGCTTGTCGGACTTAGGCAATAACTTTATGAGAAGGCATGGCATTGATTAAATATTTGAACAGTGAAAATTTTTAAGTAGCTGTGATTGCAAGTTTTCCTTTTTATATTTGAAAGGTATCTTTTCTATACTATTATAAACTTATTTCTAATACAAAAAATATGTAAATTGTCTTTTTAGTGAAGATTCTTCAATATTTTTTTGGCAAGGTTAAGATTTTATAAGGATTTTATTGATTGTGATTGATTTGCCAGTATAAAGAAGAGCATAACTAAGAGGGGCTGGTGAGTGTGCCTGAGAGTACAGAAACTAAGAAGATATTATGTGAAACTGTTTAATCTGAGACATCATTCCCCCGTTCTTCTTTGAAAACAATCCCAGGAAGGGGTACATGTGAATAATTTTAGAGGATATGTGTTAATTAGAAATAAAACATCTGTTTGAGTCTGTTTCATTAATGAATGGCACACTGTATTTCTTCTGCTTCTGGAACATTTTGTTCTCTTAGAAGGAAATTACCTCAGAAATGTAAATTGAGGATGCCAGATTATCAGTCATGCTCCAGTAAGACTTACCAGCATCACCTGTCATTGTCTTCACCCTCTTGTTTTCCGCAAATTGAGGTTCGTTCGCCCAGTGTGCATTAAGCCCATCCACACATGGAGCTGAGATACCGCTTTATTACAAAGTTGCTCAAGTTTGGGTGCCTGTCCCAAGACAGCACACCCCTTCCAGAATTTAGTGAACATTTATACAGTACATATTAGCATATTTACAGATGCAGTGTTATTCTTGTGGACAATTGGTGAATTTTCTCTCACCTAACATGGAAATTAGTTTACATGCTCAGTCCTTTGCCTCCGCCTCTTTCTTTTGAGTCTGGGGTGCATTTAGGGTAGGTGGTCCGTGAGTTGGTGGTCGCAATTTCCCCCTGCCAGAATTACCTTTCGCCCAGTTACTTTCAATTCTTGCTTACTTTATATTTGTGATATTCTTCCAATCTCATTAACCTTCCTTATAGCAAGATATTTTCCTTACCAGTGTTTGAAGTCCTTGCTTGGGCTCCTCCTGTAGAGATTAATGGCCAGCAGAATCGTTAACCCTTGCCAGATGTTTTGGACTTATAAGGACGCATGTCCTCCTCTTGACATATATTTTAAGGCTTCTCCGCTATACCTCATTATCTTAAAGGAAACAAAGTCTAGTACATTTTTGCATCAATACATTTTTTCCCAGGATATTCCTCTTTTAAGGACAGCTTGACAATTCAAGATGATCATCCTGGTTTCAAACATTATGTGCATATTTGCTTTATCTAAGCACGTACTAACAGGTTACTGTGTACATGCAAGCACGCGGCTAACTTCAGTCTTAGCAGATCCAAGCAAATCCTTCGCTTAAACCTTTAACTTTTCCATGGCCAGACAACACCGTCACCTGGTTTAAATCTCTGCTCTGACTCCCTTCCCATGTTAAAACATAGTCTTTTTGTCTTCATCTTTACAAGCTGTTGGCATGGATGAGGAATTCTGTAATGTCCTGTCCTGAAATCATTGCTGTGACCATGGCTGTGCCCACAGTGTTTGTCTTAATCATCGGATCCCTCCTCACACTTTTCACACCATCACTTCTGTGGGTTTTTTATATTTAACTGCTCTGGGAGTGTGAATTTCTGTCCTACAACATCCTTGTTCCGTGTCTTTCCCTCTCTGTTTCGTAGTCCCCCTTTAAAACCTGTCTCTGTCTGATGTCTGCAATTTATGGTAGCAAGCTGAGGCCAGTTGGAGCAGAGTGAGCACTAAAAATATTCCTTCTTATTGCTTCTTTGCTGTATACCTCTTTCTCCTTCCCTAATTCATTTACATACTTGTCATAACTATGGATTTTGATTCCAAATGCTCCCAGTCTATTTCTTTTTATTTGTTTTTACAGCACCTTCTGTTGCATTCTTTTGTGGTTATTAATGTGAACACTGAATCTGATTTTATAACTGTTGGAATGCTGAGTCTTGACTTGTAAAACAGGTAGATTAACTTCTGCTGGGAGAAGGAGCTTGTAAGGAAAAGGAAGATGCTAGGGTTTTATGTGGCTCAGGTATACCGTGGACTTGGATGTTCCCTACAACCAGCTAGTCCTTGCCAGGATGCTTGAGGGACTGTATCATTTCCAATTATTCAAGGGTCAGTTACCCTTACATCTGCTACCTTGATGCCCTTGCATGTGTTGTAGCTTCTAGCAGTGTGTGTATTTACCCTTCAGCAATACAAGTAATCTTTGTGATACTAAACCAAAAAGTTTGGTATCAAAGAAATGCGAGGTGTTCCCTGGATCAGCTAGCCAGCCAGACCTCTGCCTGCCTCTGCTCCACCACATCTTTATCATAAATCACACAGGCTGATGTGCTAACACTGCCTTTGCTGAGTAAATTTAAAGGAGCTCACAGTGGTCCCTGAACACACGGAGAATCCCTATTAAAAAAGAAACATGTATTTTGCAACAAGAAGAAACAATGCCAAAGTGTTGTTTATTAGGGAAGCCAAATGAAGATGTGGTCGGAGACAGGAAGGCAGGAAGCTGCCAAGCTGAACTTGTTACAGGGAAGGAAGAAGAACTGGGATGCTGTTGATGGAGCAGAGAAAATGCTACAGATTGACAGAAAAAAGGCAGACTGGAAAGCAAAGGAACAGATGTCCCACTTTGCCATTCAAGAAGTTTGCTTCCTTGGCATTTAATCACTACCTCTCATATTCTCCAACACTAATTCATTACGTGTACCATCAAAATTCGCAACTCCTATGTTTTCAGTGTGTTACAGATAATACTTGTGTAGATGTACACTACGCTGTGGAAAAAGCTCAAAAAAAAGTTAAAGTACTGTTGTTTACATCTTTTAAAAATTTCTTTGTACACAGAATGTGTGCTTGCAAATGCAGAGTTAACCTCTAGCAAAAGCATGAAGACGTATGATCTTTTTGGTTGTTCTAATATGACCTCAAATTCTCAGGTTTTAATTCTGTTTTTCATCTAGAGAACAAAACAAAACAAGAGAAGAGTTTCCATTGCTTGAGCTCCTTTCATTTATATTGTTTGAATAATAAAAAAAATAAATATTTACATAAGTCATTTAGGAAATAAAGGAATACAAAGTAAGTGTGTATGTTTTCTTGTTTCAAACAGAAAATTACGCATGAAGAAATGGCTGTATTTGCAGGGAGTATTTGTGTACAGACACGGGGCCCCGTGCAACTTATATATGATAACTGTGTGTTTAACTGTAAGGAGAGAGAAAGCATTGCGTCTGGAATGCAGTGCGGGTAGCATCGATTGAACTTGAGGGCCAGATCAATCGAGACAAAAATGTAATGGTGTGGCGTGAAACGTGAGGTTATGGATTATGCTTATATGGAGTAACGATGATACATACCAGAACAAGGCAAATCTTGAGGTCTGATAGTATTTTCAGGGTCTCCAACTCCGGGTAGTTTCAGAAGAGAAAGCGCTTTTAATGCCTAAACTGCATGCAAGTGCTAAATGGTCCTTTGCAGAAGGCAAATTGCTCTCCACTTTACTGTGTGGTGGTGTACGTTGCAAATTTCTTTTTTTTTTCTGCATTTTTTCACACCTTCTTCAATCCCAAATGACTCCTATGCATTCCCTTTTTAAAATCAATAAAGCACAGTGATTTTGGTTTCACTTATGCTGTTTATGGATTTCCTCATCCAATACGTTTTGTACAGCAAGATTCATACAGGCTTATTTCTATGTAGTCATATCTTTTACCACTCCCTGTTGATGAACTGGTCTTTCCGTCACATGCTATTCCGTGCTGACAGAGTAATGTGTCATGTGTTTTGAGACAGCCCGTAAGACAGGAAGATCTTCACGTTAAGAACAGGATCATTATTGAGCATTATTGATTGTTATCAAGCAACCTGATCTAGGGGAAGGTGTCCCTGCCCATGACAGGGGGGGTTGGAACTAGATGATCTTTGAGGTCCCTTCCAACCCAAACCGTTCTATGATTATAGCAGTTATAAACCTGATGTATAGAAAACTTCAGAACTTTAGAAAATCTTCTAAAACTTCATAAAGCTATGAAATCAGTATCCACAGAGCCTTCATTAGCAAAGGCTTGATTTTGGGCTACTATTTATTTTGGGTAACACTATTTAAACTTGGGTAACTAGGTTTTTCTTATGTAATTGAAAAAATATATGTGGATCTCTTTTAGTGAAAATGTTTTCCTTGTGGTTAGCACAGAAAGGAGAACTCTTCAGCGAAGCTTGTCCGTGTTAAATTTGTTGAGGTGATCAGTCCTGGGTTTGTGAGTGTGAGAGGCTTTCCTTCTGTGGTTTCACTTTGGAAAGTTAAGATGTTTAAATATCGTTGCTAGAGATCGTTGACCGGTTGGTCATGCCTTTGAATGCATGCTGATTGCTCCTCCGTTTCCATAGGTTTTGTGCTGTGGCTGGAGCTCTGCTTCTGGTCTTCTGAGCTCGTCCATGCTGAAAGCTTTTGCCTGGTTTGCTCATGAGTCACAGTATTTTGGTGAGATCAGAACTAGATCAACAGCAACACTAGATTATCGAGTGTAAGTGTTATGTTATGGGAACAGTTGAGAAGCCATATTTAAACTGTGAAGCATAAGGATATTTTCAGTTTTGGACGTGACTGGGGAGTTTCGACCTGCTCGTTTATACAGAAAAAAACCCACAAAAATCTGCGTCATCTGCTCTTCTTTTGCTAAGTGTAGGTTTGCCACGCTTGCCCTAGGAGTGCCTTAGCAATGGCAAGGTGTTTTTGCCACCTTCCCCTGTTGACTTAGTGCATTGAGCAGAAGTTACTGCTTTCACCAGAACTTACTTCCCATACTGTGATTGTGGGTTAGAGATTGTCTATGTTTGGTATGGCAGCTGCTGTGCTTTTAGCCATAACTCTACACTGTGACTGCTTTTGCACTAATAATGAAAAGTTTTTAAATTTACTGTATCTTTTTAGTTGCTCACTAATGCAGTTCTCTTTAAATCTTATGTGTGACCATAATCTTCAGGAAGAGATTCACGAAGTTTTCAAGGTTGTCTGTGTGTTTCTCACTGCATGCAGCTTGGTGAAGCACCAATAAACTTTGGAGAAGTTCAATTCCGATCCTTGAAAGCTCTCTGGTACAGGCATTCTCTTCTCAGAATTGCCCAGGTTCAGATTTTAAGAGAAATAAAACATCATTTTGAGCCGTTGCATATAATAATGTTTTTATTTGATGTATTTTCTCTAGAGCCTAGTGAATTAGAGGGTGTTAACTTTGCCATCTGTGAGTGCAGCTGATAATTTTACCAACTGCTGCTCAGGTCGTAATACAGGAGCACTGAAGTCTTGACATTTACAAGCTCAAAATGATTTACACGTTTAACAAAAGTTTTAGCAGTGTAAAAAGTGTTTGGCGACAGTGTACAAGCTAACCTGTGCCCTTTAATGTTATTTCCTCCAGAAGCTGCCAGTCCTAAATGATTAAACGATAAATCATAACACACTGAGACAACAGCAATCATTGGAGCCATCTGCAAAAGACAGACTTCTTGAATGTTCTTGTATAACCCGGACATAGTTTGCTTTTCAGAATGGTTTACCAACAAGGGCAGTTGGATTAGAAGTTTCCTGCTGTTCCTAGTAAAATATTATACCTCTAATGTGGGAGAGTTTGTTTTGGGGGTTTTCTGAGAGAGGTGTAATTTGGAAATTCATATTCCCACGTTACTAGAAGAGCTGTAACTTGAATTACCTAATCCAAGGTAGATAGCACAGTTATGGACAGACAGGTCAAACTGCAAGACAGATGCTGTTCTGAATTCAGAAATATACTTCTCATTGACATAAATGAACTTGATATGTTGATAATGTTACATTTCTGATAGCTTTTATATAGTGTGAGCATGTCTTGATGATCTCCAGGAGAAATATCTTGAAGTTTCTGATCGTGTGTGATTTTGTGGGTTTTCAGTCTGTAAAAATAAACTTTGACATTTCTTTTAGATGTTAGGATGATTGTAGGTTTTTATAGGAAGGTATTTATTTGTATTTGTGTCCACCTTAGCTGGATTTTTTGGACGAAGTGTCTAGTGTTTGGCTTTGTTTCTCCACAATGTTATATATCTGCATTCTTAAAGGCAGTGCCTGTATTACGAGTGCTGTCTCTGAAACGGAGATAACGGTCATGGCAAGGAGCAGTTTTCAGCACTTATGCTGCAATCTGTACACTGTGGCACAGTGTAATTAGAGGAGAAACTTGCATATTTTATGCATGTATGTACCCATGTACACACACTAAAATGCAACCAAATTTAGAATTTTACTGAGTGGGTACCTAGGAGTCCCCACAGTCGAATACTATGGAGTTAATTTATACACGTACGAACCCAGAAGAAGCAGCAGCATAAGGAGCATAATATTAATGTCCCATCTGCAGAAAATGGCAGATATGGCTGCCAGGGGTTGAATGGGGGTAACTGCATTTTAATGCCTTTCTGTTTTTTTTTTTTTTTCTAAGTAATACACTGGACTCTGGAGCGTTGAATGCATTTAAGCCGCTGAAACGCTGTGACCCCCTTTGGCGTTGCGCTACGGCCTGGCTCCCAGCTTTCAGTGCTGTGTGACTTGTCCCTCTGAGCCATCCCTCCCTAGTTGCCACAACGTCCCCTCTTTCTTGTCCCCCCCCCGACTTTTGCTGGAAATGTGAGTAGAAATTGGATGTGGCTGTCTCTACAGCACCACCTCTGCTGTTTGTAGTGAAGCATGTGGGTGGGTGGCAGGCAAAAGGAACATGCATTCAAATAATGAAAACACCTCCCTCTCTGTGCCAGTGTTGCTAAGCTCATCTGTTGAAGTGCTCTTCATTGAAACACTGAAATGTTTAGCATCACAAAAAAGTACTAAAATTCCACTCGTGGGAGATGTTATAATCCCTTCTTCTAAAATATATGTTTGTTCTTTATAATTTCTCAAAGGAGGGTTTTGACTGCCAAAAGCCCGCTTCATCTAAGTTTTCTAATACTGTTTGACATTATGCTAATAAAAAGTAACTTTGTCTAATTCCATTGCTTGGGAAACAAATTGCTAAACTGACCTCAAATAAGCAAGTTTATGTTTAGTAAGTGTCCTGAAAATCATTGATTTTTATTAGAAATGACTTATTACTGATGCTGAAAAATACATTATTAAACTGTTTTGGGTTTATAGTCTCTTTGAATCAATATTTGCTTTTTCATAGTAATGGTACATACTCTTTTAGAATTGCAGTCATAAGCCCAGTACTACACTGCTTCTCTTAAAGCAAATAGAACAAATTTGCTTTAGGAAAAAAAAAAAAAAAATACAGAAAGTTAGTAAAGTGTTATATAGAGCAGATTAATGTTTTTTTTTTCCTTTTCCTCTAAAAATCTTTATCATAAAGAGTAGAGTTGTGTAAAATAAAAGTATAGGAAACTTAAGATTAATAGTGAAATCAGTAAATGCGTTTCACATCATACATTAATATAGTCTAAGAATTCAGTCAGAAATTAAGGCAGGCTATTCTTTTGTCCAGTTTCAGAACACTAATTCCTTTATATTTTGTGAGGTAATGCAGGTGGTGAGTGACAGAGATTGTTCCTATAATGCAGAATAGTCCAGGTTCAGTTCCACAGGTGAGAAAGGGAATCTGAGCTTCCTCCGTTAGAAGATTTTTGTGTCTGTTACAGACTGAGACAGGCTGTGTTGATGCTTATTCACAGAGTTTCTGTCTCACAATAGAAATGTTGTCTCCTTCCTGCCTCTATTCTGCAGGTAGATCTTAAGGCTAATGAAAGTCTTTCCGTTGAAGGCAAGGTTTAAATTTCTACACAGCATCGTATTCGCTTTAAGTGTGAAATGAAAAGCAATCCCTGTGTCACTAATAGCATTGCACTGGCTGTGGTCTGGGAGGTGTCCTGCACTGGGGTCCTGGGTGGCAGCTCCCAAAGCAGTGCAAAGCTGGGTGCAGGGGAAAAAGCTCTTTCCTCTGTTTTGCTCAAAACTGACTCTTAAGTGCACAGGAAAGCTGTGATGAAAATTGCTTGAAAGTTTCCGTGGAATGTGCATCTTGGTTTTAGGCAGATTTTCTGTATTTTATAGGTTACCAAGCCTACCAGTCTTGGTCCTTACAGGATTTAGCTGTAGG
Source organism: Tauraco erythrolophus (assembly GCF_009769465.1). Lineage (NCBI taxonomy): Eukaryota > Metazoa > Chordata > Aves > Musophagiformes > Musophagidae > Tauraco > Tauraco erythrolophus. The sequence goes on from NC_141473.1 coordinate 39,603,614, forward strand.
AATGCCTAGGCTGTGCAGTTTAAGTGATCTTGTCTGAGGCATTTACACCCACTACTCTAGGGTTAGGGCAGTTCTGGATATGACCAACAGTTTTGTAGGCATACAGGGAACTTCAGTAGCCAAAACTGGGATTCATAGAATATCTCAAGTTGGGAGGGACCCATAAGGATCATCAAGACTGACTTAAGAAGTTGGATTACAGAATGAACAGACACGGACTCCTTTTGTAGGCCGAGACAGTTAAATAGAGACCTTTTTCTTTGCTGTTTTCCTTCTCTATGTTGCTGTGCTATAAAGCGTGATTTGTTCTCATGGTTTTTTGCTTACGGTTTTCATCTAGGTGTGTCATCTTCTCTGACTTAAATCGACGTATCCAAGTTCACAGCTGTATGACTGACCAGATTAAAAACTTGATGAGCCAGGTCTTTGCCTGATGCGGATCAGCTGTGCATCTCAATTTTATTTTTATTTTCTTATATTTCACCAAAGTTAAAACAAGAGTTGTGTAGGAAGAAAATGTAGGAGATGCAGAACTGTTTTAAAATACAGTACATACACGACAGGGTCTTTTTACTGTATTATTTGCAATACACTGCTCTTTTATTATAAACAACCCAAAGGGTGTGAAGAGACTTTCTAGTAGATATTTCAATAAGATTGCTATTGCACTAAGGAGAGCAAAGATCATTTTCCAGGCAAATATCAGCAAAATATTTAGCAAATATCAGCAAAGCTTTCATTAGATTAATGCAATATTTGATTTTTTTGTATTTTTTTCATATTTCATATCAGATAGCAAAACAAGCTCTCCGTATTAAAACACTATCAGCTGTTTTGTATTAGGAAAAGCCACTAAGGAAAAAACCAATAAAATTTTGATTTGTTCATTTTAAAAGTGCTGTTAAAATGAGCCTTATAAAAACCACAAACGAACATATGAATGACCTGTGAGAGGTAGAAAAATGTGAAATGCTGCTTAAAATTTTGTACATTTCAGACCTGCAGTCAAGAAAAAGATGCCCAAGAAACTGTGTGTACAGAAAAGAGATCATTCTACATATGAAGAAAGAAAATTATTTCAGTGAGACTAATTAAAAAAAAAAAAGTTGCTTAAAATACTACATATTTGCAAAACTTGTTTTCAGTTAAACTGAACAACAAATCGAAGACCCTTAACGTCTTTGATATTTTTCTGTTCAGCCCCACTCTTTCTACTGCAATTGATTTGATTTGGGTACTTAGTACCCAGTTCGGCTATCCACATAGCTGAAGTAGAAAAAGTCGGAGGAGTAGCCGGATATCCAGCGGGCTTTCACGTGATGCTTGTTGCCAGGGAAACCACTCCCCTGGTACCCATGCAGCGAGCACGTCCGCCTCTTCAGGCTCACGGACACCGAAGCATCAGTCTATCAGTTGTTGGAAAGAAAGCAAAACAGCTGTGGAGGAAACTTAATACCGAGAAGTAATTAAAGTGTTTAGATACTTCAGATTTAAAAGTTACAGTATTTTTCTTAGAGTCCACCAAGGGGACTGCACTAGTGTGCTGGGAAGGGAGCTCCCACCAGCATGCAGGAGGCCTTGAAGGGAGTTACACTCCTGTTCTCCTATGTGGGGATAGTTGTCTGCTCAGCCAATACTAGTCAGTCACCCTGTTGATTTAAATTCTATGCGTGGTGCAACCTCCAAAGGGAAATAGAAATCACAAGGCTGTAGCTGTGTCAGAACTTAACTAAATGCCTAAGTCTTTGGAGGGTGTTTACCTACACTAAACACAAGCAGACTACCGAGTCGCAGGTGTCCCTTAAAATGGGTCCCACTGGATGGTAAGGCTTGCTTGTCCATAAACTACTTGGAAAGGGGTGATTTTCCTTCTCACTGAGTGTGCAATTAAAACCAGTGTATTGCCAGGAGTATACTTGAAAACTCTCAGAAACACATGATCCCCAGGACTGCAAGCCACGGAAGATCTTGGTAGCAGCAGCTGTGCCTTTGAGGGACATCTTTTCCTCTAGTGAGTTGTTGGTTTCAAAGGGCTGTGGAGTGTCCTTTGCTAGACGTAAAGTGTCACAAGGGATAGGAGTCCAAAAGAAACAGTCTCCTCTAAGCATTATTTAAACTTAAGAGAATTTAGAAGCTTGAGATGTCTTACTTGGTTAAATACTTCAGTAGAAATGCCCATTAAGAATGTAGATTAATTTCTTAATCACTGGAGAGCTCATGAGCATATTTTCCCTTCTCTGAAAGCACCTGCCTAACAGCTGATTAGAGGCCACGGTGTCGGCATTTCTTAGCTCTCTAGCATCAAAGGAGCTGTTAGTATTTCATATTTTATAATGTTTTGGCTCAGATGATTCATATCTTATATTTTTTGTATTGTATCGTACACTAAACGCCCGGGTTTTGCACATTTTCTGGTAAACAGGACAGAAACACTAAGAGAGCTTTGATTTGTCAGACCCAAAGTTTTACTTTGACCGGATTATCTCACCAAACTCTTTTCAATGGAAGAGCAGTCATCCGGTGGCCACCTATGAAGCCTTCTTGCTCTAGAAATCTTCACAAAAGGAAGACAAGGAGCTCCAATAGCACTTTCCTGACAAGATCCTCTGAGTGAGTGATGATTTAGATTTCTGAGGGAACTTGGGATAGTAATTTGGTGGCCGATCTGGCCGTTTCAGTCTTGTTTTCCAGAAGTTGTTCCTCTTCTTCACATGCTCCCTGTTTCTTCACTTGTGTATATTGCGTATAAAAGATGGGGAAAAGATGCAGTTGGATTTGCTGTGTTGGTGTTACCCAAGCTAAGTAATGGAAGAATATTAACTTCATTATTTTGGCCCAATTCTAGTTTTGGTAGTTATACTGTACGCTTAAAACTCTCTTGGCAATTCCACATTATTCATCTTTCTCTTACTTCTTACCAACTTCTGCATATCACTGTTGTGTAGAGTAAACTCTAGCTATCTTTCTCCCATGAGAGGCTGAAAATGATTCCTGTAAGGCGTGTATTTAGCAAATCCATTTGTAAAGTGCATTTGGAAAGCTCGTGAATGTGTCGGGGGGTACCGTATAAATGGAAGATTAGTCATTCAGTGTGAATTTAGTTACACATTTTCTATGCAGTATAGATTTCCCTCCTTGGAAATAAGAAACAACATACCATTTCTTGAATGATGCTAATACCTTGATGATTGATAGTCAATGTAGATGTGAGGGCGTTAATAGTAAATACAATTGCTTTCTTTCCCTGTCTATACATATATATTGTATTTTGCCAGAAACACACATTTCTATAGCCTTGCTGTTTTTAAATGCTACCACGCTACAGTGTGTGTCTTGAATCAGTTTTTTAAAAAATGTAATTTGAACTAAGTAATGTATAAATTAAAAAATACCTATATTTATGGCCAAATAAAATCTGCTAAATTAGTTTTAGATTTGAAAACAAAATTTTATGAGTAATCATATAGGTAGGTGTATACATTATCTTTTCAAATGGCAGCGATTTACTGAAATACCTGTTTATATAGACAAATGTTAAAATGTGCTCAGTAGTTGCCTTTGGAATGTCGGTCTTAAAAAACAATATATATGAACAAAAGACAGGTCTCATTAGTTCTTGGTTTTCATGTTCAGAGGCTGTGCTAGTCTTTTTTTTTCCATTTTTCTCTCTTTTCTTCTTATGAACTTCACTTCTTCATTCTATTTTCCGTTGCCTATAGGTCTTCCCTGTGAATGTGAAATGTTAAAAATAAGCAAACAATGGCATGCTTTTCATTTATAAATTAAATCGCCCCTTTAGCATATAACTGTTCATTAGCCAGCATGTAATTAGTTCTGCAAGAGTTGATCCAAAACTTGCATCCCTTGCCGCACAGTTCATTTTGTTCTTCTCAATTAGTGTGTTTGTGGAGAAACTACTGCAGGCTACTGCTGGCTGGTGGCAAGCCTAGACTTAAGTAACCTCCAGTGTGGATACGCAGGGAAAAGGACACTGAGCCTTACAGAACTGGCATTTCATCTTTCTTCAGACCTCTGTGCTACCACTACACTTTGTAGAGCTTGAAATCCTCAGTGGCCTTCACAACAGATCCAGGACTTACCTTGCTTTATTTTTATGTGAGAGGCTGTGGAAATCAATACTGCTCAGCCCACCTGGTCTCTCCATTGCAAACAGCTTCAGATCACCTTGAATTAGTCCCACAGAAATTATCCGTAAGGTTACTTGCATGAGCAATGTACAGGCATTAGCTTGATTTTTTAAGTAGGCATTTGCTATTTCGGTGCTTTATTAGGGAAGTTACTTTTAAGGATTGGTGATGGTACTTGAGTTATTTAAGAAAACTCTTTTGTTGTCTGTAGTTGTCTCTATAGGTATCAAGCTGCAAAGCAGAGATGTGACTGTACAACTCATCATGGATCTCAATTTTGTTCTAAAGTAAAACCATTGAAGTTGAATATTTCTAGGCCACGGTATTTCCGACACTGCTTTTCAATACCTAAGCAAATACAGATGGCAACCTGTCTGAATATCCAAAAGGATTTGCTGAATTGCTCTTGAATGTCACTGCAAAATAGTGGGTTGGTTATTGTGCTGGCTAATTTGAAAATACAGACTTCTTTCAGAACATGTTACAGCTTCATTTCTTTAGGGGAAAAGGAAAATTTCCCCTAATTTTCCCTTCAGGGAAGTTTTCCCACTGAATGAGTACTAGCCCTGACCTCCCTCCTGCCAAACCCTCCAATTGCTGGAAGACTTTGAAGCTGGAAGCAAAAGATCATGGGATGCCATTGAATTAATGAAAATGGAAGGGCTCTTGTAATGTTACCTGTAATCGACGAGAGCAGTGTGGAGTGAAGTAAGAGCTCTTCTGTGCTGACATCGTGATGATGACAGCGTCTTCTGAAATGGGGATATTTTGCATCTTAGGGCAGCTATGGGACTATCAGAGCTCCTTTTCATTTTTTAATGGGAATTTCTATTTGCCTGCATAGCTCTAAACTCAGTGACTACTCCATCCTTTCTTTCTACAGTGAGCATACTCTGCAGCTGGTGTGTCATAAAGGACTTGGGGCATGAATAAGCACACGGAAGAATTTGGCCACCAAAGTGCTCGGCACGACCAGGGAACACCTTCCTTGTGGGTTCCTCATGTGTTTAAATCAGCCCCGGCCGTACTCTGAGCTGTCCTGACCCCAGCAGCTGAGCCAAGCTGATGCTGACAGAGGCTCTCCTGCTTAACTGCACTCGAATGTCCTTTTTGGATGGGCTGCTGCAGCGCTCGGGGTGTGTGCAGGTTAATTCTAACTTCTCACAGACCAGATGACAGCCCCATGAAGGCAGGGAAGCGTTTAGGATTATGAGGGCTAAAATTAACCTCTACACCCAGCCGGCGGGCTGTCTGTCAGGAAGCCCTGCAGAATAAGAATGCTGCTTGTTCTCCTACCAGTTGGAGGACATGAACACAATTTAGTGAACAGCTGCAATGAAGAGAACAAATAGGTCTGGTAGAAAAGATTTCTTTTCGGGTTACAGAGCAATAGAAATTATTATAAAGTGGTTTAATTACTTACAGATTAGGTTCAGTGAGTCAGTTCTTTCACTAACATTCAACCCCTATTACCCACTGAGGTTCAATTGATAATTGTGTTTTGCCCAAGATATTCATTCAGTCCAGTGACTCACTTGATGTGTTTGAATCTGATCATTCAAGTGGCATCCTGGGTTACACAGTAAGCAAAAATGTATTTTGCCCAGCACAGAGAGGCCTCAATAAAAATTTGTCCTTGGGGTCTGTAAGCTTTCAGACAGAGAAGAATGTAAATGGTTATTAAAAGCCTTATTTGGTCAAATGGGGAGAGAGTTAATCAGAGATACGTCTGAGAGTTAGATGGACCAAAGCTGTGGACATCTTTAAAATGGGATGAAAAGGACTTGGCAATTTGGAATCTATTTCCTGCTCAAGTTTGGGTTTTTTTCTGTCTCCCTGGACTTTGGAGCACTGCTGATTATTTTATCCCATTTTATATATTAATATTTACTCAGATTTTTCTACACGTTTTTAGTGGATAATAGATGCTTCTGTTGATTTACTGAACTCAATAAACTCGATTTTGATTGACATACTTGGTTGAACTTACAGATGATGTCAGGGAACAAAACGTTAAGCTCTTCCGAAGCAGAGCAAGGCAAATGAACAGGACTGCCTTGCAAGAGGTCTCCAAGAGCACAGAGATTGCTAAAAACTTCCTCTAAATCTGGGCCACTTGCCATCAGAATTAGAAATTACCATTTATGAAATTAACACTATGAAGAGGTAGGATGCTATTGTCAAATAGTACTGTTGGACTGAGGGAAGCACTGGACTCTTCCCTCTCCATAAACTAGTAAACCCATGCTTATGTGTGCTAAAGAGAAAGCCAGATTCCTGATGGAAGCATCTACTCTGCATTTGTGTGCTGCTATCAGGGTTCAGGAATTGTGTGGTACTTCACACGAAGAAAAGAGTCAGCATTGTCTCTGAGAGGATAATTTGCATTGCATTTTTAGAATGCTCTCAGACACTGCAAGGCAAAGAAATCTTGCCCCATGGTGTGTGTAAATATTTTTCTATCTGTGCTAAACGGTGGATGATTTTCCATCTAATTTGTCTCTAAAAGAAGTGCAGTTAACAGTAATGTTTTCATCTTATCCTCAAATTTCTATTTAAGTTGTGCTTACATTTAGATGTGCTGTTACGTTGTCTCTTGTTCCTTCCTAGACCAAAACGACTATTTTATACTCAGACAGTAACACTGCATGCAAGCAGCTATTCCTTAACAATTTCTGCCAGTCTAAACTTATCTGAGACAGGCTGAGCTGATTATTTGAATTGAGCTTGTCCAAATACCTTACTGCATTGGTGAGACACTAGATACTTCAGTTAGTCAAGATTTAGCCAATTCTTGACATCCAGCTTTGTAACTCATCAATATGTAATGTTAAGTCTTCAAAGGTCAATCTCATAACATTGAAAATCTATTTTCTTGTGTTGCAAATACACAAGCGAGACAAATACACGTGCCAGCCTAGTAGGTGTTAGGAACGACGGCACAGGTAGCTTAAGAAGATTCCTGAAGAAGAGTTCTTGAGGGATGTAGTTGGTTGTCGATGGTAGTGAGAAAAGATTCTTAAAAGCTGTGAAAAGTAAGTTTCAAAAATGAATTCATTGTTTAAATGGTTTTATCCACCTAAAATCCTATCTCTGTTTCTCCTGATTAGGAAAAATAAATGACCTGTTTAGATTTTTGGTTTGGGTTCTTATCTCTGTTGTGCCCATATAAATCAAGGGTAACTTCAGTGAGACTATTACGGACTTATACTGATGTAAACAAAGATTAGTGTTAATCTGGCCGTCAATCTATAAAGGGAAAACGCCACGGGTTGTGTTTCAAATGTTTATATCGAGAGTGTTCAGCATTTAATGGTAGAGAAATAATTATGGAAGAAGACAGTAAGTGCTTTTAAAGAATGGCTGGAGTAGAGCAGAGCTAGCATGGTTGGGAGTGATGTGATAAATACCAAAGATTGCTCTTCTCCCTCAGGCTAATGTGAAGAAGTCACCAGAGGAACAGCGCTCACCTTTCTGGCCATTAAACGTTACACTTTTCTCAGAGTAAAGGTTATTAGCTTCGCGGTCCTGGCAGAATTCCATTTCGCATAATTTTATTCTAGCACCTCAGTTGCCTCTGCTAGTGGCTAAGGGAGTCTCCACTTCCTGTCCTGAACGGCTTGGTAGAAACTATTGTGTGACATTTACAGCTAGTGAATAATTGGCTTTCACAAGGTCTTTGGTGGAATATTTTTGGAAACAATTTTGACTTTAATGGCTGCCCATTTGTCCATCTAAAAGAACTTGTCCTGTACCTGTTAGACCTTTTATAGCTCCGCAACACGTGTCTCTTGTCTGTGAACGTCACTTACCTGACTTTCAACCCTCTGTTAGACAAAAACATTCCAATAGAGTGAAAACTTTACTTTATTCCCAACTGTGCTTTCTCCCTTGTTTCGTGCTGAGTTCTCTGTGCTACACTGCACCAGCTGCGTGCTCCCCAACCGGGAGCTGTAGGACATTGGGATTTCTTCTCACAGCTCGCTGGGCAGCTCGAAGGAAGCAGAGATTTCAAAGCTACAGTCCTTCTAGGGCAGATGGAGGATCTGATGTGCTTCGAGGTTTCTCTAGAACAAGGCTCAGCGCCTTGTGCAGGAGCATCCCTAAATAATAATGGAATGGAGATTGCTGCCATTCTGATATTATAGTATGATTTCATTAGCTATTTCATAACTTGGTACTGAATATAGATGACTTCTTATGGAACTGGACAATAGTGAATGAACCCTTTTGTGCATGAGTGAACCCTGCACCATGGAAATACAAAGATCATAAACCAATGTGATTTCCTTAACAGTTTAATATTGCTATGTCAAAATGCCAAAGAAACTGAGATTCTACTATATTTTTCAGGAAGCCCTGGCCATGATTTGCTGCTGTGGTACCGTAGTCACAATTGATTTTTAGTGCACCTTTTTCTAGCTTCCATCAACAGCACAGGAGAGCAGCCTTGTCCCCCTAGACAGGTATTTTGATTCTGGGAGGAAAGGGTAGGCTGCCTACCCTAACAACTTCCCAGGCGTCCCACAATGGCCTTGTCTAACGAGTCTCCATATTGAGACTGCCTGTGGTTTTCCATAAAGCAGTGCAGCAGTGAGGCTGCATTTGCCTAAGCCAAGGGATAGTTATTACCAAAGCTGCAAGTGCCTCGTCTCTGGCATAACTGTAAAGCCCCTGTAGCGCAGCTGTCTGTGTGTGTCTTGTTAGGAATGAGGGAGTAGGGTCACAAAAGATGCGTAGTCTGTCTGTTTGTCATTCTGTCTTTTCTGTCATGAAGTGCCTGCCTCATTTTTTTTCAAGATTATCAAGCTTTATTTCAATTCCTGGAAAACGTTGGAGCAAGTCATCTATCCTTGTAAGCTCCTAGAATTACAACATCCAGAAGGGATTTGTCTCAAGGAAAAAAAAACATCGCGTCTAGCTGATCTAATTTTCTCCTGAATCAGGGAAACGATTCTTGTGGATAGGGCAAACACAGTATATGTTCTTTTCTGTCTCATGGGGATGTATCCTCTAAATGAAGCTACAAAAAAATGGATCAAAACCTGGTTAGCTAGCTATACCTGAGAGGAGTTATTCCCAGTTCACTATCAAAAGAGAAGGATGCTGTGCATGAGATCTGCAGAGCTTTGTGCAGGAGCCAATTCTGTTCGGTGTTTTAATTACAGACCTGGATGATGGCATAAACAGCATGCTTATTGTGTTTATTTGCTAGGAGGAACTGCAGGTATGTTGTAAGACAAGGTGAGGATAAGAAATTACTGTATAAATTGAGTGGTTTAATGAAAAATAGGATGAAAATAAACAGAATACAATGTAACACTCAAGTAGGGGTAACTAACTGCACATAAAGATGTTGGGCGGTAACTGGTCAAAGAGAAGGTCTGTAGAAAAGGAACTGGGGGAAACAATCAATCATAAGTTGAACAGGAATCGACAATATCATGCTCTTCCACAAAAAGAAATTACACTGGAGTATATGAAAAGAAGTACAGTTTGCAAGATGTGTTGTGTGATCCTCCCAAATTACTCAGCATTGGTAGTACTGTGTCTGATTTAGAGCAAACAAAAAGTAAAAAATGAGGAGGACTAAAAGTGGAATTTGAGGTGCAAATGCTTACAAGACCACAACAAAAAGGAATGTGAAATGTAAAGGTAACAGACACTTGATGACGTCGTTGAGGTGCTAAGTGGTTTGGGTCATCACTCTGCTACTGGTAAGAATAGGCAGGTCCTACTCAAGACTGGCTGTTTTCCAGAAACTGGGGTGCAAGATAGGGAGATACTAGAAAAAAATTCTGATTTGAAAATGCAGTAAATTGCTCCAGTTCCAGGAGCTGAATTATGAAGTAGTTGGGCTATTTAAAAAAAAAAAAAAAAAAGCGCACTTGATGGGAGGGAGGTGCCCATTAAAACAGAAACTGTACACCTTTTATTTTTTTTTTTTTTAAAGAGTTGTAAAAGTAATTTGGGGAATTAAAAACCTGTAAGATTTACACCTAGACCTGGCAAGCAGAACAAAATGTGAAATCATAATAGCTCATAGTCCTAATGAAAGGTTTAGCCAGGATGGATTCAACAAAGGCATAACTGTACCACCATCACTCTCTTCAGCTGCGTGTGTGGGAAGTAGGGGATGGAGAAGCAGCACCTGACTTAATTAAACTAAGTATTCCAGGGGCCCTTCATATGGTGTCCAGAAGGCTATTAGAGAGGCTGTCTAATCACAGTGTAAGACACAAAGTACTTTTTTGGGCCAGAAACTGAGGAGGAGGTGAAAAGTAAGAAGGCACATTTTTCATTAGGTCTCAGTTGGGGGGAAAAAAATGAGAAGTGTTCTCTTGTTTGATGTATTTATTAATCTCAAAATACAGATCTGTATTGACACAGCAAATTTGTAATTGTCAGCTCTTATCCTGACTTGAGCCAGAGTGAGAAGTTAAAAAAAAGACCTAAACAAAAAGGTGAACGAACAACATGCGATGTCGACAAGCACATTAGAAAAGGGAAGCCATACCTGGCTGCGTCTCTCGGTTGCTATGGTTAAGAGATGCCAGTTCTTCCAGTGGATAGCAAAGGAGAAGAGTGCTCATGCCCCAGCACCTCCAGGTCTCCAGCCCAGATAACTGTCCAGTGGCCTTTGAGACAGATGAGAGCCTTCAGCAAAGAATGACCTGTATTTCTCTGGGCCCCTAGGGAGATGGCTTCAGTGTGCTGCCTCGCTTAACACCGGTGATGCTGCTAATGCTTTGCTACAGATGTGGGCAGGCCGAAAGATTGCTTCCTGACATCCAAGGGAGCGCTCCCAGAAACAACGTTCTTTCTGCTCAGAAAGAATTCCTCCTACACATACTCTGGAAATGAGAAGAGGTGTATAAAGGACGTGGTACAGGGCATCCATCTCTTCCAGGTGTCTCAAGGGCTCTTAGACTTGTGTGGGGGAAGACCAGACCAGTCATGTTACAGGAAATTTTGCATGAAAAGCAATATTTGTGTTCTTACATGGTTCCCATGATTATAAACATGCCCTGGCATCTTCTGGCATCTTCTTACAAAAGCCAGCACTGCATCCCCCCCCCCATCAAAACTTCGCCGCATGAAGCCAGTACAGTAGCCTTTTCAATCTTCTGTATTATAGTGAAATTTTTACTTCTCCTGCTTTTCGTAATGGAAGATAGCAGCATTCTGGTGATAGCTGATCACCCCCAAATACTGTGCTGGACCTCATAGCAAGATTTCTGAGTATTTTCGAGTAGATTATAAGGAGCTAAACTCTTTCTTTGCCATTTGTGTAGGTCAGGACGTGCTCTTCAGATTACAAGAAGGAATGATATCTGGGTTACACTGGAGTGAATTCCTTGGGTAAGTGAAAATATGCGTTTTAAATTTGCATCAATTATTGTTCATGTGTCACAACTCAGAGAAGTTTTGACACATTTAAATAGACACGCATGCAGGTTTCTTCTCTGACCTAAACGTACCTACCTTTGGGTTTGCTAACAGAGAAATCAATAGAAATACGAAAATGCTTATGTTGACATTTCAGCTGTGGCTGTGCTTGTATTTCCTTCTAGGACTGCTCATTTCCCATCTGCTTAACTGAAGGGGTTAGTCCATATGCCTCAGACAGCGGAAGCTAAACATGTCTTTTGCAGCCTGTGAAAGTATAGACTATCCCAGGCATGCCCTAGCAGCCTGGTATGGAAGATAGGAAAAAATAACATTCAACCTATTTTGTGAAAAGTAACGCATGGAACATTTAACAACAAGACACCGAGTCTAGATATAAAGTATGTAGGGAGCTACGAAGGTCAAACACCAAACAGATGTATAAAAAGGGCTTCTGAAAGAGAAGAGAAAAATTTACATTTCCTGTAAATAATCATGAAATATTTTAAAATCACTCTGAAATGTCAGAACAACCTGGAAAGCAGGTGAGAGTCAACATGTTGAAATACATAATGAAATACATAATGACCAGACAGACCCATTGTGGTGGCAAGCAAGCAGAAGGCCTCACATTGGAAGTGTGATGGATAGGAACATGCTTACCCCACTGTCTTGAGAGCTGGAGGGTGAAAGTTAGCTGTGTGTCTCTGCGCTTTCCAGAGCAGAACTGAGCAGATGGTTAGGGATGGTGGAAAGTGTTGCTTCAGCAGGTGACCGTGAGTGTTTCTAGGCATTGTTTTAAGAAACTGAATACAAACTTCAAAATATAAAGTAAATACAGGGTAATATTTTTCAAAGTTCTTATGTTTTATTTGCAAGTAGGTAATTTACAAAGGTATACAAAGGTGTTTATGAACCACGAAGACGGAAAAGTTCCCAACTGGTAGTAAAATGATGTAGGTGCTAAACTTCTGTTGACTTTGGAGAGTACGTAGGCATTTTAGTTGTTACTGTTTGCGTCCTGCATTTGTGTTTTAACTTTGTAATTTAGTTACTGGTAAGGTGTAATCACTCTTGATGGATGTGTTAACAACTAAGTCCCAAAAAAACTGCTGAGTGTGTTCTGGAAGCTGCTAATTGTTCTTGGCTCTTATTAGTTTTAGCACCAGTCAGATATATTCACCTCTCAATTCCAGTATTTTCTGTGTATAAGGACAGAATCCTTATTAGTGTTACCTTTCAAGAAAGTACACCCAATTTTGACAGCTGTCCCCAGGCACTGTAGAAAAGTAGGGAAGTAATGGTCACTGATGCAAATCAGCCCTTTTCCTGCGAGAGGGATCAGAGGTTCAGAGTGAAGCGCGTCCCATGTGAGATGAGCTTTCCAAAACCTCCCTCTGTGCAGTATCACATTTTGGAAAAGTGGGACTATGTGCTGTACTTGTTAAGAATCATAAACATGTTCTTCCTTATACAAAAGGCTTTGTATTTGCTATTATCCAGTCGTATTTTCTGGTTCAAACTATGATGCTTTCTGAGCACAGTATGTTTATTTCAGATTATTAGAATTTACCCTTGTAAGAGATTTTGACAATGTTTTCTCAGAGGCTGAAACACCTATGTTGTTTTCCATGATCCTTTGGAACTTGGCAGGGAAGAAAATCTCCAGAAGCAGAGAAAAACGTTTATTACTTTATGAAATTCTGTTCAGTTCTGACTGAGATCTAAACTTGGTAATTTCCCTTTTTAGCACTTGATTTCTTAGCAAAACGCTGGCAGTTTGTCAAAACACAAACAGTGTAACCTGGCAGGCTGCGCTACCAGGAATAACGGCATCTCGCACTGGCAGGGATACAGTCTCTGCAGGGAGCAGAGAGAAGGAGAGTCTTGGGTAGACTGGACTTGTAATGAAATATTGCCTTACCTGCTGCAGTGATCAAAGCAACGAATAACCTCAACACCCCACTTCCCAGTTGGGACAAAAATCTCTTCTCTTTGGCAGGTGATGTAGTTACTCTTGTGCGGGGTTTGTACGCAGCTGGTGATAGATAACTGGGGACTGTTTGATTTCTCTTTCCCCTTGTTCTCTCTTGAAGAAAGACAGGGAAAACAGCAGCCCTCTCTTCTTCTTTACATCGTTTTTCTTGTGTTAAAGGCTGCTTCAGTTGCAGAGTCAGGCACTCCAAAGCTATGAAAAGCCAGAATGACAGTCGCTGGTGTAACCTTTTCATTCAGCCTCTATGCGCGTGTTCATTATGATGTAACCTTTAATTACCGCACTTAACTCTCTTGCTAGCTCTCTCACATATGAATATCTAGACTTAAGTATAGCTGTGTGTGTGCCAGTGAGATTCTCACTCAGTTCATGCGTAGAAATCTGAACCTGCCTGGAGAAGAGAACAATGGAGGGGACTGTTGAAACAGAAAGGACAATCCTGTGACGAAGGTGGGTAAATGAGAAGATTTCTCTTTTATCCCTGTTTCTGCTGCAGTTTTGTGAGTGTTGCTGAACAAGCCACTTCAACCAAAATACCTTTTGTGGCTACTCTCTGCGTTTGTCTCATCTCCTAGACCCCTCAGGCCTAATGTGCAGAAGTGCTGAGCACTCACAGCTGCGAATGAAATCGATGGGAAGCGTGGTCACTCAGCGTTTCTGGAATTAAGGCAGAGTGGATTGGATATCCAGACATGGGGAGGACAGTAGATTCTGGGTGCCAGCCTTTCCTCTGCGAACGATTTGCAGCATGGCCTCTGGCATGGGTTGATTGGTTTCTTTGTCTTAGTGTCTCTGTGCTGGCCACAGAGTATCTTGCAGTAAATGTAAATTAATTAAGGTCTTCGAGACACTCCTGGCAAAAACTTCCCCCAGTTACACAAGTGAAAGGAATACCTTTTCTATGCATTGCAGAGTTTGAGTGGTATTGAGGATACAGCATTCATGCAGATGTATACTGTGCACAGAATACACGTCACACACGTATACGTACATACACACACATGCACAGACATCCCCAGATGAATGTGTATGTGTACATTTTAAAAAATGTAGATATAAAGATAGGTTTCTGTTGATGATGCGAGAGTTCAGAATAGCAGCTACTTGGATTGCCTTTGCAAACTTCCAATTATGAGATGTTACTAATACATTTTACAAGACCTCTTCTAACTCGGCACATTCAGTGACTCCCAGTCATCAACTGAATACACTGCTTAATGCTTTTATTTTTATATATTTATAAATGTATTCTAAAACTTGATTTCTAAATAGGAGCTGGGCAAGATCTCTTTTTTTCTGAATAGACGTCATTCTTAATTCAAGGGTTAAGGTGGAGAAGGTTTATTAGTGAACAGGTAGAGTCATTGCCCTTTGTCTGGCTCTGCGTGAAGCTGTCAGACTAACTAGTGGAGGCTGCTTCAGCCACTCCTCACATTACATCGGGGACTATTTTCAAATGGTTTTAATTAACTTCAGGAAGGCAGGATGGGACTCAGAGGGTATCAAAGACAAATAAATAGGAATGCATAATTAAAGGTGAGGGTTGGAGTCTTAGAAGATAATGTATCTTTGTAGGGGACAATTGAATTGTGTCAGCAGAGTTACTCCAGATTTATACCTGTAAATGTCAGTCCAGAAAATGGCCTGGAATGGAGTAGCACACAAAGGAGCTACACCCGCTTTCACTGAAATCAATACTGAAATTTCCATTCATGTCAATAGTGCTAGATGATGAATTAGGAGAACTTAATTTGGGGCTTTGGGGAATTATATTCGCAACTTTAATTGTATTTGTATAAAACACACATTGATCCTTGAACAAATTCTCAGTACAGTTGGCCCTTGAAAACAAAGCAGAAATGTTGCAAATGCATCTGCACGTTCTTGCTATGATTAACTGTTCTTTAAAAGAGAAGAGAATGCAGGGATGCAATAGTAGGTATTGCCCTGTTTGCAATTATTTTGAGTAGTAAACCAGATTAAGCAGAGGCTTAAGGCATGAGCTTAGTGAATGTAGCCATATCTAAACAAACAGTGGCGAATCTGCTCTTTCGCTCTGAATTTTAAGATTAAATAAATGGCAGTCATTTAAATTATATGTAAACACATGCAAATATTTAATTAATGGGGTCTTGACACTTTAGCTCATAATTCCTACTCTCTTATTAAAATCATCCACCAAATTTTGAAGTAGAAATTAAATCTTTCTCTAATTAAAAGCATTACTTTTCAGATAAGATTGTGTACTGTGACAAGTACTTCTGAATTCTGCGTTAGTACAAAAGCTCCTGAGCTTTCAAAGTTGTAGGTCTTCTGTATAAGGAAACAAGATTCTCTGTTAAAATCTCTGTGACTCATCTAATAATGGTGGCAAGAAGTACCTGGCTAGTGCAACAGCTGGCTCAAATGTTGCTATACATTTTCCTCATACTCACTGTGTCCCCCCCCATGCTTCCTTTTCTTCCCTCCAGTAGTTAATCTGAAGAATTTTGGTATTAAGAAGGCTGAGAGAAGGGAAGTATGGCATGGGGGAAGAGAGAATAAAAGTCATTACACAGTTTTTCATTCACCTGTGTGCTTACAAACGATGCTGAGGCATGAACTGTGGGCTTATTTTCATAGTGCACATTGCCATGTAAATATTTATCGGATTCCTGTAAAGCACCAGGACATAACAGGGGTTAAAGTTCATGCTCTTATTGGTTTTGTAGGGGTGAGGAACATAAGAAGGCCCCAGATAAATCAATAGGAATTTCACTTTTGACTTCACAGAACAGGTGGGATGAAATTCTGGACTTAACTGCAGCTGGGGGATTTAATCTGGATTTACAGAGGTGACATTGAGAAGAAGGGGTCACGGGGTAGCTGAGCAAATTTAACTACTGGCAGCTGAAAGGGATGGTCCTGTACCACCTGCATGGTCTGCTCGTTTCTGACCTGCTCAGCAACAGCTTTGCTGCTTATCTGACTCCTCAGCGATCCCACTTGGCTTGTTAAACATGAAGGAAGCTCTGCTTTTCTCTGCCAGGTTAGTTTTCTGCTGATTTAATGAGTTGAACTGGCATGCCACAGGGTCAAGCAAAGTTGCTGCAAGGAAAGGAGCAGAAACATGTGGCTTGGGAGCTTGAGGAACTTTTCTTTTGGTAGTAGAACCATTTTAAATACCTGTCATCTCATATTCCCACCTGTGTCACTTGCTCTCGCTCTCCACAGTTGCACCATTGCAATAGTCTGTCTGTATGGGCACTGTAAGAAATGAGATGAGGGAACTGATCCATGCTAAACTCAATCCAGAAAAGAAAACGGGTATTTTTAACCTGAGTCAGTTCCCCCTGGTGGTGTGGGAGACCAACATTTTAAGCCAGCCTTGAAAAAAAGCCAACTGGACAGAACTCCTTTCCTGAACAGTGCCCTGCTTTTTCTTTCATGTGAGCGAGTGTGGTGGGAATAGAAGCAGCATTGGGGTCGCTGGAGTCTCCACCCAACCCGAGTCTTCTTGGGATTTTTTTGTTAAATAATTGTTCTTTGCATCCTGTGCCGACTGGAGGAGTCTGGCCTGGCCTACTGCGTTGCTCATGGGCTCAAGCCAATGTTCCCCAAAGACAGGGGAGAAATCTCAGTGTGTGTGGCTTAGGTTGTAAATCTGGAAGTAAAAGATTAATAACGGCTGAGCTCTTGATTCCACAGGCTGCTGATCCAGCCCTTTTAAGATTTTTCTTAAGATAGCTCACAAGCCATCTTGCATTTAAGCTGGCAAAGCTCACATATTAAGGAAATGCTCGTATTTAAAGCAAAGCAGATGTCCAGAGAAGGGCCACAAAGATGATGGAAGGACTGGGAAGCCTGCAGTATGAACAAAGAATATGAGAATTTTCGTGAGAAAAGAAGCTTAGGGGAGACCTTATCACAGTGTTCCAGTTTTTAAAGGGTGGCTGCAAAGAAGATGGAGACTCTCTTTTTAAAAGGAATCCCATGGAAAAGACGAGGGGTAGTGGGTACAAGTTACTCCTGGGGAGGTTCTAATTCGACGCAAGAGGAGAATTTTTCACAATGAGAACAATCAGCCACTGGAATGATCTCCCCAATTCCCCAACATTGGACACTTTTAAGATTCAGCTGGACAGGGTGCTGGGCTGTCTTGTCTAGACTGTGCGTTTTCCAAGAGAGGTTGGACCAGATCATCCTTGAGGCCCCTTCCAACATGGTATTCCATGATTCAAATAACCTAATATGAGAAAGCTCATGGGCCTCTGTTGAAGTGCATAAGGATCTTTACAAATATCTCGTTTTTATAAACAAATGTGGAAGCCTAAACAACACTTCCACTAATGAGCCGACACAATCTTCCCCTTTCAGCTGCTATAATTAATATTAATTTTTACTTCATGAAAATCAATCCCCCTCATCAACTTCCCAGCCCATGCCAGCATCCCCAAACTAGTCCCACTCGTAAAGTCCCACCTGCGGCAGCTCACTGCTAATTCTCTCCATTTCAATTAAGCTCGTGGGTTTGGTTTTTTTTTTTCCCCCTAAGAAGGCAGACTAAAGTAAGTGTATAATCGTTGTGCGCTCGCATAAGCGGGTCAGCCGCTGAGGTTAGGAAGCACACACGGCATCCACGAAGCGTGTGGCTTGTTTAAAAGTCCGCTACGGCGGGTGCTTACAGCCGCGGCCGGGGGGATTCGCTGCGCCGGGCGGGCAGGAGGGGAGGAAGGCAGGAGGGGAGGAAGGCAGGAGGGGAGGAAGGCAGGAGGGGAGGAAGGCAGGAGGGGAGGAAGGCAGGAGGGGAGGAAGGCAGGAGGGGAGGAAGGCAGGAGGGGAGGAAGGCAGGAGGGGAGGAAGGCAGGAGGGGAGGAAGGCAGGAGGGGAGGAAGGCAGGAGGGGAGGAAGGCAGGAGGGGAGGAAGGCAGGAGGGGAGGAAGGCGGCCGCAGCAGGCGGCGGTCTGCGGCTGCAGTTCACCGGCCCTCCGAGCCGAGAGGGGGGCACAATCCGCCCGCGTTTGGCAGCCCCGCCGCCTCGCCTCGCCTCCGCGCCGCCCGGCTCCCACCCGCCCGGCTTTCCGAGGCCCGGCGCTGAGCGGCGGCGGAGGAGGAGGAGGAGGAGGCGGGGGAAGGCCGGCCGGGGTCCGCCGGGTGGCGGCACCGCCCCGCCGGAGCGGCCGCAGCCCGGTAACGCCGTGGCGGTGAGCGGCGGCAGCGGCGCGGTTGCCGGCGGGGCTGGTAGCGGGCGGTGGCGGCTGCGGGGAAGCGCTGCCCTGCCCTGCTCTGCCCTGCCCGGGCTGTGGTCGGAGGGCACCGAGGCGGAGGTGAGGGGCGCGGCGGGACGAAGGGGTGGGATGGGGGAGCCCCGCGGCGGGGCGGTGGACGTTAATATTGAGGCTGCCGGACTCGGGGAGCCGGAGCCCCGCGCGGTGAGGAAGTGCCGAGAAGGAGTAAAGTCATTTGCCCGAGGAGCTCCTGGCACCGGCTTGGGGGCAGCGAGCGCGGCTGGGGTGAGAGGCTCTGAGGGGCTGAATGCTGCTTAAATGGCGCCGTCCAGGGGAGAAGCACTTAAATACAGCAAGAGTTGGCGGCATCCCGTTTGTGGGGGGTGACCTCGCGTTAAACTCTTTGCTCCTCTTGTAATATCCAGCCTTTTTAAGCCACTGAGTACTCTAGAAATACAGTCTGAGTCCTTCAGAAGGCTAGATTTAGTTATTAGGATTCCAAGCAAATTAGCAGGCTCATCTGAAAATCCTTGGGAAACTCAGATTTTATTCCGCTTCTTTTCAGAAAATCTGTGGTTCATAAATCTGCTTTAACGTTTGGATCTGAGACAATATTGAGACAGTAAAGATTTACATGGTCATCTTCACTCGAAAGGTCAGGAGCTATTATTTTCCTTTTTAAGAGGTTTTGCAGAAAGCTGTTGGTGGTTTAGCTGATGGAGTTGCCTGCAGCAGTTTAATGAGGGAGGAGCACAGGTGAACCCGATAAAGGGATTTGAAGGCAAGAGGGGAGGGCGATTAAAGAGGCAGCCTCGGGGTAACGGAGGGTAACGCCGCTGAGGAAAGTGCCCTGCCAGGTGTGTTGGGGCACAGGTGCGGCTGCCCTGTCCCATCTGAGGGATGAGCAGAGGGGGTAGTGTGAAAAAGTGAACATCTGCGTTTGAAACCAGCAGTGGTTTAGCTGCTGATCACTTTGAGCGGTCTTTGCCTTGCAGTGGTGCCAAACGGCTGAAACAATTCGGAGTTTGTTTGCGAAGAATTTAAGGTATATGCTTTTTTTAAGGTAACACCTAGAGGTTTGCCGTTGCAGAGCATCTGTGTCCCTGCAGCAGGTGCAATTCGCTGCAGGTTTTTGTGGGACCTTCTCGGGGGAGGAGCGGGAGCAGGAGCCGGCGGCAGGGCTCAGCCTGCCACGCCGAGAGCAAACCGGACAGCCAACAGGTCCCGCGGTGTCGGTTCACTGCCTGAAACTTTTTTGCGCTGAATTCGGACGGGTGATGGCTGAGACATCCATCCTCCCATGAAAAAGGCCTACAGGTGGCATTTGGGGATAAGGCACCACCGGCAAATACGTAGACTTGGCAGCCGATGCGCGTCGGTCCGGAGTCTGGATCAGTAAGTGCCGGGAGTGGTTTTGGCGGATGTTTTCTTCCTGCTGCCGCGGAGCATCTCCCCGCTCGGCCAAGGCGGGGTGCGGGGACAGGGAGCAGGGCGCAGCGGGAGCGAGCGAGCCCCAGAGCCCGGCGCCGTACCGAGCCCTCCCGGCGCGGGCGAGCAGCGCGGTGGCCCTGTCTCCCGTGCGCTTCCCTCCCTGGACGGGCTCGCTGCAGCCGGGGGAAAGGGACGGCAGCGCTGCGAGGGAGCTGGATGCTCCATCCCGGAGGAGGGTGCAGGGATGCCCGGAGCCCTCGCAAATACTTGCCTTTTTATTTTTTTTTTCCCCTCCTTTTCTCTCCCAACCCTCCTCCCTCCTTTTTTTTTTTTTTTTGGGGGGGGGTGGGGCGATTCATAAAGCGCCGAGCGGGGAGGCGGGCACGACCAGCCCCTCAGCCGCGGTGTAGCGCTTTCCCCGCGCTCCCGGAGCCGGGAACCGCGGCAGCGCCGGCCGCCTGGCCGAGCCCCCGGCGGAGCCTCAAAGTTTTCCTCCCGCCCCTGCGCGGCCCCCCCGCAGCGCCGCAGCCGGCGGCGGGCAGCGGCGGGCGGAGCGGCGGCGGCGCTGCCCCCGCTCCCCGCACGGACCCGGCGGCGGCACCAGCCGCCCCCGCGGGCCTCGCTGCGGGGGGGGCTCCGCTGCCGGCCGCGTCCCGCTCCTCGCCGCGGAGGAAAGTTTCCCAGCGCCTGGCGGAAGGGGGTAAGTCGAGGGGCAGGGAGGCGCGGGGGAAGGCTGGGGCTGTGCGGGCTGCCCCGGCCCGGAGACTCCCCACCCTCCGGTGGCAGGGGCAGGGCTGCGCGGCGGGAGCTGGGAGAGCCTCCTCCTGCGAGGGCATCTCCTGCTCTCCCTCCCTCCCCATCGGTCCTCGGCGCAGGCAGAGGAGAAACGGTGACCTCAAGTGTTTTAATATTTTTATTTTTTTTTTAAACGTAGGGTTAATTTGAAAGGGCTAGTGGAAGAAATGCGATGTTTAGACTTTAATATCTGCATATGGTAATCAGTAAAATAAATGAACCGGTTAGTATTCTGCTCCTGTAATACTTGGCGCGGGAGAGAAGCTGCTGTTACATCTCATTTCCGAGCTCATTTAGGGGAAACGGAGTGATGCTGGGTGCCTTATCTGCTGCCTTTTCCCGAGTGCCTCAGCCCTCCAGGCATCGGGGAACCCTGCGGAGGGGAGACGGGAAGCTTCTTGCCTCGTAGCTGTAAAGCTGCGGGGAGATGCCTTCTCGGGCTTGGAAAGCCGCGTGAATGCTTTAGGAGTGGGATTGCAGCAGTGGACAGAGCAGAATCAGCAGGGTGACCCCGGTCCCCTGGCTCCCGGTAGGTGCTGTGACTCTCATGCCTGTCTTTGGCACCCCCCGGTGATTTCATCTTTCCAGGTGGCTGAGCGGAGCTCGGTGTTTGAAATGTTGCGCTAACTTGGGAGATGCACCGTGAAGTCTGTCTTGTGGGCTGGAGCCTGAGGAATACGACATTGCCTTTGGAAGAACAGGATAGGCGTGTGGGTGGTGTCATCTGAGGGCACATGCCGGGACAGGCAGATGCCTCCTTTCCAGACCCTCTGCGTGTTTCAGCAGTGGCCATTAATGACTATTTTGTGGATGTCAGTTTAGAGTGAGGTGTGTGGTGGCTGGATGTAAGTCAATTCGTGTTGACTCATGTAGACTCCTCCGAGGTGGGGGGGGGGGGGGTGGGGGCACCCCTGGTGTTTGCAAGGCGAGTTGCTCCCACCTCCCATCGTTAAAGTGGAAACATTTCCTTGTTTGTTCCCACCCACCCCTCTGATGGGAGGAGGTTCATGACATGTGAAATTCTCAGACTGCTCTTCGGTGTGTCTGCAGGTTACGTGAATATGTTTTTCACTTTGAGAACTGTTTTGCTTTCTGATGGTTGGAAACTGAGGAAAAAAGAGATTTAAAAATAAAATCAGGCTGCATAGTTGAAGTGGTAAAGGAAATGTTCTCAAGATCCCACGTAGCAAGCTGGGGATGAATGCAAACTGTTCCTGCTCTGTACCTCTTCCAAATTCAGTTCTCCCTGAAACATGCTATCTCCTCCTGCTTCCCAGCAAAGCCCAATCTGCATGACCAGTCAATCATGTAATGTAAATGAGGAGCTTTTCCTCAGCCTCTGAAAGAGGCAACGGGAACGTGCTGGTACTGCAGCAGGAGTGACGGTCTGGTCACATGCACAACCCAGTGTGTACAGCAACAGTGTGGAAATCCACCCTGCCTTAAACTTTTTGGTGGGTCGCAAAGCTTCACATCGTCTGTGGCAGGTTACTTCCGAACCGGGAACTCCTGCCTCTACCTCTTGCTTCAGCTGCTGTGGATGTGGGAAGCCCCCTTATGCCACCCTCTGGAAGGTACAGTGACTGTAGTTGACACATCGTTTTCAAGACCAGTTAGAGTCAGATCAGACTTGCTTAAATTGTTATTCAAAGCTCGATAGTGCAACTTTGCACATCCTGCTACAATAAGTACTTTTTCTGTAAATTCCAAATAATATTATGTACATGCATTTGGAAAGGTTTGTTGAAATGGAAATAGTTAGTAGAGCAACCTCCTAACCGTCTTTAAAGGTGAGTGCTAATCCAATGTGCTTTTCGCAGAGAAAGAGTTTCAATCAGCTTTCTGAAACCTGGCTGCTGTTTACTGGTCCAGCATCTACTGGCTAAATGTTGTGCAAACGTGTGGGTGGGTTTCTTAAATCGCCTCTTGAGGCACTGATTTTTCTGTACGCGACTGGAAGTTGGGAGCACAAAGTCTGTTGGGTTGCTGCGTTGTGTATCGGTGATGTGTGTGCATCTGGTGCTCTGCAGGATGGCTTGGGGCTGTCAGCATGTTGGTGTCTTGTCTGCAGGGACAGCCACGCCACGGTGCTGCATGGGCGTGTGGGAGCCCTGCTGTGGAGTTAAGAGAAGCAGATACGGGACTGAATGAGGGAATGTAGAACTTTACTAGGGTTGATTTAAGAGCATGGATATCAGACAGGGAGTTGGAAGTTGGCCCAAGTTCTTTTCCCTCAGTTTTAAAAATAAATCTTGTGTAAGTTCTTTACGTATTGCTCCTGGGACCTGTACGCTTTAGGAGTTACCTTTGTACTTAGTGGGATGTGTTCTTTAAAGTAGGATCATTCCGGTCTCCCTTATTTATTGCTCCTTTCCTTCTTCCTATGCCTTAGCAGCCTGATACGCATGGAGACTTACCACTGAACTCTGGGATTTAAGTCATTTGTGAGCAACTTCAAACACAGGGTGTAATTTGCTGCTAAAACTCTGCTCATTGTTAGCAAACAGGTGAAGGAAACAAACCCAGTAGCTTTACACTTTAATGGATTTAGTAAACTTCTGGACACAGTTTGGCCTTAGTTACAGTACTCTTAAACAAGAAAATGGTATGAATGTTAGCTTTCCTTGGTTTTGTTTTGTTTTTATGCTGGTGCTTGCATCAGGGCCTGTCTCCAGCTAAGCATCAAAATCTGAAAACGCTAATGTAAATTCTGGTCTTAGTTCAGCTGTAACAGTATGTCTGATGTGAAAACTCATTGGTTTGGCAAACCAAACTCTTTTTTATCACATCTAGGTGGTTTTTGGATCTTCATCAAGACTTCAAGTAAACTTCACGGAACTTTGGCAAAAGGAGGCACTGCTGTTGTGTGAACCTGCTGGTTTTCTCCCAAACTTAGAGTGTGTAGCTGAAAACTGAACTAACAGCCAGTTAATATGTACTTATCAGTACTTAAAGATGGATAACTCTGGTTCAAGCCTGAGATCTGGGTCTAGCCAAAAGGCTGCTTGAGACTCAAAACCAGCTTTGCTAATTCTGTCCTATTAATAATTTATGAATTCAGTATATGAACCACAGAAAACAGTAGTTAAAATGGAAGGGATTATTGCTCAAAATCCTGCAGTCAGAGCTTCCTGTTTTAATTAAAAATAGCTAATCAACTGATTGATGAAGGGAAAGAAGTACCTTGCAGGTATGTTGTTCATTTGCTGCTACTAGAGCATTCTGTTTTATACATTTGTTGATATGAAATCTTTTGGGGAAGGACACATGGAGTGCCTAAAAGCTTGTAGGAGTACAACAGAGCAAGCTTCTGGAAGAGAAGATGCTCCTGCAACTTGGGATGCTTAGGTGGTTTCTTATAATAGACTTTACAATAAATACTAACTCAGCAGTAATTGGATTTGATTTGTCTTTTGGCAGTTCAGGCAGTTGGTATAATCCTGTTGGCAGTGGTTTGATGTATTTTCTAGCTGTTAGGATTACATGCTGTTCTTTGGTGACTGCATACCTGGCTGAATTTTTTCAAGCTGTAACACAAAAGAAGTTAGAACAAGTACTTTTAATCACTGGTGACAAATCTCTGGGTAAGACCTAAGGTCATTTAAAACAGTGTCTGTTTTTATATATAAAACCCATCTGACCTTTGCATGATGCCTCTATATGCATAAAACATATGGCCTTGGGTGTGGGAGAGAGAAGGGCGTTCCTCCTGAATTCACCTGAGGAGGGAAGAGCCATTAGATCATTTGAGAAAGGTGACCTCTAGCTGTAGAGTGACTGAATTTGCCTTGGACCCTCATAGATACCCCTGTTGTCAGAGACTCGAATGGTCAGTGTGGTTGTCCTGGAGCCTTGGCTGATGTTAATAAGCTTCGTTGGAGGTGCCAGAAGGCAGCAAAACCCTGTGCTGGGAAGGAGGAGGTGAGCAAGGAGCTAGCCCCCTCTGCTCTCCAGCCTGTGTTGGAAATGCGGATGAAGGCTGTAATTTGGTTTCTTTGTTTTGTTTGGGTTTTTTTTTTGAGGAACTTTGTCCCTGCTGCATAGCTCTTCGGAGGGGTTTTTGAGGGCAGTTGATGACCAAGCAGACTAGTGGTGTATCTCAATTCGGATGCTGCAGCTTCGGTGACAGCACAGAGCTGCAAGGAGCCAGGTGTCCATCAGGCTGCCTTGCCTCATGTATAAAAACTCTTATCTCAGCTGGGCTGCCTCATACTGGGAATAACTACTCTGAAGTAATGCTGTTATTGGGAGTTTACATTAGCAGCATCAAGATTGGGATCTTAGCCTAAAGGTGAACAGAGGAATCCTGGGCTTTTTCCTAATTTTACTTGAAACTTCAAACAAGCAAGCCTTGCTGTAGTGGATGTTCGCCTGAGGAAGGGCCATGGACCGCTGTCTTTCTCCAGCCTATTTTGTCTATCATCAAGAGAATGCCCTGCAACACAGAAAGACACAGTCTTGGTTCAGATGAATTCCCTGAAATAGTGCAGTCTGAAGGGCAAAGAAAAAAGAGAAACACAGGAAAGTTCAAAGTAACCTGCCACAAAGACTGCGGTTATTTTCTGTCACTGGTGAAGTACTTACTAGCTTATTTTTTATTTAGTTCTTACATTTCATTTCCGTTTCATTTTCTAACCTGAACAAACCATTTGAGATATCAGGAGAAGAAACTGAGTAAAAAGAGCTGACTGATGAAAGCTGGTAGAAAGACGTATGGGAAGGACGTAAGGAGAAAAGTATTCCTGACAAAACAGCTTCAGGAGCCATCTTAGTAAAACAGTTTTGAGTCCTTTCTAATGTGAAGATCACATTTAAGCACTGAAATGCTGCTCTTGCTGAAGTGATGCAATTAGTGGGAGCAAAACATACAGCCCACTGCTTTTATCAGTGTTGGTATTTATTGTTTTGGTTGTTAGGCAGTCAGATTTGGATAAGAATTCCTGGATAAAATAGCTTTGCTTTTCCAGAAGTATGCATTAGCACACATTTCTGCTTGGAAAAACCAACACTTTCTGAGAAAGCGACTCAAGACCCAGCTTGTAGGACTGAACATGTAAATGGAAGTGCTTGAGGACCTGGGAGGGCTGTGTGAGAAGGTTTGTGACTGTGTCCATTTTACAGGCTTCTGGTTGTGGTAACCGAGGAGCCTTCCTGTAAAGCCAGGTTTTTGGTGGTCTCGTTTACTTCATTCACATGGGTCCTTGTCACGTATCTTAAGTGGAACAAAGGTACTCCTTCTTGGTTTTCATTCTAATTATGGTTCAGTGCACAACCATCCACTTTTGAATGAGATGTAGAACTGCAGTCTTTTATAACTCTGTCATTAAATTTCGTGTGGTGCTTTTTACAAAAATATGAATATTAATCCCAGCACGCCAGTGTGATTTGAACAGTTGATTACGGCGTTTTCTGTTTGCCTACAGCTCTCCTCTCACTGTATATTGAGAAAACAGTGCTTCTGTCTCAGTGGTTGCTGTCTTCCATCTGATACTGGGCTGTATCTGGTGAGAGCGAGATGCTCCAGTATAAGGTCTGGATGTCTTGTGAGCTATCCCACGGGAACGCTCCATGAGCACTGCTGAGCTGCACACCAGTTCCCAGCCTCACCTGCAGCAGCTCAGGGATAGTGCACATGGGCATTGTTAGCTCCGTGCCATCTTGCAGCACATCCGTGCCATCTTGCAGCACATCCGTGCCATCTTGCAGCACATCCGTGCCATCTTGCAGCACATCCGTGCCATCTTGCAGCACATCCGTGCCATCTTGCAGCACATCCGTGCCATCTTGCAGCACATCCGTGCCATCTTGCAGCACATCCGTGCCATCTTGCAGCACATCCGTGCCATCTTGCAGCACATCCGTGCCATCTTGCAGCACATCCGTGCCATCTTGCAGCACATCCGTGCCATCTTGCAGCACATCCGTGCCATCTTGCAGCACATCCGTGCCATCTTGCAGCACATCCGTGCCATCTTGCAGCACATCCGTGCCATCTTGCAGCACATCCGTGCCATCTTGCAGCACATCCGTGCCATCTTGCAGCACATCCGTGCCATCTTGCAGCACATCCGTGCCATCTTGCAGCACATCCGTGCCATCTTGCAGCACATCCGTGCCATCTTGCAGCACATCCGTGCCATCTTGCAGCACATCCGTGCCATCTTGCAGCACATCCGTGCCATCTTGCAGCACATCCGTGCCATCTTGCAGCACATCCGTGCCATCTTGCAGCACATCCGTGCCATCTTGCAGCACATCCGTGCCATCTTGCAGCACATCCGTGCCATCTTGCAGCACATCCGTGCCATCAGATGACTGTAGGATTCTGGAGTTCTCTGATAGCCGTCCTGTATCATAGGAATGGGGGAGCCACCCTATTTCAAGCTTACAGTTCTATTTAAATATACGGATATTACTTGGACCAGCAACTCCGAATTTTGCTAGCTGTTTAGCAGCAATATAGGGGCAATAACAGGCAGCATTGTACTCTCTTCTTGCAGATCTCAGTATTACCTTTTCTTGTTTGCAGGGGTATTTCCCAAGTCAAGCAAATATAATGAGAGCAGGTCACTGTATGTTGCTTGCTACGAGAGTTGTTAAAATTTCAGAGTGACGTATTTTGGAGTAATGGGCAGAATGTTTTTGTGAAGGACATTCTTCATGACTCTTGTGGATAAAATAAATCTCTTCTAAAGAGAGAAATTAATTATGCCCTGACAGAAGTAGGAGAGAGATGCTTTAGGAAAAAAAAAAACAAAACACAACAAACACTTGAGTATTCTGATCTGGTTTTAGTGGTTTTGATTGAACTTTCTTCTAACTGCATTTTGTGTGTTTTCTGTAAACAACATGTATGTGACTGTGTAACCTTAGAGCATAGTCGTTCTGGTACATAACGGTGACAAATACATTAAACCTCATAGACACTCCTGGGTCTGTCAGGGACAGCTACGGAGACTATTCCTCTGGGTTAGCACTGGCTCAGATATTCCAGAGTAACTGCTTAAGCTAATCTGATTTTGTTATATTGAAATGCAGCAGCAGTAAGGCTGACTGGGAAAACAGATCTTTGGAGGAGGTGAGTGATGAGAGCGTGGGGATGAGCTGGGGAACTTTTCAGCTGAAGCTGAGAAAGACCCAGCAAATGCTGGGCCAGCAGTTTCTTTCTGAATGGCAATAAAGTCTCTGTTCTATGCTAGTCCATGCTTCACTTGGCAATAGCCAAGTTCCATAGCTAAGCATAGAGAGACATGTACTGGCTAACTGTAATGGTGTTTGGCTTCTTGAGTACTATGGCAGATGCTTATTCCCAAGAGTATTCACTGAACAGACCCATGCTTCATCTAGAAAACTGAATTTATAGCTTATGAAGATCATCTTGATATTTTTTCTTTCAGTTTTTTTCATTACACTTTGGTAATGTCAAAGCTGGAAATAACTTACTTGGAAATCTTTGCCTGGTGATGTATCCGACCGCATGGATTAACTTTATTCTCTGCTGTGGTCTGCAAACAGAGATTGCAAGTTTGAGGAAAGAAAATATTTGTGAGGCAGCACAATGAAAGTAATTAGTACAGGGTATATTTTATTTTTACTGTTACATCTAAAATGAGTGTAAACACAAGCTAGAAATGAAACCTGCACTCTAATGGAATTGCATATTGACAGCTTAAGTGCCGTGTGTATGACAAGAAAAAATTAACAACTTGAAGCAGAAATACAATGTTGCCTATGAATTTTGTTTTAATTTTTTAGTGTCTGTCCAAGAACAGTGGTGGTAGATGGGTGATCAGAAGTGAAACGCGCTAAATGAAAACCTATATAGTCCCAAAGTATTAATAAAGACATACTTTTGATTGCCCTGTTGTAGAAACATGAAAGTTGGGTGTTAGTCTCTGCGCTGTAAAGACTCGGTTCATGTAGCGCTTGAATATTCATGTGCCCTTGTAATGTCAATAATCTATTAAGGCAGTAATTGTTTCTTCCTTTCTCTCATCAGGACAGTCCTGTGGGGAGGGAGCTCTGCTAAGGGAACCCCTGGGCTGTATAGGAGGTGCTGTGAGAGGGTGGTGGTGAACAGCAAACAAATTCTGTGCTTTGGTGCAAGTTAACCAAAACCTGCTTGTGTGACACGAGGGGACGTCTTGTCTTTGATTATGGAGAAAGTAAATGCAATCTGTGGTATGAGCCCCCAAGTAAAATCCAGCAGATATTCATACAGCCTCTTCCTGAAATATCTGAACATGAAATTCCAAATAGCTGAGTTATTTTGAAATAAATTAGCCTGGTTTTAAGACTGTAGTGAGTTTGTGATATTGGGTGTGTCCTGGACTGCTGCAGTTGTAGAGGTCGCCCATGCGTGCCCTGGTCAGCTGTCTTGTCTGCTAATGAAGGACTCTGCATAGCACGTGTTGCCTTCCAAGAAGCACCAACTGGTTTCTGAATCCATTTAGCTGATGAGAGCTTTACATTATTTAACACTCACAAATAAGAACTTTAAATCTCTTGAGAACAGTCTGAACTCTGTTACTCATGTCCACTAGCATATATTTGATCATAATAACCAAATTGCTGCAGTTCTGATAGTCAAGGAACTTGCCAGTACTCACTCATTCCTAATTTGAAGGGGATTTCCCCCCTGTAGATCCCCAAATCAATTATAGGGCAGTAGATAATATTATTCAGCAACCTTCCTTTACTTCCCTTTAAAAAAAAAAAAAAGCTTTGCTATGAGGATTTGAGAGCAATGCGTTTCATGAGAGTAAAACTTATAGTTTGAAAAAAAATAAGTCTTTTAACATTTAATGTGAAACAAGGTTGTTTACGTAAGTACTTATAACTGAATAAGATCTGGATAAATGCACCTGGTGAATTTCGAATGGTGACTGTTTCAGCGTTTTGGTTTTCAAAACTGTATACTCTTTAATAAAATGGGGTTTATGACTGGTGAACCATGGGCCAGAAGTTGAGCTTGTAAAAATCTCTTTGTATTTTGAAAAACTCCAGAGAATAAGATACTGTTAACTCCTGTTGAAAACAGTCGCCACCACACCTGAGAGCAGAAGCCAAATGTACAGCCTCCAGGAATTCTGCAGCAGCCTCTGTCACAACATGGTATCCTTCTGTTTGGCAGCCAACAGGGGCAGCGAAGTAGAGGGCAGTGAAAGGCTGGTGGTGAGTGATGTTTCTCCTTTTTTTAGCAGTTCATCTAGAATTCCCTAGGGGATTATCTGGAGGAGGGAATTTTAACAATGTGGCAGCTACAGGAGGGTCAGAAAAGCTGACCTGCTCTTGCAGTGGTCTTTTTTCATCTGGGAAGGTAGCCTGAAGTACACTGGTAGGACTGAAAACTAATGAATAGATGAATCAGAATGTTCATGAAATTTATAATGGATGGAAGCTTTGTCCACTGGTGCTGCAACCTGCTTCCCTTTTGCTTTATTTCATCCTGATGACGACTTCAGAGAACAATGAAGCAGTAGAAGGTAGTGCCTAGGTTTGCCTCGTTGGAGGTAAAGGACAGAGGATTATTGAAATTCCTTAACTCTCTTTTTTGGAGAGACAATAATCTCCCTTTGACTCTTTGATAACGTTTGTGTTCTACTATCTTTTGAAGGCAGATTATGGAAAAAAAACCTCCAACAATGGCAAACCATCTTATAACTATTGAGGGAGTCTCAAAGTACAGAGAGACATCCATCAGAGATATGGATGTTATGTCTTCTTGCTGTCCCACCAGTTATCAAGATAGTGACAAGTTTATGACTTCGACTGTCAAACGCAGATGATGTCATCAGCGGCATGAAATTCCAAGTTCCTTCTGAAGATGTCCTTGTACAACTTCTGCGGAAGGAATCAGCAAATTATTTTGGTGGTATAACAAGTAACTAAAATATCAAGGCTAGTGCAAAATTGAGTTGATCCTCTGTAGGACCTACACACCTAAGACAAGTTGGGGCTAAGAACTTGCATATTGGGTAGAAAGTGATCAGTTCAGGGCAATAGCTGGACTGTTTTGAGATTCACTCTGAACCGAATTGAGGCTGGCTGTGGTTGGTTGAGAGTTAATCCCTATGTGCTGGGTGGTGGTGATGATTGAGTCGGGGCATGTAAAGCTGATGGAAGAAGTGTGATGAGCCTGGAAATATTTTTTTTGCTTCTAACTTTGTGTTTGCTAGTATGAATACTACTGTAGAATCTTTCTATCTCAGTGTTTTAGAGTGAAGCAAGTATTTAGCTTGTGGTTAAAACCAATAGCTCCAGTTAATCTCACAACTTTCTCCTGCCTCTGTAGGCAAATACATCTGTGCTCCTGTGTCATTAGCATCTTCATGTGACTGGGGCTGTTGAAATACTTCAGCTGGTCTGGGAGATGTCCAGCCTCCTGAAACGAGCAGAGCTGAGGTCAGTCAGTAGGAAGAAAATTCCTGAGACAAGAGCAGCTAGTGCTGAAGGTGCATCAAGAAATGTGGCAAGTGGGGTTGTGCAATCTTGGAAAAATATTAGCTTTCCGAGACAAAATTGTAATGAATCGATCTCCAAAGTTTATCTCTGTACTTTTAGTGTCTGCCAGAATTCTGCTTTTTGGGTTTTAATGTGAAACCATCTTCTGTTTCCCCTGCCACAGGTACATCCAGATGAACAGGAGTACCCTCCTGGTCTTTCTATACTTAGAAAGTAAGATGCCTTACAAGGGCATTTACTTGTAATGCAAAAGAAATGAAAGTTTTCTTGGATGTAGTAGGCACAGCACACAAGGAATTGAGTATTAAGAGTGTGTAGATCCATCTTGTCAACAAACATTTGTTTGCAATTCTTGCACTGCTGTATATGATCTTTTAGCAAAATCAATTACAGCTTAATATCACATGGAAAATTAAGAATAATGAAATCCATCACTGAAGTTACGTTGCAACCAGGCAGCCTGAGATTATTCTAAGTGTGCTGGTTTACTTACAGTGATACCGTTTCCCTTTCGTTCAGTCTCCTAATCAAATTTTAACAGGAGGTTTGACATTTACATGACATTCACATCTGTAGAAACACTGTTTCCTTTTCCCTATTGCTCAGTTTTCTTTGAATTAACATTGTGCTCAAAGCAGTAGGCTCAGAGGTGAGAGAGACTGTAGAAGGGAGCTGGTAAGAAATGATGACTGTAACACATGGGTTGTGTTCTCAAGGCTGGCTACAACTGTTTTAGGCTTTGAGTGGTGGGGAAAAGGCTTGAATCCACAAATTGGTAGCAGCTAGTACCACAGACTTCTGTGCCACGGGAACTAACAGGTTGCCCATTTTTGATTTCATTGTGTTTTAGCGTAAGTTATTTTGCAGGGTTAAGAATAACATGCTGCTTGTTGCTGGTATAGATTGTGTTGATGCGCTGACAGCAATGTCATGCAGCTTCTTAGCAGTAGACTTGGGCAGTTACCATTACTCTCTGAATGGGTCTCTTTTTTATGTCTTTTTTTCCCTTCTGCCCTGACAAGAAAACATACCGTCTCGTATCCAAGTGCGGTGAGGCCACTGAAGCAAACCTCACAGTGTTCCACGTTTAGGTTGCCTGCTGAAGCAGTTTCTCGCACTAGGATATGGCGTTTTTGGATGTGGCTGTGGGGCTCAAGAACTCAAGAAGGAACTTTGCAGCCTTGGATTACACTGTATACTCTGGACCAGTATGGGGAGCACCCACCTGGGCCTGACTGAGGGACGTGTTCTCAGTGGGGTGCTGAGGGGACCTTTTGCCGTGGTGAGGAATGAGGGTGGATGGTGTTGCAGCTGGAGGGCACCTGCCTCCTTTGCTGAGCTGTTTGGAGGTCTTGGAAACAGCAGGGATGAGACATGGGCAGTGTCTTGGTAACAGCGCCTCAGAGGTCGATGTGCAATCAGGGCTCCAGCAGTACATCTCATTTGACATATTTTTATGTATATATCCCCTCATACATGCTTAAATGGTCTCTGGATCCTCCTGAAAGCCATGGAGAAAATTTTAGGTGCTGTTCAGTACAGTCTGCACAAATCAGAGCTGGTAGACATGTGTGTGCTCCATGTACATACAAGAGTTTGTTTTCCTGCAAAATGGTGTCATTTCTGGGCTGACGGTGAGTTTATTGCATGTAAAGGAACGGCTTAATATGGAAGTTTTGATGCATGAAATCTGAAGTAGCCACTGAAGGAGCGTAGCTGCTCTGAGCATTGCCAATACCAGGGCAAGAAGGATTAATCTATGTTACTGTGTGTACGTAGAGATTTGTTTTCGGATGTTACCAGTTCCCCAGTCTGATGACCACAGCCCTTTGTGTGAAGCTGAATGCCAGTCTTGTCCTGCTGCACGTTTTTCAATAGCTGTGCATGCATGTTTAAATTTAGCTCTTAATTTCATCGTAACAACCTGCAACAGGTTGCCCAGAGAGGTGGTAGATGCCCCATCCCTGGAAACATTCAAGGTGAAGTTGGATGGGGCTTTTGGCAACCCAATCTAGTTGAAGATGTCCCTTATTGAAGGGAGAGTGGACCAGATGACCTTTAAAGGTCCCTTCCAACCCAGACTATTCAATGCTTCTAAAATCATGTCTATCAAGTAGATTTAGAGGTTGAGTGAAACAAAGTCTATCTACTTCAAAAAAATGCATTCAAATGCAGCTACTTTAAAAATAAAATGCTTATGTTTCATGAAACACCAGGTCCAGAGAGTTGCTGGCAGTGAAACGTTGTCCTGTGGTTGGAATGGAACCATTTAGTTGGTAGTTTTAACTGCTCTATGTTATCATATTGCTTTTAGAAGAAATGCTAATTTCTGTACAGCAGGTATTTATAATGCATTTGTTCATCACTTGAACATCTCTCTGTGCTTGCTGTTCTCTGTGTCTGTTACACAGAGGAAATAATTTGAAAGGGCAGAACTGTGGACAGAAAAGATTTTTATAGCCCCATTTCACAATCTGGAGAGTGCTAAACTGGAGTGGGTGCTGGGCTTTAACTCCAGGGAGGTGGGCCCTGCTTATGGGACTGCCTACGGTGGTGGTGAGTGGTGTGTTATGGTAATGCAGAGTTGAGGGTGTGGAGGGGAACCCTTCAAAAACATCATTTGCTGCTGCTGCAGCTGGATACGTACTGGTAGTAACCTGTTGGAAAGAAGTTTTAAACAGCTGTGTGGTGCAAGTGTTTTTAATGTGGTTGAAATGAGGTACAGTGTTAGAAATCATCATGCTGGTAATGAACTGTGACAAAAACATGAACTGCAATGTGGATATTTTGGATTAAATGAAGTGTCTCAGTCTGTTTGTCCCTTATATGGTTTCAGGCAGACCACGTACTTGAATTTTTGATAGCAACTGAAAGTAAGCTTTGCTGATATGAAGATCTGCTTGTATATTTTGATCTTTTTCTCCTGCTCTCACTCGTTTGAATCCTATTGCAACTAGTAGCTGGTGTGTTGTTCAACTGCCGTCATATACAGGAAAGAAAAAAAACCCGATTTTTTTGCTTTCTGTACTTAGAAGCATCAGAGCTCGAAGGAATTGGTTATATCGTGTAATGGTATCAGTTGGGAGCTGGTGAAGCACAGCTAATGAATTTTGAACTCCGAAATAATTTATAATAAGGAACTAAAAATCTGGAAAATTGTTTTTGAAAGTTGTTAGAAACAAAAATAGCACTTCTCAACTGCAAGGCTGAATATTGACTCTTTAAGTCGGATAGGCATGTCTAATGGCAAAGATTGCTCATCAGATTAAAATCTGCTCCGAGGCAGCTGTATACCCTGGCTCCTTTTGAAATGGGTAGAATTAGAGATGAGGAGGAAAAAAACCCCAAACTATTAGGAACAATATGTCTTCTCTATCCAAATATGTTGTTAGGCCATGGGTCAAAGTCTTGTTCTCCGTGTTCTGTGGTGTTTCTGTTTTTCAACACTACGCTGTATCTTGTTTTTAAATGTTCTATTATGTAAGTGTTACACTGCTCTTTAAAATAAGGCAGGTTTTAGTTTCTCATTTTGTTTTCTTAGAAGTACCTGAAACTGAATTTGTTCTTGGGCTTTTTTTAAACAAAACCTCCTGCTATTTTTGCAACAAGACTATGAAAAAGTCGATGGAAAACATGGGACATGAACAGCCTTTGAAATACAAACCAAAGCCTTGGCAGGGTCTTTGCAAGAGATCACTTTTTATTAGACAGCCTCCTGTCCTAGACTCCCATAAATGCATTGCTGATGGATGTGCTCTGTTCACCTGTCCTGTACTCCTTATTAAGCTCTGTTTGTTTTCTGTCTCTCTTGAGTGGTCATTTAGAAAATTGTTTTGTCCGAGTTCTCAAATAAACAAGTGGATTTGTTGTTAAAATTCTCATAGGAGTATGATGCTTCAAGGGACCTTTTGGGTCATTGGATCTGTCTGCCTGCTACTGCAGCTGCCACACTGAAAATTCCCTGTCGCAAAACACAGCGTGTCACGCTTAATATTCCCTCTTCTCAGTGTAAGGCTGATTGCTCAAATTATTGTGCCTCTCACTATGATCCATGCTTATTTAAGGCCCATATATTCATATTTGTTATTGTGCCAGCGTCGCCCTTTTGCTGAAGCAGCCTCCTGCCCCCCTTGCTGTCCCCTGCTTCCACAGCGCGTTTTGTAGAGAGAATGGTGACATTTCTTTTCGACTGTGGTTTCCCAAAATAGGCAAACCACTGTCCTCTGGAGATCTGCTTCCTTCCTAGCATCATCTTAAAAGGTGTGAGCTTAGGTTCCATTTAGGAGTTTGAGGATTTTCCTTATTTAAGAACTCGTTAAATCAATGTGGTCAGTGTTTTTGAGCCCTGTGGGCAATATGTAATTTTACCATTCTCAAGGATTAAAATGAACAGACATTTGTACAAATTTTTACAGTTGTGTTGGAAAAGGCTTGGTACTTGGGGTAGTGCCATTTAGGGAAATGTTGGGAAGAGCTGGTTTTCTCTCTTCCCTCAGGCAGCTTAGAAAGTATAGCAACTTCATGGAAAAACAGAGCAAGTCTTCTGTCCCCACCCAACTCAATCTTGCTTTGCCCCCTTGGACAAAAGAGAGGCAGAACTAGTTATGTTGCAGCTTTGCCTAGTTCAGGGCAGTGTAAATGTTTTTGTGCAGAACAAAGCCTGAGCTAGTGGTATGCCCTGTGCATCCAGTCCAGTTGTGTGCAAGACCAGCGTGTGTGTCTCATCATCATACCCGGTCAGTAAAAAACTGCAGAGTTTGCTGATACTGGCACAGATCCACCTCTCTTGGGCTCATGTGAGCTGTGCATAGGTGAGAGTCTCCAGAGCATGTCTGATCCTGAGCAGACTTGTCATGTTGGCCATAGTGCCACACGAGTGTGTGGGCCAGCCAGGGGTTGGTGTCTGTAGCGAGGACGGGAAGCCCTCTTGTTATTTGGGACAATGTGGAATATGATTTAGAAATACTTTGGTGGGGCTTCAGAAAAGCAGTCTGGGTCCATCATGGTCAGGGATGGAGCTCATCAGCCTGATCATACCTGAATCAGCCTTAAAGAGGAAGCACTTGTGTGTTGTGCTTTTCTTCTTGGTACTCTCTAAGCCCTTGAGGATCCTGTTAGCTTTGCTTGAGTACCTAGACCCGACTTGAGTTGTGTATGCACCTGAGGAATAAGCTCTCCTAAAAAAAACAACCTGAAAACACATCAAGGCAAGCACAGCTTAGAAGCTCCAGAGGAATAAACTTGGGTATGACTTACTTTCTTGGGTGGACAGCCACCCACTTGTCTGCTTTACGCTCCCTAAGACTTTGATGCGGGTTTTCCAGTGCTGGCTAGGGGAGCTCTGCTGCATCCCTCCTCCAGGTTTGTTCCTTTCCAATTCGATTCAGTTTTCCTCAAACTAGTTGTTCTAGTTCTGTTTTTTTTCTGGAGTAGTTTCCCCTATGATGATGTAGCAAACATATCACTGTAGTTACACCAGAGGAGGGGCATCGCATCTGCTTTGGCTACTGCTGCTTTAGTAGAAATATTTTGAAAAGCTTGTGGGTCTCGAAGTGAACTCATCTTGTGTTTGCCAGATCTTCACTGACCTGTGTATCTTTTAGCGTAGTCTTCCCTTCCAAAACTCTGTACGTATTGGATACAGGCTTACAAGCTTAGTTGATCAGATCTTTTTTTTTTTTACCCTTTTTTCTTAATTAAAAACCCACATTTCCTATTCTGTAATCAATTCTATCATTCTTGTGTGGAAATGTTGAAACTACTGCAGCAGCAGAATATGCATATAGTGCAGCTTTCTGAAGTTGCAGACAGCCTGTCTGGCTCTACTGTCTCAAATGCCCTGAACTTCTTCAATTTGTCTTCCAATTAGTAGTTCTGCTAATTACCATCTGTATACCCTTGATTTCTGTCTTAACTGTGCATCCTCATAAGAAATATTTCCCTCAGTTTTTGGTGAACTCTTTGTTTCTATTCCATGGATTTTTTTTCTTCTGTCACACAGCTCCATCTCTTCTCTGGTTGTAATATATGGCAGAAGACGTTTTTGCTGTATGTTGTACTGCTCTGCCTCATGTACAGCTGTAGCTTAACATGTAGCTGAACTGACCGTTGGCAGTTTTCACTTAATTTTTATGTTTTCTTGATCTTTGAGAAAGAGCTCTTTCAATTAACTGTACGCTCTTCTGTTAAAGTCACTGGGAAGTGTTGAAGGCAATGACTGGTTCTCGAGCCAATGCTTTTGGTGAGAGCTGCTCATTTACTGCGCTCCTGACCTTGGTCTTCATTTGTCCCAGGAAAGAGAGAAGGAATTTTGGTACTAAGTGGTGTGAGGGTGTGCAGAGTTGCAGGTCATTAACAAGTGACTCCAGAGCTCTTCCATTAAAGAGCCTCAACTCGTGTCCTGAGTTGGTTCAGTGCACGGAAACAACAGGACTTCTGCACCTAAATTGGATGTTCCCATTTAGTTGCTTTGCTTGTA
Organism: Tauraco erythrolophus; assembly: GCF_009769465.1. Taxonomy (NCBI): domain Eukaryota; kingdom Metazoa; phylum Chordata; class Aves; order Musophagiformes; family Musophagidae; genus Tauraco; species Tauraco erythrolophus. Next base: position 39,641,522 of record NC_141473.1, read on the forward strand.
ACTTTGCAATGAGGAAAGACTCCTCGACTCTATTTGCTGTCCTTTCTTCTTCAGGTTTCACAGCTCTGACATGAGGGTTTTGTCACATGGCATCCTGACATCTTTCACTTCTTTTAAAGAGAGAAGGGGGAAAATGTAGGAGCAAATGTCTAAAACTGATAACACCACAGAAGCGTGGGAGTATCTGGGTACATGTTCATCCACCTAGACAATTATATGGCTATCACAACTAATGTTAATTTTGTTTTAGAAAATTTCATCGAATGGAAGAAGAGATAATCGAAACTTAAAAAGCAGTGTACAATCCAAATTGCTTTTGATTCACCCGTTGTACTGGAACCATATATGGAGAACACTGCTATTTGCCAAACAATTTTGGTGATAATGTGAATTTTAAAAGCTTTTCCTGGACATCTGTAGCCAGATGTATGCTTTCCTCTGGCTTATTAGTGCTCTGAGATGGCAATTACAGCCTGGCAAATAGGACAGATGGAGGAATACAAGACCTGCAGAACCTTCCTTTTTAAATTATATTACCAGTTAACAGCAGGGTTACCTCAGCACTCCTCAGCTCTTCCTCATTTATTGCTTCTAAGAGCCAAGCATTTTTACAGTCTTTTAATTTTCTACATATTTTTAAAACCCTCAAGAAGCAACAATCAGAAGGACCATTAGCACCTCAGCTATGGACTAATGAGCAACGCAACTTCTGTGCCAGAGATATCAATTTGCTCAGTTCCAGTTGTATTTCTCCCCTTAAATTCTTCGTGTTCTTCTCTTAGCTGCCGTGGTTGTTCAGTCACCGTACACCTGAGTGAGGAAAGACGAACTGCTGAAAATGAATGAAACGTCGGTTTCAAGGATGTTCCTGTTAATCTCGACACACTCCCTCGTGTGCAGTAGCTTTTTTTAAAAAAATATTGCTGCTTAAGCATTGGTATATAAAGGTCTTTCCCTTTGCGTTCTTTAAATATCACAAATAACTTTCTTTTATTTGGAACGTTTTTTTTAATATCTTGCTTTACCCATGAAGGTAGTGAAGAGCTGAGTTCAATAGCTAACATCTACTTCCTTTTTTTTCCCCGAAGCACTCTGAAGGTGCTTCTTTCCCTTAAGACCTTTCCAGTCTGTTTCACTTCTGAGGTGAGAAGGCAGGCAGGATTTATCCCATGTATGTGGACCAATTCCCTTTATTTTTTGATAAAGCGGTTTCATGTGGATGCTTCATCTGATTTTCTTGTTTTTAAAACAGTAATGCATTTGTTCTGACCTTTACTTCATCTATGTGACATGATGAAAACAGAAGGCTATAAATTAACAATAACAGTGAATAATACTGTCTAAATTGAAGAATAAAATGGAAGAGGATAAACCATCAGTAAATGCTTTTGTAAAATGCCTTGAAATATGCTGCTTACCTTCTTTTTTGATATATTGCATTTTCTGAGCTCAGACAAATATTTATTCCTTGAAAGCAATTTCAGATTCGTTTATCCTTGCAGGATATAACTTCACCCTATAAAGTGTCTTGTGACTAAAGTATTGTTTTAGAGGAAAATATTCCCTACTGCTTAAGCCTTTTGCTGCTATGTTGTGAGTTTTATGAGGTTTGAGAGTAACAGTGTTATGATGTTAGTGCCAAAGCATCATCAGCTGCTCCCCCTGTCTCTGCCTCCCACTGTCCTCACTGGGCAGTTTCTTACATTGCTCCTTACATGTGAAATCCAACCTATAGTACAGCATCTCTTGCCACATTAGCCTGTTTCTAAAACAGATTGTTGTCTTACTACAGGTGTATTGGTTTACCAAATGACTGAATTTGAAGGCACTATCTTAGAAAATAGAGTATGAAACTAGCAAGGCATGCTTTGTTTTGACTTGTCAGTCGTGGTTTCTACATGGCTTATTTAAAGGCATTGCTGAAATCCAGCTTCAATGTTGCCAGTGTGGAGTTGTTTTTTTCCTAATAAACTAATTCTTGTGTTTATGGTTTTTTGTTTTGTTTTGTCTTCCAAGTTGTACTGGCTTAGTTTACGTAAAAATGCGTGGGTGCTGGCAGATTGCAGTGTTTTGTAAACTTTTGAGGCAGTAGGTAGGTTGCACTTCTAATCTCAGGACTTTTTTAAATTTTTTTTTTCTGGTGCTTGAATATGAAATAGTTGGCAAAGTATCCAAAGTTGTTTAAAGCGGGCTTTTTTTTTTTTAAGCATTGATTTATAATTGGTGAGCTATCTCCCCACATCTCATAGAATCATAGAATGATTTGTCTATATTTCAGAATGTTGCTTTCCAAAAGAATTGGAAACAGTCACGTTTCTCCAGAAATGGCTTGCTAGATACAGAATGCTGCTGCCTGCTTACATGGGCTTCCACCTTCTTACGTAGTTAAAAGAAAAATGATGCTTATAATAAGGAATGTGTAGAAGGGACTACAGATTAGGGAAAGGCAATATAGTGACAAAGAAATTAAGTACAGCTTCAGAAAGTCAAATATCTTGTTAAGTCTGGGCAGAAATCAATAAGCACTTTTGAGAATGGTGGTATTGAGTATTCTATTTTGAGAAATACTTCTATCTCTGGAAAACCAGAGTAAATGACTGCAATAGAGATGCAGATGAATTTTGGAGTGACTTTTTCTAGACGTGCTAGGCTTTTCTAGCTGTTGCTGTGTCTGGTTTCTGGGCAGCCTGTTGGTACCTGGGAGAGGATGGGCAGGCCCTGAGGCGATTGCGCACCAGGACCTTTCCTGGACAAGTGCCCACCTTCCACTCTGCTGCTCTGCCTGAGCACAGATTGCAGCAGCCGCCCTGGAAGTGCTCTGTGCCCACTCTGTGCCTGGTCAGTATTTGCCACGCAAATACTAGATCAGATAACTGCAGGCTTTTCAGGACTGCATAGCAAGCTTTGAAACGTGGTTATCAGCTAATAGGATCAATGATGTTTCTCCTGCCCTCCTCCATCCCTATTAGCAGAGCTCTTCTGTTACAGAAGAGGAAATGATACTGCTTTTTCCATTTTCATTAGAGATCAGCTGTGACTTTCCTGTTTTGACTTTGCTCTGGATGAGAAACGTTCTGTTTGAACCAATGAAAAAGCTGGTTCTGAGATGTTATGCAGCTCTCTTCACTCTCCATTGTAGCTTCTTGCAATGAAAATGCTTGGTCCGAGGGGGTTTGGAACACAACAAGCAACCTGCTTGTGTTGCACTGAGTGTCATAGTTGAGTAGAAAGTAACAGTATTGTATATGATAGATGCAAGTAGTACTGGAACATGCAGTACTGACACACTCTTATTTAAGGGAGCAGGTTAGCCTTTCCGGTATGTTTTACCGTAAAATGAGTTGGAAAGGGTTTGGTCCTAAGTTTATGGTTTTACCTGCCAAACAAGGTACGATGTTGATGGGTATTGGAAGAGCCTGGGATGCCGTTGGTTTCAATAAGCCCAGTCTGTGCAGTGTGAGGGGGACCAGCCTTACTCCAGGGCAGACACTTCAGGGTCATGGGTGTTTGAGATGTGCTTTCATGTACCTTTTTCCAGATGTGGTGGTCAGTCCCTGTGTCTGGCTGGTGTTTTCAGTGTGGAGAATGCAATTGTTGCTTTAGTTTTGCTTTTTTGTTGTTTCCTCCCGGTGGAGGGGAAAGACATGTTCTCAAATGAGCAGGTGTATATTTTCATAAACCTCCAGCATTCTTTTCTGGATAAAAGTGTTGTAAAACATCAGAAAGCTCTTTCCTTTGACATAAAATTCTCTGTTTAAAGAATATGTGGAATCGTTTCTTATTAGAGCTGTAGTAGATGAAATTTGTTTCAATGTCCTGATATAATGGACTAGTGGTTTTTATGAAACAGATATTTGAGTCTTTTAAAATAAAACACTTTTTGAACTTGTTTTGAGCTGTGAAACAACTGAGTTTGAACTGTAGGGAAACAAATAAACAAAAATACGCTACCCAAAAGACAAGATAATTTCCTACAATACGCTGGGACGTGTACTAGTGTTAAGCAGTGTGTGATTAAAGGGAGTTGGCCCTTTGGTTTTGCGGTAAGGAATATGTTGTTTGGGGATGCGGTGTGAGAAGCAGCACTGTGCAGTGTTGCTATTAAGAATTATGTAAGTCATTAACGCTGGTAAATGGTTTAGTTGTTTACTGTGGGAATAGTAGTACTTCTCTTCACAGGGAAATGTCTTTAAAGTAGATTGATTTGAATCAGTGCCATGGTATAGTGGAGTGAGACAGAAGAAATGCTCAGTTGATTCACTTTTGCAAATAAATCCTGGATATAATTCTTGCTAAATGATCATCCACTAGGTATGATGGTTGGCATGATGGCAGTTAATATCTTTTAAATTTTTTTTTTCTTAGCTGCTGAGCTCACTGCTGTCCATGCAAGTTGCATCTCTGAGGGGTGTTGCTGCTATGGTATGAACGTGAGAAAAATCAGATGTTCCATGGAAATTTTGGGAAGACTAGTAACACTAATTAGCATGAAAGCCATATGCTTCTAGTTTGAGGGTCCTGTCCAGAGAATTGAAATGGCGGATCCTGAGCAGAAGAGGGAAGCAGTCTGAGAAGCTAGCAGGGGTGTTGAATTTCACAGTTTGCAAATCATCTTGGCCTGACCTGCTGTGTGGTGTTCAACTTTCTCTTCCACCCAGATGCTCTGCATGGAGCATAAAGACTTGAATCCAGACAAGAGCGTTTTGATCAGCAGAATTGACAATCTGTCACAGGCAGAGAGCAGGAACAGCCATTTAATGTGTGTTCATCCATCACCCTCTTGATGGTGACAATATGATGCTTATTTGTCTCTTGCCTCTATGAGGCCTCCTGAGAATACGTGTTTATAAGCAACCAGGACGTCACATGCTCTCTTCTTTGGCTATGAATGTGGCTATTTTAATTTATACTTTTTGTTTCCCTTTCCAAGGCAGAGTATTGCAGCTTACCATCGTTGCCACTTTTGGAAGCGAGGCGAACTGTGCTGCACAGTGGTACAGCCACCAAACAGAAAGGGCAAAGATGTGTTTGAGCAGTTCTGTGTGTTCCTCAAGGTGAGGTCCTTGATTTGAGGTCAGGATAAACCACAGGCTCTGGTTTCTTGGTTAGCACAGCTTTTCCTTTCTCCCAGTACATAGCACTTCCAGTAGTGCTGTTGGTCTGAGACTTGTAAGACATAATATCAAAGCCTCTTTGTATTTTGGGGGTTATGGTATATAGGCAGTTTTATCCAGAAGCACTGAGGGATGGTGACTGTTAGCAAGGAGTATTGGAAAAAAAAATCATTGTATTCACCTGACAGACAAGGTTTGTGTTTGGAAAGAATGAGTGCTCAAGGATGTGATACAATGCTGTGCCTATATTGCCAAGCGTGGTGGTTGTACCCTTTGTACAGCCTGGACAACTTAGGCAGTGTGTCCTCTGTTGGCAACTTTATTTTGTTTAAAAAAAAAAAAAAAATCTGTATGAAAAAATAGTTCTGGTCATGTCTTGAAATACCATGGTGCTGTTTCACTTTGTGCCCTAATTGGAATATCTTGTGTAAACTAGTGTGAGGGGTGGGAAAAGCAGTAAAATATGGCTGCAGGTGAAGCCACTGTGCAGCACTGGCTTTCTCCATACCTTATTACTACTTAACATGGAAGGGGGAAGCCCTTTTTAAATAGTTCTCTGCTAGTAGATATCCTCAACTGCATCATTTAAGTGATAAGTAAAATCCAGAAAAAGACAGGACAGTGACAGTTAAATTTACCATAAAAGGCCTTTAAAGGTACTGTGTACACCAGCACATCCAACAATCCCATCTGTGCTTTGGCATCTTACTGGGTAACAATATGACTTTTAAATGTGACGCTTTGCTTTGTAGCCCAGGGTGCAGCACTCGTGGTGTGTTGTTTGACTTTCTTTCCCTTTGCAACACCGCTGAAACGCTGATGGGATGACTGAAGAAATAACTTTTAAGGTGTATGTAACTGCTGGTTAATGCTCTATTCAGAAATGCTCTGGAAACGATGAACCAGTGCTGTCCTAGAGAAGGGTAGCTTTATCTGGAAGTGTTGAATTGCTGTTGGAAGTGCAAAAATGTAGCTCAAGCTTAAATAGAGAGCAGTGACCAGTACCTCCTTTATTCAGGTATGCAGTTCAGGAACCAGAGGTGCTGGCTGGGCTCCCACCAGCAGGTTCAAGCTGAACAGAAAGAGTTTGTTCAAATTCTTGCTTGATTGTTTATCCAGTTTCAACATAGTCTTGTTACACAAATTCCTACTGTGCAAGCTGAGGGCTCTGGATCATTGTGCTGCTTTCTGAAGAGGCTAAGCGTTTTTTTCTTCGTTTGGCCTATGATGGTATGGCAAGGAGACTAATTCGACCCTAGAAGTATGAAAGGGTTGTATAGTCTGCCTGGAACCTAGTTGGGTGTTCAGATATTGAATAGTTTAGTTGCCTATATATGCTGTTTGAAAAAAGATCGTAAGTGATGTTGCATCTGTTGTTGTGTGTCCCAGTATCTTGAATGCTTTGTGGGAGACCTGTTGGTTGCAGCAAAAATAACCTGTCTTTGGCTTACATCTATGACGCTTTAGCTTGTGAAATACATTCAAAACCAGTGTTATTTAAGATCCTCTCTAGAGGAAACAAAGTATTAAAAAAAGAAAAAAAGACAAACCCCAAAACCGAAAAAAAACCCCCAAAAAAACCCCAACCAAAAACAAACCAAGCAAACAAAAACCTCAAACCAACCCTCTTCAGTACAGAATATTGGAAGGAAAATCATCTGCCTGCAGTGTTTAGTTGTTTGCTGAGTTGAAAGACATGATGTATTGTGTGTGTGTGAGGGAATGAATCAGCAGAGGCAATAAAATAACCTCTGCCAAGCTGGAGGGTCTGGGGACATCACGTTCTGTACAGCATTTTGATTGTTCTCCCCCACTACCTCATACTCTCTTTCCTCCAAGGATAAAGCATCTTTTCTCTTCTTACTTTGTTTTTTCTCCCAAGTTTTACTCTTCAGACAGCTCTTCTCAAAAGCTACTATCAGCTCCTGCAATGATTTTATAAATATATGCATATTTTATATTTCTCTCTATATATACATGCATACAGTCTTATACTATGACTAGATAATACGCTGCTTTGCAACTTGGAAATTTTTTGCATTTAACTTTTATTTTTTGTGGAGCTTATTTTAATTATCCAGTAATCTTACAGATGCTGAAGCGAGCCTACTTTCTGTTATGGCACCATAATCTGGCAAAGTGGTAAATAGGAACTTCACAACTTTGCCTTTTTGCACCACCAGTAGCAATTGCGTTTGGTCTGGAGCTCGTTTACTTCAGGGAATTAACAGTTGTGGAACAACATAATTCCAGAGCTGATAAGTTATAGCTTCACACAAGGTACTGGAAGATCCTTGAGGTCTTCCAGTACCTCAAGGGGGCCTACAGGAAAGATGGGGAGAGGCTGTTCAGGAGGGCCAGTTGTGATAGGACAAGGGGTAATGGTTTTAAAATAGAGGGAGGTAGATTCAGATTGGATATTAGGAAAAAATTTTTTACCATGAGAGTTGTAGAACACTGGAACAGGTTGCCCAGAGAGGTGGTGGATGCTCCATCCCTGGAGACGTTCAAGGCCAGGTTGGACAAGGCCCTGAGCAACCTGATCTAGTTGGAGATATCCCTGTTCCTTGCAGGGGGGTTGGACTAGATGACCTTTGAAGGTCCCTTCCAGCCCTAACCATTCTATGATTCTATGATTCACATGACTTCGGTGCTTAGGGTATCCTTCTTAATTTTAAAAGAGAGTTTGCCATCAAAATCATATTTTACATGCATGTTAATGTTCAAGAGGCAAACATTTGACAGTCTTATACGTGTGCATATAGGGTTTTTGCATCTAACTCCAAACGATAGTGAGGACTGCACTTTAAAACTCCTTTTATTTGTGTTTGTTGTTGGTCTTGTAACTACTTCTTTTCTTTCAGTGTCTTATGAATAAAGCTAACTTTCACTCTAAAGTATTGTTAGGGAAACTCTCAGTTACATCTTCTGGGATTCGAGGTCTGTATTCTGTGCTGCAAAAGGATCCTTGCTTTGCTATGGGGAGCAATTTTAACTTATATAAAATTAGCCGGTGTGGGGAAGTTGTTGTACCTGCTTTAGCAGTGTGCAAATATGGGTAAAACCTGTGCACAGAGCCCTTTGCAGCAAGAAAACCAAGATGTGTGTGTGCTGAGAACAGCTTGAGGTTTGCTGGCTTGAGCGTGTCTAAGGGACGATGCCTCTCTCCGTCTTCGTTCTCTCAATGATAAACGATGGCTGCAGCTGTATCTTTGACACAGCTGCTAATTTTAAATGGTAGTTTGATAGAGAAATTAACAGTATAAAGGTATTAAGTCTGTTCCTTTCATTGCTTTCTGGTGTTTATTTGGTAATTGCAAACTGTAGTTGAAATAACTGACCAACTTGACATGCAGGAAATTGATTCAGAACTTCAATCTTCTGCTGCCATGCACCGTTAACTTTACTCTACAGCTCTCGTGTTAGAGAATCTCATCTCGAGGCTAGCAGCCATAGACCTGCTGAGAAGGGCAAAAACACTGCGCACGAGATCATCAATGCAGCGAAGGCAGAAATGGTCCTGTGAATAGGCCCTCCCCAGCAAGTGATGGCTGCGTGTTCGCTTGCATCAAGAATGGCCCTTTAGAGATCCCAGCCAAGAGGGGAGAGAGAGGGTGGTAATGTAGGGGCTCGATCGCCAGCTGTATGGCTGCTTGTGTTTTTTGGGATCGCAGAGTTACTTGCCTGGCAAGTGCAAAAAATTTGAGACCTCACTGTTTGTCTGGACAGACTCTTGGGCTGGGAATGAGCCAGCGGTCATGGTCCGTGTGTGTATCGGTGATACAGGACTTTGGGCTGTTGAGGAGGGGACTTAACAGTGTGTAAGTGGGACCCCAGCAGTAGCATCCTCTGAAATGCTGCACGTGTTGTGCACAGGAACACAGAAGTGAACAGCAGTTATTGAAAAATGATATAAGGAGATGGGGGAAAAGCCTGAAACAGGGGAGACTTGTATAGCAGGCTTGGATGGTTTGGCCAAAATAGCAGTGGATCTAACTGATGGTGCTTAAAGAGGACATTGAGAGTGAAGAGTAATTTAAAAAGAAAAGTGATGGCAAGCTAATGCGTGTGGAACTATGCGTAGTTTGGGATGAAGCGCAGTTCAGAAGTGGGGGGTGATTAAAACTTTCTTCAGTAGAACAAAATATGGCGGATGTTGTAAAAGTCAAATAAGGAACAGTGAGGTTTGAACAGAACACTGTTTAAACAGGGTATGAGGATATGGACACTTGGACAGATGTGTCTTTAAGAAATAGGGTGGGGGACTTTAAATGCTACAGCTACTGCAAGGAGCAGCTACTCCCCACAGGAGAACCGGCTCTTTACCTGCCCCTGAGCAATGCAGAGGATGCGATTCTTAATGTTGCTGCCAGAGCCTTCTGGCATTGGCCATAATAAACTTACTTGTAGGAGTTAGAGCCAAGAATCCATTCCAGCTGGGCTTGGCGTGAAAAAGGGGAACAGGAACATAAGAAAGAGACAGTTGATAAAGAAAGATGGCTCTTCTTGAAGTAGTTCAGGGGTATTGAATGAAACTGCAGATCAACAGGTCTAATGTCAATAGTAGGCAAGCTGATTAAAACTAGGAAGGACTAGAACCAGTCGCTGCATGGAAACAGAGCCAAATAAGGAAGAATTAATGTGACCTTTGTAGTGGGAAGTTGATCCTAATGCTATTATCGAAGCCTTTGAAGGGATCAAGTTGGGCTGTTAACCAAGGGGAATGAGAACAAAGATTCTTGCACTGATAAATGGCGATTATAAAACGTAAGAAATGAAAGTTAGGAATAGAGAGTTGACCGCCACAGTGCGGGGAGGTTACTAGCAGGCCTGTGTTGTGCTACTGCTCCTTGTTGCCTTGGAAGAAAGACGTTCTGGTATGTTGATCACTATTGAAGAAAGAAAGGTGAGAGCTAACCGAAGAGCTACAAAAGGGCCTGGGAATATTGAGTGTCTGGGTAATAAAAGGCAGATGAGATTCAGTGTAGATATATGTGGAGTGATGTACATAGGAATCCTAATTTTCACTTGAAATCTGGGCTCTGAACTGCCTGTTATAATTCAGGAGCGAGATCTTTGTGTTAAAATTGGGAATTCTATGTACATATCAGATCGGCACTTGGCAGCTGTCAAAAAGCTGGCTCAAGGGTTGGGAATTACTAGAAAAGGAATAGAAAACAGAAGGGAACACTATACGACCGCATAAATCCACACGTTGCCTATATCTTTGCACAGCTATCATCCTTCCAATCGCAGGAAGAGTAGCAGCAGAAATGGAAGCAATTCAGAGATGGATGAAAGGCATCATCTGCATGCAGAGTGGTGTCTCTGCAGCACAGCTAAATAGGCTGTGCTTGTCAGCCTGAGAAGGAAATACAGGGCAGAGGAGGAAAGGAGCATGTTAGATGCCTGCGATGTTATAAGTGACGTGGAGAAGGTGAGTAGAGAATGGTTTGGTTTTCAGAAAGGGCTTGGAGGGTGTCTGATGAAATGAAAAGGTTCAAAATAGCAAAAAGGGTTAATTCTTCCCACCCTGTGCAGGTGTGCTGTGGGGCTCTGCTGCAAGGTGTCAAGGGTGCAGAGAAGGCACACTTTGACATGCATGTGAAAGCAAATGGACACATTGAAAACGCATTGAGATAACTAAACATAGATATTTCGAAAGCACTTGAGCTGCAGGTTTTTGAAGCCTAGGGAACGCTGGGAAAACTTTAATACATGCTTGCCTTAGTCGTACTAACTTCCTTTACCATCTGTTCTTGGTCACTGTTGCAGATTGGAAAAAAGACCAGATAGATCTCTGGTATCATCTGATATCTTTGCAAACCTCCAGATTGAAATCAATTTCAGTCAAATGTTCCACTCGACAAATTACTTGGAGTTTAGTGTTACGTGTAACTTTGGAAAGGGACATGTGAGAGTAACTCTTAACTGATTCAAATATGTCTAACATTGTTTATTGTTGGGATTGGAGCTTAGGAAATCTAGAAATAGTGACGAAGGTCACCTATCCTTGCTGAGAACAAGGAATCCCAGATTTGGAGTTATTATTCCAAGTCTTAAAAGAAGAAAATACAATTCAAAATACTGTAATCTGTTCCCTGCTCCTACCCCAGCCTCACAGTACAGGGATCATTTTAAAACAAATTTATAAAAAATAACCTCTTAAAGGAAAAAACTTGCTCTGCTCTCCTCACTTGCTTTTCATGGCTTCTCTGACTTGCTTTCTCCTTTTGATACTTGGTCTTAAACATGTTCCTCCCCTTTAAGTAAGGTTTAACTATTGGTAAGAAGAACCTATAGAAGGCTTATAGCAGCCACAGTTAGAAGGAAAGGACCTAACCCATGAGTCCTTACTAAGGCTATAATTTGAGAGCAATCATTGTGCTGGACACAAAGAAGAGCTCTTAGTGTCTGAATAGAGCATACTGGAAATTATTAATGGCTTGTGAAATTGAAAAGAAAAAATACTCTTGCAGCATGGGGAATACTGTGACAAAACCATGTAAGTTAATGAAATAAACATGGAAATGAATTATGCATTTTTTGCTTGGAAGATGTCTTACAGATTTTAGCAAGACAGGATACAGCAGAGGTGAATGAGAACTCAAAATAATGAATTTCAGTCTCCAGAGTTACAACAATGGATCTAGCTGATAGTAAAACTTTGCTCAGGTCTGCTCACATCTTCACTTAGATGGCTTTATATGGCATCTAAGATCTTGGGTTTTTTTCCTCTCTTAGAAATAGTGACCTAAATAGCAGAAGTTTTATGAATCTTTTTCTTTTCTTGAGTGAGAAATTATGCAGTAGCTGGTTCAGTCACTGCAGTAATTTATCTTTTAGTGGCTTTGTATCAGCTATGATTTTCAGAAATCCTTCTGTTGAGTAAAACGGTTCATAAATGCTTCTTGTGTGGAGAGATAGCACAGAAGTGGTCTCAAGGGAATTGCTGCTGGAAGCGTAGGCTTCACCGGTTCTCTACTGGCCAGCCAGTGTTGATTGGCATCGTTACCATTTTCCCAGGATAATTAGAGATGCACAGTAGGCAAAGACATATGTAGCGACCATCTGATACTGGCAGCAAGGCAACTGCAGTCTGTGTTTCGAATCATCTTAGTTGTATACTCAGCTTAGTGAGTCACAAATGCTTTTTTAAAAAAAAAAAAAAGAAAAATAATCTGCTGTACCAGAATTAAATTGTGAGCATGAAAGTGTTCACCTTAGTGCTCTTCATTGGATTTGGTTAATAATTTTTCTCTTTGATATTTTTCCGACTAATGTAATTGGGGGGGAAGGGGGGGAAGTAGAAGGAGGAGGAAGGAAAGTTGTTCAGATTTCTTCAGGCCAAGCGGGGTGAAGTGACTTTTCAGTGATAGGCGTTCCAGTAGCAAAAGAGGAGAGCTGCCCTTGTAAGGCTGGTGCATTGGTTCTCAGCAGGACGCTACAGGGGAGTCTCCTGTTAGAACTACAGTTTAAGAAATGACCTCACTTGGTTGGGAAAACACAACAAAAAAAGCCCCTACGAAACAAAAAGCAAGATGGAAATGTGAATTTATGGTGAGAAGGGTTGGCAATCAAACCCCGTCTCCTAAAATTTTTCTGTACGTGGTAGCTGTTACATGCAGACAGTGAAACCAAGTTTCGTGTGCGTTTCTCAACTTCATTGTATAGTGTTGAAGAGTGGCTTTGCACTGGTTGAAATGAAAGCAAAAAAGTAATACATGAGGTTTCCACTTGAGATTCTGGCTTTAGATTCTAGTATTGCTTACGGATTTTTGTGGGCTTCATGTATCCCTTTGACCATGGCTTTTCTTAGGCTTGGACGTACCCCGTTATGAAACTGTGACTTGACAGTTCTAAAATGTTGAAGGTTTATTTAAAAAAAAAACAACCACAAAACATCATTCACTTACCTTGTATTTCTTGATGAGATGAACGTGAGTTTTGAATTTGCACTCGCTTTTTATGTTGAGCTGTAGTGCTGCAAACTGTGGCAGGGAGACGCTGCTCCTGCATACAGAACAGACTTCTGTGATGCAACACAACATCCAATTTTGCCTGGTTAATCATTGAGTAAACAGTGCTTGAATGCAAATGAGAATAGTGTTTAAAAACACGGGAGGCACTCTGAGTATGTAACTCAAATAATTAGCAGTAATACTTCAGAATATTTTCCTGAGGAATACCCTCCCTTTGGGTGGATTTCCTAGGGTTCTTGTTTGGCATAGTTAATCTCCAGAAGCGAACACAAGGAAAGATGGCTGAAACAGGTAGGAAACAGGTTCACTTTCCCAAAAACCCTTGAAATATTCTAGTACTACTGGCTTGGCTGATTTAACGAAATGTCTGTGGGAAGTCCTCCAGGGAGAGTTCACTCCATAGTAACAGTATCAAGTTTTGTAGTTTTTTTCTCAAACTCCCCTAATTAAAACAGCAGGGGATCTCATGAAAATTCTTTAAAAATTTTGTTCGTGTAAATGACCTTCTATATTTGGAATGTTGGAGGAAAAAGAAAAAGCAAGATGCTTCAATTAATATTTTATTACTGTTGGGAAGGAAGAGTACAATTATGCCATGCTTTCTTTTCCCAAATCGTCCTTTTACTCTGCGGTGCTGCTCACTTCCCCTGTAGCAAGTCACACTGCTGTGGAATTAAAAAAAATAAAATAAAATCCATGTCTGCTGCTAGTGAAACCTCAGCTGTGTGATATCATTTGACTTCATCCTTTTTCGTTCCAGCCAGATCAGAGTGGCTCTGCCCAATAGAGGACCAGTTGTGCGGGAAGAGCTCAGATGTTCTCAGCAAGTTGAGGTTTCTGTAGGAATCTTCCATTGACCAAATACACGGGGAAAATAAAAGCGGTGTATGGCTTTGAGGGTCAAGGTGTGGGCAGGAATCACATGAAGAATGTGAGGTTCTGCACGAAGACAGACCAGTTCTGGAGGAGCTTTGTAGCCGGTGCACTCACCTGGGTGAGGGAGCCTCAAAGGACTTGGAAATGCTTGTTTTCAAAGGGGGGGGGAAAGTCAAAGATGAGATAGGAGAGAGAGAGAACAGATTACTTTATTAAGAAGATTCTCCAATATCTTTAATGCTGGTAGTGAGATCCCACTAACAGGTTTAGGTGCCTTTTTTATATCTTCAGTATAGGTGGAAAGGATTTTTTAAGTATTTTTTTTCCCCTGCCCTTATTCCATGTTGCCATCCCCATCCTGGAAGACGAAGCAGAAAGGTGTACTGCAGCCTGATGAGTGATGTCCCTTAAAACTGGAAGTATTTCAATTTTGAAATGTCAGGCAAAAGCTCTTGCGTTCTCCAGTTGAAACTGTTTATCGTAGATGACCTGGTTTTGGAGAAGAGTTTCAGCTGCCTACAGCTTGGCAGGAAAAAAAATTAACTGTTTAAAAATAAAAAGGCAACAAACCTCTCCTGTTACCTCTAACTTGAACACTTTCTAATACAGTAGTTACAGGCTGAACCAAGAAGCTGTAATAAAAATCTGTAACTGGTTTACCAGCATGTGATGGTTGCAGAATCTGTCTGTACTTATCTTTATCGCATCAGTCCTCAAAATTATTTTCCAGAAGCAATGAAAAATAATTAGCTTGTGAGAAAACAAAATGAAGCTGATCAGGAAGATAACTTTTACTGTGACACCACATAATTAGGGACTTCCCCCCTGGCCCCTTCAAGCTGAGGTATAGATATATTATGTGTTTGGACTGAGCTTGATCTTTAAAAATTTGGATGAGGCTGGACAGAATTTGGTTTAGAGTTCCAGTTGTTGTTCCCTCTGGATTCCTGTTTTGTTCTGGCTGACTGGAACTTGCTCCCGTTTAGTTATCTCTCTTTTTATCCCAAATTAGGACTTGGATAGAATAGCACACAGGCCACAAGCACTTGAGCAGAAAGATATTTTTATGACTGCAGGAATTAACATTAACTGACAGATAGATGGAATGGGAAACTGGTCTGCAAGCTACAGCTGTGAAGAAAAAAACACAAACCAGAAAAAACATGGAATGGAATAATTGATTTTTTTTTTTGTCCTATTCTCAGGTTATGAGTTTAATTTCTTTCTTTTGTGCATGTGGAACAGAGGTCAGTAAAAGGAGAGTTATTTATGGGTAGAAAATTGTAAGTAATTTAGAGCAACATGGTAACCTCCTCCTTGGACTCTGGACAGCTTTCTTACTCAATTGGTTGATCCAAATTTAGACTGAGCCTTGCAGCACGTCTGGAAGATCAGCATACTCTCAAATTCATTTTACCTGGTATAAAGGAAGGAGGAAATTATTGCTGTTGCCATAGATGCAGATATTAGCGGATGATAACAAAATTATTGATGCTAGTCTCAACTGACTGAATTCGAGTTGGAGGATGCTTCTAAATTTTCACTTGAGGTTTTGGTTTTTATTCGTAACTAGGTAATTTTTTGTAGTCAAAGCCAAAACAGAGCTGCTTTTTCTGCCTACTTTTTTTACTTCAGACCTTAATAACTATTCATTCAAGACAGCAATGCCTCCGCAATACAGTTCCTCTCTCTTTTAGGAATGTACTACTGCTTGCTAAACCTTTTGTGGGAGCGTAACTTTGGCTCTGCAGCCCTGTTTCTCATCAAGGGGGCACAGCAAACGTAGTAAAAGGTGTAAACCTTTTCAGTGTTGAGATGAAACTCAGACGAAAGTGAGCCAAGAAATAGTCTAAAAATACATGTTCTCACCCAGAGTACTTATAGACATGCATTTGAAATCTGGTTGTGTAGTTCTCGTAGACTGACAAACGACTTGGTTAAGGCTTGCTTTCTTCTGGGAAGATGCTTTTCTGGAGCATCCTCACAAAGCCTTCGCAAGGTGGGACGTGTCGCTCGTTCTCGAGACCTCGGAAAGATTGTGTCGTTTGACGTCCCTCCTGTGCGTCAGAGCCCAAGAACGCGTTTTGCTCTGAAGCACTTTCTGTTTCTACTTTCTATCCTCACCTCTCAGGAGAGGAAAACCTGGTGTTCGCTTAACTGACACTGCTGTGCAAAACTGAGCAAGCATATTCCACCTGAGAAATCATTTTCAGTTGCTGAAGTTCCTCTGTGCCTTTTAGAGGAAAACATTTAAAACGATAGTGTGACTATTTGTGAGGAAAGTTATTGATCTAGATATGTTTTAATGACAATTGCCACTTTAACTTACTTATTTTTAGTAATTGCTGTGCAGGATGTTTTCCAAGTGTTTCTTTACAGTAGGGCAGGCAAATTTCTGACCATATCAGCCTGTACCAAAGTCTGAACAGATATGCTACAGATGGAAGCTACGTATATTTTAGAAATATACGTACGTAGCGAAGCCTTGTTTTATTTTCCCCCTTCAACTGTTTTGCAAGTCTTGGCTGACATTCAGAGAAGCACTTAAACATATTTCAGTTCCTTCAGGTTCAGTGGAAATTAATTTCTTCTCAAGTCCTTTCCAGGCCAGAAATGCTATTCTTCACTGAACCCTTACGCAGATACCTTAAATTCTTAGAAAGAAACAAAAAATACCTTTTGCATGAATTAATTCAAACATTTATGGAGATCTTCCATACAAAACTACTTCCTATAGATGAAAGTAAAGATTGGTTATCTGAGGTTCTGTGACATCAGAGTCACTTTTTGAAAGAAGTAATTTTTTTATTGAACATGCACATAAATTTAAAAGGCCAAACTAATTTTCCATAGGTTTACAAACTTTGATGAGATCTTGTATTTTTCAATTGTCTTTCTCATCCTTTTAGAAGATTTCACTGTGCATGGGAACCAAATTGGATGAGGCAGATGAAATAGTGGAGAATGACAGGATGGATAAGGAACTGTGAACTTTCCTCGTGCCTGGCTGTGGATAGACAGAGAGAATTAACCTTTTCCCTTCCATGTTTGAACACATGCATTTGTGTGCTTTTAAGGTGGGGTGGGCTGTTTGGTTGTTTTGGTGGTGTGTTTTCCCCCCTGCCCCCATCTCCCCTCCTGTATAATCCTTCCTTTCTTGCAGAGGAGACTTCTAAAAGCTCCTGTCTCTGCCTGCCTTCCTGAGCCAGTGCACGTTCTATCCTCTGCTGGTGTTGATGTAGGGCCAGTGCTGGAGGCATCATACTGCTGTAGAATCCTTAAGCTGTAAGATCATACACAGTCTAATTTGCTAGACTAGGCTGTTCCCTCTAAGTAAAAATTATTTCCGAGTTGTGGATGGATGAAGTTGCCCCAGGCTAGATCAGTGAGATTAGTTGGGAAGTTAGTCTTGTCTGTTGTGGCTTAGTATGTCACGTTCGTGGTGAAGGCAGATTCTGGTGAGGTGTGGTCTGCTGTGTCCAGCAGGTATGTTGTACTAATCCAGATGGAAATAGTTGGCTCTTTTGCTGGCAGGACCTATACAGAATTGAGAAAATTACTCTTCTACAAAAACTCTTAACTTGAGGCTTTTTGCATTGGGACCAGATGTTGTCTACCACGTGCAGAATGGAACAATCTGGAGAAACTGGTATGAACAGGGGAGGTGTGCAGAGAACAAATGTGTATATATATATGATACGTGTGGGGGCTTTGTAGTGGGGAATTTTTTGTTGGTTTAAGTCTGGGTGGGTTGGAACAGCTTGGGGATGGAGCGGGGCAGTAAGCACTTACTGTGATACAAAGGCTTTTGAAGTTGACAGATACCAGCTGGTAAGACCCTATTTTCTACACTTTTTCTGTCAGTAATCTTCTGCTTTTACAATATTAATTCTGAAGAAGTAAAAATTTGTCTGTTGGAGTGATGGAAGCTCTTGGTTGTGTAACACAGGAACTGTCGTTTTGGCAGCAGTTCTTGTCATTCATTTTGTTTCTGCTGTAAAGACGTTTCAAGTTATGATGTTTCCTTCTACTGATACCACGTTAGAAAAGATGTTCCCTGTTTTCAAGGATTTTGCACGTTTAGCTAGCATTGCTTGCCAGAGCTGTGCACGTGTGAAATTCTCCTCGTGCTTGTGTACAGAGGCCAAAAGGGTGGCAAAGCCATGGTCGTCTGCTTCCCTCTTGCTCTCTGTGCTAGCCTAACATTTCCAGCCTGGTGGATGTATTAGTTGTGACCCCATGAGAGAAACTCTCCAAACCTTGGAAATTCATCACCATAACTCATCTCATCATACTTATTTCCTAAGTAAAAAAAAAAAAAAAAGCAGCAGTATCTCAATTAATATATCTTTGATATAATCCCTTGAACAGAGTTTCTGAAACTCATAGATCAATATGTTTCTTTACCCTCATCCTGTAGTATGCCTGGGAGCCTTACAACGACAGTGTGCTTTGCAGGGAAGTTTGGAATGCTCAGCTCAAAGCAGAAATTTCAAATGGGCACCAGCTGAAGTAGAGCCATGGTTGCAGTAAGCATGTCTGAAAACTTTAGGTATTTTAGCGTTGTTACGTGTTTATAAAAGGATGTAACAACTGGAAATAGTGTTCATTCCAACACCTGTGAAAATATATAGCTTGTCTTGTTGATACTTTTCTAAGTGCCTGTATGCACATTTTAATTGCACAATCTGCCGGTGTTTCTTGCCTACCTCCGGGGAGATAGCTGGAGTTTTTACTGATGGTGGATAAATCTTGGGTTTTTTGCGCCTGCTCTGAGGACTCCAGTTATGGAGAACTTGAATTCTCCTTGTAGTCCTGTGATAGTTTGATACCTGTTAAAGAGTTCACTTGATGTCACTGTTTTGAATGTGTTGCTGTTGCTACAGGGAAGAACTTACGAGTATCTGTTTCCTTGTGTAACATTACAGTACATATATTCTGTCTGTATGATGTGATTCATATATAATGAACCAAAAAAAGAATAAAACTGGAATGATTGGGGCCATTTTATAATTAAATGCTGAATGAAGTCAAAGCACGAAGTGAAGTGTTACTATTCTTCAGCTGTCTGTGTTGAAGGAAGTTACTTTCTGGTTTTGCTGTGTCTTAGACTTTGGAGCTACAGTTCACAGATACAATAGAAATAGGGATTGGAACATTATATGGATGGTTAGGGTGGAAAGTAGTGAAAATGGAGGATTAGTGGGTTTTAAATGCCTTTAGAAATACTTCAGTTAATTTTTTGGGATGTATTTGTCAGCACTGAAGGGCTTAAATTTCAAATGCTGAAGTACTTAAAAAAAATAATCTCCCATGGAAATAAATGCATATATCTTCAGTTTGAAGTCCAAGCAAATCAGTAGTTTTCACAGAAAAAAAAAAAAAAACCAAACAGACCAAAGCTGTGATTATGAAAAAAAAAAAGTAATTAAGAGATGTAAGCTCAATACTAATCTCCTTGTCCAAAATGCATTTATAATCATACTGTAGTCAGAATAGGGACGAAGTTATGAAAAGTTAACCAGCGGAACCAGAATTGTTCTCTTTTCTTTTCAAGCCAGAATTGTCTGCTTTAGCAGAAAGAATCATGCCTGATGTATTTTTTTTTAATGCGTATTTTGAAAAGAAGTAATTAGCATGTGTGAAACAGGATCAGTGTGATGGAGAAGTAAAACATGACGCCAAGTGCAGTTTGATTGAAGCTGCTCAGCTATGCAGACTGTTCTGTACTATCAGCAGCTACTTGAAAACGGTGCTTGAATTGAAGCTTGACTTCCCCGTTCCTGGAGCATAGACATGAAATGATGCACAGAAAAAGATTTAATGTAACGATCAGAAAACTTGTCAGAGGCTGGGATGCAGGAGTATTTAAATAGTTCTTTCTTGCTTTGATGAGGAACTGAAAGGAAAATACCTGTAAGAGAAGTGAAAAAAGCTGGTGAAATAGAGTAGTTGTAAGGCTTTCTTTGAGTCAAAATACGGAATGAAGGGGAGTAACATCAGTGAAAGGAATCAGGTGCCTGCTGAAACAAGTAATACTTGTGTGTCTGAATTCTATTACAATCAGTGCAGGCTGATTCCATATTCCTTGCGTGCTAAAGAAATCAGACTTCATGGAAATGCTGGCTGCCTGGTGAATTTAAGGCAATAAACCTTTTTTGCAGGTTAAAATTGTGACTGTGAAATAGCAGAACAATGACTTGGGAGTAAGAAAAATTTATCACTGAATGAAGTGAAATTCAAACTTTGTCTACATCATCTGCCCCAGCATAATTGTTCTTATGTATGATCTGGCTTCAGGGTACCCAGCACTAAGCGTGACCTGAGTTTTTCCTCAAACTTTTGAAAGAGGGGTGAGTGGGAAGGGGAAAAAGGTACCAAGGGGTGGAGCAGAGTGGCTGATGTTCTGTCTGTCTGCGTGCTGCCTTGCTTGTGCTGTCCCAGGTGGTAGGGCCATAATATCCGTCTGGGTCCAGTACGTTGCCACAGGAGAGACGCAGCACCGTGTGAGAGATGCTTCTGCTGATGGAGAGCGATCACTCTTCAGCAGAAGTTTACTTTTCACTGGAGAATAAGGGAAAGTATTTCACTTAAGGAAAAAATAACAGATGTTGGAAACTGCCTCCTGCGTGAGTGGCTGTCTGCAGCTGGGTTTGCCACGGTTTGTTGGACCTGGTGTGGTGGCGGGGAGAGAGGAATGAGATGTGAGAGAAACAACTACACAGGCACCAAGATCAGCAAAGGAGGAGCTGAAAGAGGTGTGCTGGAGCTGGGATTCCTGTGCAGCCCGTGGTGAGATGGCAGCCTCTCCCCCTGCAGCCCGTGGAGGTTAATGGTGGAGCATAGACCCACCCAAAGCCTGTGGAGGACCCCATGCCGGAGCGGGTGGATGTATCTGAAGAAAGCTGTGACTCTGTGGGAAGCCCACACTGGAGCAGTTTGTTCCTGAAGGACTGCACTGTGCAGGAGGAACCCACACTGGAGCAGTTTGTGAAGAGCTGCAGCCTGGGGGAAAGGGCTGAAGTTGGAGAAGTTTATGGAGAGCTGTCTTCCCTGGGAGGGTCCCCAGGCTGGAATAGGGGAAGAATGTGAGGAGTCCTCCCCCTGAGGAGGACAGATCAGCAGAAACAACATGTGACAAATATTCCCATTCCCCCTGCGCTGCTTATGGGGAGGAGGTAGAGAATTTGGGAGCAAAGTTGAGCCTGGGAAGAAGGGAGGAATGAGGGGAAGGTTGTTTTAAGATTTGGCTTCATTTTTCATTATCCTACTCTGATTGGTAAGAAATTAGATTGATTTTTCTTTCTTCAAGTGTTGTCTTGAGCATAATGGTGGGTGATCCCTCCCTGTCCTTATCTAGACCCACAAGCCTTTCGTTATATTTTTCTCCTCCCCATCCCACCAGTGGGGAGGAGCGAGTGAGCGACCGTGTGGTGCTCAGCTGCCAGCTGGGCCTAAACCATAATAGTTTTCTTCAGAGAAGTGGTTCCTTGTTCTAGGCAGAGCAGCAAACAAGTGCTTAAACACCCAGTAAAGACAATGATAACCCAAAAGAGCATCTCGTTCAGCGCTGCTGGGAGTACTGGTGGTCAGTCGCCACCATGAAATAGGGCAGTTTCAGTAGAACTTCATTAAGCTGACTGCTGGTCTCAAAGCTGCGGGAGAGAGACTAGAAGGAATTTTCTGTTGCAAAATGTAATTCTGAAAACATACCTTTGGGAGAGGGAAGAAACATCCCAACGTTATTTTTTAGTATATATGGGAGAACTTAGATTATTCTACTACAGGCTACAAGGTAGTTGTTTGAGCGCTTGTCTGAGTATGTTGTACAAGATAACCTTGAAGTTTTTTTTAACCAGTTGCTTTGGAAAAAAGGGAAGGGATTCCAGGATCAGCTTTGCTCATTCAGACTTGAAAATCCCCAACCAGAGAATGGGGTTACATACGTTGTGCAGTTTGTATCTTGAGTTGAATGCATTTCTGGGCGAGTTGCATGGCTTATCTGACCAGCCGTGTTAGCTTGGCTATCCCAGCAGAGCCCTGTGGGACTTCAAAGTACCTCTGCATGTGTTCAGCTTTTGGCAGCCCATCAGTTTTCCTCATCTTTTCCTTGTTTCTTACCTCTGGTGGTGACAGCAATTATTCTGGTACTCGGGACACTCGTGGTTTTCGCAAGCCATAGCGTTAGCTGAACACTCCTGAGGCACAGGAGGTGCTGTGGCTGTGCCTCTGGGGAAGGAGGCTTCCTTCGCTTTGTGACTCGGAAGGAGTTTCCCCAGACACTGGTTTTGCACCTTACTCAGCCAGAATTTGTTGGGCTGGAAAGTAGAGGGCAGAGTTTTGTAGCACTAAATAGAGAAGCTAAAAGCAAATATTTAATTATCTTCTCTAAGAAAATTTGAGATTGAATTGGATATCTGCCCTTTCTGTGTTCCTGTAACCTCGATTTCATTTGGCAGCGTGGGGATAAGTGTGTTATGCCAATAGTCCAACATCTGTATCCCAATTCAGAACTGTACTTTTTTTTTGGATTTCTCTTTCCCCACTCTGTTCCTGTTGTGAAAGCTTTAAAGCTAGTTTGGGCTGATCCTTTGCCAGCTGAATGCAGAGTGTCACCCTCTGCCAGGGATCATCCATTGTCCTCCTCTGATAAGGCTCTTGTTTCAGTCTCATCTGGGACAGAGGCAGTACTTGCTGGGAACAGCCATTAACATCCTAGAGATTGTGATGATGCACACAAGCTCCCGGACATGTTGTGCTATGAAGAAATTTCAAAGCCAGCCAATTTACGCTCTCAATGCTTGTTTTTTTTTGGCATCCACGTCCAAACCAGCGGATGATTGCTACCAAAAGCGTTTGGAGGGCTACAAGCAGTTTATATGTGTTTAGCTGTATGGTCATCAATTGCCAGTGCAGTGAATGGCTGCCCGAGACAGGCAGCAAAAGGACATCAGAAGACAAGGAAGTTGAGAAGGAAGACTGATTGGAAGACTTTTTCTGTATCAGCACGCAAAAGAGAATTGGCAGTTACTGGAACTTTTTAACAAAGAACAATTATTTGCATTGAGCTTCTAAATCTAAATTTAAAGAGAGCTTTCCCCCAGATAAGGACCAAATTAGCCTTCATTATGGAAGATAAATTTAGTAACTTTACAACATCTAAATTTAGGTTTCCAAATAAGCCCTCATGCTGAAGATATGACTTCTGGATACAGGAGCTCATGAACACAAGGAGATCTACTTGGCATTCGTTAGCAGCTACTGCTAGTGTGATAGCAGTTCCAACTGAGAACATTCCTCTGCTTCAGGTTTCCAATGCAACTTTTCCAGCTGGACGCAGCGAGGAATTCTGTTCACCGGCTTTACAGCACATTGAATTTCAAAGTCTGAGCATGATTGAGATGATCAGCATGTATTTCATGTGAGGAAATTTGAACCACTTAAAATAACCAGTAGTTCTGAAGAACGAATTCATCTATACCTGCAGTGTCTCCTTAACCAGGAGGACTGGTTAAAGTCTGGGGTGACTTCTTCTGTCACCTGAGCCTGAAAAATATAAAGGTGGCGTGTACTATCTGTTTCTTGGCACCTGTCAGGGTCTGCTGTGTCCTTTGTTAGAATATTAAGGATGCTTCAACACTGTGGAAATAGGTGGAATACTACAGAAATAATATTTTGCAAAAATTAAGTGAAAGTTTTTGTTGGAACTGATGCAATCAAACATATTCATTTACAAGAAAAAGTTGAGGTTGATTTTTGCCTTGGTAAGTCAAACTGTAGATCCATGCTGCTCTTTAATGGTCTCTCTCTTCTGGACTCTTATTTCCCATAGAAGGTGTTTGAAATACCCAGTAAGAGGTTCTAACTGCAGTTACGTGCCACCCTGTTTTGGCCATTCATAGCACTAAAGATATTTGTGAAACGTTTGGTGTTAGTATGGGTAAACCTGAAGTCCTTATTATCTTACATAAATTGTCACTGAGATGACAGCCTCACTTGGGACAAGTCTATGTCTAATGAATACCAAAAATTAACCCACAACTCCTGTGATGATTTTTCCCCTTCCTTCTGAAGATGGAAAGTCAACAAACAAACAAAGTAATCAGTAACTTCTATTTGGAGTTATAGCTTGTCATAAGTTGTAGAGCTTTGTGTAAAACCACACAGGAGTATCAGTACATCTTCTTGTAGAAGTCCTGTCATAGTTGTTGGTACCTGAAGGATCTTCTGAAATCTTTCCAAAAAGACTTCCCTCTTTCAGAACTGCTGGTCTCAGATTTCTTCCTTTTGTGTAAATATTGCAGATACAAGAGAAGTCTGTTAAGGGTTTTTTGCTGGTCCACCTCCTTTTGTGTTTTTCTTGAGGATCACTCTTGCCAAAGTCAAATGCAATAACTTTGCAGGTGGATACAGTCAGAGGCTCTAGCAAAATTTAACCCTTGGTGAAAACAACACGTGCTTGAGGAGTAATTTGTTAACATTTACCCAACAACAGAATGCTTCTCCGGCCTGGGACGTGTGCTGGCAGATGGCCCTTTCTCAAGCTGTTTCTTAGCTACTGTAAGTCAGGAAAGGACATCTATTTAAGGTGACCTGATAATAGTAGTTTCTTAGGCAATGTGCAGGCAGGAAAATAAATTGTAGAGCACCACAGAACAAGACACCAAGGTGTCTTGTCTGATGCCACAATCTCTGGCAGAATTGAGATAGATTAATCAAGGAATCTCCTATACTACCACATCTTTGCTTATATTTGGAGGGTTTCTGAGATGAGCTTCAGAAATGTTGCTTTTTTAGCCAGATCTGAGACAGACACATCCTCCTACACAGCCTTTATGTACAGATGCTCGCTGGCTGCCCTCAGTAGAAGAAAGCTGTTCAGCACCTCCTTCTAAGGGTCTGAGTTTTCAGTGGCCTGGACAGTGAGGTATGTTAATGTTTTTTAAATAATTGTGTAGCTGGATAAAACCACAAACAGTTTTATAGGCTCTGAGAAGTGTTTTCTTCTATCATACCTTTATGGTGTTCTAGTGAGTTCAGAGAGGGCTTTCCTCACAGCTCTTTCATGTTCTTTTTTCATGTGTAGGGTTTTCTCCATTTTTGCTCTGTGTCGTATCTAGCATTTTACAAGCTTGGAGTCTGAACATACTGTGAATAATTAGCACTTGGTGGCAGGCCCAAGCTGCTGAAAAATTTATAAATTGAGATTACTTCTCATCTTTTGTAGATTTGGGAACATCGGTTCAAGAAAAATAAGGGTTGGGTGGGTTTTTTTTTTGTGGTTATGCTACCAGTTAACAGAAATGAGTCCATCAGAGTAACAGCTGAAACTTGTAATTGTGTCCAAACTAGAGTAGGGGAATGCAATAATTACAGGAATGCCACAGTTGGAATAAGTAAGTAAAAACCCACAAATTAGTAGTGAGAAATTCAGTAACAGAGGTCATCCTCACAGACGCTTAGTTGTGGAAGTGCAGTGAGCAAAACCTGTTGCAGCAGCAGCTGTGTCCTTTCTTTCTGTAGTTTGTTTCCCATTTAACACTTACTCTCCCTAAAGGCTCAGTTCTGATACGGAATGGCTTGGGGTTTTGTTGTTGTCTTTACTGTAATTACTAATTTTTCAGTCTCTCTGCATATGGTGATTTCAGACCTTTCTAGTTAGGTCTTTGGATACACACATGCTGCGACTTGCCACGTGTTCATGAGCAACAAGTACAGTTCAATAAAATAAAAAAGGGAAAAAGGACGTGAACTACTGAAGTTGCAACATGCTGGTGGCATGAGGCAGAGGCTTTGGTTCAGAGAAACAGGTTGATGGTGTCCTCGCTGATTTGTATCCTGTGCTGGTAGACTCAAGTTTAGGCAGATTAATATAGCTTAGAGTTGTTGTTTTGTCCTCGTTCAGGACAATACCACTGACCTTCCTTGATGGCATGACACAAGACCTTCTCGCATATCTATTTTGCTAATTAACCATGTTTCCAGATAATATTGTCCTTCTGGCTTTTGGGAGCAGATGATGAGTCAGAGGTTAGCTGATGATTTCCACACTGAAAGCTTGTCAGAGGGGACTTCAATACATCCTGCAAAGATACCACTTCTTTTCTGTATAAAGACAATGGCCCTTCTAACTCAGAAGAGTGCTCGCTGTTGATAGAAGTTCATTGCTTTATGAAGAATCTCCCAAATAGCTGAAGTTCAGATTTCCTTTTCAAAAATGAGTGAAAATTTTCTTTCTTCAGTAGCTTGAATGGGAGTTGAGAAACCCAGTTCCGCTACTCCAGTGGAAACGGAGCCCTTCACCACTCGGTGCTCTGCTGAAGTTGGGAAAACAATGCCGTATTCTCTTGAAGTGCTTTAAGATCTGTAGGTGTCAGGGGCTGCTGCATTGACAGTTTAATGAAATTGTTACTGTTCCCAAAATACTTCTTGGGGTACACAGGTAAGTTATGTACAAGAATAGATGGATTCTGTTGTTGGTCTGAGTGGAAATTTGCAATAATACTTTGCACAGGAAGTTGAAGGGGAAAAAAATCTTAGATATTGATCTTATTAAATGGTCAACCATGGTATCATATTAAGAACAAGATAAACGTATTTTGATACTGAGGAGAGTATGTTTAGAGCCACATTATTTGACATGCTAAATTACTAAGCACAAACGAATTTTTAAACTTTGTCCCTAAGGTAGAGTGAGTTACTGGTGGTACTGAAGTCTGCTGGAAAGCTGGGGTCAGAGTCTAGGACTTGTGATTCTCAAAGTCCTCTCAGGTTAGTGTCCATGTTGTTTCTGATAGATTTATTTAGGGGCCCTGAGGGGTCAAGAGTGGTTTTAAGCAAATTAAAATTTACTAATCACCTGTCATCGCTGTTGAGCAACTGAAAAGATCACATATGCTGTGTGTGCTGTCAGTGTACTTGGGGATGGCGTGAGATCTCCCGAATGAGTGGAAACATGTCCAGGAGTCTTATAAAGAACTACTGTTAGGATCTAATCAAGGATTAGCTCAGTCCCCTACATTGTCACTGGAACCTGAAGGAAATTTGATAGCAGAAAACTGAATGCCTCTATAATGTTGCGGTGAAATTCTGTGGCTATAAGCTTACCTAAACGTGAGTGTGTCCTTCTTACTACTTCTGTTGTCATGTGTGATAGTTTGATGTGTGGGGGGTGTTCTGGTGGCAGGGGAGGGGATTTGCTCCCTGTGCCACCAGATCTGAGTCCCATCCCCCCCCGGGGGAGGTTGAGCCAAGGCGGCGCCTCTGCGAATTGCCCTATTTAAGTTGGGACAAAGGGGCGGGAAAGGGCTTTTTGCTCAGGAGCGAGGAGAGAGCAGGAGGGCGCTGCCCTCGCTCCCGGCTCCCGGCCGAGCGGCCGCTCGGGCCCGGGGCCGGCGCCATGTGCTCAAGATGGCGCCGGGGGAGCCGCATGGGGGACTCGGTAAGCGCCCCGCTCCCGGGGTGCCCGCCGGGCCGAGCTCCCCCAGAGAGGATTAATATCTAAGAGAAAACAACCACAACGACCGGGTCAGCCAAGATGGAGCAGGAGGAGGTGTGCTGGAGCTGAGGCTTCCCTTGCAAATCGGTGTGAGATGGCAGGCGGCCCCCCTGCAGCCAGGGTGTACTCGGCGGAGCAGCGACCCACTCGTGGCCTGTGGAGAAACCCACGTCGGGAAGGAGATGCCTGAGCCCAGGAGAGGTCGTGGAGCAGGGGATGCGCGACCAGGTACTGTTGATAATGGGGCATGGAATGCACGACGAGGTCGTGGAGGCATCTGGAGACCGTGGGACGACCCACGCCGACGCGAGTGGCAGCAGCTCCCTAAGAGGCCGAGACTGGTAAAGCCCGAACTGGTGCGATCCATGGGGAAGGATTTGCAATCCTGCGGGCAGGACTTACTTTGGAAAAGTTTGGGGACTTTTTCTTTGTGAGTAGGGGATCCACCGAAGCAAGGGAAAAATGGTGTAAAGACTCCTCCTCCTTTAAGAAAGGAGCGGCAGTGAACAACATGGATGAACTGACCTGTACTCCCCCATTCCCTGTCTCCCTGCGCCGCCGGGGGGAAGACAGAGCCAGGAACGAAAGGAAAATAGGGGGTGGGGAGGTGTTGTTTTAAGATCGGGCCTTGTTTTCTCTTTCTCCTCTCAAGTAACCGGTTTCGTTCCCTTTTGTCTTTTGTTTAGTAACTGTTAATAAATTGTTTTTGTTTTTATGAAGAAAGCCTGAGTCATGTTTTGCCCGAGACCATGTTTGGTGGGTGCTCCCGCTCGGTTCTTGTCTCGACCCTCAGTCCAAAAAAAAAAAACCACGACATCATGTTTCATTCTTTTTTTTTGCTTTTGATTAAAGTATTTTTTCTTTTTGCTATCATTGTGAAAGACCCCAAATCTGTACCATAATTTAGAAAATATTTCTCAGTAGTGGCATTGTTGACATACATAGTGAATTACTTTAAAATACTGAACCTTTGAACTTAATTTTGGTTGAACAATTGTAAGTAGGAAGATACCAGGGATGCTTCAGCCTTGTGGGTATTGCAATGCAGGTTATTCTACAGTGATAGTTTGAATTTCCTAAGGCCGTAGAAGATGCTTATTTATAAAGAGTTGGAAGTATTTAAAGAGCTGTTACAGCTGGAAGAAGATAACCCAGGGGTTCTTTCAAGACCTATCACAGCCAGTACACCTTACACATAACGCCTTGTGCTGTAAAGGGAGACTGCCTCTTTGTGGTACTGGTCTTCATCCCCTGTGACAGGTCTTTCTGCCCGACAGCCTTTGGGAAAAATCTCCCCATAAATATCCACTAAAGGTCTCTTGGTTTAAATTTCTCCTTTTAAGCATTCTCCTTTGGTCTATCACCTGCAGGAAGACCAGAATATAAATAGTACAGGTGATAACTCGTTTATTTTTCTTCTCACACTTGGCTTATCGACAGTTGATTGGCTTGTACTTATGTTTTTATGCTCTTAGTTCTTAACCTTCCAAACCAGTAGCCACTGGTTCATCCAGATTTTCACTTAATGCTTTTCATTCCTCTCACTTCTCCAAATAGGACTTATTTTCTTTGGCACTTCAAAATTTGTTACTGTATAAATTTCACATAACTGCAAGGTGTGTTTCATTGCATATGTGTAACTTTTAAAGGGGGAAAAGAAATCTTAAAATAGGATTTGAAAAGTACTTTGTATTTGATTTTAAGCATTATCTATCTTGAAAATACAACTATTGGTGAACCTACTCTTCTTACCTGCAGTCGTTTGAAACCAAGTTGGAAAAAAACTTAGGTTGGAAACTTCTCTGAACTGCCGATGAAATATTTTTCTCTTGAACTCAGTGCCGTTTCAGTGATCTGCATGCTTTGCCTCCTCTTGTAAAACAGTTTTTTCTGTTGTCTACGTAGAGATGCTCCTGTTTTGTCAGATATTTCCTGATGTAAGCTCACAAGAAAGGAATTGGAGATACGTGAGAATGGAAACTGGATTCCAAGACCTGCGATTAAGTACTGGCAGAAATACCAAAATTAAACCCGTTTTCGAGTGGGAATTTTGGACTTCGTGTTTTAAACTGCTAAAGTTAAAACCTGTAACATCTTATTATTTTGAAAAATTGTCAGAGAAAACTTGGGAATAATACCATTATGGGGCTGTCAAGTGAATAACCAAATTACTGTGTTTCTCAGTTGATGGTAGATTTTTTTTTCCTATAGTTATAGTTCCATGAATTAGCTCAAGAGATCCTTTATGTTCCTCTTCTAACTTTTTTTATTTTAAAAATATTAGTTAATAAAATTTTCACATCTTGCAAGACTGACAAATGTCAATAGAATGTAGTAGCAGCCTGTCCCTTTCTGTTGTTCCTAAATGACAGTTATTTTTCTTGCAGAAGTCTTATGTCTTTTTTTTTTTCCTTCTTTAATACAAACTTATTATTCCAGTAATTCATTGCAGTAGACAGTGTTGGACTCCCCTAACTGCATGTGTTCTTAATCTTAAAATATTTGGTAAGCAAATCAATGGAATTGCAATATGAAAGAAGACAGGAAAATAAGAAAAATGTTTTTTTCATGCATGTTAGTGTGGCTTCTGTTGTGTGCTTCTTGATTATATGTGCTGTGTTGCCAAAACAAAGGCTCTTTCTCCATCTGAGGACAAAGACTGATAATGAAGTGCAACACTTTTTGTTTTAAAGTACTATTATAGGAAGGAAATGAGGAAAAAAAAAATGAAGTGCTTTATATTCTGCTGGTTCATTTAAGTACCATTTTCTTCCATGTAATTGCTATGGACAGCCGTATGAAAATGACCATATTGTGTTTATAGTCTCTCCTTAAAAATGTCATTCCCTTCTCTTTTTCTTTTTAATTTTTTTTTTAAAGAAGAACATTTGGCTTCTTAAAAGCTTGAGTATTTGATATTCGTTATTTCT
Organism: Tauraco erythrolophus; assembly: GCF_009769465.1. Taxonomy (NCBI): domain Eukaryota; kingdom Metazoa; phylum Chordata; class Aves; order Musophagiformes; family Musophagidae; genus Tauraco; species Tauraco erythrolophus. The sequence goes on from NC_141473.1 coordinate 39,671,922, forward strand.
TCCAGTTACTCATGGGATAAATTAGACAAATTGCAGTAGTTCAAGAGAGATTGAAACTGCCTATAATCAGGACAAACAAATGAGTAGTGTGTAGTAAAGGAGCACTGCCAGCTCTAGCTTTTTATAATATCTCGTATCTCCTAGGGTTTTTTTTTTCCTACCACGTATTTCTTTTTTTTCTCGTGGCAATGGCCTGGGTTTCTGCTGTTACTTAATACCATTTGGGTAACGGTATCTTTATTCATGGGGACTGTCAGCTAAGAACACTGGCAAAAGCAAATCTTACACAATTTTTCCAAAACAACTTCCCAAATTAAAAAGAAAACCAACAAAAAGAAAATCCCTAAACCTTTGATTTTTTTCATAGGCCATTTAATTAACCAAGTTTCTCTCTGGTAATTTTTTTTTGTGCCTAAGCAACAACTAACTCTCTAGAAATTGAGGCAGAGAATTAACTAATGACCTTTTCTTGTTGAGCTGAACGTCAATAAATGTATGTATCAAAGTAGATCACAGGTCCTTCTCCAGGCTTTTGTGGTGTTTCTAATTTTTTTTTTTTCTTCTTCCCTCTCACTTGACTTTGATCCTGGACTCCATCCTTTTCGATATGTAATGGTGGCCTCTACTCTTGAATTTTTGAGTTGTGAAACTTCTTCGGGGTTTGTTTATCTTCTGATGCTTAAGTGAAGATGAAATCAAAATCACATATCTCGTCTGTTTTCTGTGGTGGTGTTCTGCAAAAATAATAGAAGACAGCAGGTAATAACTTCCTTTTCGAAGCTGGTAGGTAATAGCTACAGTCTTTCCGGCAGATTACAAGGACCTTTTGAGGTAGAGGGAACTTTCACCCAAATTTCTGTTTGAAGTTCACAGTCCTGATCTATCTAACATCATGTTTTAAGACTGGTGCTGCATTATGGCTGTCAACTTCTCTCTGGCATTTAAATTTTTGAAGGATAGACAGCAGGAACTCCGAAGCGATGACAGAGCAAGAACACAGTTATAACTTCCTGCTGTAGAGATGTGATCTTCCCATAATGACAGATGAAGGCTGCTCAGAGATTGACAGATGCTCTCAGTTGAGTCCAAGGTGATAAACAAATAATCCCTGACAGGATGGTGATGCTCCTTGACATTTGATGGTCCTTTCTTTAGCTGTCTTTTGAGTAGAAACTTGCAGACTTTCCTCTCCCTAAACGTTTTCCACTGGAGTTCTTGTGGAGGAAGTGTAACGGGTTGGCTTGGTTTTGGCCTCTTGTTGGGAGGTACGTCTGTGGTCTCTGTCTTCTGAAGTCCCAAGTCCCCTCCCTGCCTCTCCTCCTTCAGGATTGCAGTCATCCGTGTGAGCGCTCACAGATGTGAAAGAGTTGGCTCCCTTGTGTAAAGTGTTTGCTTTTGGAGTGGTTTTTGTGTGTTGGGGATGGGGGGAGAATGCTCTGTGCCTTTCCATCTCTCCTTGGAGCAGTGCTAACCTTTTGGGGAGAGGATCTGGAAGAGAAAAGAACATGAACTTCAGTTTTGTTATTTGTGCCCTTGAGTTCTCCTTTTCCTTACCCCCATACATGTGGTGTTTGACTATAATTTGGTTTGGAAGATTGCAGGGTGAGCTGCGTTATTTCTTGGAATAACTGCAAAATGACACATACTTGTGGTGTTTTTTTCACAGAAATTTCCAGTTTCATAGAGAGCAGCTCATTTGGATAGACTATGGTAAAATATTCTGAATGTATCAGTTTTTCTATTCGGCCAATACTTTTTAGTATAAAGGAGGGGAAAATGAAGATTGAAAAGTGTCAGTGGTGACGTGCAATTGCGAGTGACCCCTGGGTGTTCAGTAAAATGCAGCGACTTTCTGAAGACTTTCAGACATCAAAATGACTTGCTCCCTTCCAGAAATCTTGATAAATGAGTATTATGTGGCTTCCCAGGGACTTCCTGAGTGCTTCACGTTTTCTGTGTGTGGGATCTGGTCTTTCTGTACATTTCATCTCCTGGATCAAAGAAGAGATGGTATTTCTTGAAATGCAAAAGGTAGAATGGTTACTTTTAAAGTTTTCTTTACGACACTGTGGCATTTGTTAAAAGTAGAGTGATTGTCGTGACTAGTGCTGGTGTTTAAGCATGCTTCAGCAGATAATAGCTCAAGTTTTGTTCCTATTTAATGTAAAGATCTATATCATGTGTAGTTATCCAAAGGATGATCAGTAGTAGTTTTGCTCAGAGGAAAAAATTACATCACAGTATATTACCACTGTAAGTTTAGATACTAATACTTTGTTGTTTTTAACTTATTTGAAAGTGAAAGAACAATAGAGTTTAGCCCTGTTACTGATGTTTAGACAGTCAGTGACATATTACTCTATTGCTTAACCTTCTGGGATGCTGCATGTTCGCATTTCTTAGTGGCAACTTTAGAGTTAAAAGCTTCATTTTGATTTATTTATTGAACTGACTCTCATAGAACAAACATCTCATGTTATCAGTGGGTACTAAGAAGGTATGCTGAAGGCAGGACTTGTTATAGCCAGTCAAATTACCTGGTGTGTGGCTTGTGACTCCTTTGTGACGAGTCTAAAACTGTGTCATGATTTTGTGTGACTTAAGTTCCTTCTTATGCAGGGTGGTTTTACAAAGGTGGAAAACAAAAGCGTTTTTCCCCAAAAAACCTAACAAACCCACACACAAAAATACACTCTTGTTTGCATGATGAAAAGCATTCCTCCAACAGTTTTATTTCTGTAGATGGCAATAAATCAGAAAATAATATTTGAAGAAAATGATAGTAAATGACAAGTATTAAAAAAAGCTGTGAAAACATCAACTCGGTAGTAAAAAAGAGGTATGAAAACTGTTGCATATGCTATCAAGATGAAATGTAACTCAGAGTTGCAAAGCAGAGTAATCGACGTGTATTGGTAAACAAAAATATAGATAATACTCTATATGTGAATTGTGGTTTCTAGTGTAGTTAATTCTTATACTGCTAAACTGCCAAAGAAGTTGGATTTCAGTGAAATTGTCAGCACCATGTGGTGGAGAGAGCAAGTTTCTTGTCTGTGAGTTGTTACAAAGGAGGACTTCTTCAGTCCTTTAGCTTGGAGATGGAATGTGATTATACTATTTTTTTTTTAAATTGAATAAGCAGTATATTTTAGGTTCTGTCCCTCAAGGGTTTTCAAGTTTTGTGGTGTCTTTGGTTTGGTTTATTTGATTTTCCTTTTAAAGGAAAAATGATGCTATAGTATTTGTTGTTCTTCCCTATCATCCTTCTAACCCACTTTTTATATTGCTGCATTATCTTTTGTTTAGCCAAAAAAAGAAGGGAAAGGAGCTCTGGGAAAACCATATGGATTTGACTGATACACTACGTATCTGCATGTGCATGGAGCTGAGCAAGTCAGCTCAATGAGAAGGGGCAGAGAAACTTCTAAAACCAGGAGATGTAAAATTACTGTTTTTGAGATAAGCAGCTCTCTTACCTCTAATAGCTGGGCAGAGCAGTATGGGGTGTTAGGAGGAGCATACTGGTAAGAGTTAAAACAGCTTTGTGGATGCACTGACTTACCAATGGAAGATGACAGTGTACCAGTTGTACCTTTCTTCTCGATGCAGGGGATTAGTATTCCAGCTTTACTTAGAATGACATCTTCCTTTATTAGGGTAAAGCTTGATCCCATTGCAATGCACATTTCTAAGCCTGGAGGAGAACTGGAAGGGAAGCAATTCTCACCTGAAGAGGCTACCCAATGTTGGGAGTTAGCTGAACACCTCCTACCTGTGGTTCTGGCTGTCACAGAGGCAAAACCAAACGTGAGCTTATACAGTATGTTTTTCAACTACTGGCTAAGAAGAGCAGAAAGAAAAAGGAAAGGACAGGAGGGGGAAGCAGCAATCTCTCTCTGGGAGGAATACACAGAATTTTTTGCTTACAAGTCATTCCTGGTTTTACAGACTCCACTTACTATGTAAGTATTGCTTACACTGTTTTCTGGGTACACAAGTGTGTGCTATCCAAAGAAGCTGTATGGAAATCTCTTAAAAATCAACAATCCTGAAGTAATGTGTTTTGAGGCTCTGCGTGCCTCTGGCTCTTTCAGAGAATTAGAATTGTTTTCTGTGCTTAGGCTGTTAAGTGGGACTAAAAGAAATATCAGAATTATATACAATGTTTTTCCTCAGTGTTCCCAGCATCTTTAAAGATCAAATGGCCATAAATAACTACTAATGTAAGGGACGTTGCAGACCTTGAGCTGCACCAGTATAAAGGATGGCTTGTGTGCTTTATTAAAGGGTTCTGGGTCCTACCTGCTCTACAGCTCATGCTTCCAAATGGCTGGGTTTATAGGGGTGGCCCCAAGAGGGACAAGTGCTGGAGCTGACAACAGGCTGAAGGGCAAAATCAGGAAGACACTTCACTTATTCTTGGTCTGTTTCTTAAAGGACACCATTCACTTTCACATCAAAACTCCTTACAGATGCATTAACACCTCACCGCATCCTCGTTTAGGTCTCCAGATTTGATATTAAAGATGGATGTCAGCTCAAGCTGTGTTATGGTCACCAAGCCACTTTCAGTCAAAATAGACAGTAGCAGCTCGGTTTCCCAGCTTCAGAAACCTTCCTGTTTCCCCACCTGGGAGCAGTAGCTGCAGTTTGGCAGCTCCACTGCCGATATGTTCTGTTACATGTTGTACTGTGCTTGAGCTCTGGCTGGCGTGAAGGTCAGATGACGCCTGAAAACCCTGTTCCAGGGTTAAAGTGCTGGGGCAATTTGTGCCTGGCACAGTTCATTACTATTCTTCCAATATATTTTTTTTTTCATGTTAATGGGTAGCTATGCCAAAAGATGGCCTTTATCGTGCTCCTGTTGCTGCTTTCCTGCATTGAATTTTCTAAACCTATGCACCTAGACACCTAAGCCTACATGGCATAATTAGCATCAGAGCCACTTAGATGCCATGTACGTGAATAGTTACAGTCAGCACGTGTCCTTCAAAACTCTAAAGCAGCAGACAAGTGACCCAGAAGTGGTTTTCGCCAGCTGATGTCAATCAGTTTGCAGCTCAGCGGTTTCCATCTGCAGCTCTGTTGTTCTTGTGCTGAATTATAAGGCTGGTTTTTCCTTTATTGTCATTTAAGTTCTTCAGCTTCTGATTTGATTTGATCAGACCCATCAGCTTATTTCAAAAACTATGCAAGAGACCCAGTGGAGCACCACATACAGGCATGTTAGATTCAGTTTTCATTTAACTCTATCAGGCATAATTGTAGGTGTGATAAAGTTTGTTATCATCATGTACTAATGTCACTTCTGTTATCCCACTACATTCCTTTTTCGTAATTTTTTTTTCCTGCTGCAGCCCCCTGCTAGTTCTACCAGGGATTGCATCACATCAAATTATCAGAAAGAAATAAATCCAGTTATTCTCTGAAATATTAAAGGTCTGCACTAAAAAGTTGTCTCTGCACAGAAATTTTAGTAGTCTTATTATAATCTCAACAAATTTAAGTTTAGTCCTTGATAGTTTGTAATTTGGCTACTGAACGCTTACTTGTCTGCCTAATGATCCAATCCGCCTCTCCATGGTCGTTGCATCCCTTAGCACAGAAGAAGACACATGTAAACATAACGATACCAGCCACTTATCCGTGGGCATTGCTATAAAAGATGCTTAAAGATTCAAGTGGGAGGAACACTTATAACTGAAATAATCAAATCCAGGTTTGACAACACAGATGCTGTTGTGTAAGTTTGTAAATTCAGTCTCAAATTAGTTATTTAAAGAATTGATGTGGCATTGGGATCCTAGTTCTTGTTTTGCATGGTGAGTGTTAGCTGTGTATGAATATCTGCTAACGCAAGTGTTGGTGCTTTGCACCAGTTTAATGGAGAGGACAAAAAACCAGTAATTTCGACAATAGATTTCACCAGTGGAAGCTAAGCATACCAGTCTTTGCTAAAAAGTGTGATTGTGATCCTTGTTCTACCTGCAATTGCTCATTTAACTTTTATTTTCCTTTGGGCATTGTTTGAGTACTTAATTTATCTCCAGGACTCCACTGGAATATTTCTATAGCAGACAAATTATTTGTCAGACAGCTTTTGATGGGAGTCTTTCTTTTATTACCCTCAAATGACTTTCCTGTAGGCTGTTTATATTCTTTTTAGAAAGGCCCAGGGACCAAAGAGTGCTCTGGGGTTGTGACTGACATCCTTACGGCTGCGTTTGCCAGGGGAGAAGCTGTCTAGGAGAAGCCTAATCTTTTAAGAAAACCTCCCAGTTGGGCGAGGATGTGATTCTCTCCCTCTTCCTCCAGTAATTAAATTTGTGACTTCATAGCATTGAAAAAGAATATACAGTTCTTGAACTGGGCACCGATTTATTTGCGACTTGAATTCATAGATCTTACGCTTGTTGGGCATGTTCATCACACCAAATCAAAGGAATTCCTGAATGAATGAGCAGTAGGTGGTACCTTAGAGCAAAGACCAAGTTCTGTTCTCTTGCTGGGACAATCGGAGAGGGGAGAGCTGGCAGGTGTTGCTGTGACCACCCCGGACACTGTGTGCTTGCTACGTGTCAAGAAGTGCAGCTGTATTTAGTCTGTAACAACTTAGCGATGGTGCAGCCCCAACTTCAAAAGGCTTTCTGTTCCGTCAGGTAATGGAACCAACTGCCTGGTGGTGTGGGCCCGTGTGAGGTGGTGTCTGGGCTCAAGTTCAAGGAGCCGAAGCTTACGTCAGACAGGAGCGTGAACACTGTCCATCTGGAGCGCAGCTTCTGCTGCTGAGGCCGTTGATGTCACAGGTAAGGGTTTGGGCCATTTCTACCCCTGCCACATGGCCAAATGCTGTCACATCCGTAACAGCAAAGCGTGACTAACAATTTCCATAATGTACGATAGAAGAAGAGGGGCGTTTTAGGTGAAAATGGGCTTCTCAAAGAGACCTTAGGGTAGCCAAGGGACTATTCTTTTGCACTGCAAGACTCTACAGGCCTGAGGCTGAGGGATTCTGAAGATGAGGGAAAAACTGTGGTTCAGAGATTATAAATGTGGAGAAGTCCTTTTCCTACCACGCTGGTAGATTTCTCTGAAGTCATGCTTGGAAGATTTTGCTGTCTGAGAGATGACCCACAAATGCTTGTTTTCTTTGCAAGGCAGAGAAGCTCAATTCTGTGGTGCCTATGGAGTGGACCTGTGAAGCATGATGGAGATTTGGGGGAGAAAAGGTGATGTGTGGGGACATGGATTTGTTGCTGCTTCCCTCCCCTTTTATTTTCCTCTTCCTCCATCCAATCTAAACTTGCAAGCAAGGCCTTGCCTCTAGCTGTTCCCCAGCATCAAAGCCACTTCTGCAGCTCTCTTTGCTGCCCCATTTCACCCCTCCACCCTCATTTCTTCTCAGTTCTTTTTTGCCCTCTGGCTCCTGGATCTGTAGGGGTTTCAGGATTGAGTAAAACTTGGCAACTGGCTGCCACTCCAGGTGGGGCCAGGCCCCTCCTTTTCCTTTTGAACTGTTCTTTGTAGTATTTTATTTTATAATCTATATTTTTAAGGCATCAGTGAATCAGGGTAGATCTCTGCTCAGTTGGTTATTCAACAAAATATACTGCGTTCACTTGAGTAGTAGTAAGTCACGTTCACTTAGCTACTTGGTGGTTTTCTATGCTTTTTTGTGTGTGTATCATCTGTAAATGTCATCACTGATAATTTGTGTTTTCTCCACTACTTTGGCAGAGTTGGGAATAGAGGAGGACCTCTTTCCAGAGAGAGATGGGAAACTGTTTCCTTGGAATAACGTGTGCATCTTTGTCCCCCTTTACAGCTGCATGTTGAAGCCCATCACAGTTTTTAATCTATTTATTATGTCATTGCATAGTTTTTTGTTTTCTAATCAAGATGACCTGAGGTGCCGAGTAACCAAGTCTGAAATTCCCACTGAAAAAATGCATAATGATTTATTTTGACAAGATCTATTTACCATGAAATCGTGACCAGTGATGCTAATTTTACTGTCATTTTCAATTCCTTGTTAGATGAGCCCTTATTAGCTTTCCTAGCACTTTTTACTAGGAATGCTCTGACAAGCCTGAAACTGTATGGCTTTCAGGAATTAGCACATATATGTTGGTTTTTTTCCACTCATCCCCTGGGACCATTCCCACTCAGAATTGTCATATGCAACACTAGACCAAATGAAGAGTACACTGTCGCTCAAAACTGAAGATTGTTTAGGCATAGATGTACTCAAAGTGATTATAATATTTTTTTTTTAAGTGGTTTAGGATGTTTGGAACTCAAATTACAGCAGTATTCCAGCAGTTCCCTTGTCTCATGCATTTGAGTTTTTTCCCCAATGATCTGATGTTGATAGTGATTGACAAGCTTGAGTAGTGATGCTCAGTCTTTTCTGGAGGTTTTAAGTGCTCATATTTTGTAAACCAAATTATTTGAAAAGGCTTGTTCGGCACCTTCGCTAGAGGAAAAGTTCTCTCTGGTTGACTTAAAGTGGAACTTCGATTACCAGTGCTGTTTCTGGTGGCATAATGTAAGGCTTTGTTTAGCCCCAAATCCTCCCTGCTTGTGCTTGACACAGGCATTAGCATAAAACCAGTGTTACCACTAGATGGATCTGTTTCTTTAATAAGCCATTGACTACCACTTGTTAGAGACAGAAGTTTTTTAAGACTTTTCTGGGCAATATAAAATACATGTTATCTCACTGCTCCTTGACTACAGTTACTTGTAGGAAGGGCTGTTAAAAAAGGATGCTTTCTTCTTCTGGCAGCCTATACTATTCTACTGCTTTCCATGTATAGAATTAGCAAGAGCTCTGGGATTCTGGAAAAAAATATATTTTAGGTTGGTTGTTTTTTTGTTTTGTTGCTGTTGTTTTTTCAGCACTAATAACATCTCACTTAAGTTCCTATATGTACATCTGAAAAATTTATCAGTTTTTCCTCTGTAAACATAGGTACTTTGACCTGTGGTAGTGACCTGGAATGTTCAGCTTCAGTAAATTTATTAAATGTGATCATCAGTTGGTTTCTTTCAAGAAAAAAAAAAAAATCTATTGCCTTATAAATATTGAAAACACATGGACATCTACTTCGTTTTACTCAAAAACATTTGTAATGGAATTGCAAGGCCATTACTGAAGTGTTGACAACAAAGGCAAGCCTTAAATATGAGATCCAAAGGATAGTTCTAGAATCAGGCACTATATCGGTTCAAAGAGGTGACAGGTGCAATTTCTTCAAAACTTTCATACTCTAATGTAAGAAAATGAAATTTGTGTTTGATGTGTTGCTCTGTATCTCTCTGCCAGGAACCATAAGCCAAGAGATTTTCCAGTTGCAAACTGCCTAGTGCTGACAGAGGCACGGGAAAGGGACTTCCCTAGAAAAAGGCAACAAATGGCTGAGTTTGGTGTTGGCTGTGGTGGAGGTTGTTTTAGAGATGTCCCTTCCGACTGGCACTGCTACAATTCTATAAAACCAGAATGTTAAACACATTCATAGGCATCTCTTATTCCACAAGAAGGGGCGAGGGAGCTCGAAAAGTTGTCTAAAAGCTTTCTTGACACATAACATGATGTTTGGATGAGGCTTTGAGCAACCTGGTGTAGTGGAAAGTGTCCCTGCCCATGGCAGGGGGGTTGGAACGAGATGATCTTTGAGGTCCCTTCCAGCCCAAACCATTCTGTGATTCTGTGAATGCCCAAGATGCAGCTGTGCCTCAGATGATTATGGTTTTCCTCCTAGTTCTGCAGATCTTCCAGCTGGTGCTGGAGACAGCTGTCTGTCTTTTAAGGTCATACTGCAAGTAATTATTTACTTTTATTGGGATGCTTTGTTTCTTCTTTGCTTCTCCATGTACAGCAGCAACTGTCTATTTTTTTCAGTAGTTTTAATTAACGTGGATACATTTTTAAAAAGCCTATTTCACACTGTGGTAACAAATAACATAACTTTTTTTTGTTCTCAGTGACTGTTTCTAGCATCTGCTTGGACTTAGCCGTTTTCAGGTATTACAGACAGAACTCGTGGGTCTGGGGTTTGAGAAGACATAACCTGAGCTTTTTTTGTGGCGTATAAAGCAGTCCACCAAAGTGGGGAGATATCAGAGGAGTAGATGTCAGTGTATGTAGCACGAACTGACCTGGAACTACCAGTATCTTGATTAAGTAAATGCTAGTTAATATCGAAGTCGTGTGGCTGACCTGACGGTTCTGCGCTGGAATTAAGAGCAGTTGCAAATCACAGACCTTTCCTGTGCATTTACTGCTCTTGAAGCTGTCCAGCTGATTAAAAGGATCGATGGTATTAGCTGCTTATTTCATTTTTCAAACAAGCCAAAGTGTTAGGATTCGAGTTACTGTTTTTTTTTTTTTTTTTAAATTTGTTTTGCAAACAACTATTGTAACACAACTGGGATGCTGCAGGAGGACTGACAATTTTGACTTTGCTGGGAAATCCATTGCAAATCAGAAACAGCCCAGGCATGCTCATTGCAGGTGTTCATCTTGCAGTTTTTCCACTCTGATTGCATGTGATTACGCAGGGGTCCGAGGTTGGTTTGGTTTATGTGGTATCTACAGGTGTTTTTTAGCTGGCTTGGCTGCCTGTGGCTGTATTGTGTGGTGGCAGCTACTGGGGCAAATAGCCAGAGCCTCTCTGGAGCACGTAAGCTGTATGCATCTGTGTATACTCTATCCAGTGTTCTTGCTTGTAAATGTTAAAATAGATTTCATAAAGCTTCTGATTTAAATCTTCCTAATGGTTCTTAATTGGTAATTTAGGTTTGCGAGAGGCATTTTGGTCAGGATTTATGAGCTTGAATTATTGTTTTATTGTGGAAGCTTTTTGTTGAAATTTTGCAGACGCTGTAGTTATTGATATTTGAAATCACTTCAGTTCATTAACAGTAATGAATAAAATCATAAAATGTAGCCATATAATGACACCTAATTGTAACCAGCTAGATGGCAATCTTTTGTTTACAGGTGGGCATAAATGAGTTGTAGGAGGATGATTTGGATAATACATATTGTCCTGGGTTTTGAGAAGAATTTCTGGGGTTTTTTTAAAATAACTTATAAAAAAATTACTCTTCAGCAACACACATGTAGGTGTTTAAGTGCAGAGCATTCCCTGCACTGGTAAGCTTTGTATTCCTGAAGTTTGGTGTATGTGTAGGTAGATGAGGCTATGTAGGGAGGCTGTCATTCACTGTTTGCCTGCCATAGCTATGGTATTTGCAAGTTGGTTTACGTGTGGGAAAGTGCTTGGTTTTCTCCTCATTAAATTATTTAAACTACATGAATGTCTTTACTTTGCATTTAAGTGTTAAAGCTGTAATTTTAGTTACTTTTCCAGCATACAACCAAGTTGGAGTTTGAGTGACACGTAGCAGGCAGGGCGTCTGCTGTATTATTGAATACTTATTGTATGACATGTATGGAAGCTCCCTTGCTTTTGTGGAACATCTGTTTAAGGAGGACACACAGAAGAGCTGTCAAAAAAAATGTAAGCATAGTGGTTTAGTAAAATGCAGGTTACTGTTCAGACCGATTCAACAGTTTGTCTAAATTCTGACGTGGATTTTACATAAAGTAAAAGCCAGAGGTTTCTTCTAAACAACCGTGCGGTGGTTAGAGTTGTATGTAACTGCTAATCTTCACCTCGCAAGTGGCGAGTAAGAATAATAATTTTCTGTCCGTAAAAACTGCTTTTAGTTTGAAAAAACTTCAGTGCTTTAGCTGAAAATACTGGTCTTTCTCTAGCTATGTCGTTTGCTTCCATGTAGTCATCCGGCTATTAGCCGAAGATAAGATTCCTGATAGGCTGTTTCTTGGGATGCCGTCTCCTCCTGGGTGTATTTTTGTTCACTGGTGATCAAGTAGGCTCTGGGCACACCCCATTTGTCACTCTGTTCATACAGTCAGCATTCCTGCTGCCATTTTGCCCAGGGAGAATGATAATGTGTCAAGCACTAATTGCCTGTCTACTGTTCCTAGGAGGTGCAAACGATGAAGCGGAATAAAGCTGGGTTTGACAGCGCTATTAAAGTAGTTTCCAAATTCCTCTGAATTTTTACTTCAGGTTAATGATGGAACAGCCAAGGCTGTTGCAGGGAGCCAGCATTGCAGGCAGTGCCTCGGTATGTCAGCTGTTAATCATCGTGTAGTCTTCTGTGGGGGGCAAAGCAGAGGACAGCTATGTTTCACTACTATTTAAAGTAAGCATGCCGCTTTTAGGGTAATACCTCCTGTATCTCTAGAGGAGATAATGAAGTTGCAAATTGTCTAATCATTCTAATGCGTGCATATTGCAATTCTGTTTGGCAAATCTGCAATCAAGCCATTGATTTGGTTTAGCTAATGCTAGCTAATCATGAAGGGTTAGAATTTCAGCTGTGACTGATGGGCTCTGCCAGCAGCTTTCTGGGGGTGACAGACTGGTGAAAGCAAGAAGCTGTGAGAACAATGCTGTGCCTTCCTACTTCGCGCTGCAGTGTTACCGTTAAAGCTGATTTAAGTGATCCCAGCTGGCTGCTGGAAGAGACATCAGTCTGTGAGCCTGTGATGGTGAGAAATCAGTGTTATTTAGTCTAGTGCTCATGTCCTGGAGAAATGAAGGTCTGCCAGGTGACATTACTTGGAGATTCCTGTATAGTCACTGTTGGTCTACCAACCTTATAGATGCTTATTATAGCTGAATGATGGTTAACATAAGGATCTATGCCCAACTTAGGCAGGTAAGTGCCTGGAGCAGTTGCGTTACTTTGAGTAGCTGTGTCACTATGCTTTTCTTATGGAACGCCAAAGAGTCATGGCACTGCATACCCAACAGTAAATCTATAAGAGAAAGAATTTACTGTGACCTTTGACACCTCCAGCTGCTGTGTTTCTTAGGCTGTTCGGTTTAGCATGACTTAACGTGTGATCAAAGGGCTTCTGTCTGATTGTGTGCTGCCCTACGTTTCTGTGTAAAGCATGGAGTTTTGGGAAAAAATATCAATGTATGGGAATGATCTGTTATTCTCCGTATGAAGTTACTAACATTGAATTTGCAACACACTTGGCACATGCACACACGTACAGTTTGCAGTTCTATTGCGTTCCTCTCAGCTCCTTTGCTGCCAAGGTTTTCCTTCAAATTTTGCACCAAAACCACACTCTCGTTCCTTTATTCTAGTTTTAGCTCATCTTACTTTTGAGTCTACAGAAATTGTGATCTCCCTTTGCTCATTGTGGCTTTCCACTGTTTTCCATTTTCTTTTAGGAAAGCAGTTGAGCATCACAGGAGATCTTACAGCTCTTAGACTATAGACATTATGTCTGAAGGAGAGAAATCCTGCGTTTTACGGCGTTCTTCATAGTGTGTGAGCACTGTACTGTAATCTGTTTGATGCTCTGGTACCCTTACTGATCTCAGCCACTTGAGAGGTGGAGGACTCTCAGATTAATAGGTCTAGAGATGGTTTGGATACTGCAGCTTTGAATAGCAGTTAAAGCCTTTATGGACATTGCTAGCAGCTAGGGAAGGCTGACCAAGCATGGTTTAAACATGGCTTTTAGGAGGGTACTGCACTTAGCAAGTAGGTCATTATCTTTTCTGTCAGCGCTCGTTTGTGGCTTGCTTTAAAGCTTCATGGCTACGAGCAGCTCACAAATTCCTATCCCTAAATACTAATGAGAAATAATAGATGCTCAAAAAAGGTAAAGCCCTGTGGTGGATTGTTTATGCCGTGTTATTCAAGTTTCTTTTTAACTGAGCATATTTGGTGGTAGACTTGTGTGCCATGAAAAAATGACAGATAAAATGAGTGTTGTCCCAATGAGTCAAAGAAATTACCCCCCTAATAATAGTAATTATACTGTGCATCTGCGATGTTCTGCATGCTTAAGACTGTAGAGATATTAGCTAATTAATCCTTTCAACAGTGCTGTGCATTTGGTATAGCTGGTACTATTATCTCCCTTTTGTAAATGAAGGAAAAAACAGGAAGGTTGACTGATGTGCTCAGTAGCAAACTTGAACTTCAGATTGAGAAGTTTTATTCCATTGCACTGCAGTGCCTTGAAGGCACAAGCCAAACGGAGGGCCACCTAGGAGCACCGTTGCAGAGGCAGACAGTTAAAAATGCTAGCAACTCTTGCCTTTTGTTTTGCATTTTTTTCTTGTAGAACTACCAAAATAGTTGGTCTTAAAACGATGGTAGAGAGGAGGGTTGTTGTGGCACAGGAGCTGTAAAAACAGCTACTGATGAACACAAATTCAGCTTTCAACCTTCAGCAGTGCTGGTGGCTTGTAATGTAGATGTGAATTATGACAGGGTACGCTCTGTCTGCCAGCTGCTCAGGAAAGAAAAGCAGCTGTTGGTAAGTGCCAAGCGTGCAGCTCGTTTGATATAGAATTAATTCATGGAGTGAATGAACAATCAGAGCGTTGGTATAGCATCTTCTATGGAAACAGTTGTGCTACGCTTCTCATGTTAAATGTGTTGGAAGTCGATGCTAGCTGAACTTGTGGTGTTACTGCAGAGTGTCCGAAGCAAATGAATTTCAGCACTTCTGGCAGTAGGTGTTTCATGTTCGTCTAGCGTTAATTGGTTTAAAGGGTGTGTAAATTAATGTGGTTACTAATGTTGAACCTTGATAATCTGGTGATAAATGCACTGCATCTTGTATGGAGTTTCAGTTCATACATCTAGATTGGCTTTGAAAACTGTCAGCTGTCCGTAAAACCCCCGAAGATGAGTAAGTACTCATTGCCTTCACAGCAGTAACTGCATTTTTGTAAGGAGTTTTGCTGACCCAGCTCAGGTACACTGTGCCAGAAAGGCTCATGTGGGGAGAAGGTTGATTTCCTACAACACAGCCCTCCTCTGCTCTTCCAGTTCACATGTCTTGTAAAGCCACCTGACTGTGTTGTGCCACAGTGAAGTGGGACAAGGGAAAGCGAGTGTGCTTGAAGCACGTCTAGAAGCTTCTTATGTTTGGAACGACCACCTGGGTTCCTGAGAAACAAAGCCTTTGCGTTAGATGCGTCTATATGGTCTGCTGATAGTTCCAAAGTTATGAATACTCTAATTGATGTTCTTGGATCCTTTTTATGGCAGCAAATAAAGACATCACTGGTGTCTTTCAGTGGCTAATTTTTGCTCCTTGGCAGCCAGCACAAAAGATGCTGGTGTTGTGCAGTACTGTGCAATGCCTCCCTTCTTACGCTTAGAGGGTACTCGGCTTATGTCAGTGGGGAGTGTAAAAGGAAAGAGCACAGAAGAACATAGAGCTGAGAGATCGTCAGTCTTTGAAACCTCAGCTGATACTTTGCTGCTCTGCAGAATCATTAACAAAGTTGTTGGTCGTGGCACGCACATCATTTTAGCCTGGGTTCTCACTGCAGTCTTAAACGCCTTTTTCCCTTCTTGTTTGTCAGCATCTCTTCAGCAATTCTTGACCCCTTCATCCATTTCTGATCAGTTTTGACACAGGAGTAGAAATCTCAAAGCTCGTTTACTTACTTTGAAGGAAAAACGCAGCTGACTGTAGAAAACATACTCAAATTAGTGTCTTCAAGGAGAGAGAAACTGTGGTGTAGGTTCAGCAGTTTCTGGCTTTATTTAACCTTTCTGACTGCTTGGGATGTGTAGGTCTGAATCAGCCACACTTTATGCCACCTCTTAATCAGTGGTCATTTCTGGATGTCAGAGGGAGCTGAGAATAGTGGTTACATTAAGGGAATTTAGGAGATGCGTAGGGGCAGTTAGAATATTGCTTTAGGTAGACTCATGGGGACCATAAGGGTAGCTGGTGATCTTGCAGGGAAAGGTTGGAGCAGGCCTCTGAAGTCTGGTATCCTAATTTTTCATCACTTGGAAAACATTACCTTCTTTTTTTAGTTAATGAGTGTGAAGGGAAATTGACTCTTGATTGAACTGCCTGTTTTCATAGCTATTAACTTCGTGCTGTAGCATGTAAAGCTACCTTCACAAGCAGCATTACCAAAATAACGCAACCTTTAAGCTGAAGCAGTAAATACTATTTATCTTTCAAATGGCACTTTTCCCTTTTCCTCATTTTCGGAAATATTTTTGATGAATGATCCCTTAAGCAGGCCGTTTGGCTCGTGAATGCCAGTGGATATACATTAATAACAGCCTATGGGTGAGCACTTCTGATATTCTTTTTCTTGTGCGTGCACTAAACTGCCTGGCCCCGCTCTTGACACACTGCTTTTGGATGCTGATGTGAACAGAGAGGCTTTTAAAGGACTATTGAATGGGCTTGTATAGCTAACATTTCTTCTGCTCCTTGAAATATTTTCTTGAATTTCTTTTCAGTTTTTTGACAGTTTGAAGGTTGGGAGATCATCTGTCAGTAGGCACGTAATCTCCTAAACAGGTAGCAAATGTCTTTGGATTCGTTCTCCCCAGGTGCAGGACTTCACACTTGTTGAACTTGGGAATTAATTACCCCATGATTTTGGGCTATCAGGGTTGTTGCCCAGCCTCAGGTTTGCAGCCCTTACTGAGGGGGTCGTGTGGTGTGGTGGGACGCCTCAGCTGCCTTTGTTTCTGTGTGTTGCTCTAGATGATGCTTCATTAAGAGGACGTTTTTTCTTGTAATTATAGTAGAATCATAGAATCGTTTAGGTTGGAAAGATCTTTAAGATCATTGAGTCCAACCATAAACCTGACACTGCCAAGTTCACCACTAAACCATGTTCCTAGTCGCTTACTGCGTGTGTGTGTGTGTGTCTTACCTAGTGCTGAGACTCAGGCTTTCAGCCGTCCTTTCTCGCAGAGCACCACTTCGGAAGCAGTTTGCTGGAACGGAAAGGATAAATTATGTTTGGGGTTTTTTTCTCCCCCCTGCCAGACCAGCCTTCTGTTTACTGCTGCAGAACATCCAAGCCCAGGGAAGAGCCAGCACTCTCAAATTGATGGGACTTTAGATTTTGATTGAAAATATTAGTTAGCATTTGTTCTACTAATGATGAACATATTCCAGTTTGGTAGCAAGCCCTCATAATGTGGTTGTAGAAATGTGGGAAAGAAGACAGTACGTTAAATTTTATACTGAGTGCTAATGTTTCAGAGGTCACAATGGCCACCAGCTATGCAACTGTGAAGATTTGGGTTTAACAAGGTCTTCACACAGGCTGTGACCCAGCCCAGGCAGCTTCTGATAGCTGCCTGTGAGTCTGAAGTGATGGAGGCTGTGCCACAGTGCTGAACTTGGGGGAAAAATTTGTTCCAGAGAGAAAGCTGCCAAGCCTGCTACGCTGCTCTGACCTGCTATTTTGTTATTTACTTTTTAAAAAGTTCCTGTGTTCATAAAATTTTCTGGATTCTGAAAAGTAAGTTTCCTAAGAATTGTTTTGACATGAACTGTGATACGCGTACTGTTTGGAAGGTCTGATAGAACACTTCTTTCCTTTTAATGTTTTGGAGAAGTACAAGATTCAAGGAAATGTGTGAATAAATAATTAGGGTTTTCTCTTGGTCTTTGTCTGCATAAACAGCACTTCTTCCATGTAGCTAGCCAAATTATTTGATCATCTGAGGCAGTAATAACCAATATACTTTTTTCACATGCAGTGAAATTTGCCTCTGTTCAGATACTTGGAATTTAAAGTAATTTTTCTCAGCTTGTGGATTTATCATCTTTTTTTAATCGTTTCAATAAGTTATGTTGCCCATGACAATTTATATTGTTTCACATAAAAAGAGGATCTGTGTTAAAATAGCTGATTTTTTTGTTGGTGTCGCTAATTAGCGTACAACAGATAATGGGATATGTTACTGTTGGGTTGAAAGTGGGAGTAAAAGGAGAAAAAGAACTGTGGTTCTGAACACCTGACACTTTTATCTGCCATGGGGAAAGAATTCCCTTTATACCAGTAATAATAAAGTAGTATGTTTTAAAGGCGTATTCAAGTGGTGTTATTATTTTAGGATTGTAGCATTTATTATTGCATGAAAACCTTTCTCCCTTCTACCAGTAAAATTTTATGTTCTAAACTGTCAAGCAAAATACTGCTCTGATTGCATTATTTTAAGAATGATGATGTAACCAAGGTATTTCTTACTATTCCCCAGAAGAGGTTTTTTTTCTATAAAAGGAAAGATACTTTGTGTATAAAAACCCAGGAGAATAGACAATAATAGCTCATATTCCCTAAAGCTTGTGCTTAGGGAGAGAAACACAACTTTATGTAACTGGTGCTTAACTGAGTGTGAGAGACTGGGAATGAGCAATGTTCATTGATCCTGCGCTGTAACAACAGGCATCTCTTTCGGTAAAGGAGTAGCAGAGACAGACCTATTCCGAAGCAGGGACGCAAAATTCAGTAATTGTAACATCATTTAAGAAAGCTTTTGGTTTCTTCCTTAAGGCCATCTTTCTATTCTATATAGCCAGTGTTGTTAAAGCTGGAGCGCTGCTTTCCTTGGCTTTGCAGCCCAGAATTTGTATGAAGGGTTATGAGCAAGGCTGCAATTTTCTGTCGAGTAATTAACATTGGGTGGTAATTTTAAAACCCTGCAGTGTGTTTATAAACCTGTGCACCCTTGTAAATGCTTTCTACATTTCCAGGTAGGGTACAGAGGAAAGGCTGGTGTGTCTCTGTGCATGTAAGGTGAGGCAGCCTTTCCCATGGCCACGAAGCACATCTCCGATCAAGGATGCTCCATCAGGAAAATTTTCAAACATGCTTAACCCAAGGGGGACGATTCAGTGACAATGAATTCATCTGAGATGTGGGCAGGGTTCTTGAAGTTGCTGACTTTGTTCACGCTTTCCATCTTAATGTTAGGCAAATGCCTGTTGGTGCAGCTCTGCTGCCACGGCCGAGGGAAAGCCTGGTGGTTGTGCCGTCTGAAGGAGTCTGTGAGTCCTCTCTGCTTTATTAGGGACCTGCTGCACAGGCACTGGGCCAGCACTGCCTCCAGAGGACGAGGGGAGAGGCAAAGTTTTGTCTTGGATTCTGTCTTCTCCAGGAAATCAGTGAAGTGATTGCCTTTTTCTGTAGGGTATGTGTTTGGCTGTTAAGGACACGTGTAAACACGGTGCTCTCCTTTCTCTGAAGTCACTCCAGTCTGTGATGAGGTTATGATAGGCTGCTGGACCAGCCGTGTTTAATTCCCCTTATCTTTCCAGGCCTTTCAAAGTCATTTTTTCCTTTAATGTTAATTAGACAAAAGACAAATGTCCTGTAAACAAAACCATTTTATAATTAACATATTTACTCTTTGTTCTCACACACTAATCAGACACGAATGAGAAGTTGGGCCTTCAGTGTGTGATTGTAGGAGAAATGCAAACCTGGTCTTCAGAGCAGTTGTTCTGTGAGCGACTTTTAGATCTTTTTGTGTTAGAAATCTGTGCTGTAGGTCAGAATTCACAATTATCTATGAAGCTGGCGCTGCAATGGTACTCTGCTTTGGAGATGTTTTCTTACAATTTTGTCTAATAGCACGTTCCGTGGGGCCAAAAGTTGTCTGCTAAGAGATGAGATGTACTGATGTATTTCATTGATCTGCTGGTACAAGTTAGAGACTTTTTTTTCTTCATCACTCCTATTTTTCCCTGCAGGATCTTGTTGACAAGAGCTACAGACCTTAGGCTTCTTCTTGAGGGTCTTTTTCATGAGCTGCTGCTTTGAATGGTTGCTTTAGCTAAACCAAAACATAGATTCCATATAATAATATCTGTACAGCTGCTGCTTTTGGACTCTACAGCTCATCTCCTCTTAAATTTGAGGTACCCTTTGACAGAACTGCATCATGTTGTGCAGACTGGAAAGCTCAGAGGAATTTGAGTGTCACAGTGCCTATGTGCCTTCTGCATGCTTGGTCAACCCTACAAGTCTTAAAGGTCTTAATTGGCTGAGGGAAGCCAATATTCTTTTTGGCACATCTTCTTTTTTATCTACTCAGTATGAGTTGAAGTACTGACTTACTAAGTAACGTGTTTGCCAAATGGCAAGGAAAGAAAGAGACAGAATTTTTGTTGGTGTGGAGAACTAGGGAGCAGTAACATGCAGAGGATGAGATGGAGAGTTCTTCCTCCATAAGCCAAGCAGGGGACAATAGTGAGGTATGCTATGAATCCATGCTATGCTTAAAAAAAAAACCCCACCAGGGATGGTGAATGAGCAGACCATGCTTTGTCCTTGGTATCAAGCAAGGGACGTTGAGCCTCTCTGGGCTCTCTGATTATTGCTTTTGTTTCTTGCCATACTTGCTGGACTCTTACCCTGCTCAGAAAAAAAGCTGAGGAAATCTACAAAAAATAATCTAAGAATGTTCTTTTGGAGCAGGAGAATACTTGAATGATTTAGACGACTGAAGAGAACTGTCATGTATAATAAAAAGAACGTGGTTTGTGTTTGGTTTTTTAATTGTGATGATTCAATGACAAACTGCTGTTAGACTTGAGGAGCTAAACTGCGAGTGAGCTGACACACAGTATGATGCTGTGAGGTGTTACTCAATTACTGATTTGGATTGATCATCTCCAAAACCTGAAGAGTTATTTGAGCGTCTAATCTTCAGTTTGCTTGTGGCTCCACCTGAGCTGCGTTTGCTTGCTAGGTAAGCCTCCTTCGTGTAACGGGAACTTGGAGTGGTGGTTGGGGAATCTTTAGTGGTAACGTTCCTCAGCATCTCGTGGCCACTGAAGAATTGAACCGTAGTGTGAACGGTGTTCCCCTGGCTTGATGCTGTGAGAAAAGACAGGGTATCGTACCCGCCTCTATCTGTGTTTGCCACAGTGGCTGACGAGTTGCACCAGTGTGTGTTTCCCATGCTCAGACACAGGCAAGGACGTTTTTAGGCAAAAACCGACTCGATGTACGCTACTTTGTGTAATCTTTTTGAGTTCAGCGCCTCTCAGATCTACCAACAAAGCTGTTAAATAAAGCCTAGATTTTTCAGTACTTGAAGTACATCACAAAACTGTTCTTGTATGATAAAGACTTTTTTTTTTCCCCTCTCCTTTCTTGAGCTGTCTGTGCTTATCTTTCTAGGAAGATAACAGTCCTTACTTTCTGGTAGCAGAACTGGATTTTCTGGATTACGTTGGTTTCCATTATCTATGTCATGTCCTTACCAGAGAATCTCTCCATATTTCTTGCAAGGTCTCCATTTGCGATATAATTTCAAGCAATCTGAAAGAAGGAGCTATTGGCAGAGCTGTGTTACGGTAGTTTTTTTTTTTTTAATGCCTCTTCTGTGGAACAATTTGGAAACTGCAACTGGCGAAGCTTAGCCACAGTGACACTAAGTGTGTTTAGGATTTTCATGTCTGAATTCCAAACATCTCTTACCGAAACGTTTACAAGCTTTTTAGGGATGCTTGTTACCTGGAGCACAGCTCCTTTGACTGCCTTGAAAAGGAAGTAATGACGAAAACAGCGTGCCTGTGTTTCTAATGCTGCTTTAGAAGAGCACTGAAATTCTATTCTTTTAAGGCAGATGGCAGAGACTCACTACCACTAAAACGCAAGGAAAGAATTAATGCTTAATAAAAATATTTTTCCCCTCCTGATAGTGAAGCAAATAAGGTTTCTATTAAATACCCTATGGAATCAAAACGATGAGGAGACAAAAGCATGCATGAGATTCCTGGAAGTTAAAAGCAGTATTTAGGTCCCCAATAAAATATCATTATTCATGTTTTATGTCTTTTCTTATATAAGGTGGATCAAGTCCATTTTCTTTATCCATCCTGGTTTGTGTGGTGGCTTTTTGCTTTGGTGTGGTTTGGTGTTTTTTTTGTTGTTTTTTTTTTTTTTTTTTACGAAAGAGTTGCATTTGTATTCCTTTTTTTGCATATGAAAGTGTGAGGTTGGTATTCTTTGTTTTTGTAAACTGTCTCTGTCTGCATTGGAGATATGGGCAGTGCAGCTTGCAGAGGTGTTTCATCTACAAGCTCTGCATTATTAACCTGGGATAAGAAACCTCATACTGCCTGCTACCTCAGGTATCAGTTTTTATAGTGACTTTGTTCTAAAAGCACTTTGCAAACTATATGGGCAGTATTTTTCTGCAATGAAAGCCACTCCAAGGAGAAAGCAGTCATTTTACTGCCTACTGGAAATCAGTGGAGAGATCTGGAGGCAGAAAATTAGCACTGGAGTAGGTACTAGCTTAGGGCGCTGCCAACAGGGTTGTTCCCATGAATGTGCCTGCGGGCAACGAGTGCTCCGGAAATTGGTGCCAGATCTTCAAAAGGAATATAAATTCTGAATATGCTACCATTTTAAAAAATGTGTTGTGAAACTCTCCGTTCTTGCTGCTGTGTCCTTGAGCCATGTGATTCTAGGTCTCGGTGCTTTCTTTCCCCACACTTTTCCAGGTTACAGCTTTTCCCTGCTCACATGTTAATGTGATGACTTAATAAAGTTTTCGTGCTTCACAGCTGTATCTGGACGTTCCTACTGTATACATCAGTGCCAAAGTGGTCTTGAGCAAGACTTTCCTCTATGGCTACTCTTGGTAGGACTTAACCAGAACCCATTCCCTCTTCCTGTGTGTTTTATTGCTCTATCTATCCTGACTTCTGGAGTCTCGTCTTTACATGAGGAAGGCTCAGGCTGCTAATTCAAGGTCTATTAGTGCATTTGTTGTCAGGGAGTTGTCTGTGAGATTCTCACCTTGTCTTTCAGCAGCAATTGAGGATGTTTACTTTCCTTTAGAAGATCATTGCTTCATGATTGAAACCAGTTTGGTATGTGCTGGCATTGGGCAGATGTGCTTCTGGAGGAAGCATGGTCTCATGGGAAGGTCCTGATGTGTCCTATGTACCAATCCAGTCAGGCTGTGCATTTATTGAGATATCCAAAGCATGAGCAACTACATAAGACACAGTCTAAATGGCCTTTCTTTTTTTTTTTTTTTGATATTTCTTTTTATTTATCTAGTTTTTATTTACTGTTATTCAGTCATGCTTTCAATGTGAAGGGTCTTTTCTGTAGGTTTTGCTTTCAGATAATTCCTTTGGCTGCCAGCTGTAACACCAGGTGTTGAAGGGGATGAGGGTACCTGTCTCTAGTTCAACACCCCACATCCACAGAAAATGAAGCTATTCTCCATCTTGAGAGGCAGTATAACTTCAACAACCAGGGAGGCTGGTGGCCCAACAGTCCTGTGTCTGGTAGTGGCTAATTCAAGTCATCAGTGGGAAAAACCAAACTGCAAGGATTTGTCAGTGCCTCACAGCGACAGAGGTGGAAATCTGCAATTGTACCATATTGCGCAGTGAAACCAATCTTTAAAATGTGACAAAAGAGAGAGAAAAGCCAGAAGCTTCTTACAGCTGGGTGTAATCAAACAGTCTAGACAAGGTGCCTACACTGAAAAGGATAAATAATGTAGGTAATTAGGGATATGTATTAGCCAAGTGAACATGTCCCTGCCATCACATCTGTGAGTTGATTGATCTCTTCAGTAATCTGGTTGAGCATACCAGTGTCTCCTCTCTGTTTGTTCTCTTATTACTTACATTCATTTTGTTTCTCCTCTTTTCTGCTGCTGAAATATGTTTGTTCTTCCATCTCTAACACTTTGCTGCTGTAATAAATGCCAGCCTTTGCCATGACCACTGGAGTTTTCCTTGCTTGAAGTGCTGCAAGCTGAAAAGATGTCTTAAGTGAAGCCCTGAGATTTACTATTGGGCTGTGTAAGTCTTTCTTCACAAGTAACCCCGGAGGGTGCACAGTGTGAGGCTCGCTGTGAGTACGCACAGCCCCACAGAGAGCTGGACCTGTTGAGATCTCCTCTTCTGCCTCTGTGTCTGCAGTGCAGCTTGAGTTTCCAGGTAGCGCTGTATCAATTGTAGTGCTGTCAAAGCGAAGTCCAGTAAGGTCTTCCGTTCACCTCATAATGTAATATCATGAAAACCGATGCTTTTGATACTTTCCGACTTCATTTTGTTAGTCTAAAAAAATAATTAGTATTTTTACTGAACTATTGTCTAGAGTGTGGGAATCAATTGTGAAATAAATACAACTTGTGGTTATGATGTTGTTGTTCTGTATATGTTCCTTGTTTACCAATTATATCTTACCTCTAGGGTAATCAACTTTAAATATCCACCAATAAGCCGAGCATCAAATGGTACTTATCCTAGAAGTACACGCGAGTAATCTATGCACATACATTAGGAGTATGCCGAAGTGTTTACTTAGATTTTAATGGGATGTTCTGTGTAATTTCCACATAGATTAGATACTGCAGGAAGTTTGCATGTATTTTTCCCCTAAAAGCTACATTCAGTAATAATGGGTAGTATTTATAGCAGTTGTGGTGAATTAGAGAACTGATTGGGTGAACTACTTGATTGCTGCTCATTTAGGAGTTACGTTCCTGCCAAATCTCTCAGTGAAATTTTGCAGGGAAGTTTGTGAGTTGAAATGTGCCTGCGCAGCCGGGAGCATCCGAGGACGGTAGGAATTGCCCAGGCGGTAGAGAAGGCAGAGTAGTGTTTGCAGCATGTACAGCTTCAGTCAGCAGGAAATATTATTTGTTTGTAGAAATGACTTGGCAGCCTTGTGTGCTTGAAGTAGTTGCATGTTGTTTTTAAGTGTGTAAGAAATGACAATTGTACCACTCCACCAGGAGCAGACGTTTCAGGGTCAGAGATACAGTCCCATGAGTACCTTCTCAATTGTAGAACTCCACATCTTTAAGATCCTGAAGTGTCTACAGATACTCCTCTTCTGCTAACCTTGTCATGCCAGCAGCAAGATGTGTTTTATCTGTTGTCCCAAGGTGTGGCACAGGTCTTGCGTGATGAAGGAACTATTTCTAAGAAAGGATTTTTGGCATGCTGTTCAATATCTGCTCACTTTATGTAGCATATGTAAGTGGATTGGGAGTGCTTTAAGATCTTGAGTGAAAGAAGCAGCTAAGTCTCCTAATCTTCCTTTCAAGATGAGGTGCTTTGGTCCATTTCAGAGACTGGTTTTGAAGATTCTCTTCACAAGGAAGAGGACGTTTAAATTTTCAGTGCTACGACATCTGAGATTGTCTTTGAGTCTTCTTCTCTCACAAGTGTTATGTGATGTGTTTGGGGTATTTTTGAGCACAATAAAATCAGCAAGGTAAAAAATTTCACAAGAAAATCAATGTTTGCAGATTGTCCTGGAGGGAGTACGAAGCTTATAAAGTGTCCCACACTAGTATTTTTATTATGTAAAACTAATCAGAATTACATTAAGTCCAACATGCCTGGCACAATGTCGTGGAGTTACTCTTACACGCTGAAAATACAGTATGTGTTCCCATATGTGATCTGTAGAAGGAAGAAGATCCCTTTTTGACTATTAAGGGAATGTTGTTTCTTTCTGACTGATGTGCCAAATAACATATATAATTGATTTCCCTAAAGCTAGGTTGGCTATTATTGTAGATAAAATGAATTAACACAAAGCACAATGGACAAATTCATTGCTGTGCCAACACAGTATATAAACACATTGAAGCAGACCATAAATCAGGTTTATGGTGGGTTTCCATTGCTTCGATTGTGGGGCAGTCAGTGTGTAGATGAATCTGACATTCTTCCTTTCTGTTAGTTGTAAAACCTGGAAAGGAGAAAGAGGAAAAAAATAATACCTGATGTTTTGTCCTGGTTTTGTTGCCTTAAAAAGTTTTAGTTCTACGTTTCTTTTTCATCTCCATACCTGGTAAGAATAGTTCACTTTTGTGCTTCACTGCTCACTTTGCTTACCAAACTAGAGCACAGCTCATGACTGCTGGCAGTGGAGTGTCCCTCCTTGTGCCTTGGGGCTGCGTGAAGTTTTGCATTCTCTTCTTCCCAACTCAGGTCAGCCGAGCATTACTCAGAGCCTTGCGCTGCTGGTGTTTGTGGCCTCCCTACAAGGAAAGCTTTAGACAGGTAGGGGCAACCTGCCCTTGGCTCTGCGCCTTTGGTAGGTAGAACATTCTCACTGTTCTGCTGGAGGGCATTGAGCCGTACTAATCGCTGCACTGAAGCTAGAAATGAGCTCAGGAATATCTCCAGAAAAGGCAAGGGAAATGCATGCTTTGGCTTGGTATCTAGGGTAAGGTCTGTCCAAAAAAAGGACCTCTAGTGTATTTTTTAGGTCGGGAGAAAGATCACCTTTACTTGAATCTGGCACAGTGTGCACTGCTTTGATTTCTCGTGCTCTCACTGTGGCGTTTGAACCCAGATATAGGTACCTTTAGGGTGAAGTGTGGTTAAACTCAGATCCTCATCTAGACTATTAATAATACTAGCTATGTCAACACTCTGGTATTGGTACTGCCTACCACGTGGGCAGAGGGTGCGTGGTGCCACAGGTAGCTGCCTCGGAAGATGCAGGAGGCAGCCAGGTGAAGTAGATGCTCTTTCCATATTTCACGTGTGAAAGGAGCGGGTACTCGTGTCACTGTGCGAGCTAATCCCGTTCAGCAGAAGGCAGTCTCACGAGCTGCCAGGATGCCTACGTCCGTCCCCAAGAGAAGTCTGATGTGAAGAGATAACCTGATGCCATGTGTCGTTCTCCGCTTTACTGGCATGAGTTGTTACTTTTTCACATTATGCCGCGCTGGTGCCAAATCAGAGGATTTTTGGATTTGAGTTAGTCTGTTAGTTCTGAGAGGGGAAAAAAAAAATTATCCTTCTTACTATTTAACAAAACTTTCATAAAAAAGAATATTTAATAATGTCAAGAAACATGGGACTGTGAGGAAGAAAAGAATGAAAAGTATATGCCTACTTTTGTTTTCTAGATTATATTACAGTTTTATGTTATTAATCAAAATAACACAGTGCAGCCCAACTTCTCTTCCATGCACTGCGCTAATCCCTAGCACTGCAGAGGTGGCCAGCTGTCATGGTCACCAAGGCAGACAGCATCCTCAGGAAGTACTGCTGAAGCACAGTACAGATGTCCACCTTCCTCTCCTCCGTCTCAGTAGCAACAGCAAATAATCCTATTGGGTTCCTTGGTTCTACCTGATGGTGGTGACAGACTGCAAAACACTGGGATCCTTGGGTACCAACAGTGGTCATAGCTTAATATTGCAAGGAACTGATTGCTTAATGGGTAACTAAATGTTTAGTGTTTGCTCTGGGAAGGCAGTCCAAGGCTATTGTGCAGTTTTAAGTTCTGGTTCTTCATAGATTAATGAGCAATTTGTAATTCCTACCTATTTTTGTAGGCAGTAATTTGTCTGTAGAAAAATGAGAAAAAATTAAAAGATGAAAAATGAAGGAGCAGATCCTGTCATTTCTTGGATTTTTAGTGAAAAGCAGATGTGAAAGTTCCTTTTGACAGTTATGTTTAGGATACTGCTGGACTGATGTGATTCTGTTCTAACGGGGAAACGGTGATTAGCGAGTATGTGGTCGTAAAAGTTGGTGGGGGAAAGAAAAATCCATTCATAGCTTTTTGACTCTGGATCAATTGAGTTGTAAGAATGACAGTAGAGTGGCCAAATAGCATTGACGTAATATTAAGTAGCAGATAAAGTGAATACAAGATTCAATTTCTGCTCTTGTACAGAAGGCTGCAGAAATAGCAGCTGCCAGCTCTTTGTTATTAAGTCCTGGATTAGTGAAAAGGCCGCGCAATAAAAATTGCAGGAAAGAAAACAAATGTGAAGTTACATTGAGAAAAGGGTGCACTAGTGGGTATTGTGTGGCATCTCCGCATTATCTTCGTGTGGGAAATGAATGGCTGTGGTTGGAATTGAAGGAATTAAGTGTTATAACAGTGAGACAAACTGTCAGTTGCGGGAGAAAAATAAAACAAACATGCATTTAAAAATCCATTCATAGCTTTCATAACAACAATGTGGCACGGCGGTTAACATTTATATTTTTTTTAATAGGATGAAGCTATTACAGATTATTTATGTCAGTTCCTGTATCTAACTATTTGTGGGAACCACATAAAACTAAAAAAGAGGGCTGCATCATACTTAATGCTATGTATGTTTAAAACGTTTATCTAACAGCATTCTTACATGGTTTGGGTTTTGTGGTGTTTTTGTTTTGTTTTATTTATTTAAGTATTGAAATCTTAATTTTTCCTAGCAATTCATATTTGTGCTGGACCAGCTGCAGGATCTAGTGCTGTCTCTTAGTCTGACTCAGTGCTTCTGTTACCATCAGTTAATGAGGAGATAATGGGATTAAAATATCCTTTCCCTCAGAAAGAAGAGCCGTTAATAAACTCCATTGCCTTGTATCGACAGCATAATGGGGAGATGGTTATGTCAAAACAACTCTGCTGGTTCCCACTTCCCAAGTGAAGCCATTTATAATACACTGTTAATGTGGCGTGTGTGTTTGTGTATATATATATGTAGGTATGTGTATATGGGCCCAGGTGTAGTTTATTAAACATCTAGGAACGTCATCCCATTGACGTCAGGATGGCAGGCTCCATATGCAAAACCAGTAATTTTACATGCAGCTACCTTTTGATGTAAACCAGACTTTTCAGTGCCATGGACACGTTAGGAAGCGTCTGGTTTCTCCGACGGGAGGTAGTTTCATAAAAAGCCAGGCTTTTGTGTCCTTACAGGTCCCATGAGAGACTCCTTGAGCACTGTTGCTCTCCTCTCCTGGGAGCTGATGTGCCACTTTTGCCCTGGACACATGAAGGAAGCAGAAGGCTGTTCTTTAGAGAAAAAACAACTCCCCTGAATAGGAGTTTGGTGCAAGCCCTGTGCAGCTGCTGTGGGAGGAGCCCCTTTGGGGTGGGAACGTGATAGGCCTGTCACTTGTTCTGATTCTGCAGGGGAATCGATAGCTCCACGGACCCAAGTCCTGAACGAGGCTGTGATGAACGCTGGACCGGTCCAAGGTTTACGGGTTGGTGCCTATCTGTTGCTGATAGAGACTCCCAGCTTTCTGCCTCCTGTTTTCACAGAGGGCACTGCAAATGAGCCCAGCTCACCTGTGAAATCCATATCCAAACGTTTTCCGTTTTCTCCTACTGTGACACATTAAAAAGGCTGTGTTATTTATGGTATGTGAAGGTTGTGCGGGCCGTTTTCCTTGTAACTAGTCCTCTAAGTATTCTCCAGGTGTATCGTCCTGTTACTTGAGCTGAGGGATGCATTGGGGTACAGCAGGTTAGCTGTCGATATTGTGTGCAATAATTAACTAGTGGCAGTTTGACCTAAACGAAGATGTTTTGAGGGTAAATGCGTGGAATTTCCTGGGTTTATTGCATTTTAGAGACCAGAAAGATTCCACTGAAAACTGTCTCCTAAGACAAGTCAGTAATTACTTCTGTAATCTAGATTTTCCAAGATGAAGTCTAGCACAGGAATTTCAGTATTTTTGTAAATGCCTTTCCATAGGGAGAGGGTAGAGTGAGAAATAACTACGTGTGTACGTGAAGATAGGTAACTTAGGAAAGCTACTCAAAATTGTTTCTGTAAAAGCGTTAAACACAAACTGTGCTGCTTTATACTGCTGGATACTCTGGCTCTCATCTACTCAAGCATTTAAGCAGCTGAATTTTGTGTGTGTAAGCTCCATTCAGATCCTATTAGTTGTGTAGTACTGCACGTGCCAAGACTTGTGGTTGTGTTGGGACCAGCAAGTTTGGAATCTCAGGTCAATAGTACCAGTACTGCATGAGGGGAGGCCACAGGTACAGGTTTATGTAAGTCACAAAGTAAGTTCTGGCAAAGTACCAGCATGTTGGAGAAAAAAAAAACAGTGATCTTAACTACAGAGGAAACATTAGCATCGAAGTTATTGGCCCCAAACTATAGGGAGCTTCCTTGGATTTAACTTTCTTGTGTGACTTGTTAAACTTGATCTACGCACAATACTGTGAACTTTCATGAAGCTAAACTGTGAATTTAATCCCTAAACAAGTATCCACTTTAAAAAAAAATGGAATTGTTGTATTTTAAAATGTATTTTATACTGTGTTTATCACATAAGCCATTAGAAAAGCTGTTGGTGTTTACGTATGTACGAAGGAAAGGTGTAACTGTTCTGCAGCAGTTTGGAGCTGCTTGGTGCGTAGCGATGTTGAACTTCCAAAATGTTTACCGAGCTGTGGTAAAGAGTTGAAAATAGGTACTTTCTTTGTATGCTTTTTCTAATATGCTCTGAAGTGACTGTGTTTTAACTAACGGATTTTCAGCTTTATTTCTATACTTGTTTTGAAAAATAAACTGTGCCTTTCAGGAGGCAGAGTCCAAGCGCTTCCCAGAAGAGTATTGGATAAACTCCATGAATAACCCACCTGTGTTGGTGCTTTCAGCCCACATTCAGGGACCTGCTAGTGGATTGTACAGGAGCAGTATTTCCACATATAGGGCTTTGATGCCATGGAAAGCTGAATGATGGGTTAAATAAGTGAGTTTCTTCTCTATTATGCCCATATGAAAAGATGTGTGTTTTGTTGACAAGGGGAACTAGGATTACAGCAAAATATATGGAATGATGTGATTGGCTTTCTGCTAACTAGGTCCTATATGTGGAGCGAATCCCCATGCTTATTATAGAAAACCAAACAACAAAAAAAAACTACCAAAAAGACACACATGAGAAACAATGCTAGTGTGGGCATAAGCAATGTGCTTTGGCTGCCAGCATGCATCAGACTGCTTTGGCTGGCATGCCAGATGCCCATGATGGGGACAGTGTGTGAATGTCACTTTGAAGCACATAACCAAAATAAAACTTACTGTTCTTTAAGCTCAGAACTGCCAAATGATTTTTGTGTATTTGTTTCATGAGAAGTCTGCCAAAAAACCCGCAAAGGCAGCTGTGTCCAGTAGCACACAATGGTAATCTTCAGAAAGAGATTTGCTTACTTAAAATTTGCTTCAGAGTAAATTTAACATGAGTTTTTACAAAATCATATTAATTTTTATGTAGCCTACCTGCTTTGGAAAGTATTTTTTTTTTCAGAGGGAGGTAACTTCCCTTCTTACACAGGTCACTGCCAGCAAAATGTCAATTTTGGGAAAAGGAAGCAGGAATTGGATAAATTTTCAAGTGGAAATGAGTAGCGTTTTAGAATCATTCCATGAAGTCTTAAATTCTCTGTGCCTTCTGATGAAGGTTAGTGCTGATAAATGCAGGTGCAAGGACTTTAGGATTAAGGTTGAATGATGAAACTTGTTTCTTTCTTCATTGTTCTCCAAAGATGTCTGGATTCTGCTGTCCACAGAATCTTCAATATGCCACTGGTTATACCTGACCTCTCTAGACCTTACTGGCCTCAGCTTTGTTCCGTTTCTGAAGGTGGTGAGTGTTGTACGCAGCCTGCTCGTGTCACCTTGCTTGAAATTTGTCCTAGAAGGTCTTCTAAAGAATATAGAGGTTGAATTGAAGACTGACTGTCTTGTATTTCTGTATCTAAATTCTTTATTTCTGTTAGCTCTCTCCTTGCCTGCTCATTTTTCTTGTCTTATAATTGGTAGGGGTCATCTGTTGCATATCTGCTGAGGTCTTCTGCTGAAAACCAAAATGGATGTCACCCATTAACTTCATTTATCTCAATCTCAGCACTGAATTTGTTCTTCCTTATTTTAGGATTCCTGGGATCCTTCCTTGGAAGACATTGGCTGAGGGCAGAGCCTCACGAGTGCTGCGGAGAGGGAGAGATGTCCAGGTTATTTAGCATTAGCCATTTGGTTGGACTTGGGAGTGCAGTTTTCTGTTGCTACTTGCCCTTTCTAGCTCTGACCTCCTCCTTCTTGAGACTCCAGTCATTCCTAATGATAGAGCTAAAACCACAGCGCAAATAATTGTAGGGCTGAATTCTGCTGTTACCGAGATGAAAATGGGATTTTAGTGCAGTGGAGAGTTTGCCTGAGGGAAGGCAACGTGGCTGCCTTCTCTTCCATGCTCTCTTGTTCTGACCTCTGGTGCTTAGTGCCCTCAAGGCCTTTTTTTTTTGTAGGAAAGGTGGTAACTGCTGGAACAAGTGAAAACAAGTGAGCTGGAGGCTGCCTGGGGCATCTGATGGTGTAGTTAAGGGTGACAGAGGCTGAGCTCTTCTCCCAGCTTTGGCAATTGATTAAAAATTACAAAGCAGCAGTTGTTTCCTTGGGCTCTGCTTCATTTTGGCTGAGTGCACCCTGACCGTTTCTCTGTTGGAGCCACAGCTGTTGAGAGTTTCTGATCCTGTCATGTCCTGGCAGTGTACCCCAGTGCTGCTGGAGAAGTGCTGTCTGTGATTACCTAGGAGCTCATCCAGCACTGGTCTCCATTGGAGAGAGTTGCATCTTCACGCTGTTCAAGAGTATTTTGGGAGGAAATGACCTGCTTGGGTTTTTTTTTTGGCTTGCCCCTCCCCAGAAGTTCAACCTGCAGCAAATCAACTTTGATTATGGCTTGAACTGTAAAGCCGTTGGTACTGCAGCTTGGATTTTGAAACCACAGAAGTGCCTGAGAATGGTCATGTAGGAATTAGGGCTTCTCCCCCAAAAAGGGAACAGGATCAATAGCCCAACTGAATTGCACCTACACCAATGCATGCAGCATGAGTGACAAACAGGAGGAGCCGGAAGCTGTTGTGAAGCAGGAAAACTATGATACAGTTGCCATCGTGCAAACATGGTAAGATGACTCGCACAACTGGAGTGCTGCAATGGATAGCTGTAAGCTCTTCAGGAGGGATAGGTATGGAAGGAGAGGCAGTGGAGTAGCCTTGTATGTTAGGGACTGTTTTGATTGTCTAGAGCTTAATGTTGGTGACGCTAGGGTTGAGGGTTTATTTGTGAGAATCAGGGGGAAAGCCAACAAGGCAGATATCATGGTGGGAGTCTGTTATAAACCACCTAACCAGGATGAAGAGGCAGCTAAAATATTCTGTAAGCAGTTGGGAGAGGTCTCACAATCGCTAGCCTTTGTTCTTCTGGGGGACTTCAACTTTCCAGATGTCTGCTGGAAATATGGTACAGCAGAGAGGAGACAGTCTAGGAGGTTCCTGGAGTGTATGGAAGATAACTTCCTCGCAAAGCTCATGAGTGAGCCAACAATGGAAGGTGCCCTGCTGTTCCTGTGTTTTGTGAACAGAGAAGGACTTGTGGCCTGTGTGATGGTGGAGGCTGTCTTGGGCATAGCAATCATGAAATTATGTAGAATTTAAAATTCCTGGAGAAGTAAGGAGGCGGGGCAGAGGAACTACTACCTTGGATTTCTGCAGGGCAGACTTGGGCCTGTTTGGGAGCCTGGTTGACAGAGTCCCTTGGGAGGCAGTCCTGAAGGGCAAAGGAGTCCAGGAAGGCTGATCATGCTTCCAGAAGGAAATCTTCAAGGCACAGCAGGAGGCTGTCCCTATGTGCCAAAAGAAAAGCAGACAGGGAAGACAAGCAGCCTGACTGAATAGAGAGCTTTGGCTGGAACTAAGGAAAAAAAGGAAGGAGTATGACCTTTGGAAGATGAGGCAGGCAACTCAGGAAGACTATGAGAATTCCATGAGGTTATGCAGGGAGAAAATTAGAAGGGCCGAAGCCCAACTAGAACTTAATGTGGCTACTGCTGTAAAAGACAATAAAAAAACCCCATTGCTATAAATGCATTATCGACAGAAGGGGAGGGCTAAGGAGAATCTCCAACCTATATTCGATGCAGGGGGAAACCTTGTGACCAAGGATGAGGGAAAGGTTGGGGTACTTAATGCCTTCTTATCCTCAGTCTTTAATAGTGAGACCCGTTGTTCTCGGGCTACACAGCCCCCTGAGCTGGAACACAGGGATGAGGAGCAGAACAAAGCCACCATAATCCAAAGGGAAATGGTTAGGCACCCCCTGCTGCGCCACTTAAACATACACGTTTATGGGGCTGGATGGCAACCACCCAAGGGTACAGAGGGAGCTGGTGGAAGTGCTTACCAAGCCACTTTCAATCATTTATGAGCAGTCCTGGCTAAAAGGAGAGGTCCTAGTTGATTGGAGGTTAGCAAATGTGACACCTATCTACAAGAAGGACTGGAAGGAGGATCTGGGGAACTACAGGCCTGTCAGTCTGACTTTGTTGCCAGGGAAGGTTATGGAGCAAATCACCTTGAGTGTCATCATGTGGCATGTAGAAGACAACCCAGTCAGCATGGGTTTATAAAAGGCAGGTCCAGCTTAACTAACCTGATCTCCTTGAATGACAAGGTGACCTGCTTAGTGGATGAAGGAAATGTCCACCTGGACACTACTTCCCACAGTATTCTCCTGGAGAAACTGGTTGCTCTTTGCTTGGGTGCACATATGCTTCACTGGGTAAAATCAACTGGCTGGGTGGCCAGGCCCAAAGAGTGGTGGTGACTGGAGTTAAATCCAGTTGGTGATCAGTCACAGGTGGTGTTCCCTAGGGCTCAGAATTGGGGCCAGTTCTCTTTGATATCTTGATCCATGATCTGGCTGAGGGGATAGAGCACATCCTCAGTAAGTTTGCAGATGACACCAAGTTGGGCGGGAGTGTTGATCTGCTTGAGCGTAGGAAGGCTCTGCAAAGAGATCTGGACAGTCTAGATTGATGGGCCAAGGCCAATTGTATGAGGTTCAACAAGGCTGAGTGCTGGGTCTTGCCCTTGGGTCACAACAACCCCTTGCAACACTACAGGCTTGGGGAAGAGTGGCTGGAAAGCTGCTTGGTGGAAAAGGACCGGGGGGGTGTTGGTTGATAGCTGGTTGAATGTGAGCCAGCAGTGTGCCCAGGTGGGCAGGAAGGCCAACGGCATCGACCTTGTATCTGAAATAGCTTAGCTATCAGAACTGGGGAAAGGATTGTCCCCCTGTACTAGGCACTGGGGAGGCTACACCTCAAATACTATGTTTGGTTTCAGGCCTTCACTACAAGAAAGACATGGAGGTGCTGGAGTGTGTCTACAGAAGGGCAATGAGGATGGTGAAGGGTCTGGAGCACAAGTCTGATGAGTAGGGGCTGAGGGAATTGGAGTTGTGCAGTCTGGAGAAAAGGAGGCTGAGGGGAGACCACCTTCTCTCTCCCTACAACTACCTGACCTTTCAGGTCAGATAACCTTTCAGGCTGTAGCGAGGTGGGAGTCGTCTCTTTTCCCAAGTAACAAGTGATAGGAAGAGAGGAAATGGCTTCAAGTTGTTTCATGGGAGGTTTAGGTCAGATATTAGGAAAAGTCTCTTTGCCAAAAAGATTGTCAAGCACCGGAACAGACTGCCCAGGGAAGTGGTGGAGTCAACACCCCCAAAGGTATTTAAAAGGCCTACAGATGTGGTGCTTAGGGACATGGATTAGTGGTGGGGTTGGCAGGGGTAGCTTAACGGTTGGACTCAATGATCTTAAAGGTTTTTTCCAACATAAATGATTCCATGATTTCCCTCTTGAGAATCGGAAGACGGTGAGATAACTTGTGCAGCTTAATAGAAATGCTGCATTGCTCTGATCCATCATGTTTAGTTGGTTGGTTTTGGATGATGTTCTTGAAACCCATTGCTGCAAAATAATTCAGAACTTCCTGCTGTATTTGTTCGTTTTGCTTTGATTTGAATACTGTATTCTGGTCAGGTTTGACCTCCAGATGAGATTTAAATGATAAAATTTAAAACTGTTCAGGGAGCCTGCACCAGAGAGTAACTCTTTTAGTGGAAAATTAGAAGTCTGTGCGTTTTAAATTGTGTAGTAATTAAAGAAAAAAAAAAGGCTGTGCAATACAGATCTTGCATTTGATACCAGTACACAAATTTCCCATTTGTGTGATTGCAGGTTATGATGATGCTAGAGGAGACTGAAAACGAACTTTGAGAGAAAGAGTCTGTACTTAGAGGGAAACGTTACCTGACAGAACACTCATGGGGAATCTACTTTCTGGGACAGAGTATCTTGTGTGTTTCAACTTAGACACTAACTTTCAGTGAAAGCTTTGAAGTGTTTTCAGATAAGCATATCTGCACCCCTGTTGCAAGATCACTATTTTGTTGCAGAATCCTCCTTTTATCAGCCCTTCTTTACTGCCAACGTGAAATTATCTGAATCTCTACGAAGTAACAGGATAAAATTCAAATCATCTTAAGTTGAAAGTTGCATCTATTGCCTGGGTTGTAATTAAGGTGCTTCTCTAACCTTTTCCTAGTGTAACGCACTGACTCATTTCTGTCTTCAGAATGTTCCCTCTGATATTTGCCCATCATCACGTTAAAGCTGTGCTGCCCGCCTCGGTTTCTAATGTTTGCTAACCTGAGCGTGATTGATGTCATTGTCACTTTCTGTCTCTAATGGTCATAACATACTATTTCTGGTAGTATCTTTTTGATAGATAATACACTTAGCCTACTAAAAGAGTTGAAAATTACATGATTGAATTCCAGCAGTTGTATTTTTGTCTGAAAAAGGCATGCCGTGCCAAGTTCTTACATCCTTTAGTACTTTATAAGTCAATAGGACAGCTGGGGAATAAAATGATTTTTAATGAGAAGTGAAGGCAGAATCTGGCAAAGACATAATGGTGAAGTTAATCAGGAAAGTTCTGCTTTTTTGTAACAGTCTATTCTATGGTGACTTAATCAAGTGATTTGAAATAAGATTTCAGAGAAAGGCAGTAGTAGTTCTGTGTACAGATACAGCCTTAATTAAGAGAAAGAAAACCCTAGACATCAGTTTCTTTCACCCATTCTTAGTTGATCATGTAGCAGAATCCCTTTACAGAGAAAAGATCTGTGTGGCAATGAGAGGCCCATTGTTTCAGGCAATGTTGTGACGGTTCGTTATATCCATATGCATTTTGTGTGTATCCATTGTCTGGAGTGGGGTGTACTGCTGGGGACTCTCACAAGCACTGTTAATTTGTGGGCACATAACTAAGGTGATGGGAGTGAAGCCGCTGGCTCCGTGCCCTAGAAAGACAGCTGGGAAAAGGCAAGCCAGAAAAGCTGCAAAATGAAAAATACATACCTCTTTTTCCCTAATGACTTACGACTGTCAAATCAACAACTGCCTGTTTTAAATGAAGAAATGAGAAAGTCTCTTTTGATACCAGACCCATCATTAATATGGATTTTAATTTTTTTTGCAAACTTGCATAGGCAACTCTGAAAGAATAGCGGCAGATAAGACACACAGATAATATACTATCAAGCTCATGTATGCAGTTGTAGCATTATGCAGCAGTAAAAACTGCAGCTACAAGCAAGATGTGACCAGACTTTTTTTATGAAAACAAGAAAAGGGTGAACCGTCTTCCCCAACTTCCTGCTGAATCTTCTTGCGTTGGAGTTAAAAAGATGATTTTTTCCATCAACTTTCTATAGATAAAATGGTATAGCATCTGACACACTACTTTCTCATGCCAGCTGTTTGAGATCAAATTAAAACTTTACTGGAGTTGAGAAGAATGACATATGTGTGCTAAACCATAGCCAGCTAATTAATAAATTAATCTGTAGCTCAGTTAAACATATATTAGCTGAAGGAAATGTAGAGGTCTTGTAGTCTGAAAGATTTCTTGGATGTTTCAGTAAAAAAACAGTTTTGTTTTGCATAGTACAAGCCCCCGAGATAGTGAAAGGTGGGCTTACTGGGTAGGAAGTACTGAAATCTTTGCTCCAAGTGGTAATAGCAGGTGGGGTTACACTTTTGCAAGAGCAGCATGTTGGATGTAGGGTGCGTGTTGGGCTGCGGGGAATGGGAGGGACCATAATCATTTACTTTCTGCTTTTACTGGGCAAGCATGATAAATAGTTATTTGCTCTAGAAAAGCAAAAGCTGCATGTTGTAGGCACTCAAAGCCACTGAAAACATTTCTGCTCATAGAGCTTGAAAATGTGGAATGCAGTGGGTGGGATGGGATTTGTTCTAGCCCTAAAGAGAGCATCTGCCTTGGGACATCCAGAGGGGAGAATGATGCCTCAAGGGGAGAAGTTACCTTCTGCGGTAACTCTGCAGCGCTGGGGAGGAGGGTGTTGTGTCTGGAGAACCCTTTGGTGGCCGAGATTGAGCGAGAAGCCCAAGGTGCCGCTCACCTCTCAGGTCTCTGTTTCAATTATGCCCAGGTGATTCACCAATGGGGGTGCTGATCTTGCTCTTGCTCTTCTTGCATAGCCAGTGATTTATGCTGTCCCTTCAGTATCACTAGGTTCTCTGGCAGTAGAACAGCATGACTTCATGCATATTCATAACAACATTAATTTATCAAGTGACAGTGAGACAGATTACTCTTGAAGGAAGGTTGTGTTGCAGCCACACATCTGTCCATTGCCACTAATGCCGTCCTGCTGGAAAATAAGATGCCAAGGAAGGCTGCTAAGTATCTTTGGATTGATAACGGGTGCCTGTGTTCGATGTTCTGGCTGTGTGTCACTGCACAGTAGCTATACCTTCTCCCTTTGGATTTGCTGTTTATGAAAGCTCTGTATGCTACAAATACAGCAACCGGTAATATGCTGGAAGTTGAACTAAGCAAATACTAGTGCAGTTCCATCCACACAAAAAACTTTAAATTTGAGTGAAGAATCCAAATTGTGATGGAGAAGCTGGTTATAATAACATTGCCTTGTTTTGTACATCAGAAGTGTCTTTAAAACATAACTAACTTGGCCATCACAGATGACTTCTGTGATTAAAAACTGGTGTTATAAGTAAGGAGGTGAATGAGAAGGAGCTTGAAGATTAGGTAGGATATGGCAGTGGTCTCTGTAGAAAATGGAGACAAGTAAGATGAAGTTGAACCTGGAAGACGTCAGGGTCAACGTTCTTGGTCAAGGGAATTGGGTGTTTGTAATGTGCACTGAGCTGGAATGCAGGACATACAGGATGTGTTATGGTGCCTTTGCAGCAAGGACAAAACTCCTGGACTTGTCAGAAGCACCGGTCTGTGGTCATAGGTCTACGTTGCGTTTCAGCGTGTGATGGAATGGTGTGATTACGCCCTTCTGCCTTTGTTTAGTTAGCTTGCTGTAGGCTTGAAAAACAGACTTCTGCATGGCTTTTTCCCCCCCACACTGCTTGAGTAGAGCACACCGCTCGCATAAGGCTACAGTTTTTCCCTAATCAATTTGAGGATCACCTTCAGAAAAGCAGTTCCCATATTGATGCTTATCTCTTTATTCTCTGTTTTCTCCTTATTTCTTATTCTCTGTTAAGTCATCTCACTGGAATCAGGACTGAGAAGAATGTATTTGTCTTTCCAGTTTCTTCTTTATTCTTAGCACTCAGCCAGATTCTGCCAAAACATTTGGTAGTCTTCAATATACTGGAATAGCATCGGGATGTCAAGTCTGTGTTTTTTTAAATATACATTATATTTCTGTCCTTTGGAAAATTATTTGTTTCTGCTGTGTCTCCTGGGGATTTGTTGTGTGTTTCTCCCTGTCCCACCGTTTGATACGGTGGTAAAGCCTGATGAAGAAAGTCCGCTCTTCAGCAACTTTTGCCTTAATAATTCTGCATTACAGAATCACTGTTACCCAAATACGTTTGATTTTACTGCTGGTAAAACTTGGTGGGTATTTTTCAACGCCTGTTCTGATTTTGGAGTTGGGGAGTGCTGATGGGCTCTAAGGTGTGCTTATCAATATTCAGCTTGCTCCTAATTGGTGTTCTTCCTTCTCTTGTCGGTGCTTCACTACTGTAAATCATCACCTCTTTTGCCTCTGTCGCTTACCCAAAGTGGATGGATATTTTTTTTTTTATGTATGGGACTTGAATTTTTGTCTGGAATACGCTGTGAGCCATGAAGCAATTTTTTTTTCTTGTTACTTGCCCTACATCTGAAAAGAAGCCTTACACAAAATATGTGCCAAGGTTTGATGTTGATAAAAACTAAGCTTCTGCAGATGTCTTCAAACTTGGTGTTATGTCTTGAGCTTTCACTTACTGGTCCTGTGATCTTAGCTGCTTCTAGAACATCTTGTATATGTTGTAAGACTTCTATGCTTAGTTTGGTTTCCAGAATCTGCTCTGGTGAAAAGCTTTGGTGCATTGACAGCGATCCTGCCAAGCCTGGGTGATGGGTGTGAGGTTGCAAACAGTATCTCCTAATTTCATGGTCCACACTGGGAGATTGATTTAGAGTTCATTACAGCACTGAGGCTCGGTACTTTTTTTACTGTTTGGTGCAAAACTCTAAGATGACTTTTATTTTCCTCCCCTCAGGGCATCTTCTGGTTTGCTGTTTTTATTGTCCTTTGTCTGTACAAATGAGTGAATATTCTCTGCCCACATGGTTGACACCTGAAGTTATACTCAGGGACTGGAAGAAATCATTAATATGTGAATTAGAGAGTTCCTATCTTCTTTGAAGTGAAGCTGCAATCAGTGTCTTGGTTTTTGGAGCTAATGTTTCTTTAACTTTAGCTTTTTATGATATTGGCTAACTGCTGCTTTATTTATGTGCTGTAGCTGCCAGAGCTAGACAGGAGGCAAGGGAAGGGAGAAAGGAATGTTTTCTGTTCCCTAAATAGAAAGCAAGAAAAGTCTCGCTCTAGCAAGGCTAACTTATTCACATCATTCTGTCCGGAGTGTATTTCTGTAGTAATAGTTTTATCTTGTATTATTTGGAATTTGTTCCTCGCCCCCGCCCACCCTGAGGTGTGTCAATATGTACGGATAAATGATGCACTTGGGAAACGCGATGATAACTGTTACAGTGAAAGCCTGAAAAAAGTATCGCTGAACTGATGTATGATGGATGGTGGGAACCTGAGCTCAACAAGGAGGACAGGATCTCTGCGTGCAGGTCTGAGATTTTAGCCCCCAGGTTCCCTCCTCGGAGACAGCCAGGCTTTGAGCACTCGGAAAAAGGCCCATCAGTTTGGGGCACAGTACCATCCAGATGAGTGGGGTAAGGTGAATCGTTCTCCCACCTGCCTCCTTAATACTGAGACAGATGAGCAACTGTAAAGTTTTCAGGAAAGTTATGCTTTTAAATCTTAAAGTTAGGCTCGTATGTTAAACTCCTTAATGCAAACAATATTCTAGCTAGTGGCATGGCTTTCTACCAGTTACGATATTAACTTTATTTAAAAGGGATCCTGACATGCTCTGGAGCCTGTACCTTCTTGCTCTTAACTGTTCTGGCCAGAAGTTTTTCAGTAATTTAAACCAAAAGCCTAGTTTCAAACATTCTCGAGTGGCAATAAAAGCCAAGGCTTTGTTCTGCGTTAGTCATCGTTCTCAACAATTAAAACTTTGACTCTTTGAAGCAGAGACGAAATGAAGCATCAACTAGCAGAGCTAACAAATTAAACATAACAGAGCAAACAAAACTATGACAACTAATGAATGGGTGGATGAAAATCATTGTATTATCACCACATCAGAGCAAGTAGTTTGTCGTCTTTAACTATAGTCCCTAAATTTGCATCTGCTTGTAATTTGGTAATTAGCGTGCTAAACCAAATGGAATACATGAACTTGTTACTTTTTTTATCTTTGAACTGGTATTTTCTTTCTTTTTCTCTTTAAATCACATTACATTCCCTTAAGTTTATGTAAGGAAATATCTTTGTACGGATAGGATGTTTGTGGAGTAGCCTGAAGTTATTAATGAAGCACTCCCTGACTTGTCTTATGGATGGTTATGCTGGATGGCGTTCACCCAGCACTCGGAAGCCCGACAGGACACAGCAGGCCAAGGACAGCTGCAGGTGAAGCATCACAAGCTGCTGGTACTGTTGATGATGGAGGATGGCAGACTGGCTCAGTTGCAGGAGTTTTCATTTCCTAAACTTGTCCCAGAAACCGGAAGCATGACAGAAGAAAATGGCAGAGGGCACAGCGCAAGCAGAGAATTTGATACCTTTCTTTTTTCTCTTTTGCAAAATACAGGTTTTCCTTGAGAAATCCCTGCATTGGAAAACTTGGAATCAGTTTCTTTCAAACTGTTTGGAGCAGCTTTTGATGTGAATTTCATTTTCCAGTGAAAAGTTCAAATATTTCTTGACCATGAGATAAGTTCACCTCCTTTGTGTATGTTGTGGTAGCTGTAATATTCCTGAGAACAGTTTAGAAATAGATTTTCATTTTCTCGTTTGAGGGTTACTTTATCTGGCCCAGTATCATGTTGGGTGACTGAAGTATTTTGTCTTAACTTTCGTAGACTTAATTAATTTGCTTCTCTCTTGCCTAGTAAGGCTGATGTTGAAACGCACTATTATTTTCTTTTTTTTTTTTTTTTAACACCACAGGATGGGCAAAGCATGTTAGGAATGTGTGAACTGGTCTGAAACTTCATTCATCTCTCTCATCCAAAACTTTTCCTTCCAGCTGGCAATTTTCTTAGCGTTTCCCCACAGCTACTTCTTCTCCTGCCTGTTTTCTTGGAGCAGTTGCCACACTGAGGAGGCCAACTTGCACAAATGAATTACTGCGGGGTAACAAGTTTCCATGTGCTGTTTGCATAGTGCTCAGTCACCTTCTGTTTGCTCTTCTTGCTGGTGATTAAAGTGTTGGGTGAGGTGGTGAAGCACACACCTTTCAGGTTACCTCCTGGAGTGGCTCCATGACGGAGCAATTTGGGAAATGCTGGATGGAAAGCAAGTGTGTATTTAGTGTTTAGCATATAATAGAATGGGAGCACTGCTTAAGCTAAGCCACCACGATGTTGCATGAGTCCATCAATGAACCCCTCTGAAAAAAATCTATGTTCAACGCAGATGGATCTTGCTTGGTTTTCTTCTGCTTCACACAGCAAGCAGGCCTGAAACCAAGGACTGGTATTATCAATGAATAATCAAGACTTCAGAAAAGTCACCGCCACTCTGGAGTCATCCTTATGTTTGAAGGAAACCTTGGGAGTCTCAGTACCTCTGAGGATGAGGGAGACCTTCCTGGGAGTTCTTGCCTATTTTAAGCCAGGGAGTTTTTGTGTAGACCAGTTGTGCTAACTGTTGTGCTGGAAACCGAAACTGGTAAATTAAGTCAGTGCTTTGGTTCTAAAGACAATTTGTTCCTGAGTGTATGATACATGATTGAAGAGCTGCTTACCTTTTCAGAAAGGAAGAACAAGAAAGTTGATACAAGTCCATCTATTTAAGCAGCGTACTAGAGCTGAATTAGGCATGGCAAGAAAATGATAGTTTCCATTAGTGCCATTAATAGTAGTAATCTGCCTGCATAAACACTCCACCCAGTAGCTGCAACTGCTTTGAGTCACCAAGTATTTTATTTTTTACAAGAAAAATCAATTTCTCTAGGATGTCCTTAAGAAGAAACTTTTGGATTGAAAGGTTACACATAAAATGGTAAACAAAGAAATGCAAAGCCAAAAATAACTCAGGCCCTTGATTTTTTTATTTTTGTTTTATCTTTAATGTTTACCTTGACCCTTTAGATGACTCTAAAAGGAATTCATGCTGCAGCTACAACTCTTCAGCCTTGAAAAAGTGAAGATGACTGAGGAAACTATGAAAAAGCCTAGAGAAAGAGATTGCGTTTGCGTATAACCAAATCAATAATATGTCCTGTATTCGTAGAGGAAAGTAGTTACTTAATAAACATCCACGAATAAAAACCGTGGAGCTGAAAGCTTGTGTTCTGATCCAAATCAAATTACAGGACATCTGTGTTCTCCTCTGAAGATAATAATAGCAGTCAGCCAGACTGCATGTGGGTGCTAATAAGTGCCCTAGAAATCATGCCTCACCAAACTGGGATAATAAAGAGGATTTTTGTTTGGTTAGTTGGTGGTTTATTTTTGTTTGTTTGTGTTTTTTTTTTTTTAATCAGTGAACTCCTCAAGGTGATGTTATTTTTCAAAATGTGTTATTTTCAGTCTTTGTCTTTTTACTAATGATATCTTAAAATACAGTGTGCCATGAGAACTCCTTTGATTGTTGTCTTCCATCTTTTTTGGAGAAAAAATGGAGGAAAGATGACCTGTTTGAACAGCAGCAAGCCAAGTGAGTTCATACAACTGGTTAAAATGACCTGAAACCTTGAACATATTCTGACTCCTAACAGTAACTTCAGATCCTCTCATGAACTTGTGGTTTTAGCATAGTTACAGAATTGAAAGGAAAAAACATCGTAGTTACTTCTGTTACTTTATTATGTGTTTTCTGTATGTTTATTTTGGAATGCACGTTTATATTATTATAACTTACGAGCTGAAATTAGAGGTTTCAGTCAAGACAGGCATTTCCAAGGATGGAGAAGCTGATCCTGTATCCTGGTGGTTATACTTTGTGTAGCAGCTCATGAATAACTATGCTTGGCAAACTGGGGCTTAACTGGTTTATCCTGTAAAAACCAAGAGAGTCACCTGAAAATATTAATCTGATGTGTTCTCTTTCTTGAAACTGTGTGCTCTATTATCACAGGGAGTTGTCTTAGTTTAAGACTGGAAGGCTCTCTGGGAGTTCATCATCGTTTGTCTCCCTCTCTGGAAGCAGGAACAAGTACACTGGCAGATGTTTGCCTAAATTTGTTCCTGTGGAAGAGATTCCCAAACTCCCCAGGTGCCTTGTGCTGGGGCTGTGCTGGCCTTGTGCACAGAAAGTTTTGCCTGAACTTCAACCTGCAGAATCTCTCTTGAAAATGGAGCCTGTTCCTGCCTGTTCTTTCCCAAAAAAAGTCAAGAATAGGGCTGATTTTTTTTCTTGTCTTCATAATAACTCGTCTCTTTATTTGTATGATTGAAGTTTTAAGTACCATAATTGTTGAGGTTTTGTTTGCTTTTTAAGAAAAACCAAACTCATTTCTCTAAGCTCTTTTTTTGTATGCTTTTTAATTATTCTTTTTTCCTCT
This sequence comes from Tauraco erythrolophus, assembly GCF_009769465.1. NCBI lineage: Eukaryota > Metazoa > Chordata > Aves > Musophagiformes > Musophagidae > Tauraco > Tauraco erythrolophus. The sequence continues at coordinate 39,716,605 of NC_141473.1, forward strand.
GAACTTTTCCAATAAATCTGTGTCACTTTTTATAATGCAGTGACATGATCTGGATGCGTATGGTGGTGAGTACGGAATGGACACTGTACTTCTGGTTACAGTGTGCAGCGTTCCTGCTGGTGTACGTCCAGAGTGCGATGCTTCTTTCCGCAGCAGCGTTTCTGTGTCATACACACATTCAATTTGCTTCTTTTGCAAAGTCCTGGTTCTCTCTGTGCAGCGTTTTCCCCTGCCACGAGGTCCCCAATATGTAGTTTTGCTTCTGATGTAACTTCTCCTGTGATGATTATTGGCTTGTGCGAATAAGACTTTTGGACTTTACTTCCAGTTTCTCAAGATGGCTTCAAGTTTTGATCTTGGTCTCTAGAGTTATTTTTACCCTTTTCATCATCGTCTTCTGCATATTTTTGTAAGTCTATAATTCATCTTCTAAATCATTAGTGTAGATATTAAAGAACACAGGATGTATCTCTTCAGAACTGTATTTGAAACATCCTTCAGGGTGAAAGAGAACATTTTAAAAACTACTCTTGTGCCTTTTACCTAATTGAGAAACTGAGTTCACTTTTTCTAAAGAAAAAGAATGTCACTGGTAAAGCCTTAGTGAAGGCCTTTTCATATTTGCACACTAATCTAGTTAGTCTGTAAGAGATGGAAATTAAGTTGGTTTGACATGATTTGCACTTGACATTCATGCTGGCTGTTTGCTATCCATTTATTATCCCCTAGGTGCTTGTAAATTGGTTAATAATATGTTCTGGAATCTTTCTGGGGAGCAAAGTTAATTCCTTGAGTCCTCCTTCCTCCCATTTTTAAGGTAGTCCTAGATTTGTCCTTCTCTAGTCCTTAGGGACATCTCAAGTCCTCTGTCAGTTTGGAGTTTTCTCCTGATAGTTCCTAAGATAATAAAAAGTAATTTTTGCCTGCTGATTTGAAAAATTCTTAATAAACTTAGTATTCGGTAGCTGGGATTTTCTTCCCTACTTTGGGGACACAATCTTCTAAGCTGTAGTTAGTTGGCCTAAATGCCTGGTCGTGTCTTATATTTGTGAAGAATGACACTAAAAAGGTATGAGCGTTTCAGACTCACGTACAGGATTATTTATCTTCCCCATTAAGCAGTCATTAGTACTTTCCTTTGTCTCAACTTCCACAGTACTTAAGATACTGTCATTTTACATCCTATGCTACTTGTAATTTATTTTGTATCTTCTGGTTTTATGCCTTTGTGCTTGTGCTGTTCTTTCCGGTGATGTCTCCCCTGCCCTGCCAGTTTTCCGTGCCCCTTCTCTAGGTTGACTCTCAGTTGCTCATATAACAAGACTAACCAATTTGGCGTCGTATTTTGGTGGGTTTTTTTGGCAGATTATTTTTTCCATCACATTCATAAGCTGATTAATTCATCCTGCAGCTGCACAATCACTAGATCTAGCACAGGAAGGGGGCAGGAATTGACAGTGCGTAGTGGAGGGAAGAACAGAGCTGGCCCTGTTTGGTGGCAGCCCCTACTTACATTTAATGTGCCAGGAGAATACATTGAGTAGTTTGCCGTTGTGTGTTGGTTTTGTTTTATTTAAAAGAAAATTGGTTTTAGGTCCTTACGAAGCTGCCCCAGTATTCATACTGGCATTCCTTTCTAGGATTGGAATTGCTCGACTTCTCCTTAGTACAGTCCACTCCAGGAATGGCCAACTGTTCTGCTTTCCTTCGTACCTCAACTTGTTTCCAATATCCCCAGAGTTTTCTGAAGTCTATGGAGTCAGGAGTTTTCAACCACTGAAGCTTTATGATTGAGGTATAAATTGTTTCCCCTCCCATACGCTTTAAATGTAATAAAAACGTAATAAGATAATGAGGAGGACAGAGTGGATCTTGGCTGGTGTCAAGGAAGCATGGAGTGAAAAAACTATTGAGCCATGTGAAACACTTGTTGGCTTTGTTCACAGCCCACAGTTTGTTGGATAAGATATTTAGAGCAGTTATTGGGAGTTCACAGCTGATGTACAGCAAAGATGGGGTGAATGGTGTCTTTTTTTGGTCCAGTCCTATTCAGTTTTTTAATTAAGTTCTTTCCTAGTGGAATTCACTTGCTATGTTTTTGAGTATCGAGCATTGAGGAAGGAAGAGATGGAAGTGTTTTGAAAGCGTGGCTTACGTTTCAGGAGGATTTTCTCTAGTTAAAAGTAGTCTGAATTAAATGGAATGCAATTAAAAAGGGGTGTGTGCAGCATACTGAACTTGGGTAAGCATAGTCCACATAAATACACTTGGTGAACGGCAGCTAGATATCAGTTTCAGATAAAAACTTCTGGAAATATGGGCAATGAAAATTAACTCAAGTCCATGGTCAAGCAGTTGCCAAAGCCGAATGTCAGCAAAAAATTAGAAATCTAGAAAATCTGTAAGAATTGTATGTGTGTTCTGATGAGGAGGAAAAAAGATGAGAAGTTAAATACGTAAAACTCTCCTGGAAGGTAGGTCTCTGAGTTGTTTTGGCAAAGAAAGAAAGAGCAGGGGGAGGAGTAGGTGTTCAATGACAACACAAAGCAAAAAGAAAAGGTTCTAAGGGTGGGCAGAGTTAAGCACGGAAATAAATGATCACGACTGTGAGATCTCCACTAAAGCATTTTCAAATGTGCTGGGGACACATTTGTCAGGAGTGGTTTTTGAATACAACTTATTCTACTTCTAAAAACTAAGAAATAAATACTTGAAGATGTGTTCTAGCTCTGCAGTTTTCCTGGGTTTTTTATGTTGCTGCTAATTTTGCCTTTATGTTTTGGCAAACCTTTGTTGATTCAAATAACTTTTGCTTTTAGAGTTCTTCTTTCTTAGTTCAAACCAGTGTGAACTAGAGGGTCTGCTGGTACCTTCTGGAGCCTGTTGAGGGGCAGCGCTGACCCCGTTGAGCTCTCAGACCCAATGCGTTGGCCTCAGCCTTTTCCATTGCTTTTTAAAAGCTGTTTAAAAGCTGTTTAAAACTGTTTAAAAGCTGTTTAAAACTGTTTAAAAGCTGTTTAAAACTGTTTAAAAGCTGTTTAAAACTGTTTTTGCTGTCAGGCCCCGCCTAGAAGATCCTTCTAGGCAGAGCTTTCTAAATCAGCTCTGCCTGCCTGTGGTACAGCTCTACTCCTTTGTCCTCTTTGTATTTTTTGGCAGCGTTATTTGCGTAAGAAAATGTCAGATGATCCCCAAGATGTCTGTTTATTTGTTATTATGTTATTTTCATTCATCTCTTACGCACTTTAGTGCAGTTGGTCTCTTATTTTCCTTCCTTTTTTCCCCATATTCTTGGATTCCATTCTTTTAGGCTACTTTTTCTTTCACTTACTGATAGGCTTTCACTGAAGGTATCGAATATTAAAAGTTAAATAAATCTAGTCAGACTACTCTTACGCATCTTTATTCAGAAGTAAATCAAAATTAAATATTGAATTTCTGGACCGTTGCATTACATGGGCAAAATTGCAAGGAAAAAAGAGAAAAGAATGCATAGAAATGGGAGTGTGGCAAACTGGTGTTGGAATGAATTGTAATGAGAAACATAACTGCTTTCCAAATTTGTTTATAATATGACAATTGCTGAAGCAGGAATTAAATACACTGGGATGTTCTCTTAATGCATCCGGATTTGGTGAACAAAAGGGTTTTACACTCTTGATAGCGTGTACTCCAGAATTAATTGAAGAAAGAAAGGACAGTCAGAGTTTTGCAAATCAAATACTGTATAATGAACTTAAACTGTAGCTCTTAAGAATTTCATTTGTACTGGAATTGCATAGGAATCTTTGTTTTTCCTCTATCAGCCTAGTCTAGAGCAGTAAATTTTAATACGTGCAAAGAGATGTTGATGTATTAGAAAACTTCCTAGAAAATGCACACTTCAAGAGGAGAAACTAATATGTATTTTAAGATAAAGAGATCTGAAGAACATGATGAGTAGAGTGCCTGTATTAGTGGAAGACGTAACCCAAAACGTGGTAACTGGATTTAGTTTCTTGCAATTGCATCATTTAGAACACGACGGTGAGTGGTATGGCAGGATGACTTTGATGGAGATCATGTTTGCTGTCGTGGATGTGCTGGAATTGATTCACTCCAAAAGTAAAACAACAACGATGGAACAAGGTTCTACATCTCAGTCCTGTGGTCAAAGATGTAGGGGAGATTTATCTACTCATGATGATTTCTTGAATCAGGAAGGGAAAGGCATGTTTAGGTTGGTTGACTCTAAGCAATATGTGGTGGATGAACTGACAATGCAGTTGTGTCAGAACCAGCATTATTCGTGTAAATGTGAACAGCTTTTCTTGATCTGCTGATTGTTTGGGTTTGCTTTAAAATGTCTTCTCCATGCACCTGAGGTTGAAAGACTCAGATAAACTACAGTTACAGTGTTCCTGCCCTTGCATGGCAGGGCACTTGTGCATCTGCTGTTTGAAGGTACAAACCTGGAACAGCCTTGCTTACTAGCAAATAGTTTTTCGTATTTTGATTGTTAGTATTTCAATCAAGCCTGTGAAACGTAAAGCTGCAAAATTAAGCCAGAAGTGTACGTGGTTTTTGTTCCGGTGCTAGGTCTTGAATTTTGGCAGTGAAAATCCAGTATTCCAGAGATGCGGAGTTTTTATCAGAGTCTTAATGGAAAGCCTTGCTGAAGCCTTTAGAGGAACGAAATAGGTTCTATCAACTGCTACTCCCTTGTTTTCAGGAAGCTCCAGGAGATTTGGGAGATACATCTTCACCTAACGAAAGCTGTGTTAGCTCTTCCTCATCTGTAGTAGTTACTCATCTCTCCACTGCTTCTGCTCTTTGCCACAGTTTCTACTAGTTTGCCTCACCTCAGGTCAGACCTGCTCTTTGGGACTTTCCCACGCGCTCCGTTGGACACTTCTTTAATACATTGGTCTGTTGTGAATTGCCTCCCGTCGCTGCATCCAGAGGCTGATTGGAGCGAGTGGTGTAACTCCTGGTTGATAATCTACCTTTTCTATCTCCAAGTTCTTTTACAGTTCCCGGGTGAATGGCATCTGGTCCTGCTCACTCGTTACTCATGTTGTCTATTTGCTCCGTAAGTTTTTATCTGTAGGGAATTTTTTTTCAGACCAGTTCTCACATCTGCTCCTTCTGCCTAATCCTGGAGGGATTCTGATATTGGCAGCCTTTGCAAACCCCAGGGGGGTTTACGTATTTTTTTGGGAAGGCTGTCAAAGACATTTAAGATTATATTTAATATAATGGATCTTTGCAATGTTATTTGACTGACTAATTTAGAGGGTATAACTCTTTTGAAATACTTTGAGTTATCTTATTTTTGAAAGAAGAATAACAGCTCCAACACTATGTTTTGAAGGTGTAAAAAATTTATAATTTTAGATATGATAGAGACATCTGGATTCCTTTTTCAGCGCTGCAAGAAAAAATGTTGGCAAGTAGAGAAACTGAATTCAGGGGGAGCAGCATGTGCGGAATATTTGTAGAAAGAGATCTTCAGCGTTGATTAGGTTTACTAGTAGATATTGGTCCAGATGAACGTTTTTGGTCTCAGTTAGGAGGAGTTGTAATTGCTAACCTTAATAGTCGAGCTGATAATCCAAGGGCTGTGTAGCAGTGACATTTGCACCTGAGTACTACAGGAAGCTGCTACATGAGGTTTTTTTACCTTTTTATGTGCTTGACATTGACTTAAAAGAGTACATGGCAAGAAAGTTAATTATTTAAACATAGAGATGTTATCTGCAATCTGATCCTTGTGCTTTTTACACTATCACAGCAATACTTAGAGGTGTCTTTCACAATCAAATCTTCTTTTCTTATTACATGGTTTGTTTAAAAATTTTTTTCACAGTGCAAAATTAAGCAAGCAGAGAAGTATGAGTTTGAAAATAATGGTTTCATGATGTTGGTCATGGCTGAGGAAGTTGCTGCTAGGAAATGATTTTACTTTTTTAGTGTTGATGTGTGTTGTCATGAAAACCAGAGCTTACCAACACTTCTTGAAGTAAAGAGTAAAGTCCATGGAGTTTCCTAGGCTTTGTCATGTCTTTTGAAAACAAACAAACAAGAAAATAAAAAGTATAGTGCTTTACAAGATAGTGTCCTTACTAAGGAAGTGGAAAAAAATAGTGTGTGAATCTTTACCCAAAAGTAAAAATCACTTCCTTTACTCAGTTTAGCTTGGAATTGCAGTCATGGGCACAACACAGTCCATTTTTGATCGGCAAATTCCGACTGCAGCCATGTAAAACAGCTACAAACTGTTTGTTCTTTCTCCCCATCTTCATTCTTTTACTGTATGTATTAACAAAGTAATAATGACACAGTATTTTTGCCTATAAATATATCTCCAATGATCTTTAAAGAAAATATGAATCAAAAAGGAGTAAGAAGGTGTCGCAATAACTAAGTAGTTGTCATAAATTAAAAAGGGAAATGACCAAAAAAATAAATCCAAACCTTAGAACAAATATGTTTATCAAGTGTCCAGAGAACGCTTCCCTTATTAACTTAAAATAAGGAAAAAAAAAAAAAAAACAACCAGGAAGAGTGGGTTGTAACCATACATTGCATGAAAACACTATCGTACCAGACGTTGATACCATAGCTGAAATTGGGAGTAAGCTCTATGCATCCCTGGAGTCCTACAACATGCCAGCAGAAGGGAAACAACCCTTTAAATTAAAAGGAAGGAGCAAGGGTTTTCTCCACTGTAATAGCAAAAAGAACATTCTCGGTCTGTGTGCTTTGTAATTTATTTCAAATGCAATGGAGGTGGGAGGAATCTCGGATAAAATGCGTGTTTGGAGCAGGATGCGATGCATGTCAAGAAAGAAATTTTATGGGCTTGTACCTAAAAGCTTTTACCGAAGCCCAGTGAGAGCAAATCAATCTGTTGAGCTCTGTACTGGCCCAAACACCTGTCTCTCAAAGGTAAGAGACACAGCTGGTAGGGGAGGGCAGCAGATCTTCAGGGCTGAATTTTTGTCAGCTTGTGCAGAAAGAATACTGTGAAAATGAAGTTGGTAAGCCAGAATTAAAATTGGGGCACTTTGTTGCTTAAAATGAATCTTTGAAGTGATTTGGAGGGGGAGTAGGAGAAAGGATGGAGTCTGCAAATGTTTTTGTGGTAGGAGCAGGGACTTGGACCTGGTTGAAAGGAGTATTGGAGCAGTGACAGCTCTGGACTTCAGGAGATACGATGTGCTTCACTGAAACCTTGATGCTAAGTTTGCTGGGGTGTTTGTGCGCTCTCCTCTGGGTACTGCACCCCGTTCAAGTGAGTGATGGGAATGTTGTTTGACTGAATCTGGGGGTGGTGTTATGGTGGGGTCCTCACCCCTTGCTCATGAGAGGGAAGGAGGAGTTTCCTGGCAGAGTCCATTGACAGAAAGCACTGTTGGATCTTCTCCTTGTGCCTCTGTTATGACCAAGACAGAACTCTCCCCAAACCAATTTCTTTAGTTTTCTCCTCGAGTTCACTACTGATTTGGAAAGTTTTCTCCATGTTCTTGCAGTGTGAATGGTTTTCCTTTCACTTTTGTTTTCCAGTCCCTTTTCAGGCCCAGGACTGTCTTTAAGGGTTGTTTGTATTCCTCCTCCAACGTTCCACTCCAGAATAGCTTGGCGGGCCAAGCTCTTTCCCTGTTATTTATTCAGGCCTGGAACAAGATGGGAGGGGAGCTGAAGCTGTGATGTTTTTGTTGGAAGGGTGGCATGGAGAGAGAGCCTCAGGTTGTTCAGTAGACAGCTTAACACATTGAGATAAAAGATTCTATCTAGGAAAAATGTCTTGCAAAAAATCATTGCTATACATACCATATGTATTTGGATCTTTCTTGTTTCTATTTTAAAAAGCCTGAATGGCAATATAGAGGACAAGAATATTGTGCTTTATAAAATTAAAGAGTTCACAGAGCCAAAGAAAAGCCATGTCCTCTAAGTGGTAGGATCTGCACTAACAAAGATATGACAACACAGTTGTCCCAAAGAACTGTCTTGGAAAAAGTATGTGAAAAATGAGATAAAAAAGATAATTATAAGTCAAAAAGTCCCCAATTTTTCTCATATTCTTTGCTGTCTTAAGGGCTTAAACTACTCTTAAAACTTAGTTTCTAATCAGATTAGTAAAGCTGCCATTTAATTCCTCCAGAGAAAAACCTGATTTACTAATTTTCAGTTCTTGGTATTGGATCTAGAGCTCTGGTACCAGTATTAGACATGATTTTCTACATCAGGGAAAGGATTATTATTTACTTTTTTTTTTCTGTCCACTATGCTAAGTTTGCTGTTTAAGCTCACTTGCAAATCGAGATGTTTCTGAGGGAGAACTTGGCCATCACAGCCTGTGAAACCCACACTGCCCTGAATTGCTATGCATTCCTCAGTAACGTATAATTAAGTACATTCTTCTGCCCTAGTGGATTCATACCCTTAAAATTAAGGATAAAAAAAGAAAACGTTGCGTGATAAAACTTGACTACAACGCATTGCTCCGTAGTTTGTTTCCACTAGTAGTCACGAACTGTGCTAATTGCAGGTTGGCAGGAGAACCCGCAGCCTGAGTGATCTGCCTGCCCTGGGCTGTGTGCCCGGGGCGCTGGGGGAAGCGGAGGGCACCAGCCGGGGCCAGAGGAGCCACTTCTGCCAGCACCCGGGAGTCACTGCGGGGGCTCGGTTAGCAAAGCCAAGGGAGCTCACGGTAGTAAAGCAGAGCAAGGTGATTTGGGTCCCTTGCAGAGTACAGTGTGATAAAAGAGAGGTGAGGTGGTGTACAGGACTAGCTGGTGGTTTAGTCTCAGGAGAGACAGAGAACTTGTTGGCACTCTGATGTTTCCTTAATTAGGCTTAAAGGTCGTCTGGCAGCACTCTGATTTGGATGAGGGTATACGTTGTGGAGTATTGTAACTTCAGCTGCTGAAGCATTTGGATGGTTGGTTTGGTGGTGGTTGTTTTTTTTTCCAAATAAATCTCAAGTTTGCGATATTCCATATTTGCCTGTGTTTTAGTAGAAATATTTATTACTGTTGGGGTCTTAGCAATGTAGCATGTCAAAGGGAGAGACCAGAAAGGTCCAAAGAGTTCGAAAGTGAAATTGTAAAAGGGTGTAAAACCTGATTAAAAGCTCGTTACCAGCTCTGCTATAGAAACCCAACCAAAACCCTTTCCCCCTGGTGATTCTTACAGAGATGGCTTTGCTGTGTTGCCTCGTCAGTTGCTGGTGGTTTGATGTTTTACCAGCCCTCTAAAAGACTTCAGGTCAATTTTGGCTTCCGTGACTTTTCACGTATGTGAATGTTCCGTTTCAGTTGGCATTAGGATTAACACTAACGTAAACTTACACACCACCTTCTGTGATTTTTATCATCTTAATGATTGCTCCCTTTTTCCTGGATGAAAAAGTAGGTGTCCTGCTTTTGGCTGCTCTTTAAATATATTAATAGGACATTTATATGTAGACAGATACTATCAATCCTTCATTGTTTCTGCGGAATATTTTTTACAGTATGTTTCAGAACCTGTTTGCTAAACCCATAACCAGTCTATCAAAAGGAAACTGCTGGAAGTATGTTCAGTCTCTTTTGGAAGTCTCATTCTTCCACCCGATTTGCTTCTTACCTGCCCTTGAAGAGGGCTGGTAGGCTTTCCTGGTTATTTGTGGGCAGAGATGTTTAAAGTTGCTGCTGCTGCTTATTATTATTGGATAGACAGTACGAGTCACAGTGGTGTAACCCTTAGGGACCTTTTTCATCAACTGTGGTCCTTTTTATATGAAGCATTGCAGAAACCAGTGAAACTGTAGTATAAAACGCTCCTAGAAACTCAGCAGGTTTCATTGTTGAGGGTTTTTTAATAAAACACAGTGTGTGTACCTACTTAGTGAAGCATGAAGAAGGGGAAAACAAAGTAACAGCAAAAAGCATTGTTATGTTTTGTGCCATTTATACTGAGATATATGGAAAAGATCTATGATTAAGTAATTAAGATTTTATTTTTTCCCCCCTCAATCTGAATGTTTTGAGGACTTTCTTGTTGGGGAGTGGGGAAGGGAGAAATTTGTCTCAATTAAAAGAAAGTGAGCCATCGTTAGCTTTAGGATTTAATAATACTTTATTTTATAATTTTGACTACTTAATATTTCTGTTTACCCTCTGCAACAGGGGGCTGCCCATGATAAGGCAAGTTGATGAATTTCTTTAAGGTAGAAGCTCCTCTGACTCCCAGCAGTCTGTGGGAGCTTCCTGGGGAGCCCAGTGTTTCCCAGCTGCGATTTGGCATCTGTAAGTAACAAGCCTTGTATTTGTGTAAATATGTATCTTTAAGCATGTCCTACGTGCAGCCCACAGCTCAGGGAATCAGTACTTTTTCTGTGAAGTCTCACTGCGGAATTCACTGGGTGCTCCTGCCTTTCTGGCTTCAGCACGTTGGGAAGCTGCAGCAGACTGACGGCGACTCATCGGTTCGTGTGGCAGCAACAATTCTTTTTCCTTCTGAAAAATGAGTTTGTCTTCCATTTGAGAGCTGAAAAGGGAGATAATTTATTTTGGCTAGAGAAGGAAAGTCTGACTACTTCTCATTGTTGCTCTACTGATGTGTTTAACCTTATACAAAGTCATGCAAATATTTTACCTTGCAGTTTTCTCTCGAATACTCAGTTCCATGTTGTAGGTTATTTGACATGAAAATTCCAACAATAAAACTTCAGAAAAATCTTCAGTTGAGCATTCAAGTAATTGCTGAGGCATAAAAATCTCATCTAATTTTGTCAATCTTCTGATACGTATTTTCCTATATGATTGATGTAACGTGACAGTTAATAATGTAGGTTCATTGGGATCTGAACTCAGAAAAATGTAGGTTTTTTAGAGCGGCAAAACACAACATTCAAATATATTCTTTAAGGTGTGTAGACTCAATTTCAAATAAGTTACATAGTGTATGTCTCGGGCTTCAACAGGACGTGCGCTCACTTGATTCATAACAGAACTGATGTAATAACACGATTTCTGTACAATTTCTTTCCCTGTGATCTTTCTGATTTTCTTCCCTCATGTATTCCTAGTTTAGTTTATCTGTGGAAATAAGGCTGATGTGATCATACAGCCCCTTGTGTGTGCTTATCTGTTTTCATTTCTCTCCCTCGCACTAACAGGTTTTGAATACGTTGAACAGCTCCAACCAGAATTGACAGAAAGGTAGAAATTTCAAAAATTGGTTTACCGAGTTTTATGAGAAAAGGGATCTGGGTAAAGGATGATGCTATTAGAGTCCCAGCTGATTCTAACTTTCAATCCTTGACTGTTTTCACTCTTACACATGCAGCTGGTTTTGTGTCACATAACTCTCTGTCAGATTTCATGCTAAATGCTTGTGGTGTGAATATCACCCCCTTGTTTTGACAAGTCCTGAAACCCTACGCTGGTAGGATGATGGTAAGTTTCTGATGTCTATCAGCAATGGCAAAATCGAAATTTATTAGGCTGTACCTTTCAGGTTCTGTTGGGTTGCAGACACAAGTTTAATGTGCTTTTTTTCAGTATGATCAGTATAGAAAAGGGACATCAGTCCCCCTTTGCAGAAAGCAGAGTATCAGGACAGAGGTGCACTGGGGTAAACGCAGTAATGTTTGGGCTTTGGGACAGAGGACTGTTCCTCCTTAGTGCTTTGAGAGGCGTTTTTGTGTTCTGTAACCGTCCCCGTTTTAAGAAACAATCCTTTCATCTTTTTGTCTTCTGAGTTATTTCCACTTGATGATGTCCTCAAGGCTTCAGAGACAGAGGGAAAAGATAAGTCTTTGTCTCATCTTTTGTTTTTAAGACTACTCGTATGTATATAAAAGTGTTGTTTGTGTGTAGGCTGAAGTTGCTTTCTCAGTCTGTTCTGGGTAGTTACATACTCTCCTTGAAAACGGGGACAGGGGAGCAGAAGAGTCCTGGCAAGTGCTGTGGTGCCTTAATAGGGCTGTTCAGAGAGAGAGGAAATCTCCCATTTTGAATGGCTCAAAAATCTCCTGATGTGCATGACCCGTGTACAGAAGGAAGCCTGCAGACATGCAGAGTCAGGTTAACGGAGTGACTTCTGTCACCAGAAGTACCTGACTGGGAATTGGTTTGACGACCTCATGGTTGATGCTCACTCCTCAGTAAACAGCTAAATGGTGAAAAAAGGTCCTGCAGTACTGCTGCCTCAGGACCACTGAGCTAAACTGATGCCTTACATCCCATTGCTCTCTGCTTGCTAAGTTGCTAATTATCTTTGCTCATAAGTGCAAGCATTGAAGTCAAATATTCATGGTATCTTTTTCCCTCCGCCTGTGGATCTCAAGTTCAGTTAACTTAGCCCTGGCTTACAGATCTCTCTCCCTCCCTTGATTTGCTGCTGCAAAAACTGTTCTTCACTGAGGAAGAAACAGGCTCAAAACGTGTGCCTGATCTTATGGATCCCAAAGGCAAAGTTAACAAGTGAAATTTATTCGTTTGGCCAGTGTAAGTTCTGTATTTTAACTGCTGTGTTAAACCAGGGAGGTTCATATAAATGTTTCCATAGGACATCAAGTTAATTCCAACTTCACACTTCATAAATGCGCAACCATGGATGGCTTTACTGCCTCTGTAGCTGTACCCGCAGCCAGCGCCTCCAGGAGATAATGTTATGCTTCTTCCTAACTGCTTGCCCGTGTCCCAGGCAGCGGGATTTTTTGATTGCAATGAGGGAGATGGGCTTTTAATCTCTACCATTATCTAAACAGGCATTCCTTAAGCACGTTTGGGAAGGATCCTTCCTTGTGAAAGCATCGGGTCTTTTCAAGCATTGGCGATTTGAGTGGCAATAAAGTACGTGTCTGATTTTTATGATCTATTAGACGTCTGTTAGTCCACAAAGTTTTGATTGCTGGTTGTTTGGGTTTAGCCATTTTTATTAGCACAAGTCTTTCTCTCACCTTTGCGCAGAGGAATTAATACTACACAATTTTCATCATTATATGTTTGCTTTTATTGGATGATTTTGCTTTTCGTGCTGAAGGCGTGCTGCTGAAAATTTCCATTTGCTGAATCTGTGGATGTTGCAACAAAGATGGGAAAAATTGTTCTAGCATATCTGAAAAATGAAGTTATTTTGTTGTAATGATAAGTGACAAAAAAATCATGCCAGATCATTTTTATAGGAATTTTCAGCCAGAAAGAATTTCAGAGAGCAGCATGTACTGAATGACAAGTCTGCTTCCAGAGCAGCCTTTAACTTTTTTTATTTGAGGAATCACTTCAGGCACTTAGGGTCATACTTTTCTGTAGTAAATAACATATTTGATTTTCTGAATTTAACAATGGGGTAGTTTTACAGCAAATTTAGGTGATGTTGCTCTGTGCTTTTCTGTTGCTTGCAGAACCACGTTTAGGTGATGGTTCTGTTGGCTACCTCATTGTCTTATCTATTCTGGGTTCTCATTTACTTTGATGAAAAGTTCCACTGTGGACAAACCCAGTGCTAAAATTTGCAATGCTTTTTCTCTTCAGCGACTTGCTAGTCAATGAAAGCAAACAGCAGGTTTCTTTTTTCTTCTGTTGCTACTATGTCTTGTATCCTGTGGCACTGTATATTGCAACCTATTGTTTGTCCCCAGTTGAGTCCTTGATAATTCGTTTTAGTTTGTTTGCAGAAAGGGAGGCGAGTTCAATGTTTTCATGCTGTGTGCAGTGTTTCAGATTTTTTAGCAGTGTCTGGAGTCTCTGCCCAAGAGAAATTTTCCCCACAGGCTATAAGGAGTAACTGTCAGCATTGCTCGCTATTAATAATTGTATGCAAAAATTAATCTTGGAGCTGCCACAATTGAGTCACACTGTGTGCAGAATCTGGATCATTTAGACTCGACACAGTTTAGGATTCTTCTTCAACCAGTTGCTGTCTGTGCCTTCAAAAGTGAAGCAAAGCAGCCTGTCTTAAAGCTAGGTGTCTTTCAGATACCAGGGAAAGCTCCCGTTCGTTGGTGTGGTGGGAGATAACCACTCCACAAACATTGTGTGAAACCCGGCAGTGTGTCCAGGAGGGCTGCAGGTACATGTTTAACAGTAGCTCCTTGCAGTGGAGTTGAAGATGACCCCAGGAGTAGAGGATGCTGGTGCCTGGCCGTCATGTGAGAAAGATGGAATCAGCCCTAGGTAAACCTTACCCAACTACCCGGCAGAGTTGTCTGCAGGTGCAATGCCCTGCTCCTTGTGAATAGTTATGACACCAGGAGGAATGCTGCCTTTCACCTCTTTGTTCTCAGATGTGCCATCACTGTTGCTTGAAGTGGCCTCAAAGATTAGAGGTAAATTTAAATACATTAATTGTCTGAAATTTACTGTTATCAACACATACGATCACAAATATTCTGTTTAACTGCCACTGCTGAGACCAACTCAGTAAGTTTGGAGAGATCCCCAGCTATGGAAATGCTATGTCCTACTAATGAGAATTTGTCATAAAAATGTGGTTTAATGTGCTGATTAGCAAGACAGTAAAGTAAAGATGCTTCTCTAGAAGTGTCTCACATATAGGAAGTCCTGAAACATTTTTATGAGGTGGGAATGAACATTAAAGGGTTTTTTTGATGGTAGTCTTTACATATGTGTTTCATTTTCAAATACGTGTCCGCTTTAGCAAAGGAGAATAATTTTAAAGAATGAAAACTGGGTACACGTAACATTGAGACACAGGGCTGGTTTAGATTGTGGACTTTTCTCAAAGACAGATCATGAGGCACTTTGAACTTCACTCCAAAACACATTCAACTTCTGTAATTGCTATCCTGACTAAATTCAGATCAATCTATGATAATCCTTCATTTCAAATAGTTTCTAGTAGCCTTAAAATTACAGAATCCTTCAGATGGACTCTTTGCTTTCTGAAAGTGTGGATATCTCTGCCCATTTTAAGCTTAAAAACCACCAAGCAACAAATAAACAGAAAAAAAACCCAACCAGCAGCAAAATTATGAAGTCCTATGCTGAAAGTAATGGCAAGTTGCATGCGTATTGTTAAAACACTGTGCTAAAGCTAAATCCTGGTGTAAACATGATTTAACATTTTGTTAATGAGCTTTGGGGAAGATTTTTCCAGAAAATATTAAATATTTGAAACTACTTCTCCTTGATTCATAGTATTAATGATGGAAGGGTTTATTATTATTATTATTATTATTATTACTACTAGGACTGTATTGTTTAGCCTTGCCAAGCCTTGAGAGGCAGTTTGAAGGCTTTGTTCTGAAATCTGGGAATCAATCCAGTTGCAGTGGGACCTGTGAGTAGCTTACCAAACAAACTTCATGATAGAAATAAGGGAGATACTGTGGTATTAATGTATTTTAAAATACTCTTCAGTGGTGGTAGTTAGAAGGTTTCTAATGGATACGTTCTGCGGCAAGGATGTTACCTTCTCCACTGAAAGAGAGAAGATAAGTAACAGCAAAGGAAGAAGAGAAATATCAGGTCGACAATTTCAAACTTTGCAGTTCTTTAAGTTTATTTAGCTGTATTTGATCAATTGCCATGTCAAATGCACCCATCTTTCTGCCTAAGGGACTTCATTGCTGCTGTATTTGCCACTGCCACGTGCTGAGGTCAAAATGCACGGACTGCATCAGGCTTTGCTGCATGTCTGTAGGGTTCTCCTCCTCGCACGCTAAGAAGCGTGGTGAGGTCAGGTTAGGTTCTAGTATTTGAAACGTCCTTTCTGTGATGAAATCGAGAATAAACACTGAGGAGACACACAAGCTGCCTCTGCCTGGGGTTCATTGGTTAAGTAACATGACCACGGGCAGTGCAGTAGGTGGAAGTGAAAGCGGTTTCTGGGTGAGAAGGCTGCCGCAGGGAATTCCAGCTGCTCTGGCTGGCCAGGGCGAAGGCCCCGCAGTGGGAAATCCATCCCACATGGATCCTGCCAATAGCTGGCCTGAGACCCTCGATCTATCCAGTACTTGCCCTGGATCCCAGTTACCGACACAGTCACAGAGTCACAGGCACGTGTGCTACGGAGCCCTCCTGTACCTGGCCTGGGGCACTTGGGCAGCCCACTGACTGCCCTTGGCTCCAGTTGCCTCCAGTTACCTGATTTTTTTTTTTTTCAAACAAAAAAAGAGTGATTCCTGGTTTGCACACAGGAAATGCTGTAGGACGCGATTTGCACAAAGTGATAAAGTTTTCTTTTCTAGTTTTGTGTTTGTTGTTTTTTTTCAGACATGGTAGAGGTATGCCTTGTGTCTTAATTTAAACATTGCCTAAGACTTTTCTTAGGAAAGACAACTTAGAAACGTGTAACTTCATGGTGCTGTAACTAGGCACGGAATGGCTAGGGAGGAATGCAGCAGATGAAAGGACATGAGGAACTCATGTCTGTGTCTAGATGCCTGTGTGATCAGAGGCAGGGCCAAGCAGAAGGCACTAGCACAGGTAGTGTACATCCTTTTCCTTTTTTCCCCAGGTGAAGGAAGAGGAATAACACTTTGTGACACTGCAAGCAATACACTTTAGGGAAATTTTGACTTGTTCTTGCCAAAGTCTGCCTCAGGCAGGGAAGATTTTGGTTTCTTCAGTTATGGTTCGACAGCAAAAAGACATGGTGGGAAGGGGCAGCTTGTATCTGGAGCTCTAAGGCCACCTGTTTGTTACCCACCCAGCATGGGCTCAGTGTGAATAACAGGCTGCTTCTGCCCCTAGTTATACAAAAATTAATATTATAACTGATCAAGTACAAACATTGAAAGCTTCATGCTCTCCTGCCCCCCAGTATGCTTGTTGCAGATGCTCAGCTGGTGTATGGCTTGGAGATGCATGGGCTTGATCTAAGAATAGCCTCATCCTGGAGCTGAAATGTGTCAGTCTATGGTGCCTATTATTTGTATCTGTTGGTCTTTCTTATTCCGTCCGACTCCACCGTCCACACCCTGATGAATTGCTCCTGCTGCTAATGTTCTAACGTAGATAACTAGAGAAGAACATAAATAAGCAAAGGAGAATCTAATTACCACCTAATTGACAGGAAGGCTGTGTTTCAGACTATGAAAATTGCCCTCAGCAAAGGGTAGCTGCGGTTATTTTGTGTATTTCAACAATAGCAAGAAACTCATTGTTAAATTCTAAAAAGTAGGCTGCCGTGACAAAGGAGGAACAGTTGCTGAAACATTTTTAACTCAGACCTTATAGCTGGTCACTGAAAAGGGTACATCATTTTCTGTGCCGGGGGACTTGACCCTGGGCTGATAGATGCACGTTCTTCCTTCCCGGCTGTCTCCGGGGCCTTGCCCATCGCTGCTTTGAAAACACCCGAAAGGGATAAGACTGTGCTTTGCTCCACGTCTGAAACAGCACTGTCTGTCGTCTGTGCGGTTTATCTGCGCCAGAGGCGCATCGGATGCTCCTCAGTCTCTCTGGAAATAGTATCCTAGAAACAAAGTCAGGTTTTGGGCTTAGGCTCTATGTTCGGTGAGATGGATGTTGTTGGCTGGCAGAGTAATGCTTCCAGAGACCAGCCTCCTTTAATTCTCTAATGTTCAATGTGTCCCGAGTGTGAAGGAGCAGTACCGTGTGCTCCTCTAGCCGTGCGTGGGATTAGCAGTTATTTCTCTCAAAGTTCACGTGATCGGCTAAATTACCCATCTCCTCCCGAAACCATTCGAGGCCTCAGAGCAGGCGAAGGTGGATGAAGTGGGCACCCAGGGCGTTGGTGTCTGTGACCTTAACAGAACGGTGTCCGTTTGATCGTCCTGTTCTTTGCACTGATTTCTAGACCACGTCAAGGTAAATGTCCCTTACTGTGCCTTCTTTCCAGGTAGGTCATGCAGATGTTGCTCTGCCAGGTGGTTTGTGAGCCTCTTCTTCCAAACACTACGGTGTATTCCAGCAAAACCAAGTTCACATATATGTGTTTTGCTTCAGGAATACTCGCATGAGACCTTTGAGGCTCAGTCTGGGTAATTTCATGAGTGACTTTGTAATTTTTCCTGATATCTAATAATAAAAAGGGATATTTATGAAAAATTTGAGGTCTCAACCACTACATTTCTTATGCCTTATGAAATAATTGCATGGAGCTCATGTGCATGGCCTTGATGAACACAATTCCTACTTGTTCCTGTCTTGTGCTGTGCTGGATGTGTAATGATTTCAATGTGCTGAAGAATTCCAATCATTGCAAATATTTGTTCTACTTAGGGGGGGCGGGGGGGAATACTCTTGTCCCTTAAAATTAGTGTCCTGTAGACCTTGCTTTAGAAATCTTTTTTTAGTAGAGCGCTTTAAAATGTCTTTTATTAGTTTAAATGTTTTCCATTGCTCTCAAGTCTTTGTACATTGCTTCTTCTCCTTATACAGGTAGAATGCCCTGTTACTATTGTTCCAATAGTGATTTTTAATTTTTATGCTGTCGTGTAGAGGAGATAGATGGAGAGTGATTTCGGATATTTGCCATCTTGTTATGAAGTCTTTAATTTTAATACCACAGTGCGTTTCTGCTAATAGTGAAAATGTGCCTTGAACAATAGAGGTGCTACCATGATCCTCTGCATTTTTCTTCAGGTTAGATGTGAAAGTAGGTGCACAAGCACTGAAATGTGAAGTGCTCAGCCTACCTTAGCCTTGAACAAAATAAAAATCTTGGCATTGAAATTAGCTTTAAAATTCACCACAGCTGTGAGACTGCTTTCTTGTATTCTTTCTTGCCATTTTACTTCCATATTTCTTAGACATTTGAACATGAATAAGGAATTTTAACAACTCTTTTAAAATTGGATTATGAATATAAATATTTGGATTAAGAAGAATAAGTATTCATTTCTGCAGTGTAAGTCAGTGGAGTTTCTCACAAGTGCCATAATCGGGCTCTGAGATGGTGGTTCTTATTCTTCAATATAAATGTGATTAAACCATTAAACAAAACAGGTTCTTTAATTAGCTTCAGCTTTTGTTTCCAGCTGCTCTTTTCATTTGATCACCTTCTGAATCCTGTCTCTTCCATTTACTGCTTTCTCGAGTTCATCAAGGGAATATTTCTCCAGGTCTCAGCTGCTTTCTGCAAGATGAGCTGCTTCAGTGCACTTCCTTAGAATCAGAGAATTGTGTAGGTTGGAAGAGACCTTGAAGATCGAGGTCGGACTTAGCACGGCCAAGTCCACCGCTAAACCATGTCCCTAAGCACCACATCTACACGTCTTTTAAATACCTCCAGGGATGGTGACTCCCAACATTTCCCTGGGCAGTCTGTTCCAGTGCTTGACAACCCTTTTGGTGAAGAAATTTTTCCTGATATCCAATCTAAACCTCCTTTGGTGCAACTGGAGGCCATTTCCTCTTGTCCTATCATTTGTTACTTGGGAGAAGAGACCAACTTCCACCTTGCTGCAACCTTCTTCCAGGTAGTTGTAGAGAGTGAGAAGGTCTCCCCTCAGCCTCCTTTTCTCCAGTCTAAACAACCCCAGTTGCCCCAGTCGCTCCTCATCAGACTTGTGCTCCAGATCCCTCACCAGCTGCTTTGCCCTTCTGTGAACACACTCCAGCACCTCCATGTCTTTCTTGTAGTGAGGGCCTCAAAAGCTAACTATACTTTAAATAAAAAATAGTATTTGAGGTGCAGCCTCACCAGTAACGAGTTCAGGGGAGAAAAGAGTAAGAAACATAATAATCTGTTAAGAGACTGATACATTTTGTATAATAAGGCTAAAGTCTGCAACCAGTTAAATTTTTCTGTATTTTCTTTAGCGGTCTTAAGAACAGACTTAGATGGATATGTATAATAATAACAATAAATACAGGGCAATATCAGCCTGGACTTGGAAGTGGCGACATTTTTGTATGAAGTAGTGGTAAGATCATTTTTAGGCTAGAGAATCTGCTTTGGGTATCAACACTGTGAAAAGATAATAGAGTTGGTGCAGGAACGAGCCACAGAAATGATTCGAGGGTGCTTGATTTGCAGCAAGAGAAAAATGAATTGTGCATTTAGGTCAAAGAAAAAAAAGACATGGAGTATTTTAATGCATCTTCTGTCTGCGTAAGTACTTACAGATTATGTGATACTAAAGGACTCTTCAATCTAGTAGATGAAGGCATAAGAAGGCCTGTTAAACGGGATCTGTAGCTAGAGAAACTCAGATGGTAAATAAAGCCAGAATTTTTCACAGCGACAATAATTGCTACACAGAGTTTACCGAAGGATGTGTTACTTTCTCCACCAATGGAAACCTTAAGAAATTAAGATATTCACTGCTTCCCTCTTTCCACAACTCAGTGGATAATAGGAAGAAAATCTGTCTCCTGTACTATCAAGAAATTAATCCAGCATGGTCGTAATGAGGATTTCTGCTTTAAACATTCATATAGGTATCGCTATTAAAAATTAAAAAAAAAAAAAAAAATAAAGTAAGCCAAGTGGAGAGTGCATGAGCAGTGTGGTCCCATCACTCCAGTTGTCTGACTCAATATCAAATGATAGAGCAGCAGTGGCATTTTTGTGATTTTTGGAAGTATAAAATTGATTGAGATCCCTTTTTAAGGAAAAGAGTAAAGGAATCTGCGTTTCCTTAACATAATCTCAAATCTGAATACGGGACATAATGGCTAGAGTACGTGTGGGCTTGGGAAATTAGCCAAATTAGTGTTGCAAGCACTGATGGCATTTTTTCAGTGTGCAATAGTAGGTGGGCTGATTAAATCATCCCTGGACAATAAATAATAAAGTTGCTTGGAGTATGAAGGAATGTTTGTAGGCTAGGGTAGGCATAGGACGTGAAAACGTGTGTGTAAGAGAGGCAGGTAGTGTTGGCACCACATAGTTAAAAAGCCTGTTTCCACAAACCACCATAACTTCCAAAATATGTTAATTAGAATACACTGAATTTCAATTGCATTTTAGCTTTCATCGGCTTGTACCTCATGGTGGTTCTTCATCTCTGCTATCCTGAGTAACTCGACATGGCTTGGTCATGCAGGGGTATGTTGAACAACCTCCTTCGGTAACGCTGCAAGAAGCGACTCCTGTTTTCCTCTCTCACTGAAAGGTGAGAAATGGGCCTTATAACACGTGGGATGAACGGAATAAAAACTCGAGAGCAGATTGGAAAAGGAGAAAAAAATTCATCATGTGTCTACTTGGAGTAGTAACATGTTGGACAGGCAATCAAGAGAGATGCTTTCTTTTCAGAGAAAAGAATGCATGTTTTGAAGGGAATCCTTGCACTAATAATGAATTTGTGATTGGTAAATGCATGGGTGGGAATTGAGTGGGGGTTGTAGTAATCATAGAATCATAGAATGGTTAGGGCTGGAAGGGACCTTCAAAGGTCATCTAGTCCAACCCCCCTGCAAGGAACAGGGATATCTCCAACTAGATAATTTAACAGGGATATCTCCAACTAGATAATTTAACAGGGATATCTCCAACTAATCTCCCTCCATCAGAGGCGTTTCAACCAAGACGTCAAAAGGAAAAGTACAAGGGTAAGAAACGGTACAATTAGCAGTTAATTTAAAGTAACTAAAGTATATTAGGCCCAGTCAAAGGAAGTATTTTATTTTTGTTCCTTGTTTTTTGTAATCTCATAAGTATGAGTCATTTAAAAGCCAATCTGGCTTGGTACAGTGTGTGCTGTCTCGGGGTGTTTTCTCCTCGCCAGCATGAGCGTTTCCTTGTGCATGGTTCACATCTGTTCTTTGTAATTTAGTGATTATGTGCAGGCCTCTGTGTGCTCCTGGTTTGTTTTAAAAGGACAATGGGAAGCTTCATTTATGTGAGATTAAATCAATGTCTATGATTTATTAAAGTTTAGGCATCCTGGACCACTTCTTTGCTGGTCTGCGTGAACGGATATTTTTAGCAGGAGATGGAAATGTGGCTGGTTGGAGAAAATCGGTAATCTACAGTTAGAATCAGCTGAATGTTTTAGAATTGAATTGGCAAATGTATGCTGGAGACTGATGTTGCTTTCTTATCAGTCATGCTCAGGCTCCTTGCAAGCATCTATGATGTGGTTTTGTTTTAGCAAGTATTCAGAGAACAAGTTTTCATCTGTGGGTATCTGTATTCATGCAGGCACAGGGTAGTCATGTCCAAACAAGAATATTTGCTGTTGAATAGAAATCCTACTTATAGCTTGATATTATTGGCGGTTCAGACATTCGTATGGAAAGCGGCAACATCATATAATTTAGGTGACTGATTGCATATAATAATATGCAATATGAAACAGCAAATGACCAGAGTGAACTCTGTTCAGAGGTGAAAATAAATCATTTACCTGTTTTGTAAACGCTTTAATACCCTCTCTGACACCGAGGTGCTCAAATACACAAAAGGACAAACATAATCAGATAAGTTAATAATTAGGAATGGTTTGGCTGGAGCACATAATGCGCTTTCAGACGTTACAGAGGAAGGTTTATTATTCATAGTAGAATAGAACCAAGAAAAAGAAATCTGGTTGTGGAGATGATATTTTGCAATTATAATACTACACAAGTCTGGGGTCTGATTGTGATCTCTGCCAAAGCTATCTGGATAACCTTCGGCAAATTAATTAGACTTCTAGTCTGAGTCGAGCGTAGAATTTAGATGCTGGGCTTTGAGAGATGGGTATCCTGAAAGGGCGGAACCTATATCCCCAGATAATGTGTCTCTGTTTTGTGTGTAATCAGTATGTATTTTTTAATGTGCTTCTGTATTTACATGTATATACCATCCTGTTGTCACTGACTTGGGTGAGGTGGTTCTGCCCCAGGAATTACCGATGTGAATAGGGAATTACTTTGATTGACAAAAAGGGTGAGGGGATATGCCAGTCCAAAAGGAGTTTAGACTGCATTTGGGTAAAGATTGGAGCAAGGCTGGAGGGTGTTTTGGGAGCAGAAACCAGGTATGGCAGTTGGCAGAGCTGAGAAAGCAGAGCTTGGGCTTGCAGGAGTCAGACAGCATCACCTGGTGTACAGAAATGTCCAAAGGGTACCTGAGTGGATCCAGCCACCTTGGGTGGCAGTGGGAATCACCAGTGGAGTCACACAAACCAGTTCTCCAGTTTGCACTCTCCAGTGCTTGAGGCTGACCAAGGAAAACTGCAAGACAGTATGTGATTTTTTTTTTTTAAAATTATTATTCCCCCCCGCTTCTTCTTGCATTCACAGTGTTCATATTCCTACATTTCATACTGAATGCTACAGTTGTCTCACAACCGTTTTAAGCTCAAGATGGAGGGATCTTCTCTGCTACTCTTTTATGTTACTTGATTTTAGTGCCTTTCCATCATTTTTAGGGTTTTTCACTTGAAAAGCAGATACCCGCACGGCAGTATGAGTTTAGAGCAGGCATGTAATAAAACTTTCTCAGAAAATTCTCGTAGCCTCCACATGCTCAGGCAGTTGGGGAACCAGAGGTACAGTCGTAGAGTCTTTCTCCCATATGACTTCTCAAATCTTCTCTTAGACCCATGTAAACTTTTGCTATCCACAGCATCTTGGAACGAAGTTCTCCAGCCATACTAGAAGTCACGTAGGAAAACCCACTGCCTCTTGCTTCTTTTGAACTGCTGTCCAATGGTCCTGTAGCTCTGATACTGAGAGGGACAGTGAGTACCAGGCTGGGCTTTCACCCTTTCCATCTCACTCTGGATGTGCTGGGCCTGTCATCTCTCTCTTGAGTCATCTCTCTTCCTCACTGGAAGACCTCAGCCTTCTTGTCCTTCCTTGAACCCTTTATAAATCTATTGTATGCTTTCTGAGGTGGGGGAATCGGAATTATGCCCAAGAAGCATGTACTGTGGGCTTTGTACAGAAACACGTTAATTTTTTTCTGTTTTCTATTCATTAATTATTTCAATTTTTATTTGACTCTGAGTCTGAGCCAATTTTATAGTAGAAGTAATAGTTGCAGCCCCACGTTTTCATTCCTGCGTGTTAACATCCATCATTTTGTATGTAAAGCCAGGATTGTTTTTTCCCAGGTACATCACTCTACATTTATTCCTGTTGCATTCCTTCTGTTGTTTTGATTGCTTAGTCACTGAACATGGAAGATCTTCGCAGATCTTTGCAGGTGGTCCTCATCTTTACTGTCTTAAATACCTTAGAGTCATCCACAGAATGTTGCTTTCCTGGTCACTCTTTTCCTGGAGTAATTACGAGTATGTTGAACAGCACAGCTCCTGCCTTGGCTGGCTGCAAGACTCCTCTGGTGAGCTGACTCCTCTGTCAAAACTTTGACTGTTTAAACCCACCTCTGTTTCCTATCTTCATAACCAATTATTCATCCCTGCAAAGACCCTATCTTGGCTCCAGTATTTTTTCAGTTTCCATAAATGAAGGCATTGTTGACTTTTATGGAGGGACTCAGATGGAGAGCTGCTGAAAACTGTCTGGCTCATAAGAATACTGTTCTTACATTATTGATGTTAGATGAATTTTTATTTAGTGATTATGTCTTCCTTTAAAACATTCCATCTGCTAGAAATATAATAGCTTCTGGTTTATTGTGTTTTAAACTCTAATATGTCTCGATTTGATCATGTTTTTAGGTTTTATGATGACAATAAAGGGTCTTGTAAAATTATTTTTACATGTAATAGACATTTCTATTTATAGAGAGGCCGTTGACATCCTCCACCGTTAGGTACAATAGTCTCATATGAAAGAGATTTAATTTTGTTTCTTATCCAAGTTGTCACATTAGATATACGGTGCACATACTTCTTCTATTCATGATACTTAATATTTTTTATACTTAAACTGACATTTAGATACAAAGAATAAATTTACTTGGCTATTTCTCAATATCCTATGAGAGCTACGTCAAGAATCACAGTTGAAGTACTGACATTTCCAGCAACAATAGCTGTATTGTAAGCCCACTGGATATGTTGACAAAATCAAATTTTGTCAGGAAAATATGTATTAAAATTGTTTGTAATAAGAGAAGGGAGAGGGAGGGGCATTAGCAAAGCACCGTCAATCACACCCACTCAGAAGCTGTATGAAATCTGACATTTCTCTGCTGAATTGACTTAGGCATAGTTAATACTGGAGAAATGCCAGAAAATTATTTGTAATCTCTTTTTGAATCTGAAATGTGGAGGCACCAGGCGAAGGGTTCCCTGAAGACTATGAGCAGAAAAGCTGTCTGTACAGCAGACAGAGAAATCATCCTTCTTAGCACTGGGATATTTTTAGATTCGATGGTGGATAGACTCAATATAGAATATATTAATTTCTGGTACTATCAGACCTATTGAGAAACTAGTTTTCGACCCATGATTAAAGGGTGATTTCAATAATCTTTATTTTGATTATTGCTTTCAGAAATGTTTTATCAGTAAAATTGAAGTTAAATACTGTGTCAGAGGTAAACTATATATTTCTTCACACTCAGTTGATTTTATAAAGCGTTCATGATCTGACTAAACACAAGTATTGTCAAAAATGTATATGATAAAGCAGATACTTGGACTAATTAAAAGGTTTGGTTCTTTAAAGAGATCCTACCTGTGGTGTTGCTCTGAAGAAAAAGTGTAGAGGTCAAAGGACTGTCGGATTAAAGGGAACAGCCTTGTAGAGAGGCAGAACATCCTCAGTGTTCCCTGCTTGTCACCTGCCGTGCCTCCGCTCTGTTCACCCGCCGTCACTGACTCAGCTGAGAAACGGGAGATTACGTAGTACTTGTTCCTTGGAATAACCATGGGAAGATACTTCTTAGTCTTTAATATGTTGCTTACTTGTTAGGACTGACAGCTAAACTTGGAACCTCCAAAGAGCACAAAGTGCAGGGTGTGGGGGTGTATCTACAGGAAATGCCAATATTTATTTTGATTCATTGCAATGTGGATGAAAAGTTTCAATGTCTAAAGGTATAGACAACTTTGTGAGCTTGCAAGAGGTTAAATATTTTGGGGGTTGATTTGTTTTGAAAGGTGCTAGGGTTTTTTTTTTCTCCCTTTTTTCCTAATCCTCACTCCAGCTTAAACTCTCTTTGTGAACTAAATTAAAAGTAGAAAACATGTTAGCAGTATTAAAGTTTAAATTCAAGTACAATATAATAAAAATACTGCAGTCCAACGTCTAGATTTTCATAGAAACTTTAACTGACATAACTTTAGTGCTGTATGTGGAGCACAAAATCTGTCAGGCGATACATTTAACAAGGAAACCAGAGAAAATACTGAATATACTGTGGTGCATTTCATGCTGTTCTTGAAAAGTTAATTTTTACTTGTCTTGTTTTTCAGATGGTCAGGTAGCATAACAAAACAAGAGTCTATATGTTTATGTATATAAGCCATCCTGGGTCTGCGTGTGCGCTCTTTGGAAACACTGTAATTTATTGCTATTTGTGAAGCAGAAAATCTGTGGGATGTCTAATGCACGGTTCTCGGAAAGCAATTCTGTTGCGTGGCAGGAAGAGAAACTAGCTGGTTATGCCACTTTGGAAGTGTGTGTGACTTCACAGCTCTTGTTTGGAGTTGGTCTGTAAAATGGGTGTAAGATTCAGCTTACCACATCGGTGTCTCAAAGCTTACCTGGTAAGGCATTTCAGTACCCTTTAAAGAAATGGCTGAAACTTTTAAACATAAAACAGATGATGTCCCATGGACTTAAATTAAAAAATGAGCAAATATTCAGATGTAGAATGTGTTGAAAACAAGTAACACCTGAAAATCTTTTGCCTCTGCCTTAACTTAATAGGCTGATGGGAGCTGGCTATTTTTGAACGGTACCCTACGAGTCTTGAGCAAAACCACTGTCATGAAACATTTAAAGACCATTAAGACCTTATAAGTTTATGGAATAAATGATAGTGGCATTATCTGATCTATCTGAAGGATATGTCTGTGACAGATCACTTTAATCAGACATGAGGTATTTAACTTTTTTTTTTCCTAATGTCTCCCATCATATGCTGAGAAACAGCAACAGGACTGCAGATCCTGAAAATATTGGGTTGCAGAAAGGTTTCTTGATCACTTTAAGACTTTTAAATACATGAGCTCATGAGATTGTTGTGGTCTGATTTAATACCTGCCTCAAGGCAACATAAAAACACAGTAAGTTTTTAATACTGCTACGGATTATGTATTTCAATACAGCATATTTTTGTATACGTCTCAGTGGCACTGGAGGAGACTGATGGTAAGAGGCAGAATTAAGTGACAGCCTACCTATTACATGCATCCCACATTTCAAGCCAAGTGGTCACAATGATGTTAGAGAGCTCTGTTAATATCTTGCTGGTATCCACTGTGTTATTTTTGTTTTCTTTCTAGCTTGCTTTTTTAGTACTGGTGTTTTGTCTGATGTCTTTTAGCCGTGCTATTAAGAAAATAGGAATTTTCCACAGATGCTTTTAAAAGCTTTCAGTATAGGCTTGGCTTTTGAATCTCTTGCTAGGGCCAGAATTTGAACCATTACCTCGCATATGTAGTTTTATAATATACAATGTGCTTTGAGGAATTTCAGGATTTTCCTGATCAAAATTTTGTCAGTAGGATTTATTTTTAGAGGAGTCGAAGTTAGGAAGACTGTTCTTATGTATAACAGGCTTGTGAACAGTAATCTGCTTTAAGGGGTAGATCAGAGTTGTAGTTAAAATTCAGCTCTAGTCTTGGGGTTAAAATGGAAGAAATACCATAATGGATCTGCCTAGTCTCAGCTGTCACTGGCTGCTGTTTACTGCAGTACCTGCTCCCTTTCTGCAACCCCCAGTTCAACATTAACTCCGTTTTGGCAATTATTAACTGGATTATTTCAAAACATACTAGTCCTAGCTAACTGTTGTAGCTATGGCAAGTGAAAATATAGCTATTGCTGCTGACTTGTAAAAAATAAACAAATAAATCAATCTATTGCTGTAGTTGCACTGAATGGTGCTGTAAGTCAAACATTAATCAGATAAATATCTTCCTTTTTGTATTCTTGGGGAGCTAAATATCTTCCTTTTTGTATTCTTGGGGAGCTAAATGTCTGTGGTGCAGTATTGATGAAGAAGCCTATATCATGGTGGGGAGAAACTGGAATCTGAGGTTGATATAAATGGATAATGTTAATTAAGAAATCAAGTATGCGGATTTGGCTCACCTCTAAAGAAAGACAGATCATTTAGCATTTTTCTGTTAATGAAGAGTTTTCCGTTAAGATGAAAAAAGCCTTGGCGTGAAGCAGATACTGTAGTAATGAGATGCAGGCAGTGTTCTGGGAGGAAGATTTCGTGCCAGAACATACACTTGAAGAGGAGAACAAAGACAAGATATAAGAACTGAGTCAGAAAACTGCTCCTTGAAAGTGTTTCTTTTTGTGTGGCTGCTGCTCTTTGTTTGGATTTGGATACTGTCACCCAGGTTCTCCTTTTGACCCTACGCCCACATGTATTACTTTGTTCTATCTTCAAACCTGCCGTACCAGCGCTAGTATCACATCGGAGGGAGCCAGATTCCACTTTCATGCCTCGGATGAGGTTAGTTTAGGAGCTCAGTCTTCAGACCTTCCTGTTTGAGCACAAACTGAAGACCTCTTCAGAGCTCCTGGTGTAAATCTTTTCAGTCTCCACCGGTCATACCTTTCCCAAATCATGCTACCCTAAGTGATACTCCCTTGGACTGGGTTGACTCTCAGCTGGCATTAGGGCGTGCTTCTCAGCATCTGGAGGGGCCCAGTTCTCCTCCTTTTCACTTAGTGAAGCTGACAGCCTGCAAGCAGAGAGGGAAGGTGTGAGAGCTTCCCGAGGACTAGAGGCAAGTGGGCAGAGTTCGCTGCCCACAGGTCAAGAAATTGTGCAGAAACAAGGATCTTACCTGGGAAGATGCAGTGACTGGGCAGAGAGTTGTGCATGGTCTTTATTTGCATTTCTTCTTCCTTCCCTGTTTACTTTTAACTTCTCATCAAATTTGGCAGTTTTGCATGTGTTCAGGTATCTTTCAGGCACCTTTGGGAGGCCAGCAATAAGGGAATAATCTGGATGGGTCCATCTTAAAGTTACAGACTTTGTTTATTTTTTCATATTAAGAATGTATTTGTGAGCAGAACAACAATTGTTTGTTCTGTTCTCAGTAATTCATTCCATAAAGTTTTGTTTTCCTGATTTGAAAACAACCCTGGGTTTCTCACTAAATGAGGTTCACGCATTCGTATTATGAAACTTTCAGTCCTTTTTATAGTGGATAATGCCTGAGAAAATAAATCAGTTAAAGGTTACCGAAGTACTGAAGTGTGCAGTTTTGTTATAACTGAATCCAGGAGTGTCACCAGGCTTTAATGAGATGATTTGTCTCTACTAGTAAAGGGTTGTTCTTTGTAATTTATATTCGTGAACCTTTTACTTAAAAATTGCTCAAATTACAGTACGTCTTTAATAGGAAACATCCTCATTAAAATACCCGGCTTCCTATTAGAAAAGTAACTTCTGCTGCTTGGACTACATTTTTTCATATACCTCTAGCCACTTGTTAGGAAACATGCTCTTTAATGAACCTTGGCGATTCTCATCCTTAAATTTTAGAGTTTTAATCTGGTTTCAGACAATTTTTAATGTGTATAGTAGTTTTGTAATGTGAGCACTAGTTAAAAATTATTCTAATTGATAAGTGGAATGTTAATTAATGCATGTAATGAAACATTCTAAACCATGTTTATTTGGGTCCAACTATACCTGAACCCATGTATTTCCCATTCATTAGCATCACTTAAGTTTTAGGAACCTTAGTCTGCAAAGTTTATAGTGCTTAAGTTAAGCACAAGCATGATTTTTTTTTTTTTTTTTCAATTGAGTGCTGCACAGTTATTTTGTTAATGTGGTTTTTTTTTCATCCTTTTAGGAAGAATGACCCCATCTTTGATTTTCTGATACTTCAGATGATTTCAGCAATCCTTGTTAATTAATGGAAGGGCTTGATATCCTGGGCATGTAATTGATGGAAATATCAAAGGACTGGACAGACTGTAATTTGCATCTCAGTCATATAGCAATATTTAGTGTTTTTCTGAAGATCACGCCCTCTGGATTTAGTTGATTACATGAGACTCTTTCTGCTGATTTCTCTGAGAAGCTGAGCAGATAGATCTAAAAGCTTCTGTAGGACCAAGAGCTTAGCAGTGTTTCTTCCAAAGAGACAGGAGCTGGATATCCTCACATGCCCAGGGCACTGGAGTCGGTAGTGCTGGTGGTTATAGATTCAGTCTTAGATTGTAAGTTTTTCTGGGATTACAAGGTATCCAGGTGTTTTTAGCTTTTCTGTCTTTGTTATAGACTAGTGCTGTGTTAGAGAACAACCAGGTACTGAGTTAAAGAAATGAGCTAATGAGTTACTGCTGGGAAAAATGGCTAAAATGAGGTAGTAAATACCTGTCAGATGTGTAGTCAAATAGCTGTTGCATTTCTGTCAACCAAGAAGCAGATTCCCAGCCCTTTTGTGGTTGTGATTGTACTACAATTATGGCACCCCTTTCATCGTGAAAGACTGAGCTTCAGGCATCATCCTGCTCTTTACTGCGGCGATCCCTTGGCGATTGCTCTTCTGAAAACTTTTGAACCTTTGGACTTTGTAGGCTGCTCTTACTCTTTTCTCTCCTGTCTAAATTCCCCAAATTTCTTTTGCTAAGGTGAGTATTCATGGCCTTTCTGGACCACTTCCTTGCTAAACCAAAACCTTTGAGCCTCCAGGTAAAGAGAAGATGGATCAGGAGGAGAAGTCTGGTGGATCAAAATAGGGGAAAACAGAATTTTTTTTAACAAACGCCTTACTGTTGCAGCCTCTCTTTCCTCCCCCCCACACATGCATACACATGTAATTCTCTGGAAAACAGAAGAAAAGCATGTCTGCACATGGATTTAAATAGAGAAGATGCCTAGAATCCAGTGTTCCTGGAAGAAGTAATTCGATTTCTCAATTTTTCATATGTTTGGTTAATTAAAGGAGACTGTCAGGAAAAATACTGGGAAGGTCTGTGTTTCTCCTAATTCTTTACCTTTACTTTGGGTGGGTTTTTGTGTTGATTTTTTTTTCAGGTCAATTTAATATGGCAATTTGGTAGTCCTGGAATTTGAGAATCACAATTGACTTGATCTTTTCTTTTTTTTTTTTTTTGATAAACTTTCCTCTCTAATGCTGCTTTTATCCTCCAGTCCTTGAGTTCTTACTCACCTTAAAATCTTTTATTAATGTTAGCACACTTGAGCAGTGAAAGATTGCCAGAGACGTGAAGGAACAGTGGGCTAAATGTCACTTGTCTGGAGAAAAGGTTCTGTGCAATTTGTGGTGGTGTTTCTTTTTCATAGCATTGATAGCCAGAGGAGGATATTGGTGGATATTTTTGATGGAAAATGAGTCTTAGGGAGTCAGCCTTTTTTGGGGAGAGAATATTTCTCTTTGAACTGTGAAACATTTGACACAGGGGTGATACATGCCTGTATATGTACGTGCGTATTTTGTACAAAGGCTATCATCAAAGAATTTTTTTAAGTTAGGAATTCAAACACTCAGAAGTTCTCGATGTACGATTACTTTTATTCTTCCCCCTTTTGGTATTGAGCCTAAGGCAGGAGCCTTCTGGAGCAAAGGAATGTGATTCCAGATGGCTTCATGGTAAATAGGTACATCAGGTGAATTAAGATTGCACCAGGCACTATAGATCTGTTTCCAATGCTTTGACTCTGAGACTTCACTTCTGAGATGTTCTTTTACTGTATCTTTTCGTGTGTAATTTTGTTTAAGCTTTAGAAAAGTTATACTATGTACTGTTGAATGTATTTAGGAGCAGGATCAGTTTTCTCATGAACTGTTGTTGAACTTCTTGATTATAAGAATTTTAAACATATAAACAGTGGTTGAGGGATGTTGTGTGTTATTCAAGTGGCTCCAATTTTCTTTGCATCAAGAAAGTGAGGATTATTGTTCTTCAACACCAGCTCTTTAAACAAGCGTCTTAACTCATCCCTGTGACAAAGAATTAAAGACCTAATTCCTCAGTATCTACTGAAGGTTTATAGCAGTTCTAGCGTATTTGTGGATTTAAAGTAATTTGGAAGCTGAATACTTGTTTCAGGCATGATTTCCTGCGTGGTGAAAGGAGCTCTGCTGTTCTACGCTTCTTCCCTACCAGCAAAACTCGTTATAGAGTCTGTCCCTGAGGTTTCCAGCCACAGCATTGCACAGTTCTCTTAGCCCATTTAGACCAGAACTTTTTCTTATTTGTCTCTGAAAAGTGTTGCAAATCAATTTTTTTTTTTTTTTTTTTTTGTAAGGAAAAGTGATTGAAAGAAAAAACGCATAGGCTCAGTTCATCCTCTGCTCCTGCGTTTGTTTGGACAGCAGCTCTCTGCTGCTCAGCTCGAGGCTTCTGTGCCCGCTGCAGCTCCCCGGGCTTGCCAACCCCATTACTGTAGTGGTGTTTTGTAAAAGAAATTGCAACTAGTGGTAACTAGTGGTTCGGCACACTCCATACGGGTTCTTTACTCGCAGACCGTATAATGTGTGGGTGGGATTAGTCTCGCTGGATGGGCCAGGTGTATGTTAATTCATCCTCGACTTTGCTGTAGTCGCTTCTGGTGGGTTTGAAGTGTGGCTAAAACGTACCTGTCTGGCTGCTGAGACTGCCGCTGTGCACCGCTGTGCCGTTTGCCTGTGGTATCGCAGTATCCCAGAATGTCAGGGATTGGAAGGGACCTCAAAGGATCATCTAGTCCAATCCCCCTGCCGGAGCAAGACCACCTAGATCAGATCACACAAGAACGTGTCCAGGCGGGTGTGGAACATCTCCAGAGAAGGAGACTCCACAACCTCTCTGGGCAGCCTGTTCCAGTGTTCTGGTACCCTTACTGGGAAGAAGTTCTTCCTCGTGTTTAAGCGGAACCTCCTATGGAGATGAATAGCTGTGGCTCAGTAGAAGTAGTCAGCTATGCATTAATGGATGGTGAAAATGTATTCAAGTATGTTTCACTTAGTTTTTCCTGGGTGAAACTGTTACTATTTCAAGTCATATTTTTCAGATTTTTTAAAAAGATATTTTAACTTGCAATTTTTGTGTTTGATACCAGTTTCATTAAAAAAAAAAATAAACAGAACAAGTCTTGCAATTACTATTTTCTTTGATGTTTTTGAAATGTCTCCAGAAAATGATCTTTATTTAAAGTGCACTTTTGTTCTGATGAGAATATACAAGAAAGGTTCCCGTTGTGTTTTCCGTGTTCTGATGGATGCTGTCGGACATCCGTTTAATATCAGTTGGGTTTACTGAAGAAACACAGGCTTTTAAGCTCTTATTAATGAAGAGTAGGAAGAGTTTTGAGGGGCAGCTTCACATCTGAAAAACAATGCACTGAGCAGAACTCTTTTTCCAGAAAAATGGCAAGGATTTTCATAGCAGCTTACCCGCAAGTCTAAAATGTCTAGAAAGAGAAGAGGTTTGGTTGGGCGAGAATGGGGGCAAAGTCCTTAATTTGGTCTTTAGAGTAACGATCGTTTTACAAGGCACTTCCCTTGGAATCAATCAGGCTAACAAGTTCTGCGCTGAGCATCTGCTCTGTATCCAGCTTACCCTTTGCAATAGCTTATCTAATACCAGATCTTGTGTTCTCTTCTTAATTTTCTTCTCTTTTCTGAAGGTGTTTATGCTTTTGAAACGGTTTTTCAGTAGTGACCTGAATTCATTGGTTGTCTTATTTCTTCAGACTGCTCTGCTTGATTATTCCAGCTTCCCATCTTTTAATCTCCCTCTGGCAGCATGATGGGGATCTGTGAAGCTGCCCGCCCTGTGCTGTGTCCATGTGCCCTGGCTTATTCTGACTTTCTCTTTCACAGAGCTGATGCATGAGCTTCTCACCGGCTTCAGCACTGCCAGGATCATGCTGAATATTGTGGAGAGAGAGTACGAGAAGTGAGCTGCTCTGTGGATAATGCACTGGGTGGTTCTGCACAAAGGTAGAAAAAGCTCTGGCTAGCAAGGCAGAGAAGATAAAGACTGCTCAGAGAAGCAGAAAGGATATAGTACATTCAGCTGGAGTTTTTCTTGGAAGCCATATTCATCCAGCATTGAAAGGTGAGATTTCCTGTGGGTTTTTTATTTAAACTTTGGTTTATCTGCTAGATCAGGGAAGACACATTTTTTTAAAAAAATATATATATGTATGTGGTGATTTGTCTTTAATACATATCTTTATGAAAGTTACCTGAAGAAGCACGCATGTTAGTTTGTGTTTGTTTGGTCACTTTACTTAGAATTTGGTTTTAGGGGAGTTCTGGTGATGGAAGAAAAATTTCCAAGGAGATGACCCTTACCTGACAGCTTAGTGAAGAGAACTGGAGAGGTGCAGAGGCTGAATAAAAGGCTTCAAAACTGGAGGCAGACTGGAATGACAGGAAGGAGCGTAACAAGATCCTTGGTAGGAGGCTGAAATCAGACAAATACAGAATAGAAACAGAAAGTAAGTCTTAAGTATTGGAAAAATAGCTTGAGGATGAGATCAGTTATCCTATTAGTTGGTGCTTTTAAATTGAAATTATATAGGACTCAACAAATACCACCATGGGGTTAGCTAAGACATTCTGTGATTTGCAAGGGATGTCCAAACAGCTGAAGATGGCATTCCCTTCTAGCCTTTTCTTACCTCTTTGAAGCTGATAGAAAGCATTGTTTATGTGGTTTAAATTGTGATGTGTAAAGTTACAGCTGGCGATGAGAGGTGAGGAGGAAGGACCCAGTAAGGATATTCTCAGAGAAACCATTAGGAAGACAGTGTGAATTGTCTTGTTTGCCTTAGAAACGATGTTCCTCTCGTTATGTCTTAAATGGGCCCTATGTGATGGTGGAAGGCGAGAGGGAAAAGGGCCGAGAAGCACGCCGGGTAGAAATACAGCGTTGGGAATGGCGCCGTTGCGAAATGTTGACTGAATTTCACTGGTAAAATAACATTTGTCTGGAACCACTGACAAAAGGTAGATGTTTCGTGTTAAGTAACTTTCCAAATGTGACATTTCAGTATTTGCTCATGGGGGGGTTGCCTGAAAGGCTGCTGACACTGCTTTGTGGGGAATGTGTTATTAAGTGTTATAAAAGATTAACCGTTTGTGTTCTTGGTAATCTTAATAGTACAACTTGAGCTTTATTTGGCGTATTGTCTAGAACTTGATGTAATTAATTCCGCTGCATAAGATCACTATATTCACATCTATTTCCCTTGTCAATCAACCTGATTAATTAACTTTCATGCTATTGATTCTCCGTGGGATATCTAAATATATACAAATGACAGCACAAAGATTTATTTATTATTAAATTATAAATAATCTTTTAGTACGCTCTCTCTTTGTTGATACTCCTCCTGCTAAGGTTTGTCCCATGAACTTGTTAGGTTTAGATTATAGACAGGAAAAATACTATGGATGTTTTTATGATTGTACTTGTGATTTCAGTTACAAGGGTAGCCAAGCAGTCAGTTGGTAATAAACTAACTCATTTGTGGTGGGAGTAGAGCAGCAACACGTTCTCAGCATCATGAACTAATGAAAGCTTGTGTATGAAATTTATCGAGTCGATCCTCTTGTCTGATAGGTTAATGTGCTAGGTATCGTTTAGGCAGTATGTTTCTTGATTTTTTTTTTTTTTTTTTTTTTTTTTTTTTTTTTTGTGGAGGAAACAGGGTTAGAGAATTGACTTCAGCTAGCAAGTTTTAGGCTACTTTTTCTATTGCTATTTCAGCAGCAGGTCTCCAGTAAGATTCATTTGCAAAGTCAAGTGATGACACAGGAAACGGAAGATTCAAACTCAACAGGATGATCTTTATTGATGTTTTACATTTCACTTAATTTTTCAAAGACTAACTAGTATTAAAACTATATCAAGGTATATTTGTTGGGCAAAATTACAAACCTAAAAGAATTCTGACAAGTTATTGTGGTTTTTCTGTTCAGCATTAAGTTTTGGGTTTGGTTTTTTTTTTTCCTCTTACAAGTTTAAAGCAGAACTTTCAGAAATAAGAAAGTTTAAAAATACTTATTCTGGTAAGCAGTGAGTATTGACACACCCTAAAATATGAACCATCCCAAAGAGTTCAAGAAATTGAATTCTTGTATTGAATTGTATTCTTTTCGAAGGCCATTCTCCTGAATTTTTGTTCTACATATTTGCTTCTTAAAGTAAAATCAAATTTCCCAATTGTTCCATTCGATCGTATTGGACACTACTCTTAGATTTTAAATAAATAGATAAATAAAAATTATCTAATTTTTATGAGAATTATTTTTCTCACTAGTTGCCCAGTTCATCACTGAATGGATAGTACTCTCCTGGCTCTATTTGTTGATAACAAATAGCACATCTGCTTAGACAATAAAAACCAGAGCATCAAGGGAAGTGCTCCAGTGTTCACAAATGTGCTTCAGGAGCTGGGACTCAACTTTCCAGAATTCCGTTTGTAGCAGCATGGCTGGTACCAATGAGATTTTGAGCATTTTATTGAGAGAGAAGATCTTGGTCCACAGCTGCCATCGGAGAGCAAAGAGATAAGGTTCCAGAAAAACTCTTTTACCAGCTGTATCATTCTGTATAAGCTAGATTTTTATCAGTTCTTTTCTGTCTTTCCTACATGAATGTTTTAAGGGTGACATTCCCCTTTTGTTCTTTGTCTTTTTTTTTCTTTTTACTTTAAATAAAAAAATGTCTTTTCAGTCTCTTGCTCTTAGCATTTGAGGTTACCTTCTCCTCCTTGATCCATCTTCAAACCAAAACACAACAACCAACAAAACCACCCTGGTTGGTCACTCCAACTTCCTAACTAGTTATGTAAGAGAATTTCTGTGAATTTTAAGTCATTTCAGCTAATTGTATTTTCAGTCTGCTTTGAGCTGAATATATTTAAAGGTTAGTGTGTTTTCATCTGTTGCTTAAGAACAGAATGGAAAAAAAAAAACAACCACCCAACCCTGGATTTATGGTGCATCTACTTTTGTTTCATTTTTGAACTTTTTGAGAGAGGGACGCCTAGAGTCTAGGACACTTGCTGCTTCTTATTTCTGTGGAAATGTGAAGTGACAGAAGCATTATCTGCAGCACTGCGGTGGTTTGGCCTGCAGCAGGCATGCTGCTGGGCGTTGTGCTGGGTTGGGTAAGGTCTCGTGGGTCATTATTTTCTCATCAGGTTGCAACATTGCAAGCAAGATGCAGTGAAGTCCATCTCCGTGTGTTGCAGACAGCTGAGGGTGCTCAGGACTCGCTCAGGTCTGTTTTCAGGAACCAGTTCACAAATGTCAGTGCTGTTCCTTTGTGGGGTGAAAATGCAAAGGTTATCTGTTGTTGGATTATGTTAATTAGGGGTTTGCTTTTGCAAAGGGGTTTGTGGATATGGTGTATGTTTCTGAAGATTGAAGGAACTTAACTGGAAGAAGGTTTGACAACAATCCCTGAGAAACCAAATCCAAGATGGATTTTTAGTGAAGGTGTTTAACTTTTCCTTCTGTATCTTTTTTGGTTATGATTAATGCCTACATTTAATTTTTCTTCAATATAAGATGCTTCTTCAATAAGAGGTTTAAGATGTCGTGGTAAGTCTATATCTGTATGAAGTTCATCTGAAATTATTTTCTTCTAGTGGGCATTCTTTGCAGAATCTGAATTTGTGTAGTTTTTATGTTTTTCCTTGTGATGATGTTTTTAGTGCCAAAACTTCTAGGTTACATGACAGGTGTTCCAGAAAGGTCTTTCAGGTAGACTTGGTTCTGGTACTGTTCTTATTTATTAGCAAGCCGGTGTAAGTAAAAACGATGCTTCAGAAATTGAGACTGGTAGCCAACTCCTTGAATAATTCTTTTCCCAAATGTTTTGTGGTGTATGCTTATACAGTTTATACCAAACAACAGCAACAACAAAAGGTGAAAAGCAATTACATTAGTCCCTAAAATGAAGCGTTGTTATAATAAATATGCTTCTGACAAATTTGCTGTTGATGCTGGTTTTCAGTCATGTAAATAAAATGTTTTTCTCGTGCTGTGCTCAACCATACTCTTTTCAGGTTGTGTTGTGCTAGGGTTGCCTGTGGTTAGCACTGTAGTCACAGGGGAGGTGCGTAGTGGGGGTTACAGGAAACAAAATAATTATATTTTCACCTTTCAGATTACTTCCTTAGGTGAAGCTCTGTCACATGGAATCCCCGTTCCTTATGTTCACGTTTATATTGCAGTTCAACAACAGTTTCACAGTGCAATGTTTTGTGGGTACATTAAGCTCCTGTTTAGTTGGCAGAAAATCTTTGTGCCCACTGTAGAGCATTCCTGTCCTGTCATTTCTAGTGTGACTTAGCTGCTCTTGGTTGTAACTGCAGTGGTGGCAGAAACGTGGAAACGCTTATTTAATGCAGTGCGTTTGATGACCCGTGGTTTCTGTTTGATTTTATACCACCGTTGTGTTTGTGGGTACTACGAGAGCGCTCTCTCTCGCTCTCCTTCATCGTTTCTCGCTCCCTTTCTGACTATAGTTGTAAGGTACAGGGGGAAAAGTTTCCTGTTACTTGAGAGCAGAAGTAACAGCAAAATTAGACTCTTTGTATTTATCTAGCATAGAATGATCTCATGGTTGGAGGTGGCTGTTCAACTTCTCCACCTTCAACCAGTTTCAACTTCTAATTAAAAAAAAAAAATAAAAAAATCAGCCTTTGAATATGGAAACTCCTTATTACTTCTTTCATCTCTAATTGAATTCAAAATCTGTTATGAATACTGGCCCTTTTACAGCCTTGAGGAATGTAGCTTCATCTTTAGTTGGTTATAAAAACCCGTATTGGAGAAAGCATCCCAAATAGTGGATGATTATCTATTAGTACTGCATTTACTGACGTATAGATTGCACTCCCTGTTGTTTTTTTTTTTTTCTTCTTCTTTATTTCTTTCCCTAAAGCTGGCAATCACTTTAGATTTACGTACAGATTTCCTGGAAACTTCTTATTTCTTAGCAATGGCACCTATGCTGATGTCCGGAAGCTTGATTTGAATCAATAAATGTAATGAGTAGTAAGATTAATTCTTTCAGCACTCCGAAATCTTTTGGCAGTTGCATTAAACTTTCAAATCTTGTATAAATTTCTCAAGCAGATTTATTTAGTGGACTCCATTTAGGGCTCCATAGAAAATATAAGAATGTAATAGAAACACTTTTCATAAAAAAAAGAGAGGTGGTGAAGGAGCAGGTGACCAGTGCCACCCAACCCAAAGTCATAGGATCAGCAAAATGATGTCAGCTGTACATTATTTCTGATTTAGTAAACTCATTTTAGGAGAGGGGAATATTTTGTTGGTGATTTTTCTTCAGTCTCTGCAGAGTAAGCACTTTTATCTTTTGTCTAAGGAAATTTGCTGTATTCTGCAGAAAAAGTCAAGTGTAACCAGACAAAGTGGAATTACAAAAACTGATAGAGATTTCATCTTTCAGGTGTTTCAAGGTTTGTTTTCTCTTTCAGAGAGCTGAAAATTAACAGCTGTTATCTGGTCTGAAATGGCCAGGTTTATGCTCAATCAAAATAACTCAGTCTTTCCACTTTTATTTTAAGTCCACAGGTGGTTCTTGAGTTTTACGGGAGAGGAAAGTAGGTCTTTCTGAGTTGGAAAAAGTGTGAACATGTGGATGAGGCGGTTTCACAATATGCTGCTTTGCATATGCAAAATATTTGGTAGCAGGAGGCAATATTCAAAGTCCTGCTTTTATTTAAGCAGCTGTGGTGTTTAAATAATGGATTAAGCATGTCATACTGCATGGAAAGAGAGAGATGCCGATAGCTGTGAAGGTTTATGATCGTGTGTATGATATCTAAATTATCAAGAGCAATTGTTGCTCCTTTCCCTCTTTAGCAGGGAAGCTTTTTTGCCTGTTTTTGCCAACAGAAGTGCTGTTGTGTTGAAGCCTAAGAAAACTATTGTGGAAAGACACTGGCTGTGTATTAACTGAAGGTAACGGTGCTCACTGTGACCTGGCCTATCGTGAAGAAATTTCCTGGTTTTCCTTTGAATGACACTGTTATGTAGGACATAAAAGTTAAAATTCGGAGCTGAAGTGATCTCAAGAGATTAGATGGTTAAGAAGTCGCTTTGTGATGGAATAGGCAGTGAAATAAGCCAACACTATACAGGCAGTTTCTACCACTGTGCAATAAATGGCTTAGCCCAAGCATATCTTCAGCACCTGGAGACAATCTGACAATCTTCATTTGTGCTGCATGTTTCCATGGAGTATAAATACCTAGAGATTTTCTTATTTTATGTGTGGTTCAACTAATTCTAGAAACGTGCATCTCAAAGGTTGAAAATCATTGAGGCCATAATAGTTTTCAGATCACTGCAAGGAATGTGTTATAGCATAAGATCTCCAAAAGGATATTGTGTGCGTTTCTTCCCTGTAGATGCTGTGGTATACTATAATCAGAAAGATAACATATGAAAATATTAATAAAATAATCCTGATCCTTATTGTTATTTGACTGATGTTCCTTCATGGAAGGAGAGGACAACCTGATGGCCTTTGATTTATTTAGTTGGTTATTTTGCCTGAAAAATATACGCTGGACGTCTGTATAGTATGACCATGTGCAAGTCTCTCTGAAGTTGCCCAAACCAGCTTAGAGCTGAAGTTTCTTCTTGGTACCTTACAGATCTTGAAAGGCTGGTAGACATAGGTTAATGTCTTTCTGTGAACACCACAGGTTGTCCTTGGTGCCATGTTTTTTCTAATTCAGTCAGTAGGTGTGCTGCAATATAAATAAATAATAACAAAAAAATTCAATCAGCAACAACCTACTCTTAGCCTTTTGAGGGTCAAATTTTTTAATCTGTGAAACTAATTATACCTGTAAGCTTTCAACTGCATGGGGTGTCTCTTGGATGTAATCAAAGCATTCTGTGAGGACTTCCACTAGCAAACTTCTGGAGAAAACAATAACCACCTCCTCCTCTGTGATTTAAGGTAAAAGAGGATTCTTGTACACAAATCTTGCCTCAGGAGGCTTTCAGACACTTAAAGGCACTAATTTTTCAGATGTTGTAGAGCACAGTAATAATAGCATTTCCAGATCTCAGTGACACACGTATCTGGTGTATTTGTCCCAATGAGAACTGCTAACTTCCTGTAGATCCTCCTGATGAAAACGGCTTATTAGGCAACAAACAAATGGGATCTTTGAGAAGGATTTTGTATCAATTCTTCACCAGTGTGTGTTAAAGAAGTTAGATAGCTGGGACTTCAGTGGTGAAATCCTTGTATGGACAAATAATTGATTAGAAAGTAGGAAAAAGAGATTAAGAGTCTAGGGTCAGTTCTCATGAAGGAAGGGATTCTCCACCCAGAGTACCATCAGGATATCTGATGTTCGTTATATTCATGAATGACCTGGAAAATAGGCTTACTGGGGAGATGAGAAAACTTAGCGATGCTAGTAAGTTGTTTAGGTGGTACTAAAGATGTGAGCTGACAAGGAAGATCTGCAGAAGATCCTGCAGGAGAGATTGCCATTAAAATACCAAATGTAATTCAGTGTGCACAATATGCACATCAGGGAATAATAATTCTAACTTCATTTCTGAGCTGACTGTTACCGTTTGGGAGCAAGAGTTTGAACTTGCAATAGATAGTTCTATGAAAACGTCCAATCCTTATCAATCAAAAATTAAAAAGATGTCACGAAGAGGGCAGACAGGACTCAGTTGTTCACTAGTGCTTTGAGTATAAGAATCAGGTAACCTCAAATGAAGCTTGCAGGAGCCAGGGCTTGATGCAAACAGGAGAGGTGGAAGTGAGACACACTTCCAGGGGATATTGTGGGTGCCAGAAGTTCGTAGAGGCTAAAGGGAAGAGCAGATGTGGTTTTAGAGGAGAAATCCATTGCAAGTTGCTGAGCAACTGAACTGGATATGGCTTGGCAACTGCCTGATCTGGAAATGGTTGAACATGGAGAAAGATGCAAGGATGTGTGTGTGTTTTCTTTTTGTGCTCTCTTGGCTTGTGCTTTTGACATGATCAGAGGCAAAGAACTGGTATACCCCTCCAGACTGGTCTGGTATGGCCTTTTTAATTTTCTGCATTGTGCTAAGTGTTGCCATAGGGTCTGTCTGACTGGCAGTAGGGCTAAAATTCCTTAATGCCCATTACCCATCTCAGTGGCAAACACATTTTTATTACTTCAATCAAGTTTCCCGAAAGAAACGAGAGCACTATTGGGACAGACGTGCATGTAGAATATTTGTATGTGAGTGAAAGCTTAAATAGGATGAGCTAACCAGAGGATTCAAGCTCTGTGGATGAAGACTTAAGATAATTATCTCTTCTGCCTATTTGGCTGCAGTTTATAGGAAGGGTTTTGACTGACATGTCTCCATGAGTAGTCACTGTAGCCATATGTTGGAGAAGGGGTGCTTGCTGCCTTTCTGGTGTTTATCCCAAATGTCAGGCTAGTGTTTGCAGTCTGACATATGCCTGGAGGTAATCTCAAGCTTACATAGGTAGATTGAGTCTCCTGAACAACAGGGAAGTCTCTCTCATTTAGAAATGTCATTCATCTCATTTAGACTTGTAGAATCAGGATTATGCTCTGTTATTTCACACTGCAAAAAACCCCAGGATTGCTTACTCCTTAAAGGTTAAACCTCTTTATTGCTGGATGAATTAATCTTTTTGATAGCTTTATACAATCTTTCTGACATGACACAAGAACCTTGTGGATGGGTGAAACAGTAAATCCTTCATTGGTGTTAGCATCAGGTGTTTCCAAATCGTGTTTGGGTATGGTTGGAAGCTTCTGCTTTCTCTGCCTGCTCCGTGTCTGTGGACTGAGCACGCTGCTCTTTGGGAGCTGGACATATTGACTGTGGGCTTTCCAGCTACAACTGCTCCCCATAAACTCAGAGCTACGTTGAATGGCAAAGTTTCTGGAGAAATTGCATTCTTTATAGCATGTGTTTTATACATTCTATGTTTTGGGGGTTTTTTTATTTGTAGGTAGGTTGATGAATGTGTTTTTTCTTGCCCTTTTCTTACAGAAAATTCCTTAATATAGAGTACATAATTTTCCAGTGGAAAATGGAGAAGGTACTTTGCTGCAAAATGGT
The DNA here is from genome assembly GCF_009769465.1 of Tauraco erythrolophus. Lineage (NCBI taxonomy): Eukaryota > Metazoa > Chordata > Aves > Musophagiformes > Musophagidae > Tauraco > Tauraco erythrolophus. Next base: position 39,759,677 of record NC_141473.1, read on the forward strand.
TTGGTTTGCCCTGAATAAGGATATTTTTCAATTCATTCCACAAATATTGAAATCTCCATCGTTGCTGGAGCTGTGAATCTGCTTTATTTTCTGGGGGCTTATATCAAGGACTGCATTTCCCTTCAAGCTTTTTGAGCACAATGGTGCATGTTGGCAGCCTAACTCTGGCTGCAGGGCAGGAAAAGCTGATGAGCCACGTGGACTGGCTGTAGGAACAGCAGCGGAACAGAGCGTCACGTCCAAGGAGGGAGAGGTGCTGCTGCACTGCAGAGGGAGACTTAGCAAAGGTAGTTAGAAAGCTTTTTGCTTTTTCTTAAATGTCAACTTTGCTGATGCTTTTGGGTCTAATATCTGCTCTTTAGAAAAGTGTGACTTTTGAACTAGTCATTATGTTTAGAAAGACACAGACATTTCAGACTTCAAGTGCAAGTCTTCCCTTCCAGTTGTAACTGGTAGAAAGCCTCCAGGTATATGTTTCAGGGTAGTTCTGGATGAAATGTCTGTCCCAGGATGTACTCTTGGACTAGTTTATCGTTTTCACACCCATATGACCAGTTCTGTTTTCTTGAGGAAATTAAAAAAAAAAATTATATTCAATATACTTAATTTTATAAATAAGGCAGTTTTATTTGTATACATCAGACCTCTCCTAGTGTATCAGAAAGATGGTTAATGGCAGCTTAAAGGAAGTCCCTGAAGTTCTATCTATCATAATGCAAGCAGAATGTCAACATAAGAAATAAGCACTATGGGCAATAGCTGTGTTAATCATGTTACTGTCCTTACAATCATAGACTCGTTTAGGTTGGAAGAGGCCCTTAAGATCACCAAGTCCAACCTTTAGCCTAGCACTGCCAAGTCCACCGCTAAACCATATCCCTAAGCACCACATGTACATGCCTTTTAAATACCTGCAGGGATGGTGACCCCACCACTTCCCTGGGCAGCCTTTTCTGGTGCTTACAGCCATCTTGGCATACCGCCGAGAAGAATGGGTATATTTGCTACTTCACAAGAGATGGTATCAAATGCTTAAGGAATGTGCGTCAATATGGATTTTGAACGGTGTGTTTAGGTCAGTTGGAATGGAGTTGGAATATGAAAAACGAGCTTTTATTCAGCAGATGTTGTGTGACTACTTTCTGAAAACAAATTACCTATTAAAAAAGATTCTGAATACGAACATTTCTGTACATGGTTCTGTTTCAGTGTAGCAATACTCTTTCAGAAGCAATGTTGAAGTGGCTGTTTTTATGAAGAGCCTTTAAGGCTTTTCTAAGATTCCTTGTCTGACTGGATAAGGATTGTATGTTTAACAGCTCTTCTTTTATATACAGAAAGTTTGTGTTCCCGGATCTTACACAAACCTCTGACTAAATCTCTTTGTCACTTCACTTGGGGAAAAAGGAGAGGGCAAAAGAGCAGAGTCTGTGGCACATAGCCTTCATTTTCTGATGAACAGCTTGTACCCAGACATAGCCCAAGTTACAGGCTGTCTACCAACTAGTTTAACACCACCCCTACCTCTCAAACACTTCAGAAGAGTGCACGTTTAGAAGTCAGACAATAGAGTCACTCAGGCTTCAAGAATCTTGAATCAATTTGGGGTTTTTGTTGTTTTTTTTTGTGTTTGTGTTTTGGTTTTGGTTTTTTTTTTTTTTCCTGTCTTGAATCTCCTTGTAAACTTTTAGGACTTAACCAGCCCAGAGCATAGAGGCCAGAGTCTTAATCAAGATGAGAAATGTGCTGGAGTACCTGTAGAGTGAGGGACAGTTGCCACCTTCTTGAGAGCCTTACAGTTGGGAGCAGTCTGGGGGTCATATATGTGTGCCTGCCTGTAGGACGGGGTTTGGAAAAGAGAAGCAGTGTATAAAGGGATGAGGTAGCAGAAGAAAGCACTCAAAACCTGCCTGTATATTAAGCATATAAAATCAGATGATTAGCTGATTTCCTTCAGGCCAGTGTAATGTCAATTTGTGTCCATTGGTAACTTCTACTCAATTGTCAGAGACAAGCTGGGTGAGGGTGTGGAAGTCTGACAAGCGGGTAGAAGTTATCAATTCAGCTTCTTGGAGGTTATCACAAAATGTTCTTAAATTATCCATGTGTAATTGATCGGAATTGCAATGCTGATCTTGTTATTTTTCAGTGAACTAGGATTAGACTAATGCATTTGGTTTCCAGCTTAACCGTAAACTTAATTTTCTAACGGTTTTCTCAGTCTGCTCTCTGCCCGAGTCTTCTTCTGTAAAATGGGAAGAACAGTTCTATACTTTGTGGGATTGCTATAAATATGAAAGTTATAGAAATTGGTGATATGTTCTATTCTTGTAATGATAGAGTTGAAGAAGAAAAGTGTTATTTAATCGATACGTTACATTCAGGAGATAAAAGATGATGTATTCCTTGTTTCGTGTATCTTGAGCTTGCAATCAAATTTGTGAAGAGACAGTAGCCACATACACATGTGCGTGTACTTCATGTCTAACACTTCATATTAGATGTGCCTTATGTCTTTTCTCTCTTACATTTTGCTTTCTACATTCGTTTCCTACAAGAAAATGTAGCATATGATGATCCATCAGACAGCATAGTTCAGTTCTAATGTTGGCAAGCAAGGAGCACAAAATGTCCTTTCTATTACCTGTGTTGTCAGTGCAAGAGAATATACGATTGTGACAATGTCAAAAATTCTCAATATCATGCAAAAAGTTGAATACAGTTATGAGTAATATATAAAAAGATAAGAACAGCCTCTCAAATATTTTGTGGATTGTTGCCTTCGTATTTGCACTGGAATTGTGGCTTTGTTGTGGTATCTCTGTGGTCATCTATAACTTTAAATTGTATAGGTGGAATGACTCAGGTAAAGAAGTCACTTCCTATGTAGTGTTTGCAGTATAGCTTGCAGTTCAAAAGAGGGTTTACGGTGATTTACTCTCTGTTTCCTTATTTTTCCTTCTGCCTAGAACTAGTGGTCGAGAGAAGTACACAGACTGTCACATATTCATAAAGCTGTGTGCAGAGTGCTCTCGTAGTGAGAACGTCCAGTGCTCTGCTCCCGCTAGGCTCTCCCCCGTAAGGAGATAGGTGCAAAGTCTGCCTTTTATTGCAATAAGCGACCTTTCATATACACAGCTGAAATACCATGAAAGCAAATAATGAAAACAGGAACCTGAAGGATTGCATCTATTTTTAGAGGAGGATATTGTGGTAAGAACAGGGAAAACAGGAATAGGAAAAGAAAAATCTGTAAAAATACTGCTTATTTGTGGTGTTGTGACTGGTCAGTAGCTGCTATGTGTAGGAGAGTCTGCACATATTTAATACGCTTTTCTATCTTCTGGAGGCAACTTCAGAGACTTTTGAATTTTCATTTTTACGTTGCAATGAAAACAAAAAAATATTTTTCGTGGAGAAAAAAAACAGTAGCGGTCAGAAAGAACACAAACGTGTGTGCCTGCCGTGCCCTGTAGCATTAAGACTTACAGCACTGTCTGCAAGCAAGATGAAACCTGCCTCTTAGCTCAAGGAAGGTGGGGGAGTAAGTTCGTCCAGTGACATTCCGTTATTAAAGGTGATGCTGTGGCTCTAGTGTCCTCATCAGGAGTTTCTTAACTGGAGTGTAACACACCCCGCAACGTACAACGGTGAAAGCAAATGTATCGTGATTACAGATGACAAGTGTTAGACAGACCTGTCAAATTTATTTTATGTATGGTTTTAGGAAGTCTTGGCCAAATCTCGTGCTACTTCCTTGGGGTTAATCTGTAAGTGTAGTCCAGTCTTCAGTTCTTTTCTTGATGACTTCTTGTTGGCTTCAGAGTTGATTTCCTTTTACCTAGTGGCTTAGTACTTCACTGGCTTCTGGTTCAGATGTGCTGATTGCTAAGGTCATAATTTTTATCAGAAGTCCACAGATAATGGGAATTTCATGGCAGTTTTTATTACTTTTTTTCCCCAAGTGATTTTTTTTTTTTTATTTCTTTATTGCTGTCATCAAGACAATGTATATTCTGACATCCACTTTAGACCAAGTAAATGACATCTTTATAATCATCAAAGGTAGTAATGGGCACGTTAATTTTTCAGTGAACATTCAGAATAGCTAAAGTGACAGTATGCAACTGTGCCACATTTCTTCTGGTATCCAATCAAACTAAAGCAAAGCTTTTGATTTCCTTTAGTTTGACCATGACTTTCTGGTACAAATGGAGTGCTTGGTTAATTAGTCGTGGAAATGGTGATTTATAAAATGGTAAACCGGAGTTTGTACAGTACTGAGAAGGCAGGCAGACTTGATTGCATTTCTCAAACTAGCATTGCATCAGCAAAAATGACTTAAAATATACTGGACCGTCGTGTCACGAGTTTATGTTCCTTTGTGTGGTGACTACTAGGGCAAAGTGTTTCAAACCCAGTCAATGATGTTAGGCAGCCGTGGAACGGGAAGTCCGGAGTGTGTTTGGAATTAGAGGTATAATTGTTGATGCAAACAAGTCATATGTTTCAGAAGAAATGCTTCTAAAGAAATGCTTCTAAGAAATGCTTCTATTCAGAAGAAATGCTTCTAAAGAAATGCAGTTAATAATACGTTGACACTGGGATGATGATACCTTGTTCACAAGTCAGACTTATGATATGGTGGTATTTCCAAACGTGCCTGTATGAGAGTTGGTTTTGCCTTTCCCAAGAGAAACTTACTGCCAAAGTCAGATTTTCTGGTGATGCTGTGGTTGCTTCTTTCTGTCTTTCTGCCTCTCTTTGTCTTTCTGCCGACTATCAGTAGTGGACAAGCTTGCCTTTAAGGTCACAATTGCTTTGTATTTGTAGCCTTCAAATTGATGGTTTTGGAATTTTTAAAAAATTATTTCCTTTATTTGTTTGTTTAGAAAGTGTCAATACAAAAGTAAAAAAGAATAAGACTTTTTTTTTTTCCTTTCCATCTAAGAAATGTTACCTGTATGGGCAACACTTCAATGCTTTAAAGGCTGAGGCAGCTTACATGTTCAAGTATGAAATTTAATGTAGGAGCATTTCTGAGGGTGGGTGCATGAACATACGTGCTTAGACGGTTAGTTTTGATGTAACTGAGTCATAACTAATGTAAACAAAGACACAAACTCTTAATACAGTAAGACCATCACTTGGGGAAAAAAGTGTGTATGTGCATTTTGGTATACTTTAGTTGGTGGCATTGCTCTGGGTAGTAAACTGGCGTGACTGAGAAAAAGTTAGGAGCAGATTTTGGTTTTTAAGGAGGGAATGAAACTGTGAATACTGTAAACAGCAGATGTAGCATAAACATCAGGGCATTATAATGTATAGAAAACATGATATGCTATCATACTTGAAGGATTATATTACATTGTAAAGGCAGATGGTTAAGATCATACATATGTGGGTTTTCTATAATAAGAAACTTAACTTTACAAGATTCAGCTCCCTTCTTGGCAGGCCATCTCTCAAGGGATATGCCAGCTATTATTTATTCCTAATAGCTTGTCTTCTGTAATGTAGCTATTATTTTAAGGACAAAGCATTAAGTGTGTAATATCTGATGTCATGCTGGGTTTTTTGTTTTCTCCAAACTGTGACCTTTTGCACAGTAGATGGAGCACCTTTGTACCTTAATTGTAAATTGTATTGTTCATTATTTTTGTCTGAGCTGCCTTTGCTATTTTCCTGCTGAGATTCTTAGAATCACAGAATATCTCGAGTTGGAAGGGACCCATAAGGATCATCGAGTCCAACTCCCTGCTCCTCGCAGGACTACCTAAAACGAAATCATACGACTGAAGGTGTCATCCAGATGTGCCTTGACCTCTGACAGGCTTGGTGCCACTTCCCTGTGGAGCCTGTTTCAGTGCTCGACCACCCTCTCAGTGAAGAACCTTTTCCTAATGTCCAATCTGAATTTCCCCTGACACAGCATCATTCCATTTCCTCGTGTCCTATCGCTGGTCACTAGAGAGAGGAGATCAGCACCTCCTGCTCTGCTGCTCCCCCTGGGGAAGGTGTAGGCTGCAATGAGGTCACCCCTCAGCCTTCTTCATTCCAATCAGAACAAACCAAGTGACCTCAGCAACTCCTTGTAAGTCTTGCCTTCGAGATCTTTCACGGTCTTCATTGTCCTCCTCTGGACATGCTCTGATAATTCGATGTCTTACTGGGGCGCCCAAAGCTGCACACAGTACTTGAGGTGGAGCTGCACCAGTGCAGAGTGGGACAATCGCCTCCTGGAACCCAGCTAGTTGTGCTATGCTCTTCTTGCTTTCCACCACCATGGACAGTAACGCTTGATCTTCGTAAGTTGTGGTGACTGCCCAGCACTTGTGTTCCCCTTGTTTTCGCTTGCAGTTGCTGATGCTCGTTCCTTTAAGCTGGTGATTCTTAATATGTAATTGCTTTCATTAGTTTGCTCATTGTCCTCACTTTGTTAGTCATCATCCTGCCTCCTAGAAGTATTATTCACTCAAATGACTGATGGAGTTTTGTAATCTGGTGAAATGAGACTATTATTAATGGGTGAACAGGGCAAATGATATTTCTCTCTTATAAATTTCTGATGTTTCAGTTCATAATGGTTTTTACCTTTTTTTAATTTAAGCAAGATACAGAAATTAATTTATGATTCCTCTATTGGATAAGAAGGAAAAAAAAAACCTGCATGTGACCTGAGGTCACCCAGCCTTTCCTTTATGGAGAATTGACAGTCAAAGCTGATCTTTTATGTAGGCCTTAAATGGCTCTGCAGGATAAGTACACTGCACAGAAGAGGGACGCCAGAAAATGGCATACAAATTTTCTCTCTGGAGAACGGTTGCTTTTGAGGCTTTTAGAAAACGGAAAAAAAGTACGAAAAAAGGTTCTGACAAAATTTTGAAAAGACAATGCAGCTAGTCCTGAGGTCAAAAGTGCGCTGTGACTTTTCATTTTTGAAATGAGCTTAGAAGCGACAGGATTCAGATATGTCAGTGTTTCATATATGGCCATTAAAATACAATTCCTTTTTTCTCTAGATGAAGATCTCGTTCTATTTGTTATTTTAACATCTATGAAAACACGGGGGAAACATGATGAAAAATTTCACAGATGAAAAATATTTTTGGGTACAGTACCGGATTCACTTTGGTATAAACAAGTTGTCCTTTCTTTGAGCAGAGGTGAAACCTGGAGATCCATGTCTCTGAATACATCTCCTACGTGTTCCTCTTCTATATTCTATGGCAAAGTAGCTTGATGACATTCAAATGTGTTAAATACCGCCTGCTATCAATGTGACTTCAGAGTAAAATTGTAGCTGGGAGCTTTTTTTGGATGTTTTTCCCTTTCTGCACTAGCCATTCTAATAATAAACACCCCAATGAACAAACAGTTCTGTGCTTCTGATAGGCAGAACGAAAGGGGAACAGATTTCAAGCCCATGGAAATTGGATTTCCTGAACCTTCAAATGAGATAAAATAATATTACAAATATGCATCGTGCAGTCCAGAAAGATAATGTTGATATTCAGGTTTATTTTTCAGTTGTAAAGAATTTTATTTGATAATGCAGAGGAATAATAGCGGGAGTGTGTACAACCCCCGGAGGGTGAAAGGATAGTTCTTTAGCAACCACCTATTGTAGCACCAGGAATTCTCCTTGGCTTCCATGGGTAATGATCTGGAATGGATAGCTCTAATTCTCTCTTTTAAAAATGCATTGGCAACTTACACAGTCCTAGTTGTGCTTGTTGAAGCATTTGCAATTACAGGAACTGCCCGTCAAGAGCTCTGCTGTGTCTGTGAGTTGCTGCTGCTTCTAGAGATTAAATTATTTAATGCACAAAGTTTCTGTTCTTCCCTCAAGACTAGAGCTGCAAAAAGTACTTTCACAGGGTTTAATTTTTGATTATTTTTTTCTACTTTACTTAGCTTTTAGTACTTGAATGAAAATAGCCATTAACTAAGTGAAGTTAGTGTATCAGAGAGAATTTGTAGTAGTGAAAAGAACATTAGTACAGAACAGTGGGAGCTGCAAAACTTCCAGAGCGCTGGTAAAGGTGTTATGTTTTTCCTCCTTTCCGAGCATAAATCTGTAGTGAACCATCAGAGAAGTGTCTAACATGGGAGTTTGATACGGAGGTGTATCTGTGAAGGAGTCAGGATAGTTTTTCCTGTCAGAGTCTCAGTTCTGGCCCCTCTGCCTTCTAACCCCCTTCCTTCCCCTGGTGAGGAATCACTTACTAAATTCCAGCCGGTGGCCCTTGGCCAGCGGAGCTGCCGATGTGTGTCCCCGAGGCCATGATCAGGTTGGTTGAACCAAGTACAGTAATGTATGATTGTTGAAAATCCAGGAGGACCTTGCTGCCTTTCCCCAAAGTATGTCAGGTTTTACACCTCAAGGATTTTTAAAATGAATATGAATTGGCAGTTTAATTTTAACATCCAGACTGAGCACTTCTGGCCTGGTAACCACTGAATACTGCAAATTCGAACCTCCCCAGTGACGTTTTTTATGACTAAGTTTTCAATGAAGCAGCACTATAGAAAGCAGAGAGATCCATCATAAACCACCGTTGGAATCTAGCTGGGTTCAGACGCGTTTCAGAAGCTTAAACCTCAAACTTCAGAACAGATTTTCTCAAACTTTTTAGAAATTTTTGTGCCCAACGTAGTGGAAAAGGAAACACTTGGTTTCCTGTAACATGAAAAAAGTTTCTACAGAATTCTTTTTTCCTTCTTCAGCACTTCCAAAATGATAGATTTTGCTAATATTCTCAAACACGTGACAAAACCATTGTTACCCAACAATAAAGGGGTTAAAGTTTTTGTTTAAGAGTTTCATGAAGGGTTTAGTAGGCAGTAGGTGATTTACGCTATGACTACTCCATGGTATTACCAATATATATTTACATAGGTGACTGGTTTGGGAAAAGCAGTAGCTAGTGTTTTTTCGCAGTGTCTTAGTTTATAAATTATATGGAGGACCACTGATTCTGGTGTTCTGCATAAACTACCATAAAATCCAATTTGTTAATTGATTTAATTCCTGTTATAAAACAAAATGAACTGATCCACTTATAATTACAGGTAATCTTGTTCCCTCTCTTCTTCAGAAGAATAAAGTAGCATAGTTTTGGTTTCATTTCGTCTGTTGCATTTCTTTATTGAAAGAGTATTCTGGACTAGCATCAGACTTTTCTTTGAACCTGGCTGAGTTTGACTTCATCTTAATAAAAAAAACACATAGATGCTATTGGAGAGGAGGTGTTCCTGCGGATGGTTACAACAGTGGGGGAGGTAGGTGGGATTTGTTTTAACTGATTGATAGTTGAAAGTAATAAAAGGTGAGGAGAGAGGGGTAGGAAACAGTTGTTCCTTTGCAGCAGGAGGTGTGCCAGGGTAAGTGGAAGCAGATCAGTACAAACTAGAGCTGGTCTCTGCAGGGAAAATACATTGTGTTTTGTTTGACTCCAGGAGCGACCTGCCCTTTCCGGAAATACCAAAGGGTGAGAGTACGTGTCAAGAGTGATGTGGGTGGGAGATGGGAGCTACAAGTTGGTGTGTGCTGTGTGCATTTAATTCCTGAAGTTTGAAATGTGCTGATCTTGGAGCTCCAGAAGGGCCCAAGAGCTGCCTTGGTACTTTTGTCTTTGACGAAGGCTTGTAATGGAGAGCGTTCCTGTCCGGTGCTGCTTTGGAATAACCCACAAACAATATCAATAAATTTTTAAAGTGCATTGATACAGTGGTTTGAGGAGGTGAGTTTCCGTGTTGGTTTTAATGACTCAACACACTCCAGTCTGACTTTGCTGTGTGTGCAAAGTGAGCCTGCTTATATGTAAAGGAATGAAATACGGTTTGTTTCAAGTTAGAAGATGCAAGGAGTACGGTTTTGCTTTCCTTGCATGCACATTAATCTTCCGTAATCAGTCACGCAGTCCTTGTTTTTCCTTCATGGAGCACCTCTCCTAGCACAGAGTGGGTAGGTTTTATCTCACTATTCCATGGCCCATTTTGATTAGATTGTGAATCATTCCTTGTTTATTGTATTCTACTCAAATACTACTTGAGAGATTAAATTATTTACTACAGGCTTTTCTGTATTGATTAGCTCTGCGTTATCTTACGTTTCACAGAGACTGAATGATTGTGGGTTTTGTTGTTAATATCCTTGTAAATAAAGAAAATAATATTCTCAGTTTATAGCCCAATCTGAGGCTCTTAAGATTTTGATAGTTGAATACTCTGCGCCATCTCTCTTCTCAAGCCCTTTTTGCCCTTTGGCTCCTCATTCTGTCACCCTCCCTCTCTAGTGCCACATACATGTGTCTTCTGTCTCAGCTGGCTGTAACTCCCTTCTCATCCAGTGCCGAACTTAATGCCCTGGTTTGTTTCAAATCTTTCCTTCTAAAACACAGTTTCTTTCTGCTGTCTTGATTTCGTGTACCTTCCTTTCCTATCCGGTGTGGCTGCCCATGAATGAGTTTTCACTGAGGACAGAAGACAGGTGGTGTCTTCATTTTAATTTCTAGTTGTGATTCTGTGCAACTTCAGGGGAAGTCCTAGCAAAATGTGTATAAAAATGTATCAGCATACCAGCATGGTCCTAATCTTTGGATATTTTAGCAAAGTTTTGTGATGACTTTCTCAGCACCTGTATGCTTTGGGGTGCTGTGTTTTTTTATGGAGATGTATGACTTGTCACAATCTGGTTTTCGTGAGGTGGGAAACATATCCTCAACATTAAGTGTATTTTTGTTCAAAGCTTGTGCTTTGAAGAGTGGGAATAGAAGAATATCTCAATGAAACATTGTTTTTTGCAATTCTAAATGTAAAATATGATACCTTACAACTGCTGGGGATTTGAAACAACACCACAAAAGGAATTTGATCTATTTGAAGTTGTATGAACCTCTTTTTATTGTCCAGGAACCGAAAGTGCTTTTTCTCCAGAGTAGAATGGTAGGGGGGGACAAAAACTATGCTTATACAAAACATTTTGTCTCTTGTCTATGAAAGGGGGTCGGGTCTCAAGTCCCAGAATTGTTCTAGTTGCTTGATGATGAACTGGACATTCAGGTCATAATGAGAGCTGCTGGGTGCTGCCTGGTTTTGAAGGTTTGATCCCTAGCTGCCTATTGATTAAGTCTGATACACACTCAGTTAAGAAGAGCATTTAAAATTCTGAGAAAAGAGGCCGTTTCAGTTTAAATGCCCAATGCACAGCAGGAAGGTGATGAGAAGAGCTTTCCTTTTTCTTTCTGACACCTTCTGTTGTCTTCTCTGTTTCATGGTAGCAAAGACACATTGCTCTATAGAAAACATAAAAATCATTTTTGTGATTGCTGAAACCTTTCTTTTCAAATGATTAAATCACATAGAGCATTCTCTCAAATATCTCTCTGAATAATGATGACCCTCATTAAAATAGTTACTGAGTTATTCTTCTGAGTTGTATAACCTGCATACTCATGTTAAAACAGCGCTATAATTAACTTCATTTTTATTGGTCAGGCTCTGTGACTTCAGAAGGATTTATGGCTGAGTGTGGTTACACAAAGCGCCAGACTGGAGGCATGTGTCTTCCATTCAACTCCTGCACATCTCACTGTGGTCTGAAATGGTACTTGCGGAGTGAAAGTTTAAAGGCAATTGTGAAGGTGATCTGAGAGATTAAATAAAGTGTAACACTGAGCAGGACTGAGATGGGTTTGTAGCAGGTTTTATAAGGCAATAGATTTTTTTGGGCTCTCAGAAACATGAAGAGGAGTTCTGATGGATAATTTCCATTTTTCTCCTTAGATGAGGAAGATTTCCGTATTTGCTACAAGGAAATATCTTTACAAGTCATTCTCAGGGCTGCCTTATCACTCTGCAACCTCCAAACTTAACGGATGATTTTTTAGTGGTTAACTTATTGTAGGCATACGCCAAGTTTTCCTAAGTTAGAGGGCAAAAAAAGTTTGTTCTTCAGTCTTGTGATAAAATCTTTATGGTGATCTGGGTGTGAGATAAGGGGGACCTTTTTGTAATACGGAGAGTGGTCTGCTTCCCTGAAAGGCACTACACAAAGGATAAAGGCTGTGATCTGAAGTAAGCATTTCATATTCTACTAGTTCAGGTGCTATCTTGAAGCTGTGAAGTGAACTATATTTCACAGCAGCCGTATTTTCACTGTATCTCACAGATTCAGTTCTTTATGAGCAGCTCTGTAGCTTCAATGGACCTGTGTCCCTGCATTCAGACAACGCTCCCTTTTCCCCCTGTATGACCACCAGCAAATAATTCCAAGGAAGAAGAATGATTTCACCTTCTTCAGTTTTATGTCTATAGGGGCTGTCCTTGACAAATACCCGAGTGAGTTCTCTGTAAGCAAATAAGCAGGTAAACCAGCATAAGCCAAGTTTTGTGCTAGTTAAATTTCTTGTTTTCTAGGGCTCTTCTCTTTCGGAGAACACTGACAGGCTACAAATATATCAGGCGATTGTTGCCTACCTCAACCAAGTTCAGAGAATAAATTTCAGAGAAGATTAAAAAGCATTTTTAAATTGGCACTGTGTCACGAAGTCTGGCTCAACGCTAGAGGAACACTGCCTTATAGCAGAGCTCTTACAATCGCTGGTACAAAGCCAGCTTAATATGTGTATCTGTGAACAGTAAAATGTGTATCTGACAGAAAGACAAATTTATTCTACGTGAGGTAAGAGATACATCTCTCTGCAAACGCACTGGCTTACTGATTTCTGCAAGTAAAAGCCGGGTGTCATTTATTTCTCCTCATCTCTAATGTTCTTCCAGTCATTCTGCTTCCTATTAGCTTGATTAGAGCTTGACTGCAGTTCTTACTGATGTTTGGCCAACCAGCTACTTAAATAATTGACATATTTCTGTTGTTATTTTCCACAGTAAGACATAAAGGTCTATGAATAAAATTCTGATTAAATCTTAGATCTTTCTTCAACAGTAAACAGAATGACAGGTTGGTTCCTGGGAGTACTGGAAGCACAGTAAACCTAAAACTCAACATAAGTCCGTAGAATCTGAGATCAACTCAATGGCATCCATTTTAATGAAACTATCTGGAAAGGCTTTTGAAGATGTGTGTATGTGGTGGGTTGGGATTTTAAGGTATTTGTGAGCTGTATTATGGAACAAGCAGCTTAGCATCTAGCTGAGACAGAGCGCCTTTTCACCTGGGGTATGGCGCAGTGTGGGACACGCAGCACAAGGGAATGATGCCAGCCAGCGAAGTGGCCTTTCCACGTGAAATTTTGAAGCACATGTAATTTGCAGCTGCCATACCAGTCCTGTATGCAGAAATGGACCATATGTCCCTGTTGGTTACTGGGTGGTATGTTTTATTTTGAGAAGATGCTTTGATTGCTAATGTCTACTTTACAGCTCCTTCCTCTCCCTCTGCTTTTACCTCTTCATTTGTTCTTCTCTGGTGCTGTTCAGTGCAGAAATTATTTACTTGTACAGAACAAAATGGTGGCTTGTTTCTGAGACCATGAGAAGTATTTTTCATTCCCCTCAGTACAAGATTGGACTGAAAAGAGAGCATCTTCATGTTTGTTTCTGTTGTTATCACAAAGTTGTCATTCCAGTTGTCAAGAAGTTGTTGCTAAGTAGTAGTTGTCACCTGTGTTCCCCTATGGGCTTTTGCTTCAAGGATGAGCAAGGTTTTCGTCTTAGAGGGCATTCTAGTGGGAGATTTTTGATTGCACTAATTTCTCTGTGGAAGGGAATTATTTACATAAGGAAATAGGACGTGGGATTGCTCTCCAAGAATTCATCAAAGATTCCTGAGTGTTTTTATTCCCCTTGAGCAGCTCCATACACAATGCATTGGCACGTATGTGAATGGTATGTGTGTTACTGCCTTCGACATTCACTGTTAATCTGACCTGTGTAAGTCTGGCATCTGCTCTCGTTTGTTGAAGATCCAGTATTGATGCCACAAGAAGGGACAAATTACTACTGCAATAAGAAAAAGCAACATGAATAAAAGAATAAAGTGCCCATCAACTACAAAACCTTAATATCTTGTACCATTGAACCTCATAACAATAATGTTAGTCATCTGTCTAGTTTTAATGAGTAATTTGTGCTGTCTTCTGGATCCACTGGACAAATACGGCTTAAAGCAAGTAAGTCCATGAATTATGGCTTCAGTTCTAGCTCATATTTTGCTCATACTGTATACAAAACATGATAGGAGTAAAAGAGAGTTCAAGAGAAATAATGAAAGAAAGGAGAAAAAAGCATTTTAAAAAATTTCCACCTCCTCATTGAGAGCATTTCCGCCTACTGAAGCTAGATATGGAAATTCCTTTCCTTTGTTGTTTGAATTGATTCTGTTGTGATTTTGTAACTGTTTGGTGTAAAGTCAAAATGTCTATCAGCTTCTCTGTGGGTGATAAAAATGCAAAATTCTGTGCAACATTCCACGTAGTTCTACAGAAACGAAAGTGGAGAAAGTCAGTTCCGCTGTCTCCTGTTTCCTCCGTAGAGGTGAGGAAGGCACACTGAAAGACACGTGTTTCCTTTGGTAGACATAACAAAATCTTTTTTTTACATTTCTGATTTCCTTGCATGCAAGGGATGTGGCTCCATTGTAGCATGTTCTCAGATACCGTCGTTTTCTTGATGAAAAATTAAAGAAGTCGTAAGTTGATGGCAGACTTTCGTATGCACAGAAATGTGGTTTGTAAGAACAACTAAGGAATAGTTGCAGATGGACACTAGTATCAGCTGAATTGAGAAGGTATGAATGGTGGTTGCAGCATCAAGCCAGATGTTCATGAGAGAAGAAGAAAATGGAAGTCATACAGTAGTGATTAAAATGTTTGGTAGTGAAAGTGAGAGCCAGAGCCAGATGCCAAAGGTGGCTGTAGGCAACAGGATGCCTCGAGCCCAGGTCACGGGTGTAAATTCTAGATTTCTGCATTTGTGAGTCTTCCTGCCTGCCATTATTCCAAGCAGAAGCTGCTAGAAGAGCACCTGCTTGTACAGCTCTCGTTAACACGGGTGTCCTTTAAATTGAGGCTTTGAGTCCTCAGCAAGCTGAGCATGGTGTCACAGGTGAAATCTCCCAGAAATAATGGCATCTGGATGTTCCTGAGACCATGGAGAAGATGTAGGACAGCAGTCATCCCTGAATTTCTCTACTGAGGTCTCTGAAACCTTCCAGAAAAGGGCTTTCACTGAGATGATCTTCAGCTTTGTTTCTATGTAAGATTAGCTTTATCCCTATACATCAATTATGGGTAGAAACATTAAGTAGTGGTCTTTATGAGCAGTTATTCTTTTTTTTTGATACCAGCAACTGTTTTAGCAGTAGTGGCAGCGGGGCGGGGAGAAAAAGTAAATGAAAGAGCTATCAGAGGGCATGGGTTCTCTAGAGTCAGAGCTGATTGAACTAGAAATAAAACTCTTCATATCACAATATCATACCTGTCAATAGCTCCTCCTCAGACCCTCCCTAAATAATCATCCAGTCTTGTTCAAGTATTTTATTGAAGCATAAAGGAAATTTTAACCTTTCTCATAATAGAGATCACAAACAAGGCAGAGGCCTGCTAGGATAAATAACACACGGTATTGTTATATTGATTCTGACTGCCTTTGCTACACCCACTGCTGTCCTCTATCCGGTAACAATTTTCAGGGACAGATAACTAATTCTGCTGAGATCCTTTCACCGAACCAACAATTTCACAGCTCCCTCTTGGGACTGTCATGAGTGTGATCAGATTTTCAATCTGCAAAGACTTATTGATTTGCTTTCTAAAAACTTCCTATGAAATCCCACCTGGGCAAATAATTTCTCTAAACTCTATTATTCTGCCTTCCAAGTTCTTCAAAAGAATAATTATCGCTTAACTAAAACGCCAATGGTAAGTTCTTGATAGAATATGAAATTAAATTACCTGAGCTGGAATGCAGTTATTAAAATAGATTTAGAATGATGCATTAAAAAAAAGATTATCTGTCTATATTTAGGATATATGCATGTATTATATGATTAAAATCTTATGCATATTCCTGTGTTGTTTTGTGGGCTTTATTTAATACTTGGAAAGGTGATGGTATTTTAGGACTTTTCATCTGGTATCAATTAACACAGATACAGCTTGTATTGAAAAGCCATTTAGCAACAAAGACGTGTATTGGTCAAAAGATGCCAGAAATTTTTAAATATTTAGTTTATTTATACCAAATTTTATATGCTCCTTAGGAAATATGGTGGAATAGGTGGTTAGTTTGGTATAGCACTCCAGGATTAAAATGATGCCTCTCTTTCTTGCAGATCACTGTATAGTTTGTCTTGCTCCATCTCTCATTCTTTTTATACAACAGAATACCTTAATCTTAAATCCTAAATATGCGATCACATTAATCCTGATGATAGATTACATTAAATAAACATGTGAAATAAAACGTGAATTAGGACTAGAACTGGGCTTTGCTCATAATCGCTGAATATCAGGTGCACTATGTACAGTTGTAGAAAGACCTCTGGGAGGTGGAATTGCAACCAGTCTCAGAGAGGCTTTGAACCCTATGGATTGGTTTAATATTTTCCTGTTAGTATTCAGAGGGGGGTTCCGTCCTGGAGCCGTCTGCGTGGAGGGATTACCTGCACTCCCTGATAGATAAAACCAATTTTAAATGCTAAGTGTGGTTTTGCCAAACAGGGCAAGTTCCCTGCGATAAACTTGGGAGAAGGTTTTGTTGAGAGGGAGTGAGGAAGAGTCAGGGCTGGAATGTTTCATCTTGGGTTTGGTGTTTGTTTGGTTCTCAAGAGAAACCTAAACTTGTATGCAAGTCTAAGTAGGGGAGACCCGACAACAGAACTGAACACTTGACCTGTAAAATTTTGCTATCAGTTCATTGAAAGAGATTTAGATGATGCTGAAAAATGTTGATTATGATGTGCCAATATATTAACATAGGCACAACTTGGTGACTGCGAATGGAGGGGGGGTTAGTCACAGATTTTCTTCAGTGTCACATCAGTCCACCACTATGCACCAAACTAGATAAATTTTTAAGAGAGAGGAAGCAAGATGCTCTCGTAATTAAAGTTTCCATCCTTTGTCTTTGCTAGATGTTTCCTGAATTGGTCCTGTTCGTACATTTTGTGTGGTATGAGGTGCCAAAAGATAAGGCAGAAGAGCTCTTAATAAATGAGGCAAATGGATGGATTTTAAAAAATACTCAGCTTTGAGCAATATATGATTTGATTTTGAAGTTTTGTAGGAGCTTTTCCAGCATGAAAGAGTTTGGTAATGAAAAAAAGATATTTTTCTGTCCAAAAAATTTTCCTAGTTTTAAAGTGATGGGAAGATGTAATTCCAGAAAAGCTGTGAGGAAAGTAAATTTTCCTGTTCTTCCAAGATATCACACAGAGGCCATGGGTGACTGAAATACAAGGTTAGATGATGCCTTTGCATGGGATATGACTATCAGGTGGAGGGCAGAGGTCAGGGGCTCTACTTATTCTGCACAGTATAGTGTATGACACTCAAACATGTAACAAATTAACGTGAATTAACATGAGGAAAAAGATCACGAGAGGAAGTGATAGAAATGAAAGTTTTTTTTCATCATTGCATCTCTCTTTTTTTTTTTTTTTTTTTTTTTTTTTTTTTGAATCTAAGACAACACAATTAGATCTGAGTTAAAAGCTGCAATTCGGAGCTGCCCTGCTTTGTTACTAGCACAACAGCAAAACTACCAAGCGAGATGGACAGCAGAAGGTGGGGAAATCAGAGACCTCTCTGAAGTTTGCCTCACAGGTGCTGCCTTAGGTTCCCTTACGCTGTCCTGTAAATATGTGTGAGATTCATGGTTGGCTATCAGTCCCTATGTACAAAAATCTGTACACTCTGTGTCTTTGACATTATTAATGGTTGTTGTAAGTATAATGACTGTAGGATCTTTGTCTTATTCCAAGTCAGATAGGTATAGCACGGTGGTGGCTTTGGACCTGCCTTGTATTTGCCTTGTTACCTTCCTTAGTACTTTTACATGGAAATTCTGTAAGCAGAGAAGCAACATTGCGTTTTTTTTATTCACCATTAAAAAAATCAGTAGGTAAGCAGGGAAATCTTTTTGGAAGAAGCATTTTAAAAGGACAAATCATAGTAGTTAAGAACAATCTATGTATTAATCATATATATGTGTGTGTGATAGATGTAGATTGTCTTTATAGATTGTAAAAGTAGTCTGGATGTGGCGTCAGTGTATATAGGAAGTGTCTTGGAAAAGACACGATTTCTCTTTGCGCTGCAGAAAACTAAAAGCAGTTAGTGTGACTCTGAACCTGAGCTAATAAGCTCTGCAGCGGTGAATTATATCACCAAAATCATGGAACTGTGCTGATCGTTTGTGCAATTTTTGATGGGTTTGCAGAATAATTCAGAGCCAGCTCTTGTCTGCCTGCAGCATATTCCCTTTATCGCTGTAGCCACAAGATGACTATTAACCACTCTATTTATATTCACATCTGCAAAGCATGCAAGTTTTGATAACATTTGAAATGTTTGAAATGTTTTTGAATTCTTGGTGGAGGAAGAAAGAGGAAAATACCAAGACTTAGAGTTTATGACTTTTCAATGATTGGTTTGACAAATGTATTTAGTCTTCATAGAAGTATTTCTTTTACCTTCTTTCCCTGTGATTGCTCTACTAAACAGTATTTCCAGCCTTCAGAATAGAATCTGACTGCCAAGTTGAATATGTTGCTTCTGTACAGCTTTAGTAACAAATAAATAGTGGCTTAAAAACGATGACATTTAGAGGCAAGAGGACACAAAGCATGTGATAGATTCCAGTCTTTTCAATTAGACTGTTCATTATTTTCTTGTGGTAAACTGCGTTTTTTGAATCTTTGGCTAGTTTCTGCCTACCTCAGTACTTAGACGTTCTTTCCTTCTAGGACAGAGTGTGCATGTGATACATGTTCACAATAAATGATATTGTGGCTTTCAGTTCCTCCTTTTTCCTTTTGTGTCCAAACACTCAATTGGATTTGATTTAAATGTTTAGTGATGTTGTTAATTCAATATTGTCTAAAAAAAAAAGGTTAATTGGCTATAAAGGAGATTCTGATGGCCCTACAGCTTAAGGAAAATTGGAAAAGTTTGAGCATTACTACTGGAGTGTGTATATCTACAATTGAATTTACAACTGTTCTGAACTGACTAGGTTTCTTCATTCTCCCTCAGCTTGAAAAATTGTGGTGGGCAGCAGGTCCCCTACCTGTGTTAACTTCAATTAAAGACTGCTCCTAAATAGTCATTCGCTCATTACACTTTTGTTTTTCCCAGAGATTAAACAATAGCTGATCTTTTCTGTTTGCACATTTGTAACCGACCATGTGTGTTTGTTAAGCAAGCCTGTGTGAGACATGTTTACACTTTAACAAGGTTAAAATTCACTTTTAACATACTTAACAAATTACTGATGTTGCATCTTTTCACAGCTGACTGACTGCAGCTTTTCATACTTCACTTCAGCCTTGTACTATGCTGTTGAGGTTTTTTTTATGCACTAAAATTCCTGATCTGCGTAGTGTGCAGTAGTTCCTGGACTTTACAGGTGTAAGCACAAACTTTATTGATCAGTCCACATACTTTAGTAGTTTTGTTTAATGTGCATTGCTGACTAAGCTATGTACCTTAGGAAAGCTAGTTTGCGTGTTTCAGGGTTTAACTACAATTGCCTTAACTGATAGTCATGCTTTAGGGATTCATTATTTTACTGTGTTGTACTTTTTAAAATGCATAATTGGATAGACCTGTAATATTTAAAAAAATTTAACTCAGACTCAAATAAAAAGAAACATTTACAGATTTCATTAACCCACAGTTCTAGCTCACGCCGTGATGAGTAGTGTTTTTAAATGAAATAAATGCAATTTTGGTATAATAAATAGGAGCAAACTACAATGTTTTAAAACTGCTGTCAGAAGCATTGTATTATAGTGCAGTTGTTGAAAATAAAATTAAATTGTACACAGGATACAAAAAAAACCTTCTAGAGATTCTCTAAACCCCAAATGTTTGTATGTAAATAGTAGAGGTTTGATAGATAACACCCAATGGTGTTGTCATCTGTGTCACTTATCTCTTGTTGCAGAGATTAAGAAATGTGACCAAAAAATTGACATAGTAGCTTTCCTTGCATCTTTTTTCAAAAGGAGCTCAAAGCGGATCATGTGTATGGCCATGTAACTCTGTTGTGTCTTTAATTTATTCTTCTTTACAGTTTAGGGTGGCTTTTAAAAATTTTTATCTTAGTTCTTACAAATGCCATAGGCAAGCTTGGCAACCTGCACTGTGCTGTTTTTATTCTTCCTAAATCTAAGAGTAGCAAAGTTGATATGAAAAGGCATTTCTAATCTTAAAATAATATTCATGCCAAACTGACAAGATAGTATTGTGCTAATGGCTGGAGATCCTATAAGTTAAAACATAATAGTTCATTTATGTTCAAGGTGCTGTGATGAAATGTGTTGTTTTGTGCTTGTTGCAAGCGCTTGGTGAGAATATTTGTTATGTGAGAGAGATCAAATCAATCAAGTTCTCAATTATTAATTTTGTACTTTTAATTGCATTGTAATGGTGTGATAAGCATACAGTTGTCACTTTGCTTCAAAGGCCCAGCTAGATGTGCTAAGTTACTGCTTGTTTAAGATTTATCTTACTTTTATATTACAATAATGTGCTATGATCTGCTTATACTGGTAAACAAAATATAATTTCATTGCCACTGACAAAGTCATGTGTCTTTACTGCAAACAAAAATTGGCCACTCATGCTGCACAATCCACTGTAATGTATTTTCTTATCCTTTCTTGCAAATATTGTAGGCTTTTCTTTAAGTGTCACTTGGGCACTTTGCAGCTTCTCTTCCTGTACGACCATATTCTCTAGCTACCATAATTTTGACTGGAAGGTGGGGGGACTCTGCAGAAAGCTGGTGTAAGGGAGACCTTTACAGCACAGAATTCATCATCTTTCCAGCTTCTAGGGTGAGCGCTAAGGCAGTGATAAACTAAGGATGGAAGTAAGAAGAATTGGGGTAGAAAGAGACCTGAGGAGGGCTCTAATTCCACCCTCCTGCTCCGAGCAGGGGCAGCTCTGCGGTCAGAGCAGGCTGTTCAGGGATTTATGCCGCTGTGTCCCAAAAAACTCCAAGGACAGGGACTGCACAGCCTCACTGGTGACCTGCTGCACCGCTTGCCTCTGCTTGTGGGGAAAAGTGTCACAGGGTTGCTGCCATCCCGTTTCTCCAGCCTGTAGGAAAACATCCCTTTCCAGTGACATTAAAACCAAAGTCTGTGTCTAGCAATAGGTTACTCCTATGACTCAGATGGTGTAGAAGTGACATTCACATTTAAAAACACTCTTCCAAAGCTAGTACTGAGTCTTTTGTATCCTGGGATATTTTTGATCAGAAAATCCTTATTTGCATGGAGGATATATAAGTATTTCTGGAGCTACATGATGACTCATATTTATTTCAGTGCAAACCTCTTGAACTGTTCAGTGTCTGGAAGGTTGGAACAGTGTTTCAAGACAGGAGTTACTCAGAAGAGAAAAGAAAAGAGGTGAAAAGCGCCCGCAAGTGTCTTTAATGATATGCATGTCATCTCTGCCTATGTTTGTTTGGAGTAGCTGCAGGATGAATGTCTATATTAAGTCTCAGTGCATGTGTGAGATTGTTTTAATACTGCTTTTCAAAAAGACTTGTTAGCCATTTGATATGCAGAATGATCTGGGTAACTTGGAAGGATCTCAATGCTACGAAACATTCTTAGAAAAGTAGCAACATAAATGAAACAGGAACACCTCCACCTCTTTTCCTTTCCAAATAGTAGTACACTCTTAATTAGATGGTGACCTGTGAATGACTGACAGTAGCACTTCAATTAGCACACTTCAGCTCAGGGGATTTCCTTTCCACCTGCTTGTCCGAATGGTCCTGAGTAACTAGAGCACAAGTCTTATGAGGGACTGCTGCTAAGGAACTGGGGTTGTTCAGCCTGGAAAAAAGGAGGCTCAAGGAAGACCCTGCTGCTCTCTACAACTAACAAGTGATAGGATAAGAGGAAATGGCCTCAAGTTATGCCAGAGGAGGCTTAGATTGGATATTAGGAAAAATTTCTTCACTGGAAGGGTTGTCAAGCACTGGAACAGGCTGCCCAGGGAAATGGTGGAGTCACCATCCCCAGAGATGTTTAAAAGACGTGTAGATGTGGTACTTAGGGACATGGCAAGTCAACCACTAAACCAGTATTAGGTTTATGGTTGGACTCGATGATTGTAAGAGTCATTTCCAACCTAAATGATTCTCATTCTAACTGCAGAACATCTGAAGGCAATGCAAGAAAAAAATGAAAGACTGAAGAGAAAAGGTTTCAAGTTAATAGAGAAACCAGCGTTTGAAAGTAATCAATAAAAAGGTGTTGATTGTATATTTATTTTTACCAATCCTTGGGTCCAATGAGGTGTTTTGAGGGACATGAATAATTGAAGAATTCTGCATGAGCTATTTGTCTTGAATAATTTCAATTCAGTTTCTGCTTCTACTCCCTACCAGCCCCCAAACCTATGGTGGATTTTCTTTTGGAATTACTGGTTGTGATTTTAATCTCCTGCAAACTGCTTCCATTACCACATACAGCAATGAATTGTTACTGATATTTTTTATAAAATGTGAGGAGAATGTTTTAGTCTTATGTCTTCATAGTTCATGTAACAGTGAAATCTACGAATCTCTCTTTTATTTTTTTTTCTTCAATTGTTTTTTTTAATCTTATTACCTCAATTCTCATATAAAGTCAGACTGTGGTCTATAGAGCAACGTGTTCAGCACTGGGGTGAACAGACAAGAAGGATGTAGTGGCACTCAAATCTGCTACCTGCAGTTAATTAAATACCAGTGGAGGTGCACTTTGAAGGTCAACCTTCTCTTTCTTAGAAGAATGAACATCGAAGCCTAAAGTTTGTAAATCCAGGAAAAAGTCTCGCATTTAATAAGACCTCAGAGAATCCAAACTGAAGACTGAAAGGGAAGTCTTCTGTATTGTAGCCAGTATGTCTGATAGGCCTTACCCAGCATTTGGTCAAACAGCCCTTTATTTAGCAACCTCTTCAAGAAGTCTAGATTAATTGATCTGAATAGTTTAATTCTACTCTCCCCATTACTGTAGATCATCCTGTTACCATCAAATGGGCTGTTGGATTTAATTCTGCTCACTTAATGTCTTTCATAATTGTAACTGTGCATCATTCTAGCCTGAATGCTGCCTCTTCTTTTTAATGTCAGCTGCAAGCATGAAGAGGAGTTGGTTTCATTTTGGTAAACAAAATGATAAACTAACCAGGTCATGGAATCCGTAGCCTCTGTGTGCATGTACTGCACCTGTCTGGGACCTGTTCTATGAAATGTCACAGGTTTGTTTAAAGCTGTTACAACCTAGAAAGTCTTCTGTGATAGGCATAAAGGTGGTGAGCACGTGACTGTGACCTGTGTTCTTCAGCAAGTACTTCTGAAGGGTTTCCTAGTACGTATCACTGGCATGCTGAAAGTACTGCTCCTCTAAAGTTACATGGGAGAGCTCCAGAGATGTGCATTTGTCCTGTCCATCTGATAAGAAAATTACTACCAGAAATTTACCAGTGTTATTTATGTGAAAGTTCAATGCGTCATTGTCATCACTGTGGTTGATGAACCTGCATTTTGTTGAACACCATCTTGATATTTGTAAGCGACTAATACCAATATTCCCTAATTTGCAGTTAGTCTTACAGTTGCTAGTGGTTCTCTGCTGTACTGTGAAGTTCTACTTCACTAGTAGAGCTTCACCTCATCTTCTGTCAGGCTTTAAGGATTCATTGTAATTTTAAAACCGAGTTGTTAAAAAGCAGCAGCCAATGGGTTGAAGTTACCTGAATTATATTAGATAGAAGGAAGAAATTTTTCACTCAGAGGGTGGTGAGGCACTGGAACAGGTTGCCCAGAGAAGTTGTAGCTGCCCCATCCCTGGAAGTGTTCAAGGCCAGGTTGGATGAGGGTTTGAGCAACCTGATGTAGTTGAGGGTTTCCCTGCCCATGGCAGGGGGATTGGAACTAGATGATCTTTGAGGTCCCTTCCAACCCTAACCATTCTATGATTCTATGAATAAAATTGTGTGCTTTCATATTCTTTTACTTCATTAAAAGACAAGATGCTAAAAATACCTGAGTTGGTTTATCAATGTCTGTCTTCAGACTAAGAATGCACAATAACGTGATACCGTAACAATTGACTGTCTCAGAAACACCTAGCCGTGTTCACACCTTGCTCTCCTCAGGACCTTGTTGTCCTTGTACACAAGGAACAAAACTGGTCCGAATGCACCAGTCTAATTGCTGGATTTGCCCCTAAGATTTTACTTTAGGAGGGAATCATTTAAATGTGAGCTTTTGTATATATAAGCACAGATCATATTAGTCTAAATCTTCACATTGTGAGAATTTGCAAGGTGAAGGCAGGGTAATAAAGGACTGTACTGTTATAAAATGTATGTATCTTAACCAGTACTCTGTGTCTTAGATTTATTATGCTGTATGTGCAGAGTGCATTTGAGCAGTGTCGCTTTCCCCTGCAGATGACTAATTTAATACAAGAAGGATTTTTGGTTGTTTTTTGTTTTGTGTTTTTTTTCCTTTTCTCCTATAAATGTTTATTGGAGAGCCTTGCAAAATTGACTGAAAACTGTGTGGCACATTGAGAGGGTTAGGCTTAGAAAGAACCCCTTCTAATCAGAAGGAAAATTTAATTTCAGAAGGGTTTTTCATTACTCTTTTAACTTCAGGCATATAAAGGAATGTGTAAATGGAAGGCAAAATCTGGGCGATTCTCTGGGTATTCTCTAAGAGCACGAGTTATGCTGTTGGTATAGAAATGGGAAACGATAGAGCAAATCCACTTTTTTGTGCACCAGCTTTTTATGTGACTTGGTGTTAGCTGAAGCTCAGAACAATGCTCAATGAAACACGTGTGCCTGCATCCATCTTTAAAGGTGAAACTGGTAAAGACGAAGCACGTAGTGTTTTATGAAGCTCACTGCTCCTTGTCAGCAGCTAGAGTATTGATATTTCTTGCTTTGGGAAATTTAACATATTGCCCTACTCTGGCAAAGGAGAATATAGGCTTCAGTGGGAAAATGTGATCTTTGGGGAGAAGTTAATTTAAAACAATTGAAGTATTTAGCAGGCATCCAACTTTCTATCCTAAAAACAGTCATGATAAAACAGTAACTGATGTGAGATGTATTGGAAATACAATTGCTGGTACAAATATCCTGTCACGACTTGATTTTGGAGAAGAAAAAGTATTTTACCTGAGCAATTTTAAATAACATCTAAAGAAAATCTTCTGTACCTTATGCACGTGGACATATATGTTTACAGGTTTAACAGATCTCCTCGTGATATCATATCCCTGTGGAATCAAATTTACACAGCAGTATCCAATTTAAAATTACTGCAGAATAGTCACTTGGACTGAAATGACTATGTTTATCTTTTTGTTCACTAATTGCTTTACTTAAGAAATAAATATCAGGAGGTAGAGCAGCCATTCAGAGCCTCACAGTCCCAATTTGTCTGTCTGTTTCCTGTCTCAGTGGATTTCAGACAAAATTTCTCTGTTTTTGTGCTGTGCTAATGGCAGAAGTGAAATTGAATCTACCATAATTTAACTGCCAAACAAGATGAGTTTTCTTTCAGTACTGCACAGTATTGTTATGCTTCCTGTGGTGCTTAAGAGGAACAGGCTGACCGTATTCGTTTCGAATTAAGAATGGCTAAACCAAACTTGCATAAAGTAGTGTCTCAAGTCTAGAGGACTTTAAAATGCTTTTTAATTTCCGTGCACAGCTTTCAATTCTTGTTCCTTGTTCATGTATTTTGGCAGAGGCTCAATTTGACAGCACCTGGGAGCATGTGGGTAGGAGTGTTTTCATGGACATGAGAAAATTCAACCAGCCTTTTGGTTATTTTTTAGTTCAGTTTTGCAGTTAAGGTCAGACACTGTTTTGTAAACGTACAAACGAGTTAAAAAAAGCACAGCCTGCAAAAAGTACAGATAAACACACCACAAACAAGGGAGACTGTAGGACATACTTGAAATAATAACTGTCACGATCTGTGTAAGTTAATGAAATGCATCTCTCTGATTCCTCATCTCTGGGTCTCAACTCCCGATTATGTGGAACAAGGAAGAGGGATGAATGAGGAGTCAAGCACTGTTAATTCGCACTGAAGGAGCCAGTGTATTTCATACTGTTGTTACAACAGGTCATACTTGAGCAGAACTGGAAATAAGCTTGCAGCAGAAGTAATTTGTGGAGTACCTGCAAATGATATTCTTTAATTCTCTGATTCTCTATTTTTCAGGGACTCTTCTCAGATCGATGACTTTTTAATTATTATTTATTTATTTATTATTTTGATGAGTCAGTTCCTCAAATCGTAAAATCAGAAAGCATTTTTAAATATTTCAATCTCTCAATGAATTGGTACTCTAATGCCTTCATTTTAGAGGAGTGTTTCTGTCTGGAAAAGTGCTTCTTCAGGATTAAAGTAGGTTACTGACTAATTGGAAAGCTCTCGCCCACCTACAAATACTTGGGTATGGATTTTATTATGTTATTTATTTGTAGGTGGAAGAATTACAGATGTCTGCCACACTACAACAAGGAAAAAAAAATTTGAAGTTCCATGTGTTGACCTTTGAGTCTGCTTTTGAGGCTAACAGCATCTGCCCTCGTTTTGATGGTACTTGGCTGAGTGGGATAAGCCTCCTGCCTTCCTTGTTCCCTCAGACTCAGCACAGGTACAGATTTATTTCTGTCTTCTGCAGCACCAAAGTGGTTTAAATTGAGAGAGTTGGCAGCCTGGAGAAGAGAAGGCTCCAGAGACACCGTAGAGCAGCCTTCCAGTACCTAAAGGGGGCCTAGAAGAAAGCTGGAGAAGGACTTTTGACAAGGGCGTGTAGTGACAGGACAAGGGCCAATGGCTTTAAGCTGAAAGAGGGGAGATTTAGATTAGATAGAAGGAAGAAAATTTTTACAAGGAGGATGCTGAGGCACTGGAACAAGTTGCCCAGAGAAGTTGTGGCAGCCCCATCCCTGGAAGTGTTCAAGGCCAGGTTGGATGAGACTTTGAGCAACCTGGTGTAGTGGAGGGTGTCCCTGCCCATGACAGGGGGGTTGGAACCAGATGATCTTTGAGGTCTTTTCCAACCCAAACCATTCTCTGATTCTAAATAAACCAGTATAAATAGAAATCTGTTAGCAAGTTGTTAATCTGACCTAGAAAGGGCACTGACACAGCCATGCTAGGCTGAAATATCTGTACCCCAACTTGGTATTTCTGCAAACTTTTGCTGTTTTTTGCATCAGTCTCCCTGACCATTATGAAGTCCCACCCTGCCCCGCATCAAGGTCACTTCTGTCACTCCTCACGCTGTTATCTGCCAAGGCGGGCTATTCTGCTTGACTGACGGTTTCTCATGTCCTATTCAGTGAGAAGAAACCTCAGTCAGGAGTCTGCTCTGCGGCTTCATCTCCCTGCTGCCCCAAGAGTGTAATCTCTGGGGTGGTTCTTTCTTGCTGCCTTGTAGAGCTGAGATAAACCCCCTTTTTTCCCCCCTGCCTCCTTCTTGCTTTTTCTTCTTCGTTTACAACATGTCTGTAGTTTCCTTTGCTTCTCAGTTCCTTACTGGCCTTTCTAAATATTGATCTAAATACAACAGAGCCAGAGGAATACAACCACACAAGTGAATTCTCTGAAGGTCCTGAATAAATTAGGGGAAGCAACTTGACTTTGCTGGCTAGCATGCTCAGTGGAAACATAGGTTAAAACCACTTTGATCACTAGTGTGGATCATGTTGAAATGGAATTAACATAATGGATTTTACGTTAAGCATCTTGAAACCTATCAGCCAAACACCGTCTTTTTATGCTCCCTACTCTTCTTGTCATGAATGTTGTTATCTAGATGTTATTACCAGTAAAGGATTGTTGGGAGCAATGCGCCATCGAATTGTCACTTGAATAATTACAACAATCAGACAAAACCAAAATCAATTGCTGTAGTGGTCTGCACTCAGGAGTATAATTCCTCGGGGGACTACGCATTGCAACCGTTGGAGATGGATGTGGGGTGGTTTGGCACTTTGGTTTTGCATTGCCTTTTCACATTGTATATAAATAACATTTATTTTAGCTATGTGGATTTTAAGGTATTTGGAAAACATTGGTGTTTTGATGCAAACTGGTTGCTTGAACTTGGCGTGCAGTAGTAAAATGCAGTCACCGAATATGTAATTATCTCTTTTAAAGACTATGACATTGAGGAATTGTATTTTAGTATTTTTAAATGACAGAGATTTTAGGACATAAGGTAAAAGAGAAGATCGACTTCCGAAGTTAAATTTTCTTTTTCTGCAACTAAGGCAATTTATTTTCTGAATTTGATGACATTTTAGTTTCCTGAATATAGTCATGATCCCATGGACAATATTGGTTAAAATGAATTCTAGCAGGAGGTAGCAGAGCTTAATTGCAGTTGCACAGCAGCAGTGGGTCAGTTGAAAGGTGTGATGTCTTCCCTTTACTGTTCCTCTAAAGGTTACAAGGAAACTGCAGAGCTATATATGGGATTATGTTAAAAATACTGACGAGGCTTTCTATATCCACTATCTTCATTTTCTGTATCCAAATTGTATGAGGTTTAAAGAAAGTATCTTGCTGTTGAAGGGAACACCTATGCATATATGCTGGCATGCAACTCTCAGGAATGGCTTAGGAGTTTCTGTGGGCTTTCAGGTTATATTGTTACAAATAATAATCTCTCTTTTTGCATTTACGAAGAAAAATACCAGCTTTTCTTATAATCTACTACTCTGCCTTTTTTCCTGAAATATGTTGCATGGTTTTGGGCTGCTGTTGTTCTTCTCATGTTGTAGAAAATTTTTGTTTAGTGTTGTTCATGTCCACAAATAATGTATTTGGAAATATTCTAAATGTTTATGATTATCGGGAAACAAAATGTTTAATTCCTACCAATTTCAGTAGAAGAATTTAAACACAGAACAAAAGAAAGTAAAGACTTGCTACAAAAAGGCTGTCCCTATTGCTGCATTGAGAGGAGATGAATGCAATATAAATTATTGTTCACATTCAGCAATTCAGTAAGTTCAGTTTATGATTTTGTTACCTTGACTTCAGGTTACTTCAGTCACCCTCTATGGGTCATCCTCCATTTAGCTGGGAACTAAAGGTGTTGAAAAATGGAGTATCTCCTATGTTAATATGAGAAATTGTATGTCAGGCGTGTTAGATCATTGCTCTTGATTTTTAAAAGTTGATCTCCAAAGCCTGAAGAGGTCGGGCTCTATCTGAGCACTAGTCTGTTCCATACAGTGGTGACTGTGACAAGAAGACATTAAGCGGAATCATCTTGTTAAAAATAAAAGGAGAAATAAAGCAGTAGTTCATTCTCCATGAGCAGTCTCAACCTTCAAATTGTCTTTCTCTACTGGTCCTGAAAATTGCTTTTGCGTATTTGATCTGAAAAGTGTTCTTTCCAGGAGTCCCACATTGCTTTAGACAGAATATATGAGGACAGTGAGTTTTATACTTTTATTTGCAATCTACTTTATACCTTCACTAATACATGTTGACATTTAATCTAAGTCTATCCCTCTCTCTGTACTATGTGACATGATTCGCCACAAGTGGACAGAAGGACTGGGACTCGAGCAGCAAAGGCTCAATGTCTACCAACATCCCAGTTCCTTTCACAGTTAATCACTTTAGACTTGTTAACCTTCCAGATAACCTATAGAATGGCCCGTGCCATTCCTCTCTTGGTACAGAGCAGGTGCTATGGCTTTTGGTTTGAAGACCAGTATTATTTATCTACAAATATTTTTAACTGTATAAAATGAGGAATATACGAAAGGAAATGAAGCTGCATTCTAAGACGCAGGGGCTGTGTGTCTCAAGAGCCTTTAAAGTAGAATAATACTATATTTAGATTCTGTGATGCTCAGGTGAACAAATTTGTAAGATGCAAACTTTGTGACATTTCATTAAATGAAGTATTTAAATATTGATTGATTTTTTTCTTTTGTAATCCCACTTTCATTTTATTGGATTTTTCCCCTCTTTTGTCAATGTGGTAGTCACTTTAAATCAATGATTCTTAGGCCTTCTTCAGTGTCAAACAGGAACACTGCTTTTCAAAGGAAAAATAAGACTAGGAAAAACAGGAGATGGTGTTAGAATATGAAGGGCACTTAGAAAATTGCATGGTTGTATTCCATCATTTTTGTGTGTGTGTGTGAGCGTTTTTGTGGCAATCAGTGAAGTATAATTCACTTCTTCAAGCAAGTTGGGAAAGTGAGCACCTTTTATGTGCCTCATGGAATAACAGGTCTTCAAACACCTGACGGTGGGGTGTAGGAGATGGTCAAGAGTCTTCCCACTTGAGAACAGACACAGGTTAGATGAGAAATTCCAGTTGGATGTAAGGAATTTATTTTTTTTTTCCCATCAGAAGAGTGGTTAATGTCTGGAAAAAGGGCTCAGACAAGCTAAGGAAGCTGTATCGTTGGAGATTTTCAAGCTTAACCAGGCAAGGCCCTGAACAACCTGTTCAAGTTGAACTGTATTGGGCAGGAGCTTGGGCTTAGATGATGGTTGAGACACAAAGAAAAGGATTAATTCAACTCAAGATTTCTTCTGGCCACTGCATTAGTTATAATGCTGGCATTATGCATACATAGCATATGGATGTTGTCTCTGTGAACTAAGTTTCCTTCTAAGATAGTTGTACTGGATTCAAAATGATTCTCTAGATGTAGTGGACTGCATGAAATGGGCAGTGAGATTGCAGAGCGTGTAATTTTTGTGTCTGCTATACCGGTATCAAGCTCCTGGAGACAGTGCCCTACCTAACACGGTATGGTTGGTGACCAGGACCTGAAATACCACTAAGAAAAAAAGTGTTTATAGCAATTCAGGATTTTAAGGACAGGTAACTGTGAAAAATTATGTACCCTTCCTCAATGTTTTAAAATGTAGT
The DNA here is from genome assembly GCF_009769465.1 of Tauraco erythrolophus. Classification (NCBI taxonomy): domain Eukaryota; kingdom Metazoa; phylum Chordata; class Aves; order Musophagiformes; family Musophagidae; genus Tauraco; species Tauraco erythrolophus. The sequence continues at coordinate 39,790,824 of NC_141473.1, forward strand.
TTTGAGGTTTGCATGAGAACCTGCATCTAAATTCTCGTTTGGACTAAATTGACATAACATCTGTTTATCACAGTTGAGGATCTGGTCCTGTGTTGCCTAACCTGGTCTGACAAGAGCAGCAAGCACTGGAGCAGAAAATTAATGGCATTGTGTCATTCTCAGCCAGTGATGGAGAAAGAGCAAATGGTCAACACAGACTCTTGAATTCCCTAGTTTCTTTCATGAGAGTGCATTACAGGGCATCACATAACCATATAGGCTTTTTACACATTCTTTTCTGGCGAAAAACCATTTATGATAGAGCAAAATATGACTTTTGCTTACCCTTTAGTGGAAGTGAGATAAGGTTTATATATATATAATATTCAAAGAATGCTTTTAACCACAGTACAGCACAAAAACTTCTTGAGGTTCTGAAATAACTGAGGAATAAAATAATTTTGATGTGTTTCCCTTTTCCAGAGATCTAAAATAGCTTCTCCACTACCAGTTCCTGTAGTGTACATAAAATTAGTTACTACAGTTCTGTACAGCCTGTTGAACTTCTTGTGCATGGAACAGCGATTAAAATGCTGCTGTTGCTGTTGTTTACACACAGGCTTATCTGCCCAAAATAACTAATCAGTTGCAATATTGGTGTAGCATTCACATTTAACTAGTGAAGAAAACTCCAGTTTGTTGGTGATGTTCAGTGTTTGTTCTTTGAACACCTAAGGGTTACTCACATGCAGGATAGGTATCGGTGGGCTATACTGTGTAATTCTGTAGTTAATGGTAATGAGATGGTAATATATAGGAACACTTATTTTTGAAAAAGTTTATTTTAAAAAATCTACAAGTAACCTTGAAGATTTAGAAGTGGGGACTGCACTTCAGCCAAGTAGCAGCAGCAGTGAAACAAAATATTTTTTCTATGCATTGACTTTTCAACTCAAATTCGGGATCCCTTCATGTAGGGTGATATGCTTCAAAGTTTTTGTAATGGAAAGATAATTGGAATGGAAAAACTTATTCAAGATTAAATTAATTCTTTTATTCTGATGTGTGAATATGGTTGGGTCAGCAGCTTGATATCAGATTTGGGGGTTATAATTTGCTAAAAAGATGCAAATGCATTTTTAGCATGAATTCTATAGTTATGATAAATTTTGTAACTTGGCATAGATTTATTCATATGAAATAGTGAGTGCAGATAGGCAGGCCTGTGCAAATGTTGACAAAGTTTAAGTGGAGATCTTTCAATTTATTTTTCTATTTTCTTTTATGTTTATGCTGGCATTTCTCTCGACTGTAAACAGAAAATCTTTCATTTTGAAAGTAGTTTCTAACTTAGATTAACTGTGCGTGAAATTTATAAATTAGAGTTCTGTGAATAACTTTTTTCCCCCATGTTCCAAATACTTCTTACATATAGCAATTTTTGGTCCTTTAAATTGAAAGATGGCTGTAGGGACCAATACAAATAAGATGGGAAAAATTATTCATTAGCTTGCATTAGTTCTACTGCATATTGCTTTTCTTCCCTGCTCTCTTCTTCTCTGTACTTTCCTTAAACCTTACAGGCAGGCAGGACCGTGGCCAGACTGGAGTAAGGCACTTGTTAAGTGAATCTTAAAGAAAAATGTTATATACTAAATTAATCTTTTTTGTTTCTGAATCTTTTTCTTGCCTGGATTTCTTTTAGCTTTTCACAAAGATAGTTACCTTCAGATGTCCTTATTAATTGAAAAAGATAATTTCTGGGGTAACTGGCAGGTTAAGAGGTTTTTTTTCTTTACCATAAGTACCCTGCTTTTCACTGATTTATTTTGATATGAAAGTATGAAGTGTGCATGAGAAGAGAACTCTCTGTGTCTAAGTACCCTGCAGAAATTACTTCTTCAGAGACTCAGTAGTATTATACCTAGGCTAATTTTATTTTAATTTTACTTCTACTGGAATGTCGGTTTTGGAAAGGATATGGCAATCTAAGCAAGGATTCTGTAAATAGCTGTGGTGATTGAAAAAGGGCTTGTCTGGAGAAGGTATGGAAGTAAAGCCAGCACTGTATGTCTTTTCTTCTAAAGATACTTCCTAACTCTTTCCTTTTCTTATCTTGCTAAGTTCACCTTTCACCTTTTGTTACGAATTAATGGCACATGTCTAGATTACTAAATATAAAGATAAATACATAGTGTCCACTTGATTTTTGTAGTAATTTCAAAAGAATCTAGGCACTGTAGTTAAAATACTAAAATGAAATGAAGCATATAGCTTTTAATCAGTTCAGATGAGTGAAACTTTGCACTCTAGGTTCTTTGTGATGCTAATTGGCTACTATGAGAGGCAGTGCTAAGCTGAGTTTGGATTTTTTTAAGTGAGAAATGTCTTGGTGCTGTGAATTGGTGAGTGAGAAGTCAAACCTTTTAGTTGTAGATTCAGTTTTCAAGGTTAGGGTTCCAAAAATCATCATCTGTACCAGAACAGGAATGGAATTCACATACCTTTTGGATTAGGTGGGCTGTATAGTAACAGAAGTATGTTGAAGGAAAATGCTTGAATACAAAATAAGACCCAGATTTTTAAGATGCTTATTTAAATAAATATAAAGAAGGATTTTTATTTTTGTAAACTTGTTTGCTTTTAAGATTTTCACATGTGACATCTCCTTTGGGTACATTTTAGAGTATTAATTGTTTATTTTGCTGGCCTTTGTCGTCTTAAATATTGAGGTATAGTAAAGAGAGCACAGAGTATAGTAGAGAATGCACAGAGACCTAATCTATTTCCCTCTTCCAAAAAAAATCTGTAAAATCTAAATAGGAAAAAGAAGAGACAAGTATTGACTTGGAAATGGCGAAAATCTGTGTGTCTTAGTGATTTCTCAGTAGATGGTACACATTTTGCAGCAGGACCACCCAGTGGTATGTCAGTGTAATATTACTGTGTTTCTGCTTTCTAAACCTGATGCCTGGGGTAGTGCCTGGCAGCTGCAGGTGCCACATAAGGAGAACCTAATGTGTTCCCGAATGGGGAGTTCATGAAAGTCTTTGGACTCTGCTTATTTTGTCTTTTTGCTTACTTATAAAAGTTCCGTAGAAGTAGATTTCTTGGAAGTGTTTGTAAGGTTAGCTTCACTGGAAAGTTAAGTTAAAATTATTGTATTACCTGCAAGTAATTACCTTCTAATGTGTAAATGTGCACTAGGTTTAAATTACCATGTGAAAATACCTGTTTTCTGCATTGCTTGGCAGCATTTCAGTAAAACATCCTACTGTAAAGCATGAGGAATAAGATTCATATGGCTGAACTTTTAAACAAACTGTGTATTGCTGGAGCTGCTCTTATTTTCTAGAGTGAAGTACCTTGTGATAATTTAAATTTCTTTCCCACCTTTTGCTATTTGTGATTTAGTATTGTGGGTCATTTTAATTCTTACATAATTTTTGTACTTGTATCTGCTTAAAAGCCAAACGAGATGAAAGTATGATTCATTAGTGCTCTCCAGTATGAGAATCAAAAGCTGCTCAGAATTTAAATTTGAGCACTCTAAATATTATACATAATTAATCTCATGTGAATGCCAGAAACTAGGAAGATTGAATGTGTTAATTATACATAAAACATCTTTCATTTCTCTCTGTAAATGTCAGGTGACCCAGATGTTGCTGGCATCCTGAACAATCCCAGGACATAAAGACCAGAAAATTCTAGAGGAAAAGGGAATATTAATGCTAAGAGAAGAGAGACTTAATTTGACACTGCTTTCCATAGAAGGAAAAATATTCTGTTTTCTGGAGCCCTAGAATGACATGTATTGTACTGTGCTGGGTCTAATGGTGGTTGTCCTCACTGCAGCTCAAAAAGTACCAATGGAATGGAATGACTTTCTGCTCCACTGCCTTATCCAAGTACTTTAGTATATCACTTTCCGTAGCTGCTGAAGTGGGCACTTCTCTGACGTTTTGTTTCAGGTTACTAGGGCTCAGTTGTGCTTTTGCATGCAATTTCTGTAATTCTCATGATTTCCACGCTGCAGGAACATACTTTGTTCTGGATGCACTGCAGCAAACGAGCTTTCTTAACCTAGGTGTAGTTCTCCATGACTTCTTTAGGGTGAAGTCCTTTCTGAAGAAAGCACTAGGGAAACAGCCTGTTGTGTTTAAGAAAGGAAGACTTACTGAAAAATGGCAGGCGAGCTGTTGGCTTTGAGCAGCTGAACCTCGCACAGGGCAGCACTGCGGGACTGAGGAGGCAAGAGTGGCTGCAAAATGCAATACAGAGGGCATGAGTGTTTGCCATGAAAAAATCTGGGCTAAGCCTTTGTGGGAGGTTTTAACCCTGAGCTCCATCAAGGCCATGGAGCCTCAAGGTCCACTGTCATCTCAGAACTACACGCTGTTCCTTTCGGCGTAAGGAAAAATAGTTATTTTGTTAATATCCTTGGGGCAGTAAAATTCAATTTTGTCTCCTGTTGAGCAGCATTATGCCTGTCCTGCAGAAATCTTTATTTGTTCTGAAATAAAAATGATCAGAACTTGCAGAGGTTATTTAATTAGCTTTTTAAATACCAGGAAATAAAGACTGTGTTTTACAGCTCTCTTGAGTAAAATGAACATCTGGGACAGTTAACGTGCAAGCAATGATCTACTTTTAGTTTATTCACAATCACAAGGTGAGAAATCTCCAGGGGTCAACGACTCTATTCTAATCCTAGAACATACAATTCACACCTTAGGGATGTGATTTAATTTTTACCTTTTCATGCTGCAGAAGTTTGCAGGAGGCTGTAAATATCAGATGGAGTTGCTAATGAATGAGATATGATTATGCTGAGAGTACGGTTTTTAATGCCTGTCCTCAAAAAAACCAACCAAACCAAAACCAAACCTGAAAACTTTGGGTATTTCATATCCAAAGTTATTTTACGTTGATCATTTAGTCATGTAACATGTCTTTGCCTTAGAAGCTGTACATGTATAAAATAGACATTATTGTAGTTTTAAACTACGTTTATAAAATTATTATATATCTCATGCTGCCGCCGGAGAAAATTTAGAAAAATATCAGAGTATTCTTCTTGTACAGAAAAGCATTTCATTACGTCAGGCAAGATTTCTAGGCAATAAAACTGATTGTCCATCAGGCTCCCACATGGAGCACCACATTGCCAAAGTAAGGAGCAGTAAAGCTGCCCAACAAGGTCACTGGTGAGACCAGGAAAGACCCAGAAACATCTGGTGGAAAAATGCATTCCAGACTTCTGCATCTGCCTACTGCCCTTGCCAAGTTATGCCATGTCAAGGCTGGAAATTGGCTTTAAGAGTTGAAAATGTTTAACTTTTTAATTTTTTTTTGAGAAAGAGAAATTAAACCATTGCATAAAGAATAAACATCAAGCTAATTCTTAAAATTATATTGGTTTACTAGTACAATGTAATTTTAAATTCTAGTGCTATTTTGGAGGAAAGCTTGTTTTTCTAGTTCTGGGCATGGAAGAATACTTTTGAGATGAGGCAGAGACCAAGGAAAGAGGAATCCAACACTGAAGTTGGAGTTAAGTGGAAGTTGAAGTTAAGTACTTCTAGATTTAAGATTGCTCAGTACCTTCAAGGTGGTATTAAATATAATTGTAGATAGCTTAAAAAACAACAAGCAAGTACTGCATGCAACGTGTCCTTTTCATGAAGCAGAAATTCTAAGGCTTTATGTTAAATTTCTCAGATGCTTGCTTAAAAGATGGATAACGACAAAATCACACTCTTATTCCCTGGCCTTATTTTTTTTCCTTAATCACCCATTTCTCAGTGGCTAATGGCATGCCCTTTAGCAAGATGAAACTTCTGCATGCTCCACTACAGCTGCTCTTACGCACAACAAACACATTTTAATCCTAGGTGTGTTCAGGTTTAGGCACCCCAGAGTTGTATGGTCCCACTTGTCACTGTGATTCTCGGAATGACACCCAAGCAGAGAGCTCAAAGTAGAATACGTGATAGAAGTACTTATCTCCACCCTCACACATGATGAAATCTGCAACCCGTAGTCATTCTTGGTACTGTTTCTTTTATTAATGCAGACAGACTGTTTTAAGGAAACACTTTTTTCCTTAGTTGTGTGTCCCAGCTTTTTTTTTTTTTCTTCACATACTATGTCGTACCAGGAAATTTTTCAGTTCAGAATTAAAAAGAAAAATTCTGAATTTTAAGGACTGTATTTGTTAACTTAACAAAAAAGGTGGTATTAGTAAAATAGCTGGCAGCAACAACATATTATATACATATATTGCAGCACTTAATTAATTTAATACAATGAAATGCAGAGATTAGATCTTCCTAGATCACTGGCTTTGTGGATACGGAAGTGTTTTCTCGTGGATTGTAACTCTGTATTTTCTGTTCATAGGCATGAGCTGCCATATACTTGCTTTCCATAGCAATTTTTCCACATACCCTGTACAAGCAGTCCACAAATCCCTGTGCCTTAGAACGCTGTCGTTGCAATATTGCACCAATTAGAGTGGTATAATTGTTCTGAAAGCAGTAACTGTTAACAAAAAGGAAATAAAATGTTGCTCAACCATTTCTGCCAAGGAACTGCCCAGAAAAGAAGGTCTGCAAGGCAGTAAACCCTGCAAGGCATGCCAGCAAGTTTCCCTGAAGCAGCATCCTGGCATTTTGGCTAGCAGCCAGTAGTTGTTGCCAGATATTTAGTTTCTTTTTAGTAAACATTTTCAGTGCAATATTACAGAGCCTGAAAAGCCTGAAAGAGAAGCACCAATTAACAACTGTTTTCTAGAGGCTGTAGCAGCGTGCAGTAGTGGTGTTTCTTAACCATCAGTTTTGTTACTGCATTCTGATGATGGAGTGCTTCGTCTTATTATAGTGTTTTTCCCTAAACAGAAGTTAAATTCCTCCTTTAGAAGCAAACATAAAATCAAAAATTAAAACCAAACACACCCCCCCAAAAAAAGCCAAAACAAGACACCCAAAAGTGGTATGCTGTGTTGCGTTTTACTGCTGCTCTGACATTGCCTGGAGTCATAATACTCCTATTCTTTGAAAATGGCATACGGATTTCAGAGTTCCAGCTACCTTGAGTAAGCTTTGTTGCCTCCTTTGTCTCTACTGAATATTCAGAGGAGGTGTTAAAGGTCTATATACAGCACTTTTTGCTGTATACTAATGGTATTTTCTGCTACTGAAGTTCTGTCAGTGCGTGTATGAATGGAAGCTGTTGCTGCTTTGGCATGGAAATAGATGTTACATTAATTAGTCGATTCTGTGCTTACATGACTTCCTGAGAGGACTGGGAACAAATGCTACCTCCCTCTGTGCCGCCTCTTAAAATTGGTTGCAATAACTGTAAGTCAGGAGCTGAGTCAATACTTATTTTCTTTTTTCCTTGCACTGTACCCTTACGAAGCTTCTGACAATAAATCATCCAATAAAGCAAGAAAATATCCATAATCCTCCTCCTATCTTCTAAAAAAGAGGAAAAGGTAGGACTGTTCTGCATCTTCACAATACAAAAAAAACCATGCTAGCACTGCTACCTTGATGTAAATTAGTATGCACATAAGGCACTGTTTTCTGGCACTGTTTTCTGACTAATCCTGACTAAGCTTCATCTCCACCAAAATGCAATCTAGACGTGGCTGGGATTTTTCAGGAAGCAAGATCTTGCACAGCCATAAGGAGAAAGTCCCCTTAACACTTTCTGATGGATATGTGAGCTTTAGAAGAGTCCAAGCAGCAAGTGAGTGGGAAAGGAATTTAAAGATTTCTAAATCTAATAGAATAAAAATAATCAACAGTGTAGAAAGAAAAAAATAAAAGAAAATAGGTGAGTGAGCGGGGAATAGAGATGTTGCAAGGGGAAAGTCCTGAAATTGCTTTCTGAAACAGAAGTGATACTTGGACAAATTCTTTTAAAAAGGTCTTGTTCCACTTTTTTTTTTTTTTAATAGTAATAAATTAGGCACGGTTCTGTTTCCATCCTTATGTTCATACTGCACAGTTTGGTTTGTTTTTCTGCTTTACTCTTTGATCCTAATTAGTGTCTCTAAGATTCATCCTTATTCAATCTCAGCAGTTCTAAGTTAAATGGTCCAGATTCTGCGTTTAGTTTTACATGGCTGGATAATAACGAGGTGCAACTTTTGAATCACTCTAAGGTCATCACGCAAATTAATACTGTTGCACTGATAGTGGAGTCATTTTATCACTGAAGTGATTTTAGACTTACACTTTGTACAGAGAGAAGCTCTAGCTTCTTGTGATCTCTTACTTTTGATGTACTTTTATGTTTTCTCGGAGCCAATAAATAACTGCGTAATCCACCTATCAAAAATATGTGGTTTTTTTTTCTTCAAAATTATTCCTTGAGCATGCTGCCATCAGGAAGCAAACCTCAGGGCTGATGAGCTAAATTCAGTTTGGTGGGGCTGTTGCAGTTCCAGTCTAAGTGCAAGTGCTTTCTTCAGGTTTATAGCAATAACCCTTCTCATGTGTTTCTGTGTCTCGTTGTCCGAACTGTGCTGTGTAGTAGAGAAAGCTCTCGAGGTTAACTCCCTCTGTTTTCTGTCTAATGAAATGCTTTGCATTTGCTAGCCTGCATAAGTACAGTTGAGAAAGTTCTTCCAGTTTATCCTTGAGTGAAGGTGTCGTGCAGGGAACAGAGGGATGCATTCTCTTTGTTCCGATGTTTGATAGATCTCTGTTCTAAGAATATCCAAGTTTGGTAATTTGATCGTGAATGTATAACTGAGATGCTAGGAGTAATATAGCATTATTGCAAAAAGAATGAAAATACAAACAGATCACCTGAGAGTGCAGGTCATTATGGAACAGAAGGATTGAGGGTGAATCCATTTATTTTATTTTATTTTTTTTTGTACTAAGTAGAGAACTCGGTCACTGGCTAGTGACTTGCTAGTCACTGCCAGCTGGCGCTTATGACTTCTTGTAAGTCTTTAACATGTAGTTGGAATGCCTCACTTTTAATGTATCTAGATTTTGATGAAAACCATAAAAAAGCAGTGTATGTTGAAATGATAGAAAACCACTCACGTAACTGCTACAAAATGTAAGTGGACTAAAGCATCAGCCTTTTTTCCCTCTATCAGCCTCAATATGCTTTGCATATGGGTTATGTCAATGTGCACAAAGAGGTGGAACTTTTATGTGTCTTGAGGATTATGCCTCTCACTGCAGTAGTTCTGCATCCTGGTGGCAGTGCTTGCTTATGTCTATTTTTACATTGAATGGACAAGGTGTGATGGGTGGTGGTATGACTGGGTGAGACAGCTTCCAAAAGCCAGCATGAGTGCGTTGCACTGCACGGAAGAACAGCAGTTCTTGTGGAATGGAAGCAGACGTGCAGGTCCTTGAGGCAGGAGGGCCATGCTAGTGCTGCCAGCGCTGGCAGAAAACGTTTGCCATATTGCATTTTGCATGTGTTGGTACTGCTGCATGTTGCCCAGATGTGCTGTGGCAAACGTTTAATGGCTTTTCACAGTGTTGTCTGTTCCAACATCAGGCCCTTGGACTGGAGAGGCAGCTGCTCTTCCAGCTCGCTGTGCCAGATAATCCTTCTGCACATTAATCAAGACGGTCCTAAATTGAGTAGGTCATTTTGTTCCTGTGTTTCCTACAGTGAGGCTGTTCCAAACATACTGCTTCAAACTACCAGTGGGTCTTTGAGACACATTGATACTTCTGCCAACAAGTTCCATTTTGCTTAGCTTAGTTTGTTTGCCCTTCACGCAGTTGGTGTATGTACAGAGTAACGGTATGTTCTCTTGGCCTTCATTTTCTCACATTTAAGAAGTTAAGCCCATCTCCTGACTTGTTTTGTTAAACAGTCTCTAGGTATTTCTCCCTCCCTAATTCTGTATACTTCACCTCCTGTGTGCTTGGAAAAGATGAATTTCAAGTACATAGGCAGGACAAGAGGTCATGTGGAAGATAACACCTCATGCGCTGCTGCTCAGGATCTCAGCAGTCCTCTGGCTCTACTTGAAACCAGGCAAAACCGACTTTGCAAAAAGTAGAAAAGCTCATGATTAAGGAAGCATTTAAAAATGACTCACGTGTAAGCAGTTTGCAAAAATGAGACATTAAATTGTAAAATCACTTGCACAGTTGGCATGTCTTGCTATATGTGTGTAAAATAACAGTTTATAGCATTTAAGTTACAATTTAATATATTTACGATAAAAAATGTAGAGCACCGTATTTAAATGCTGTGCAAGATACAGAAATTGCTGAAACTGCTCAGCTTTTACTTTGTCAATCACACAGTTTGATCATATACACTGATTTTTTTTTTTTTTTTTCATTCAGTGGTAAACTTAGATTAATTTTTGGTGACCTATTTTGTTTAACCAAAAGTCACTGTCAATCTTAGCCACTAGGGCTATGTGGTCATTCAGAAGTATTTTCCTATTCTCCCTTGGACAGATCCTTTACCTCTCCACTGATAAATAGTGAATTTAAGGAATTCAGAGTGAGAGCAATTGGTCTGCAATACAAAAGGCACTTTTTGATTCGATGTTTGAAGTTACTGTGAAATATGTTACTGAGCTGCTGCTGCCTTGACTCAGAAAGGTAACTTTTTTGTTCTTACAGTATTTATGTCTTTTTTCACTGCTTGTTACTAGCTGAGAGCAGAGCGCTCGGTAGTGCTAACGAGGTGTTTCTAGGCTGGCTAGTCGCCTGTCTGTGAAACTCAGAATAGGAAAGTAACAGCCCAAGTTGGGATTTTCGGTACACTACGATAATCTATTTTTTTATATTAGATATTTGAAATGTGTCAGGACAAGACACACTTTGATAAACTCCTGATGTGACAAAGTTTTCAACTTTCCTCTCGCACAATAAGCATTCGAATATACTCCAAGAACATTTACATCTAACACTATGGATGCTTCTGTAGACCATATTCTTCAGTCTGTGGGGACTTGCCTGTCACTGCAAGAGTTCAGAGAGCTGAGTGCTCACAAGCTCAGTACAGCAGCTTGTTCTTGGCAATGCCAGAAGGGATGCTACTGCTGTTCGCAGGTCTGGCTCCAACGTTGTGATGAGCCTCAGTGCTCCTTAGGCCTGTCCTGGATTGGAATTTAGCTTACTACTAGGCTCTCTTCAGACATGCTTCGAACTGGTGTGCTCTTGTTTTGGTCTATCTTGTGATATATAGAACTGGTGTGCGTGTGTGTATATGTATGGGTAAATATTTTTATGAAATGCAGTGAATTTTCATGAACAGCTCGGAAGATAGGAGATATCACTTGTATGACAGCTGATCTTATAAATGTGCAGTGCTGTTATGCTGAATATTTTTCTAAGTATTTGGTGTAGCCTCTGGAAAGGAGAGGTTTAATCTCCTAAAGAACTAGCTGTTCTCCAGTGCCTCTGGTATAAATCATGTTGTAACCCAGAATGGGTTCTGGAATGATTTTTTGAGGTAGAAGAGCAGAGCCTTCAAAAGTTGTAGCAGGTTGCTTAATATGTAGTCAGCTATTGTAAAGACAATGTCCTGTTTTCCCCCTGGTTATGTATGTCACTCAGTATGTGGTACTCTGATGCAGGGACCAAATTCAGACCATGTAGATCCACAGGACTCTTGCACGTTTTATCTAGAAATTGCAAAAGGTGTTGTGCATAAAGCAGGACTAGGAAAGCATGTGTGCCAAAGCTCCTGACCACTGCCCTAGAACAATGGATTCTCTCCCTCATTCTGTGCTGCAGCCCCGTTTATGGTAGATGGGCAAGCTGGCCTAACCCAGAATACTCGGTTATTTCTGCTTCTGTGTTTCATTGTTTTTGAGTTGCAGAAACTCAGCAACGTGAGTAAATCCAGCACGCTACAGATTTCGAAAACTGGGACATTTCTAACTGACTGTTGAAACCAGCAAGATCTTTATTGCTCTTTCTGTGCTTTTCTTATTGTCGTCTCTGCTCTGTTTCTAGTCTGTCCAGTGGGGAAAGCAGCTCCCTGTGTGTTGGGAAGATCAGTTAACGTTTGTTTTCTCCTTTAGAGAAAGTATATTAGGTTGATTAGTAACCTGGATTTGTCCAACCTGTAAAATTTTTGAGGAAGAGATCCCATGGAAAAGGTGTTGCGCATTATATCATGGAAAATATACCCACATTTAGGTTATACACGCAGCCTTCTTCTGACAGTACTTCTCAGGGGCTGAAATTTTAGCCTTATTTGTGCTTTTTGTGAGTCATGTATGCACTCAGAATCAACTTCACTCATTTCAGTCATTGCTAAATGGCTCTAGAAAACTAGTCCATGTCTTTGTATTTAGTAAAAGTGCAAAATAAGTGGATTAGTGATTTTAGTTCAGTTTCATTGTTTAAGTACAATTTTATCTTACTTATTGTTTTTGAATTAGGAGTATACTAGATTTAGCACCTATGATGAAAATAATCCCTAGTAAGATTTTTGTTTGTTTGTTTAAATTCTGTAGCAGTTTATGATGAAATGAAAAATTACAGTCTTTTTCAAGAACTTTTATGCTAAAATTTCAAATCCTTGGTGTCTGACTTTAAAATTAATGCTGGAACATGGTTGTTCAAGCACTTTTAATCTAACCAGGCTTTATAGGTGGCTTTTTTTGTGTGTGTGTGTGCATTAGGAGCAGTGGGCTGGTACTGAAAGTGTAGTCACAAGGCTGGGATGGATTACTCTTAAAGCAGTCTAAAATAGTCTGCCTGAATATGGATCTTCTATAGAATCTGGATCCTGTTTTACAGAACTCCTGCCTGTCCAATTATTCCATATTCTAAACCGGTACGGATGAATAATCTGATTGAATACTTCAATTTTTAAATGTACCTCTTGGATTTTAATCTGAGTTAAATCAAAACCTAGTCCACAACAGTACCCGTGACAAAAGTTCGAGTATCTTATATGGATTATTATTTTTAACTTGTTAAATATATTGCGAATTATCACTGACATTATTAGTTTAATGACTTCTACTAAAACGCAGTTCACTAAATAATTTCCGTATTGCATTAATTCATGTTTCAACCTGAGATTTCTTTTTTTTTAACAGATGCATGTGTTTCCCTCTAAATAGTATCTTAAATTTTTCTAATCTGCAATTTTTTCCCCCTGAATTTTCTTGCTCTTCAGCAACTGAGTTGCCTCGATCTTCTCTTGACCAGTATTTTGAACTGCAGTCACTCTTAACACTGACCCTCACCCTCTGTAAAGGAGTATAAAACCCCTCTTGGAGGAAGGCTGTGTATTTTTAACTTTTATATAGTAAGACATTCAGCCTAACAGACAGAATTAAACATAACCTACTTGAGGCATGACAATTTTGCAAACAATGTGAATGTTTAGGTGCCTTCAAACTTCAAAGTAAAAGGTTTCTGAGAAAGAGATTGTTCATACGGTGGAATCTACTGATGTTGGACATAGCTAAAATGATGTTCTGTTGGTAAAAGAAGTAGAAAGAAAATCATAATGCAGATCTTAATGCATCAGAGTGGGCAAGCGGTGTGGGAAGGTGAGGCCCATAGGACTGGTGATGTGAAAACTTCACAGTTTTCCTGTTGCAGTTATCCCCAAAACTACGTTTGGCTGTGTAACCAGGATTGTCCATGGCATGGATGGGTGACGTTTCCAGTAACATGGTCTTTGTTTCTCACCTGTGACCTGTAGGAAACACCTTTTGATGAAGTGTAACCCCGGAGTTTATTTAAATCCTGATGTTTGTTATAGGATGACTTCTGCACCCCATGGGTTTGTCGCTGCATTTGTCTGCCTCTCTCATCTTTGTTTCCTTGTCGTCCCTGTAAGCCCCTACTCCCTCCCCACCATTGTAACTGTACCTTTTTGTCTCCTTTCTTTGTATCAGCATAAAAGCAGACCATGAGGCTGTCTCTCCATCTTGAAATAGAGCACTGCAGCCTGGTCCCTCCTCGTGTCTTCCTTCCTTGACTTTTCCACTTGACTTCTCATTTCAGAGCAGTCTGGAAGATTTTGTGGTCTGATGATCTGTTGAGAGAACAGACTTGTGAAAAATTGGGAAGGATTTTAGACCTACAGCTGCTCTGACCTTAGGTAGAGTATAAATAGGCACATAAAGTAACAAGACAGCTGCTGTATTTTCCAAGCTTTCTGGACGTAGTTTCAAAAATCACTTTCCAGTCACATGTTTGTGAATAGCTTAAACTAATTTATTCCAAGAATATTCTAATACTAAAGTCCATATTGGCCTCCCTGGTTCTGCCCATCTGACAAAGAGTTTATTCAAACAGAAGTGACAACAGCTCTTTGGAGCATCCACTTTTATTGTTGCTGTCCCCTTTGCCGGAATAAGCTCTGTTATATATTTCACTACGTGATGACAATTAAAGCACAGGCTGCTCTGACCTCTACAATATCTGTCAAAGTTCCCAAACCAGTTGTTGTTTTACTACCATTTACTAACTCATTATTTCCGTAAATTCCCTACTTTTGTTGCCCTGCCAGCACCAACTGCTGACAGAGGGCCACAAGTGCCGTGATGTGTGCAACAGACAAAGCATTTTGTGACAAGTCCTCTTCTCCTGACCTCACCTAGCGAATGATTTTGAGCAATGGAAAATGTAGTGCACTCCTCCAAGAGACACTCTATTATTTGCTGAGACAATGCAGCTGCACTAAAATACATCTTGTGTACAGAGTATTTTGTATTTGTTCCGTTGTGGTGTCAAGTAAAAAGAAGCGTTACAATCATCATCATCATAGCTTCAGCCTCAAACTCTTTTGTGCTGCATTTGTGTTTCACAGGGAGGTTCCTCAGTTGGTTGTACAGGAACATTGCTACTGCAGGAGCAGCTGCCATGCCTGAGTTAGAGAAATGGTTCGGAATAGTCTGGCGGTCACCAACTCGTTTTTAAAAATAAGAGACGGAGAATGAATTAATCCCTGGAGTCTTGCTTGGTCTCTTTCCTCTTGTCCTGGAAAGCATCAGGAGAGAAAACACCTTTGTGTTTCTGATGGGGAAAGCCCTCTGAGGCTATTTACCAGAGCACAGACTGGGGTAATTGGAGATGCTGGCTCTTCCTGGGTTTGCTGGAGTCCTTCATGCGCCACACCATGCAGTGTTACTGAGGGCAGTAGTATGAAACCACATAAGAAAGATCCTGTTTGGATTTATGTAGAATGACAGCAATGAAAATACTCCATGAGCATAAAAAACACCAGGGAAAGATGGTTGGTTCTTCACAGCTGAGTTGTGGAACTGTAGAGAAAATCTCTGTTTCATCTTCTACAGCCTTGTCCCTTTCTATTCTTAATGGCATAGAGAAGATAACAGCCTCTCTTAGACCTTCTTCAAAACAACAAAGAAGAAAATAGAAACTTTTAAAGTGAAACGTGCTCTGCAACCTAAGTATTGACTGCAAAGAGTTTGTATTTTTTTTTTTCCTGGAATAGCCAATAATTCTAGAAATCAATACCTGGAAAAATGTGTAAATAATTTTGAAACTGATAAAGGATGTGCTGCTATCTTCATACTGATATCAATCAACATCGTGTTTTAAAACATTTTGTCTAATCCAGCATATTAAAAGATGACATTTATTATGAAGAATAAAAAGGAAATTAAAAGATCTCTTGAAAGATTTTTGACCCTTTACAAGTGCTCTTGTTTCTGCCAAGAGTTAAAAAAAACCAAACAAACCAACAAACTATAAAGCTGCTGAAATGATATATAGATCTTCTCTCAGGCATGAGTGTTACATAGTCTGTTTGGTGAGCAGTGTTAGATATGTATGGACTCCTAGCTGTTTAATTGTTTGGATTATGTCTGTCTTTTGTGAAAACAAAATTGCTCAGTTGAAGTCCAGTTATAAATAACAAAAGTGTGTGGAATCTCAGTCATTTTTAAGAAGCCTGCTGCTCTGATTAGAATAAGATTCTGTTATTAGCTTTAGAATAATCACACAGACAACAAAACAGTGAGGGCTACTGCAACATAGTGTTCCTTGCATTCATAAATCTGTATTTCAGAGATGGTATGGCAATGTGAATGGTTTGATTACTTTGCAAAGGAAAGTGGAGCTTAAGGAGAAGAGCATAATGACATTAAACAGAGGACATTTTATTGAGCGTCTTAGAAGGAATCGTGGCAGCTGAGGATGTGGGATGATGACTTACAAGAGCTTTATCAGCTACCTTGTCTGACTGCTGGCTAATGTGTAATGCAGTGAGTGCAAATGGTGTGCAACACAAAGGAAACGTTTTCCCTTTGTGATTTAGGCCTTTGTTTTCCAGTACAAAGCATAATTCTTTAATAGCTTAGCAAAGAAATATAGCAAGCTGCCTTCTTTGGAATGCACATGTCCAGCTCCTCCCTGGCATTAGATTTTTGTGTGTTTGCATCTGCCTTATTTACTGGTTTGGAAAAGGGTACTTTTTATGTCAGACTAAAATGAAATGACGCTGTTTGTCCAGGCACTGGCTACTGATTTTACTCCTGCCCACAATTCACTGTGGGGCTCTCCTTATTTTAAAAATAGAAAACCCTATCCCATCCAGAAGCAACTTTGGTTTGAAGTTGACTTGGGAATCACAAAAGGGTTTCAAAATCTTGCTAGTCTAAAGCTTAAGCCAGAACTGGGAGGAAATATATTGTTTCAGTAGATGAGCACAACTAAGGTGAAAGGAATAACTAAAAATAACACTGAAAGTCTGTGGTAGCCTTGAAAACAACTCTGTCCTCTCCACCATTTTTCTGCAATTTCTTCATTATTCATTTTCTGATATGTTACATTTTATGTTGCTATGTAGACAGAAAAATGGAGTTCAGATCAGAAATGGGGTTCTCAGTCCTTTGGCTAGTGTAAGCTTCTCCAACGATCCTCCCCACTTCCTCTCTTTTTGGCTTATTTGTCTGTGAATGACCTCCTTTGTTGTAGCTAGTTCACTTTTGACAGGTACTGGGAATGGAAACAGTCTGAAATGACTTCTGCAAGTTTTCATATGAGCTAGGAACTTTTTGTGACGGGTAACAGCAAAGTTTCTTCAGATCAGTAGGGGAAGCATTTGCTTCTGTAGTCATAATTAGATTTCATTATTCACTTACTCTGCTGGAGGAACTGGTTTGTTGTGAGGCAATAAACAGAACTGCCGTTTAGATCTATAAATAAAAATGTCATTTTCAATGATTTATAGATATTTCTCAAACATAATCTGAACCTTCAGGGATCCTTGAGTGTTCGTGTCAAAGTATTTGGTTTTAGGACCATATCTATTATCACATTACCCTCTCCCTTTCGTCACATTTTTCATACATTTTTTAATGTTTATTATTGAAAACTGAGGAAGATTTTAATCTAAATATTATAATTAAAAAGTCAGTTTCTAAATTCAGTCTGCATCATGCTGCAAAATTAATTCCAGAGAGTCATCTGTAATGATGGGGGAATATTTCTTGCATGAGTAGGTGCCTTCTCCAGGCTTATTAAAGGGGTTTTTCTTCTGTGCCTGAAGCTAAGTTGCTGTGTCTGAGTCATTGCAAGGTACTTACTTTGACTACTTGTTTTTGGCTGCAGGTGCCGCTAATACAGAAAAAAAAAAAAAAAGTTGTAGGAAAATTTTCAGGAAGTATTTTTCTTTAAAAAATAAGTAATAATGGTCATAGTTGTTTATGTTATTTGATAGCTAACGGTGGAACATAATGATTTCAGAGACAGTGCTGGCCGTGGAGAGCAGCCTGTCTGTTAACTTTCTAATTTCAGTATACGTTTCCCAGACATTTTGTTTGCTTTAAACAAAAACTTTATCACCATGTCAATGGCATTCTTCGGTCCTTGCAATCTCTTAAGACTGGGACTCTGTTTTAAGAATTCAAACAAACAGTGCCCTTTTTTAGGGTCATTTTTTCTTTTTAGAACAGTGCAAGAGCAAGGTAGGGATACTCATCGAACTGTCAAGTTTGATATACGCTGCTTAAAACATCAATCAGTTAGAAATGTATCATTCAGAAATCATTGCCACTTAAAGGAATATATATCCTTTCCGTGGGCTAGACATGAAAAGCCCTGATGGAGAGATGTCACCTTTGGAAAGGCTTGATTAGATACATGGGCTTGCAGTACAATATGTTTTCTGAAATCAGTATGTAGAAGTGTTTTACAAATACCTTCAGTCAGCCTTGATCTTTAACGTTTTTAAGGTAGTCTGATAGCACAGACATGCCGCTAGACCTATTTTTTGTTTGCCACTTTTTTGAGGGGCAACAGTAAAGGAGAGTGATAGCTGTACTTATTTTGTATGACCATTATGTATATCATATTTTACTTTTTGATTGTACTGTATGTGAATACAGAAGAGGGAAATTGAGGCTGGTAAGAAGAGCAAAGAAGAAAGACGGTAGTGACCAGTTTTGAGACTTAGTTTTTAAAGGAAATTCATGGAAAATAGAGGAGCTTTGAGACATTCTTTTCATGGGATACACTACCAACACACCTGCTTTTCTGCCAAGGGCAGAGTGCATGAGATTCAAGGGGCTTTTTAGCTGTATGCCCTGTGGATGGGTCTGCCTCCCAGAACATTTTGGGTAGATCCACAAAAGCACCTCGCTGCTCAGCCCATACTCATGCTTTCCAGGTGGGCATCATTCTCTGTGACCAAATCGTGCCCTGATGAACTCCCTTGATTATATGGACCAGTAATGCTAGGAAAGAGGGCACATAAAATCAATCCCTGGGCACTTATTGTATCCTGGATCTGTTGTTACTATAGAAAGGTGCAAGAGTGATGAAAAAATCAGAAGAAATGTAGGATTTCAGGCAAGGGGATCTTGCTTGGTGTGGGATAAAGTTGTAAACAGCTGTGCTCTGCTTTCTTTGGAAACTCAGTTTCATATGTTTTATTAGCTACACAGCAGTGCATTGCTGAGTGTTCTTGCCTGGGTACCAGCATCTGCAGCGACAGTGATGGGAGCTGCCAATATTTATTGTGCCAGCTTGTGACTTTGCGGTGGGCTGTGTATATTGCAGATAGATCTAATACTTATTTGTCTAGTACTATACTGCCTAATGCAGTTTGGGAATCCCTCCTCCAGATGATTTTGATGTGCTAGCAGCAATTAGAATTAGTCTTTGCCTGAGCCGGGCAAGCAGGAACTGGAACGATTTCCTCAGGTGATTTCAGTATGCTCTTGGTAATTGTCTTGGCTCCCGACTGTTTCGGGTTCAGGATACTGGAAATTGTTTATAAAGCCACCATGTTTATAAACATCATCAGGGACATACATGACAGAATCTTTTTTAAAGTAGGTGCTAGTTCTCCAGTTTGCAGTGTGGTAAGTGGAAGCATCAGCACCCTGGTGTCATCTCTGCATCCTCAGGGTTGATAGGTCCCGCTTTCCCCATCGTGTCATTACTGTTCTGTGTTTCATACCCAGCAAAGGGATGAATTTTATTTACTGCCTCAAGATCTGTTTTTTTCGTGTGTGGATAGGTATATTCATGGAGTTTTTGAGAGACACCTGTTCAGTGACTGCCCTTGCTCTACCAAGATTTGTTTCTTCTATCCAAGCAATAGATTTTCTTGATGAAGGGGAAGCCATATAAGCTGTGCCTAAAAGGATGTAAAATTTTTTAATTTATTTTATTTTTCTAATCTAATGTGCAGTGAAAAATTTGTTATTGTAAGACTTTGCTTTTCTTTATATCCTCTTACAATTCCACTTCTCTTAGGACTTTCTGAATAACATTTTCTTCACAGATCTAAGAACAGTGCAGGAAATGAGTCTGGTAGGGTTTAGCTGTACTTATCTTTCAGTGATTTGTAAAACGTTTGAGTTACATTAGTTTAAGTAGACACTTCAAAAGTTAAAAGAAGGTTTGTACTAATCTCTGCAAAGTGACATTGATTTGGGGAGAGTACTGGTTTTAATTCCTATATTGTATTATTTTCCATAGGGCTTTAATGATCTTATTTGTAGCTATAAACGAGTATATTTTCCTCTAGAACATGGTTGTCCTAGAATAGACTATATTTTAATCTCATCAGGAAAAAAGTTTTCAATATTTATAGTCTTGAATTAGTTTATTTCTAAATACTGAGTTAAGTGACTTTGCATTGCTAAACAATGGCAATAGCTAAAAGAAAGATGATCCTGAGGTCCCCGTGCTACCTGCAGTGTAAGTTCTCAAAAGGTTTTAGTGGAAAATGTTAATTTTATTTTTCAGCTAAAATGAACTACAACTGTGAAAATTATGCCAACCTTCTTCGGATCTTTTTTGCCCTAGTTTAGTAGTAAGGAAACTTTTGCTTTTAGTTGGAAACTTGTTTTCACTTTCCACTTTTCAGGAAACCACATTATGAAATGGAGCCATCTATTCTGAATCGATTAGAAACAATTCAGCGTTTGTTAGTGCAGTACTGTTTTGGGTTTCTTTGGTCGCTGTGTAAGAAACCTCTTTCTTAAAACATTTGAAGGAGAAGCCATTTTAATAGAGTTTATTTTTGTTTTGAATCTCATTATGTATATTCAGTAGAATGGATGACTTTTACCTTTTTATTTGTTTTAGAAAACAGCAGTGCAGATTTTCTTTGAATTTATCAAAACACAGCCATGGCTGTTGCAAACAAATTAGAGTTGAAGGTCAGAGTGTCAAATCTCCTGGAGTTGTTATGACACGTTTTTAAGAGCTGAATCTTAGCAGCAGTTAGACTCACAATAGGCAAAACGTAGTGAAAGGAGCAAAGTCAAGATGCTGGTTTAACTTCTGGGTTGCCCTGTGTAGGGTCAGGAGTTGGACCTGATGATCCTCATGGATCCCTTGCAGCCCAGGATATTTTATGATTCTGTGATTGTATGAAGAAAGCCTATACTATTGAAAAAAAAAAAACAACAAAAAAACCCAAACCAAAAAACACCAAGGCTAGAGTTTGCTTTAGAGTCACTTTAGTTTGTTTTTTAAAAAACTTTAGATCACAGTACATTGAAAATACAATATGTCAGATAAAGTAAGAATGCAGCATTTCAAAGACAGTGACATCCTGGAGATTTAACTGTTACTCATATCTGATTCTCTTGTTATGATGATGATGATATCTAAGCAACCCACAACTGCATTAATTTTTGGATGTTAGAGAGAAGGACTGGAGGGCTGTGCTCCATTGTACAAACTTGAGGATTTCACAAATCGCTGGAAGACAAGTAGAAGCCGGTGTAGACCAAAACCGTTCTCCTGTTTCCATGAACACATTTTGGTCATTGACTCTCTGATGTTTAAAAAAGACGTGAAAGAAAAATTACTCAGCTGGAATGTGGGGGAATGGTGTTGTGTTGCCTCTATTAGTGCATGAAATCAGATACTGAAGAATAAGTTGGTTTTCTGTTCCTTTGGTTTTGTAATTAAATTGCTACAGCTTATTTATGTGCAGAAATAAGGTCAGTAGATTGTCAGGTGTCTGGAAAATTGTAGCTCCTGGTTTTGTTATGCAGTAAGGGTTAAAGGTAGACACGTGTAAGCTGGGGTATTCACACTTTTCTGAAACACATCAAGAAAGAAGGGTTAACACATCTTGTTAACACAAGAGATCTGTGCTTCTCAGTTGCTCAAAGCTAGGCACTCCTTTCACCCAGGGAGATGCTGATCAGTAAAACCAGCTGTCAAAGAGTGAGTGTTACGGACAGACTCTGAAGCAACTGTTCCCTAAGTGAGCAGGGCTGAAATGTAAGGTGTGTGATTTGAGAACCCACCAAAAAGCAGGAACCTCCTACTCCTGTGCCTTGTGGAGCTGAAAGGATGAACCAAAGAGAAACCTTGGAGAAGACCAAGGAAGCCAGAAAACAGGGATGTGGTGTGCAACAAGCTGCAGTAACTTAGTTTTAGATGATGATGCCTGCAGAAAACAGCAGTGGACTTAGGGGATTGAATTCTCTTCAGATGTCAGACTCATTCCTTATATGGAACAATAAATCCACTTCTTAGTGGTTAAGCTCCCTGGTCCAGGGTTAGAGATCAGGTAGGCAGCTGACACGAATGGGATGTGACTGATGGGAATAGGAGGCTTGTGCCTTGACTAAATTGTAATGAAGGGTCCTTCCTATGACTTCATGTGTAGTTACTGTTGCTATTTCACTATCCTAGTGTCACATTGAGAATTGCGTGGAGAAAATATTCTTACCTTAGGATAAGTGCGTCATTTTCCCTTTTCTTTGGTATTTGACTTCCTCTGTTTGACCTCTGAAGACCCATGTTGCAGCTGAAACTGCCCTGTTCCTTTTCTTCTGCAGATAATCCTCCTTCCTCTTTCCTCTGTTAAGAACATTTATGAGCAGTGAACAAGTTGGAAAAATCTTAAGTTTCATAGATTTCATAGATTTCTAGGTTGGAAAAGACCTTAGAGATCATCGAGTCCAACCATCCCTAATCCCCATTAAACCATATCCTCAAGTAGATCATCCACCCTATTCTTAAACACATCCAGGGATGGGGACTCAACCACCTCCCTGGGCAGCTTATTCCAGTGGCTGACAACCCTTTCAGAGAAGAAATACTTCCTAACATCCAACCTGAATCTCCCCTGACTAAGCTTATGCTAATAATAAATGAAAGATTTAAAAGAAATCTTTGCTAATCAAGATAATGTAGTTAAGTATGTTACTACTGAAAGTAGTAACATACTATGTTACCTATGAGCCTTCATAGGTATTGGAATCGGAACAGCAATCGAAAAGGAATCGTTTTGTATCACAGTGTTTTCATATAGTTTCTTCCATGGTCTGTTTTTCCAAATATAATTCTCTGCAACTGACTCTGTATTTGGCCCCAGTTTGCAAATTACTCCTCTGCCTATGTCTTGGGATGCTGGTAGACTCCAGGCACATGTCCCTGAATGGGTTAAACTTTTTATTTTCCTGAAGTTTTATTTCCTTCGTGTTTCTTAAGGGCAATGCCTTCCAGCCCTTTAATACCCTCAACAAGGAACAATGAAGCAAGCTAGCTTGAGTCATTCTGTTTCAACCAGGGCTTTGTCTGTCTTGCTGACAAAGACAGGATGACTTGTGGAGGGAACAACGTTGCTTCTTACAACTCTGAGCATGTGCCCAGGCCACCTACGTGAGAAACACTGAAGCTCTCCAGTGATCTTGAAGTCTAGGTTATCATGATATCAACTTGCTCTGCTCTTACATTTTTACTATTAATAATATGCACCAAGTGCAGCTTGTTGCCATTAGCACATCAAAGGTCATTTTGTTGTTTTTGTATTACACCCTTACCAGCAGTTTAGAGTATTGTGCTCAGCAGAACACCAGTAACAAAGTTAGCCAGAGATGGATTGGGAAAAAAAAAAAAAATCACAACCAAACAAAAACCAACAAGATATTTAATCCCCCCTGCCCAGTGTAATGTGCGGTGTGATACCGTATGTGGAAAACGGTATTATTTAAAAATCTAAATAAATGCAGCTGTTCTGAAGAAATAAAGGTAGCAATTCAGAGTTCCAACAATGAGGAAAACGTGCAAAACTAGCACACTGCTAAAGAACAATTTCTCCCGTAAAGTGAAGAAGTAAAGCTTGTACTTGAAATTATTTGTTCTGTTAAGACTGAATGAAATATAGTAACCCACTACCATTGGGGTACAACGGATGGACAACTTTTCATTGTTTCTGCTACCGAGGTACAATGGCTATATGATTCTTTGTTGGTTTTGCTTGCAAGACAAAGAATAAGAAATCCAAGATGAAACAAATTGTTTCAACTGAATTTTATTATTAATATTTGATTTATCATTTTTATTACACGAGAGGAGCAATATAGTGATTTCACTAAGAGGGATGAGCTTCTCGTAGTGCAAAGTTTGGAAAGCCTGATTTTACAGCTATTATCCATGTCAAAATAAGAAAAAAATGGCACGATTATGCGAGAGTTGTAATGATTCTAGACTTGCTATATATTTAATATTTGTTTAAAACTTATGTTTGTATCAGAAATTAGTATGATGACATTAAATGCTTAGGTGAATTGTTATGCTGGTTATGAAAATTTCAAAAATAGCTTCAGGCATAGTAAGCAACCTCATTATGTTAATGTAAAATATTTCACTATCGTTAAAAATTAAAGTACATTCCAAACGTTATTTAAGCTCCTACAAAAAAAAAATCAAAATATTAATTTCTTAGAGTAATTGTTTTGTTTTGAAATGAAATGTCACCTACACAGATAGGTATTTTCAGGGCATTTGGCTGATCTCAGAGAAAATACTGTACAAAAAATATCACCAAGCTTGAAGAGAAATACCCATGTTTGTTACCCTTTGTCTCCTCCCTCTGTACTTCTTAACATTAAATTCTTTTATTTATTGTCAGAAACAACTACAAAGCGGTGATTCACAGCTCCTAATTTTGTTTTCCTCAGGTACTATATCGTTTTTTTCACTTGAAAAAAAAACCAAACTGTGCTTGGTGGAAATAGCTGTGAGATGCACAGATTAGAGTAATTGTCATGAGAACATTTTATAATTCTTTGAAAGTTGTGCTTCAGTTTCCTCATGTGGACTATGAAAACACGTTACTTTCTTGCTCTTCACAGGAGCCATGAGAATGAAACAGTGTCTAGCCAGAAGGTGCCAAGAATAAGGAGGCTGCACGCAAAATTCTGAGTTTTTGTAAGGTTCCTTTGCGTTCATGCACACACAATCATGAAATCTGCTTTTTGTTCTGATTTTCTCCATTTGATGTTTCGTAGTCCCCTTTGCTTGCAGAAATGGACTCTTCAGGAGCAGCAAGCTACCCTTTTTAGTGAAATATTCGGACAAACAGGTGTCGGGAGCCAACAATACCCACTCCCTGCCTGGCTGAGTGCGACCGTTTCCTCACAGCACAGCCCCCTTTGCGCTGCGACAGAGCCCGGGGAGGGAGAGCTGCTGCCAGACGAGGCGGTTGGGACTCGCAGGGCGTCACTGCCGCTTCTAAATGGGTGACAGTGCCCGTGAGGAGGTGGCAATTGTGCTGTAGGTTCTTGGCTTACCTGTCGGGGCTGCGCTGTGGCTTCTCGTTCGTCGACGGCGCATCCAGGCGCACAGCTTCTCCGCGTGGTTTTTCAGGCGCAGCCATTTTGGGCAGAGTTCAGGAAGCTGAAGGAGAGGCAGTAGTGAGGGGCGGTTGCTAATTAATCCGCGGTCCCAGCCTTTTTCAGGCAACATTCATGTTCCATCAGGCTGATCGGCTCCTCTTTAATTTTACCTTTTCAAAGGGAAAGGCAGCGAGTCGTCTCCGTGGTGTACGTGGGAGGTAGTTTCTGCAGGAAGAGGAGGTGCCTCAGGGTGAGGGAGCGCTCCAGAACGTTCTGGAACAATCCCGGGGTGGGGGGGCGGGCTGGGGTTGAGGTCTCTCCCGGCAGCCAATCAGCGAGCGCCTTTGGGAGAGGCGGGCCAATCACAGCGCTGCCCGGCCCTGAGGGGGAGGGAGTCTGGGGGACGCCTGAGGGAGGAGGCGGGAATGGCCGCTGTGAGGGTGCTGGGGCAGAGGGAGAAAGGAGCCATCTGGGGAAGGTTTGGGCTGCCTCTGGCGGAGGAGACATGGAGAAGCTCGGAGGGGCTGAGGCGGGAGGAAGCCGGTGTGCGAGGAGCCGCTGAAGCCGCCGTTTCTGCCGGCCCCGCGCTCAGGTGATCGGTGTGGTGTGAGGTGTGCGGGTGCGAAAGCGTAGCGGGGAGCTTGCGGTGTGAGGCGCGGTGGGTAAATAAATAAAATGATGCGTTTGCTTGAATGGCCCCCTCGCGCCGCGTGAGTTTAACCCATGAAAGTTGATGAAATACCTTCAGAGAACATAACATCAAATTAAATGTGGAAGCCTTGTGTGGTCTGGGTTTACACAGGCACTCTTGGTGTGTTGCGGGTGTGTGTGTGACTTAACATGTTGTGTTTATATACTTGTTTCTTTCGTGTTTATGCAAAAGCAAAACAAACCCTGCTGCTTGTTTCTTGCACAGGTGCTACTCAGCCTCCCTATAAATGCAGCCGTTGCATTTCAGGAGACAAGAGTATGAGTGCCATAATGTTCCTACTCCATCATACTGCTGTGTTTTCGTTGGAACTGCACTCACAGAAAAGATAAATGATTGTGGTCCTGTGTGAATAAGTACAAGTTCCTTAGCGCTGGGAATCCTCATAGCATTAAGTTCCCAGTTTCAAAAGTTTTTGAGCTTTAGTCATGTATCCACTTGTTCTGTGTGTGTACTTTAATTCAAACTGTCTTGGTTACTACAACATTAAATGCTGTGTGTGCTTATGAACATATAAAATAATGGCAGAAATAGAAATATGACAGTGATGCATGGATGTAGTTTTGAAATCATACACAAGCACAGGTAACCATCAATCTATTCACGCAACAATTTTTAGATTTATTGAACTTACTTACTGAAAATGTTAAATGCCCTCACGTTAACATAAAAAAAAGCAGTGTATTTGAAATCACTGTGTTTTGAGCTGACATAGCTGTGCTTGTTTTGTTAGTGTTGTGGTCAAATGACTTCAGAAAATACCTGTTTTGGAGTATATTCCCTCTGTTGCTGAAGTCAAGGCTGTTTTTTGAAGGATAGGTGATAGAATGCATTCCAAAGGCATTAGTTATAAATCAAACCAATTCTTTCTCTAGAAAGCTTTGGTTTATGAATGTCAAATTAACTTTCCTAAACTTGCTGTAATTTATTTCAAATACGAGAATTTTCAAAAAAAGGAAAATGAAATGTAGTCACACTGTGCACTCAAGGTAGAATTTTGATGCAATTTTAATCAATAACAATGTCTTCTAGGATGATGGGGATGTAATTCAACAGATACATTTGGAGCAGCTGTTGTTTTCCTGGCTCACAGAGGGGCTGGAAAAAAAAAGGTAAGAAAATGCTGTTCTTTTAACAGGAAAGTGTGTTTGAAATTCTATCTTTCTTTTTCTCCGCTTAATGATACAAAAATGCATGTTAGGAGTTTAGATGGAGAAGTATTGAACAGATAAAACAGATAAAGATTAAACTGTGTAACTGGTATTGTATAATACTAAAAAAAGGTAGTGTAATAGTTTATTAAAATAGGAGTCTCCAGCGATATAAAAAGTGTTGTTTCTTCTCTTACACATGTACAAAAAATAGTTCTACGATCCAGGATAGATTTATTATTCTTCATCGATTGCCTTGTTCTGTTGGAGGACATTTCTGGCAGTAAAGTAGTAGACCTGTCACATCTATCATGATGTGTCGGAGATCTGTCAGGTCGATGGCTCTTTTTGAACTTTGCTGTTTCAGAAAAATGTAGCTGAGCATTATAGGCAGAAGTTTGACATTTCCAAGATGAAAATCAATCTTTTATGTGGCGTTTCTCAAACAAGGCTTGCGCTTTGACTGCACAAGTGGTTTCACATGTTTGGGAGTAGAATATGGACACAGAATAATTTGGGTAACAGATTTGACAGGTGTTGTGTAATGAATATAAACTGAAGAAATGATGATATAAGAGGTTTTCAAGGCAGGTGGCATATCAAACATTGATCTACTGTTGTCGCAAAAACAGACGTAAAGGTATGAGTTTTTTTTTTTTAAAGTTGGGGACTAACGAGGTAAACACAGGCTACTGTGAACTACTATACTGTATTTAGAGGGAAAGAAAGGAAGCGAGTAAGTGCTGTTAAAATCAATTGGTGAAAGTATGATAAACAATGAGATGCCCTAAATGTACAGCAGGGGAGGTCAGATGAAGCACTGTTGTATCTGATGGACGTTGAACTTTAAAACAAATGTAAAATATGTTAAAATAGTTAAGTGTTAAATACATTGAAACAAAGGGGACCACTGTGTCAACACAGGTCCTTGTCCAGCTGGCCAGCAGCTGGGCTTTTACTTATGCATTATGGTGTTACTAGAGACAAGCTGCAAACAGGGTAGTTGTATGCTAATGGCTACATCTAGGGACAACAGAAGTCCAAGGAGAAAGGCAGCAAGGCGCTGTAAACAGCCAGACAAGCACAAATACTAAGATGCTAAGAGTGTGATGGTGAAATATTTTCAAGTTGGGTTGTTGCCCAGGGAGGATGCTTGGAAACAATGAACAATGCAGTGGACAGTAACAGGACAATGCAGTTCTGTTATTAGTCGTGTTCAGGGAAATAGTAGTCAGAAAAATAAATCAGTAAAAAAGTGTTTTCATACTTTTCCCCTTCCAATAGAAAGAGACATGGGAGTTCCCAAGTAGTAGCCGTTTTTGTTGTGGAGTGTAACCCACGTGGAATGATGAATTGCCTCGATGTGTATTCTATGTTTATGCTTTCAGCTGGCTTTTGATTTGGATAGAACTGCACCTTTGGTACAGACACATGGTATAGATAAAAGAATATTAAGACGGTCAAGTAGCATTAAGAACCACAAGGAAAGCAAAAGAAATTCGTAGTCAGAGGCATAGTTCAGATTTCCTGTAATCAGCCATAGATACAGGCATGAATTCAGTGATTCTTCTCTGTTTGCAATAAATGGATGGAAAAAAGTCTGTATGAATGTAGCGCTGAGATGTGATACGGCACTATAAATTTTTCAAGTTTTTTATTTAATCCTCGCTGAGTAAAGGCAATTGTTCCCACAAAACTTTTCTTCTATGTCAAATGTCAAGACCATTCTGTAGACTTGTTGCCATATAGCTATACTGATGTTACCTTGAGAAATGTGTTTTTACCTGCCCCCATAAGCTAGAGGGGCTTTCTTTACGTATTTTTACATACCAGTTCAAGATAGGTAGTCAGTCTAAAAGATATGTATTTGTTGAAATGTATTATATTGAGGAAATATAGAAGGTAACGGAGATATTCTTGTTTTGTTTATCAAAACCTTAGGAAGCCTTTTTGGTACCTTCTGTTGTACAGTATCTGGTGGTATTATTGTTGTAATAGTACCTATTTAAATCAGGAGCTCTCAGCCTGCTGGTTTCTCATTTTAGTCACTAGAATATGCACTGATTTTCCACACAAATGATATTGTTTCTGCCACAAACTACTGACTGTGTTTTGTTAAGGAGTTTAGCAATGCATGAAATGCGTAATTAGAGGAGAAACGGTTTTGTACCTTCACATTTCTAACAATTGTTTCATTCGGGACAACAGCAAAACTCCCGAAAGAACACCAATAGTCTTACGTTTATTGAGATGATGTCTAAGCTGGACTGATAATTTCTCATCCCTATAGTTACTCATAATAAGTTGGAGAAAGAAATATTAGCTATTTCCAAGCTAAAGGCACTGAGAGGAAGAAAATCCATTCCATTCCAGAGCAGATGCCATTAACACAGATTGCCTTCAGCCCATTAAGCCTCATCACTGAGATGTTTTAAACAAGTGTTTGTTTCCAAAAGCTGTGGAAACTAAGAAATTAAAAGCCACCTTAGTTTTAAAAGCATGTTTTCCGAGCCTTAATAAAATGACACTTTGTCTTAATTTTGTGTCTCCAGTCATGCAGGAAATTAGAGGACTAGCTTCTTCCTGCAGAACTTTGCTTTTCAAACTTCAGGTTCGATTTGGCAGACTGTATTGCTCAAATTAGCTTGTAAATGAATTATTTGTTTCTAAAGTGCAACTGATATCACCTTGCGTACAAATACTTAAGAGTATGAACATATCTCTCATTTGCTTCTGTAATTATATGACGGTTGCTCTTGTCGAGATGCATATTTGCTCAGAGACTTAATTTATGTTACTGAGTTTCTCAAACTGCAATGTGTCATCGTTAAGTATAATTTAGAATAGCCTTTTTCCTCTCCTCTAACCTTTTAAGTTGCAAGCTTGATCTTATTTTGGGCTAGAATGATCGCAAAAATCATTTAACCCTTGTGCATGTATAGTGACAATGGCAAGTCTGGATGAAGATGATGTCATTAAAATATCTTTTAAGAGCAGTAGCTGGTCCTGAGCAAAGCCTATCTGACCGAGATTATGAACATTAATAGATGATGGACTGTGAGAATACCTTTTTTAACTAGTGTTTGCATTCCAGACTGATCCAATGAACCATTTGTAGAGACATGGGGAAACTGTGTAGGTCTCTGCTGCAGCCTGTGCCCTGTAAAACCTCTACTCAAATTGCTGCAGCATAATTAGCCAGTCCAGAAGAGGCTGCCATTAGGAGGACGTTTAACGTGTGGATAAATAAATGCACAAACCCATTTTACATCTTCTTTTCGTTTTGGTACCAAAACTAAAACAATGATGTTGAAAATTGATTTCAGCTTTTGCGTTACGAAATTACTTGGTATATTCTGAATATATTAATTTCTTCTGACTTTTCTTTTGAACATTATGGGTTATTTGAGAGATTGTTTGTGTGATGGGGAAATGACTGTTTGACACATTTTGATGTTGTGATCAGAGCTCTTAGTTTTTCAGCATGTCTGTGTGGCAGAGGTGAAAACGAGATGCTGGTCTCAAACCAGGAACCACTACTGGTTTGATCAGATAGACTATCTCAGTCATGGATGCTTTTGACTGCTGAACCTGTGGTCCCCAAACCCTTACCTGGGATAAGAGGAGAAAGCATGGAGTGGGCAGTTGTTTCATCTGTTTGGTTTGAGTTGGTTTGGTTCGCATGCTCAGCTAGGGGGATTTTTTTCATTAACTCAGTGTTAGTCGTTTGAATTTCTTCAATTGAATACAAAATGTTAAGGTTTCACGCCTGCCGTCCTGGTCCCGCGTGTTTCTTTAACTAGTAGAGTATAATTATGTTAAGTTGGCAGATACTAGTTGCTCTAAGTGAGAAGACTTTGATGTCAGGACAGACTTTAATGCCAACTGGCAAGAAGTGTGCCATGTATTCATTCTGAGTGCAGAGAATAGAATTGTTCAGCAGTGAGCTGGCTGAGGAATAGAAGCCTCCAGCCAACATAGTAGTTTGAAAAGAGAAACTGCTGTGTGAATAAAACCATAACTTTCTTCAGAGGGTTGATCACCAGTAG
Organism: Tauraco erythrolophus; assembly: GCF_009769465.1. Classification (NCBI taxonomy): domain Eukaryota; kingdom Metazoa; phylum Chordata; class Aves; order Musophagiformes; family Musophagidae; genus Tauraco; species Tauraco erythrolophus. The sequence continues at coordinate 39,821,763 of NC_141473.1, forward strand.
GATCTAGGACATTGGTGGGTTGCAGATATAAGACAACAATCAGAAACACGAGACAAAGAAGATCTGGCAGAGAGAGATGGTGGTAGAACTCCTTGAGAGTTCTGAAGTACCTTGTCAAGGAAACAACCTTGTCAATAGTCAGGAAGCTGATAATTGTTGGGTTTTTTCATTATTATTTGCTTTTTGTTCAGTGGAGCATCATTTCAGATTTATTTATCATTAAGTTTCTTCCTTGTGGAACTAACCAGGGATGGACCTCAAATTGGTCGATTGGTTAGAGCAGCACTTACCTAAAGGTAAGCTCTATGGTCGAGTTGTTTTTATCTGACAAAACAGGCCTCCTGGTTGAATGCCATCAGTGTGCATCTGCGCTTTTCTAGTTTCTGACGCGCGTTTGTGAAGTGCAGGATGTACACTAAAAATGATATCTATGCAACTTCTCTCCCCAAAATTATACCCCCTCCCAGATGTGCCTTTAATCACTGTTTAAGACCAAACCACTTTTATCTGTGATAAAATTGCATTAATTACTTGTATTCATGTATTCACTTTGGTGATGAGACAGAATCCATTTTCTTCATGTTATGGCAGAGCATTCTGTGACAGACTGAAACACGTGATCTATGGTATTTGTGTCGCTATACCAGCGCTTGAAAACACAGACTGAAGCTGCAGAGGTGTTCTTCAGTCACTGTGGGTGCATTTGTGCCATGAGGATGGCAAATAGAGGGTGTTCTCACATCCTGTACTGACATTTGCTGGCACAACGCTGTAGCGTGGGCCAGTTGTTTGTTCAGGAATGACACTGGTATGCTAGTTCAGCGAGGAGAGTTCTACCATGGACGCGTGGGCCACCAAGGTCCCCTTGCTGCTCTGCCAGCACCGCTTGCTGTCTGCTGCAAACAAGGTGGATTGTTTGTGTTTCTGCAACAGTAGCATCTTAATCCTCTTGTATTTGTGGTGTTGGAATGATTTTGTAGCTGCTTACATTTCCAAAGCAAGATATCAGAGGTAGAGAGGAAGGAAGTGTATTCTGTTTCCCCTTCAGAACAGAAGGGATGGGTCATTATGAACAGTCCAAAGCTTCACTGTGTTATTAGCCTGTTCTTGGTGAAAATTTGAGTGGTGTAGTTGTGGAAACTGCGTGCATCTATAGCAGTGCTGCTGTGGTAACAATGAGTTTGGTTTGCAGATCTGAGAACAAGTAGTGGTGTTTTAAAACAAAGTCACCAGTTCCAGAAATGAGATTAGTAGTAAAATTCTAACTTTTTTTTTTTTTCATATTCCTTTAAAGTAAGGAGACACCTTTTGGGTTATTGTCAGCTTTATGTTTTAATAGTCTCTTAATTTTACTTGAGTTTTCTTTAAGGTAGGATTCAGTCCTTACAGGGACTAGCAGGTGAGTCCGATACAGACATTGGCAAGCCTTCGGTATGGCACACTGCAATAATCTACCCTTAAAACAAGCCTGGGCATAAATGTTTCTTTTTTGAAGTTCCTCACAGCTCCATCTCTCTGTGAAATTGTTTCCTTTCTTTTTTTACATGTCCTCAGTTTTATGAGCAGGGCATGTAGTTCACTTGGTTTTGGGAGAGCGTTCCTGCATGTACAATACTGCCTGTATAATTATAGACTGGTTGCATGGAGTAGTAGATAGACTTTTCCATCTTCTTTTATAACCCAACAGGGTTGCGTAATCTAACCTATTTTAAAAAATCCTGTATGTTACACCCGTAATAAGTGTTTGATTCCTTGAAGATGACAAGGACATGGCATGAAAGCGTAAGTCCCTCTGTCTTTAGTCATCTTAAAATTGAATGAAAAGTTTGTATGTTATGCAATTCAAAGATGTGTTTAATTTTGTTTATTTTTGATTAAATAAACTGAGCAATCTGTTCACTTTTCGGGATTTATTTTGCAATGGTTAGAGATTGGCATTTAGTATAAAAAAATCTTTTCAATGCTTTTGTTATATTTTATGATATCTCAGTCTGACAAATATATTTTTTAAAACTATATTGATCTTTTCCTGCTTTGTTAGTTAGGGGGTGTGCCATTTATAGAATTTGATCCCTAATCATACCCAACATCAGTTCAGATAATGCATAGGTATTGCAAAATATTAATTCCTGCGATTAGTTGCTTAGTCATTTCTACATTCTAAGTTTTGTTAGCCTGAAGACTTTGTGGAAGCCACACTGAGGCCCTTGCTCAGCAATAGTTTTCTGTTTGTTGCCTAAAATGTGCTTTGTAGAAGCATTGCCATGCTAACAATGTTGAGAAAATGGCACTTTCGACCTGTTCCTGATGTCTTACAATAACAGCTATGTAGGTCAGCGCAAAGGTGGTTTCCTTCAAAACATTCCCTCGGCTATGTCCCATTGTGTATTTCCGAGTTGGCAGACAAAAGGTTGCGAGTGCCATGTCCGTGTTCTGTTATGAACAATACCTAATGGTACGAGCACATGGAAGACTGCTGCAAACTGGGCTGCCCAAACATACTCTGTAGTTACCCGGTGGCCATAGGATGTACAGGAAAAGAAATTATTTTTCCTCTGAGGAAACAGACGTATGAAATTTGTGTTGAAAAGTCAGAATTTTATGAATACAATATCCCGAATTCCACAGATATATATCATACCCAAGGCAAATTTGCTGACAAATGTAGTGAAAAAGAGGCCTGAAACTTAACCACTAGGGGAGTTGAGCTGTTGGGTGAAACTGTCGTTCCTTCCTTACAATACATTGCAGTAGAGAGTCTGAATGTCCCAACAATATAAACTCTCAGACCTAGTATCTTAAAGAAAGACTTAAATTAGTTTAGTCTTGTCTTTTTTAAAGGACAAACCAGAAAAACAACTTTTTCATGCCTGCGGTGCGATGTGAAATTTTCTATATCTCTTCAGCCTCAGCCTGGGGTTTACTGATTTCACATCTGTGGTATCAGAGCCAGAGAAAGGCGCCTCATCCTTGACATTTGTGTTGCATTGTATGCCCCGACATAAACTCTCTGCATTTCATTTAATTTCTCCTTACTATTGGTGATCTGCTCTGTGACTGTGTGAAACTACTGGTACACGATGTCTGCGCTAGGGTAGCCAACACTCTTGACAAGTTTCTCCAATGTAGACAAATTTCCATACCCTAGGAAGTAAAAGCTATAAATAGCAGGCTAAATCTTATCAGCTACTGAATATGTACAGCTCCCTAGTGATCCTAGTGATCAGGCTACTGGAAATAAGGGGTTTGTGAAGCATTTACTTCAAATTCTGAGCCATGTTTCTAGAAGTGTTATTTCACAAGGCTTCTAATTGCTGTGTGCTGTATGGTGAGCAAGAGTGATATTAGATGTAATGTTAAAACCATTTATTAATAAATTAATGTTGCCTATTGAAAATTAGCGTTTTAAGAGAGCTGATGGCCAATACGTTCAGTGTTGCTTGAACACTCGTAACAGTCATACATATTTCTCATTAAGTCCCTAATTATTTTTTTATTCCATTTGAGGAATTTGCTTCATATTTAAGGTTAAACTTCACTTGAGTATGGCAGAACTTTATGTGATTTTACATTAGTCACGTTTTCTGTTAGCATTTATTCACTTGCCTTATATCGCAGACACAAAGATAAGTCAAAACCCAGCATAAACTTTCACTCTTCTTTTTGACAAAGGAGTTGAGTGTAATAGAAGAAAAAAAATACTGTAGCAATAACTTCCTTTCTTTTGAATTTGCTGCTTCTTTTTGAACTTAAATATTTTATATTTAAATATTTATTTTCGTTGCTAGTATGGTATTTGATACTTTTTTTTTAAATCTACATGGGCATTACAGTTATTCTCCCAACATTTTTTAGTCCTAAATACACACTGTGTCATTAATCCTGGGTCTTTTTTTTTTTTTTTTTTCCCCAAAAAAGTATAGTGGGACACAATTTATATCTAAAGAGAACTGAATTGAGTGCTTGTGGCGAACTTCGTTCAGCCAAGTACTAACTGCAGAAATCCTTATGTGGGAACACAGAATAGTATGAATGATGAATTCTTAAACTATTTTCTAAGTACGTTATCTCCTTTTTCTGTATGGGAAAAATACCCATCTGTAATCAAACTATGCATTATTTTTTGATATAAGCAAATAACTCATCAGAAGATGAGACAGAGATTGCAAAAGAGATTATTAAAAAAGAAACTATTCAGCGATAGTCCCCATTCATGTTTAAGAACAGACTGCAATTCAGAGCCCAGTAGATCGTGGTTCTCATCATGGTAAACAGCTGAATTTATAGATGGGGCAAGAAGATACTTCCCAAGATCAAGAAAATAAATTAATTCTGTAAAAAGCAGTAGTATACTGTATTATATTAAAAATGTGATGACAAGGAATGAAAGAGCAAGCATGTGATGTTGGTGTATGAACACAGAGACTGAAGCAAGTATGAAATAATGAAAATAATAATAATAAAAAAACCAACACAAAACCAGACAAAATTTCTAAAAAAAAAAAAAATAACACTGAGAATGTTGTTACTAAGAGCCTTGCCTTTGTTCATGGAGTTGTCCATGGACAAAACATTCAAATCCAATATTTAAATATCTGAAATTGAAAATAGAGGAGAAACACCTGATACCTAACTAGCTAAGTTTGTTCATTTGTTTGTTTTTTTTTTTTAAATGGGGCAATGCAGCTATAAATTTTTTAACCTCAAACTGTTTTCTGTTGAAACATGTAGGGAAGGTAGTCAAAGTGCAAATAACTTTTATCAATATATGGCTAATGAGTTTATCACCAATTTTCCCTAAGCATGCGGTCTTTGGATACCTTATTAAAGGGTGAAATGAAGGCTAGTGAGAACACCTGAAAAAACACAAGTGCCTTCCATAAAGAAGAAAAATATGTCTGCATGTCAGCTATTTATTCAAGGTTTACAAGAAGTGAAATCAAGACATATAGAAACAGACATACCTGTAGTTTATATGTAGGATTTTGGGGCACAACCGGGGCATTAAAGTTAACTCATTCCTCCATCCTGCTGCACAGTTTTCTTGAAGGAATGCAGTAGTCTGTGATCTTGCAGAGGAGAAATGATTAAAGTAACGTAACATGTTAATTGTACAATTTGTCCCAAATTATCTTTGTTAGCAAGTGACAGCGAATCGAGCTTTTTGAGTATTGTTCATAGCTATTCTCATGTCAACTAGTACCAAATCTATGCAGTTAGTATGCTCTAATGTATTTGAAACACAGAATTGTCAAGCTACACAGTTGATTTAAAAATATGGTCACTGACACTCATCTGCTGTGTGTATTTTATTACACCATCAACGATTTATGCTTGTGTCAATGTAGATTGCACATATACACATGCATGCATATTTGTGTCTGTAAATAAAACCTGCATATGCTTGATTACATCATTTTTCTAGATGAAGTTTATCTCAAGTCAAGGATTGCATGTGTGAGTCTTTCTGAAACAGAAAACTGAATTCCTTCTTAAGGCAGAAAGTTTGAATTTAGTTAGAAGCTGTAAATACTGTCACCAAAGATGTTTTGTTTTCAGTGAAGGTTAGTCTGTTGTATCAGTCTGAAATAGAAGGATCAGAGATTTAATAAACAACTTTCGTACCACAAAAAAAGCTTTAGGAGTAAAATAGCTTGAAAAAAAGAGGAGGTTAAGTAGGTTTAATGCTTGATAACGAGGAACAGTTGAGTTGCTGAGATATGGCCATGCTGCAAATGTTGTGAAGATGACTCAGAACTTAGTTCTTACAAGCTGCACTGAGCAGGAAAAAAACAGGGGAGAGCGGGGAAAGGGAATATCTGTAGGTTCTTCAACAGACTGAATAATTTAATTCTCAAACAGCTTAGTGAATGACTTCTTTGGTCGTTGTCAGGACCTGGAGCACTTTCCCTCTCTAGGAGTTTAATTGGCAAAGTTAGAGTTTAGCTGGCTCGAGGTCAGCTCAGTGGCTGGTGTGTGCTATTGTGAAGAGAGCTAAAAGTGAGGGCCTGCCCCAGATTGCCCTTGGGAGCTGCTTTTAAGCTGAGGTTGTACCTCTGCTACCTGCCAGCTGCGTGTGCGTGCCTGGTTGTGTCCCTCTGCAACTCTGACCCGCGCCCACTGGCACCTCATTAATAGAACTGCTGCATTCACAAATATCATTTGTCCCTACTTTTTACAGTATCAAATGTGGCCCTACAACCAGTGTTGTATTTTGACCTCAGACTATGTTTTGTTATATCTTTTTTATGTCTCAAATCTGTATAAATCTAGTAAAACATCAACATAAAAGTGTGTAAATGTAAAGCAGCCATTGAAATAGACATTGAAAGACTAAGAGGTTTGTTTAGTGATATAAAAATATCATGCTCGTGTACTAATCCCAGTTGCTGCTCACCCATATGTTCTCTCTTTCTCCCTCTTGCTTTCCCTGTACTGTTTTTTCACTTGTGATTTATTTCTGGAAAATTTATTTTATAAATCTATGCTACATTTCCCTTTATCATCTCATGGCATTTAACAAATTATATGTGGGTGTAGGCATTAGTGTGACTCAGCATTAACAACTCACAAAATTTTAGCTGTCTTCAGTTATTTTGCTTATTAAAAAGCCCAGATTTAAAGGAAATGAAATGATTACAGGAGTCTCTGAGGACTCAAAGAAATGAAAGTGACAAGTATCTAGTCTTTTCTGATGACATTTGAAAATGACTCAGGATAGTTTAAGTCAGAAACCGGTTAAAATGACTGCATGTGCTGGGGCTTATGATTTTGATGACCTGACTCTATATCTGAATGTTAGTTGGTATTACAGCATTGGGAAGGAGCCGAGGTGGTATGATCCTGCATCATGTAAACAACTTGCATTATTTATTATTTTATTAAAAAATCTGGCTACTTAACCTTACTTTTTTCAGCATTTACAACCTGTCATATTTTGGATCCAAAATCTTACTCTGAGTCTATAATACTTTGTATTTGCCTCTGGGATTCTAGTTCTTCTTCCTCTTTAATCTCTATATCTGATTTTCTCGTGACCTCGGATTGACACTTGTATGAGGTTTTTGTCTTGCGGTCTTCACTCTTGCAGAGTGAACTTTTGTGCATGAACTGGAAGTTACTGTGACAAACAGAAGAATTCTAGTATTCTTCCAGTGTTTCATACTATTATCAAGGTCTGTATTTTATTAAATCACAGACAAGTGATAAGTACATACATATAAAACTGTGTTTAGATTTGTGTATGTATATTGGTTAAAAAAATGGTTCTACAAGAAATACGTCTTTAATACAGGAATGTTTCATTAATTAGGAATTGAACTACAGAAAGATATGATGTTCTAAACTGTTTTGAATTATGAAGTCTACAGCAAATGTCCTTTTTCCTCTGATGAGTGAAGAACAGTCTCAGTACTGCTGTTTTATAGTGCAGTCATGGCAACACACGCTGGGCATGCAATGCCCCTTTCTTGTCTCAGGGTCAGATGAATGAGGTCTAGATGTGGCTGCTCCATCATGCAAATCCAATAAACTCTGAGTTGAGCACTGGAAGACTCTAAAGGCTACCTGGAAACTCAAGCGCAGTACGCAGTGCCATGGCAGAGATTGTCTGATAGTTTCAGAAGATCACAAATACTTCTTATGATCCATCTGAGATGCTGCTGTTTTGCACATGAATCTCATCTGAAGCATTTAAACATCTTTAGTGTAAAGGTAACCTTCCCACTATAAGCTGATCTGCTATAGGTTTCCCAAGTCTGCAAAAATATTTCTGATAGATAAGATTTGTGATGTTAACTAGAAGGATTTGGAGATTTTTAAATGCTTATACAGAGGCAGGAAACAAGAATGAGATATTCTTGGCTCAGAAGAAAAATCTTTAGAAAGTAGTCCACAGGAGAATAGGGATGATTATACTGAAAGCCTTCAGACACCTTTAAATGTCACTTTTGCAATTGATTCAATAGCTAAATTATTTGTGATTAGCAGTGACCATACAGGATGAATGGTATGTTATAGAAAAGATTGTGTCTATAACTGTGTCCAAAATAGTCATCTTTTGATAATGCACGCTGAATTACCTGCTGACCTTTAAGGTCTGTATTAAGAGGCAGTTTATTATTCTGAAAGCCATTTCAGGAATCGTGAGCCACGAGAAACACTTACTGCGTAGGCTGGCTGGGGGGTAGTGTTGTGACTAGAAGAGCAAGATTATTTCAGGCCTTCTGAAAATAAATGTTGTACAGTAACTGCTTTAGAAATAAGAAAGTACTGCTTACTTTGGGAGCAGCTTTAGGAATGGCCTATACTTCTCTCAATGTACTGTCATATGTTTAAATAACTGTGTAGAGTGTCAGGCTCTTATACTTTGCTGTGGTGTACTGTACGTGCAGCTTCATGAAGGAGCTCAGAATTGTCCTCCTTCCTTGATATTGAGTCTCCTTTAGAGAAAAGTGAGCAGTCACCAGGACCAGGAATAAAAGTGCACTAGATGACCATAGAGCCTGGACTGTACTGATCTTTGTGTGTTCTTTTTAAAGCCTAAAAATATTGTGAATGCAATTTTAATATTAATTGAATTGTACTGTTCATGGTCCTAAAATACTTTTGCTTTTCCTTAGTGGCTGCTAGTTTCATATAATTATGTGTGAACCCTGGGTTTCATTAAAAAATATAAGCAAGACTGCAAGCCTTATGGCCGCAGGGAAAAGCATAACAAAGCTTCAAATATATAATCCCCAAAGGCTTAGCAGAAGGAAAATAAAAAATCCCAATTTATTTTTAAGTACCTGAGAATTTATCCTTAAAAATTGTATTTCTTTTTGTTATTTGTCAGATGAGGTTTGAGCACCTGGAGTTAATAGTACTGAGACAGAGACCAAGAGAATATGACAGGGAAAGGGAGAGGGGACATAAAATCAGAATATATGACGAAAGTAGCACTGCCTACAATTAGGTAAACAGATAAGATATGCATAGTTGATGACAACTAGCCTGTTCTGCTTCAGACACCAATGGTCCTAAAAAGTGAAATGGAGCTGGAAAAGCTTCACACAGAAATGTAAAATGTAGCAGTTAACAAAATGAAGCATGAACAAAAACCTGCAATTATTGATTGTACCTTGTTTTCAGTCAGAAACTGGAGATGAGGCGGTGTTCTGAGAAGCTGAAAAATATGGATGACAGACTTGAAAAGATAATTAAAGGGATTTTTCTTTTGTTTGGGGAAAATTTAAAGAGAAAATGTTCACAAACATTTTCCAGCAGTAGTAAAAGTTTGTCAGACTGATCGTTATCATTTAAAGTTGTTTGCATAGAGTTTGCAACATTAATGGATGCCATCATTGGTAGTCTAAACTGTTGCCCAAGTTGCTTCTGGGAACAAAACCAAAAAAGTGTTAACATACATCTTCTTATGCAAAAGTAGAATAGAAATAGCGGTAGAGGCATGCATTTTTAATAGCAGTTAGCCAGGCTAGACAACGCTTTAGAAGAGCAATGCTAGAATGAAATGAAAGAGCTTGTGATTGTTTTAGATGGTTTATCAAAAAATGTCAAGTCAATGTTGATTGTCTGTAAAAAATTTAAACAATGTCAGGGACTCTTTGGGAGGATGGAGAATGAGGCACAGCGCGTCTCTGCTGTGTGGAAGTCGTGTTTGTCTTCACGCTCCGTGGCGTTATGAGAGGTTCAGAAAAGGGAAGTGGGGATAATAGAAGTCATGGAATGGCTTCTGTGTGCAGAGTGGCTGTATCTTATACTCTTCAGGCTGGAAAAGACAGTTCAGTGGGTATAGAATGGAAGCTAATAAGTTGAAAACAAACAAAAGGAGGTGGTTCTTGACACAATGAGCTGTGACTTTGCTGGCTTGCCTTTATGTGGATGTAAGGGGAAACCATGTATGATAATGGAAGAAAATGTTGTTTAAATACCTAGAAACTGTCTCTAGCCCAAGAAGGCCCTGAGCTGCAAACTTTTGGAAGCTGGGAGCTTGTATAGGTGAAACAGAAGGAATGTTCTAATAAAAATTTTTCATTGAAACAATTCTCACCTGATGAGCTGTGGTTAGAATCTGAGTGAACTAAAGGGTGGGAGAAAACTAAGTGAAAAATTGACTTAGTCCTTTATGTTGGGATTCCTTAGGGGAAGTTTTATACGTAAAAGAAATGCATAAATAAAAAAGCAGTACCTAAATAACAGAATAAATGGTGTAATAGAAAAGATAATTTGCATTATGAATGTAAACCTTGAAGTTAATGGTAAATTAAGAGTGTGTGTTTAAACAGCAAATGTTGGTCCTAGATCAAGGGCATAATTGTCGTCCCCTCTGCTTCCCCAAAAAGGAGGAGAAAAAAAAAAAGGTAAACAGTATTACTTGAAGGGAAGCAAACAGTGTTGGACTTATGCATGCATGAATTTCATCGCTCTATGCATTTGTGTTCCTTGGGACGACTTGTACTTTTCTGATAATCAGTATAGCAGCAAAACTGTTTTGGATTATGTTGCCTGCTGCAGAATGTCATCTTACTTTAGAATTCGAGATAGGGAAGCTGTGAAACATGGCTAGTGTGGATGCATCCTTCTGGAAGACGAGTGTAACAACCGCAGCTGTAATGCTGAAATGCAAGGGCACGTCCTTTTTGTCACATTTGGAAACTAGAGGATTTTCACTCCAGCAGCAGCAACCACTGAATACCCAAGGTAGGAAATGCAGATGTAGCAATTCCGGGGAGACCTCTTTTGGTCATGCCCAGTAGCGTATTTCGTTACAGAAAAGAAGTTTCCAAAATCCCAATGTAAGTCACAGCGAAACTGTAGACCTGATGGTGGGATTTTTTTCTTTCTTTTTCTGCCTTGCATGTACTGATCTGAGACAAAGCTTTTCCCTCTTTGATTGAACTTGAAACTTGATCCATTAGGGAAGAACTTGGCTGCACAAATGGGTCTCTGGGTTTGAGGGCAGCTCCATGGTTGAAAGTACAAAGAGAAAGTAGTAACAAGAATCTGTAGATCTCTAACCCTCGCAGTTCATTGTGAGGAGCAGTGTCAAAGTACCAAGTGTCCGAAGGCAGATGAATAGCTTTATACAGCACTGGTGCGTAAGGCAGGTGACTTTTAATGGAGAGACTGGAATTTATTTTCATAGTTCGTGAAAGGAGGGGCTGCCCTATGCACAGGGCCTGATGTCAGATACACCGTCCAGGGGCTCCTGTATGCACGTGACTGTACAGGTGCCTGTTCTGGACAAACGAGCCCTCACCTGACTGGCCACTTGGCTACCTTGGGAAGCACCGCTGGGATCAGAGTTCTCTGTCAGGCAATCTTTGGAAGACAGCATGCTGTCCCTTTCACTGGGGAAAAGAAAAATTCTTTTGGGTCCAGAGAGCTAGTGTGACGTTTGGTGGGACTACTGCTAGGTGTATAAGAATGACGTGCTTTTGATCCTGCTAAACTGTGGTGGAATTTGGCTGTTGTACAGAGGATCCATGAAACTGTGGGACAGATTCGGTTGCCACTTCCATACTCCAGCTGGGGTGTTAGGAACAGATAACCTTGTTGAAAGGCTTCAGCAGGTGTGCAGTCAATACATGGAAGCATTGATATGTGCAGGTGTGATGGTGTGAGCACACAATCCCCTTGGATGAATGCCCAAGAAGTTCCTGCGCAATGAATGAGTGCGTGAGAAGAAAAGGTGTGTATTTTTGCAGGAAAGACTCTTCAAGTCGGTGCTTGGTTTGGTGAACTTTTAGACACAGGTAGACATCAAAGCTAGGTCAGACAAAAGTAGAGCAGGGCTCTTCTGGGCAAAGGAAACATGCAAGACTAAGGCTACAGCAGCAGCAAACGGCCTCTTGCTGTGAAGGGCACTCTGGAGTGTGTGGTAGAAAGTGTTTCTCTGCCACGTATAAGCACTCTGAGTTTGAATCCCCCACTTCAGACATGGTCTGTCTCCGTATGCTTGCTTAGATGTCAAAAGGATTCTAGCGAATTATGTAAAGAACAGCAGTTGCAGTCATATTAAGATTTTGGCCCATGGAGAAGACAGGAAATTGAGCTCTGAAATTAACCGTGTTCTCAAGCTAGGTCTCTTTTCTCTTATTTTGCACACTGGGTTTAAGGCTCTAAGGACAACATTTTCAGCTGATGTAAATGCGAATAGCTCCCTCGCAGCTTGGATGATTTACCGAGGATCAGCTGTTATATCAACCCTACTCAGAATTTTTTGGCTTTTGAGAGTCACAGCACAGCCTTATCGTTTCTTACCATCATATATTGTATCAAGGGTTCTGCTCCTCAGGGCAACCCCTGTGTAGGCAGACCAGTTTAAACTCTTCAATTCTCGCAAACCTGCGTTACTTCAATGTGTGGCTCAAGGAGCCGAATTTATGTACTGGCTTTGTTGATGTCCCAGTATTATTTGGTGGTGCTGTAGATGAGATTACTGGGTCACACCTTACGAAGATTTACTGACGATTCTGTTTAAATAATAGGAGATTAGTGGATATGCTGATGGCAACATCTGTTTTCTAAAATACATATTAGCATGATTTTGTCCAGCTTTCATTACTCTTCCAAAAGTTTTAAGAATCTAGTAGGTTAATACCACTGAAACATCACAACAACTCTGACAGATTGTACATTCAAAATCTTATGTTCATCTCACAGGAATATAACTTAAAATTATTGGCAACATCTAACTCAAATATAGACATACCTAGTTCTGTTTATATTCTGTAAAACTCAGTGGGATCTAGAAGAGCAAAGTGTAAGAAACGTGTAATTCAGTAGTTTTTAAAGTTTAGAGCATTAGAGTGGGCATATACTCTTAAGCTTGCTTATTTTTTTTTTTCCTTGTCCAAAACCTTGATCAATAAAGAAATCTCATGAGAAAATCTGCCTACTGTGGGCTGGGCTATGGTGCAACTGAAAAGCGCACAATTTGGATATGGCATCTTTGCATGAGTTAGTGCTGGGTGTGAATGATTTGCAACACCTTTCAGACGTAGTACAAAAAATAATTTACTTGTTCGCGAACCCAAACATTCATTTATTTCCCTTCTTTCTTTTCTCTCTGCTTGTTTTTTATCCATTAATGCAGACTACAGTACTCCTCCCAGGTCTATTAGGCCAGGGCTTGGGCTGCCTTCTGAAGGTGAAGATAATAACTGTTTCTCACGAAGAGTTTGTGTAGCACACACTGTAAGGTATCCTGATGAAATGTGCCGAGGGGCACTGAGTTTGTAAGTATTGAATGAGCTGCCCAAGGGCAAACAGTCTATATCCACTCTGCTCAGGTTTAAAAGGGTCTCCTCCTCCTGCCAGGAGACTTCCAGGGTGTTGATCCCAGTCCAAACAGCCAAATCCCGCCTTTCTGCCTTTCATTTCTTTTGGTCTTGTCATTGTGTAGGAGCTATTGACACTCAAAGAGAAGAAAGAAATCTTGACTTGGACAGTTCTCAGATAAAATGCGAAACTGTTTTGTGGTGTTGTTCCTCCACACCCCGCTCTCAAGTGAATGAATTGGTGTCAATTTGTCTTTCTGCAGAAATTTGCTACCGTCATCTTCTGTTTTAGTGATCTCTAACAAGATGGATACTTTATCTCTCTTCTCAACACCCAACAGCATGGTGCTCATAAAACTTTATAGAATTGTCAATAGCTTTGACAGGACTCTTTGAAGGTTATTTTTTTTGCAACAGTGACTACACTGTTAATATGATCTCTGGGAAAAGGGTCATTTAAAGATTCATTAATTCTGTTTCCTGGTGCCTTCATAATAAGATGCTGGCAGGGAAGAATAGAGTGTGGTGTAATGTCCTCCAGTGAACTAATTGTCTTGATAAATATTATGCTTTTATACAATTTGTTGGGATTGTCAGTTAGGTCTTTTGCTAAAATCAAGTGAAGTAGTCTCAAAGAGCTAGTTTATATCCGTGGGTCTTTAGAACAGAAACCTCCAGTTTACTGTTGCTCAGTGATGTTGGTTTTGGTAGCTACACAAGGTTAGAGTGCTTAGAAGATGTCGTCCGGAGCAAGTGGCAAGTGTGAAAGGGATTACCTGCTTAGTGGAACGGAGCGCCCGTGCGCGTTTCTCCCTTTTTAAGGACAAGTACAAAACTACAGCAAAGCCTGTTCACGTTCACTGACAAGCCAGGGACTTTTAATGACCTTAAAAGCTAAGGCTTTTTAATGACCTTTTAGGACATTATTTGTGTAATATCACTAACTTAAAAGAAGCTTAGAAGACAGTATGAAGAAGTTGATCCCTTCAGAACTTCTAGGGTTTTAATAAGCGAAACCAATAACCCCCCAGCTAGAAAGACTTTTTTTTTTTCCTTTTAATAACTGCATAGGGGTGACTGATTTATCACCTGGCTTTGTGTTTTTTATAGCTTTTCCAATACTACATTTTTATTGCTAACCCCCAAAATGTGCACAGCTGCTCAGAGGCAGAAAAGACATGAAAGCTGTAAATATTCTTCAAGTTTTTCTTGCTTTATTATTTAAATAGTAGCAATTTAAGAGTACAGGTCAAATATATCCTGTTGTAACTTCTGTCTGTTCACTGCTCCCTGGAGTTGATGTAACAGACTATAACTACTTTTCTTTCAATGGTTCCAGTAAAGTGTACGGTACTTAAATTTCAATTAGAATGGGGAGGTCAGTATTTAACACCTCCAGTCTCAGCCTGAGGGACTCTTTCTTCTTAATCAAGTTCTTGCTTCTACAAAGTTAATAAAAATTTGGTAGTACAGACCACTTTATAAATTACAGATGAATGTTAATCTGAAAGGTAAACTTCCATAATACTCTGCGATGATTTCATTATGTGAGATAATTAATGTTTCGACACGTCTGCCGTTCACATGGCATAAAGATGGGTTGGAGACCCACATCAAGACTTCTGTAATCGCTAAGAGCTGTTACATAGTTATTAAAATCCAAAGCAGCTTTCTCAAGAGGTCAAGCTTGTGAGCTCACTGTTTATTCACATAACTGACAACGATGTGCAAACAAAGAAAAGTCACGCAAATCGATCCTTAATTTCTGCAGAAACTGAGAAAGCAGAATAAGTGATCTCTGAAAGTGTTGTCGTTTAAAAGAGTGTTAAATACATTGCTGGATTTATTTGCCCTGTGTTAGTAAGTCTTGATTAGGTAGAGAAAATAGATTGCTCCTCATAATGCGTTTTCCTACTTAGCCGATTACAGGCAATGCAGGCAACAGAAGAAATCAAAGTATAGTACTGAGGATGAGGGTTTTATATATGCCTGTGCTTTAAAATATTCTGTCATTTATAAGAAACAGATTTGGAAATTAGTTCAATTCCTTCCCTTCAAAAAAAAAAAAAATTAAACAGCAATCTCTATCTAGAATGTCTTGTGTTGGTATATGGAACTACAGCTTTATCTACCATTCTGTGTGTATCGTTTATTAGATTTGGGGCCTAGTCAGTCTCCTCCTCCTCCTCCTTCTCCGTTTTAAACACTTAGGCCCAAAGTGCATCATTCCCTAAATTTGATCTAGTAACGCTCTGGTCCCTAAGGCTTGAGTTGAGCCAGCTCGCTGTGCCAAAACTCAAGCTTGCAGAGTGCGTGAATGATTGATGAGTCACACCATGCCATTTCTCGGCTGTCAGTTGTCATCTCCTAGCCACACTTGAGCCCCTAGAGTTAAAGTGCCTTTCTCTTCCATTGCCAGGAGGGATCAGCAAACAAGACTGCTTCTAAATGGAGACTGATCCTCATCCAGTAGGCTCCTACAGAAATCAGCAGTCGTACTGATTCGGAATAGGAGGCTCCAACAAACAGATGCCTTCAGAGGGAATCAGTCTTGTTCTGATATATTTGTCCTTGGAGCATAGCCCTATTTTCAAGGGACTTCATGTTGAAGGGATTCCTTGAGTAAGACTCTTAATGAATTAGTTTATAGCAGTGGTTGAACTGTAATTAAAACCAACAGGGGAAAAAAAAAAAAAGAAGATGACTTATGACTCTGGTCTTCATTTAAGGAGTGGGCAGCTTCCCAGTCCCAAAGCCCATCTGATGGGCAAATGTACAGTGATAGACCATTATGCCAATAACTGTGCAATGCTGGTCTATCCAGTACTGGCCTGGACTACAAGAGCTTAAAGCCTTCCTGGTACCCATCTTGGGTCCTGATGCTTGAGAAGCTTTTGCATGTATATTTTTCCTCACAGTGCTGGAAGTTATGCGTACTGTATCTCTTCGTAAAGCTTTGATGGTTTCCTCAGGTGCTGATTCAATGCTCTAGTGTATATGTGCAGTGGTATGGAATTGCAGCTCTATTCACTTACATAGAAGGGACATCAGTTACTCCAAGGCTGTACTGCCTGAACTTATCTATCCAAACTCTCCGAATGGATCTGGTACTCTTCCCAGGTTTTGTTGATGCCTTACACCCAGTTTCTTTTTTTCCTTACTCTTTTTTATGATAATTTGCTTGAAGAAGTTTTTGATTCTCTTAGGACAGGCAGCTCTTAAACTTACCGTTTTTGAGGAGGCTTCACTAATTTCCTGTGATTCCACATACCAATTTCAATTGCTTTGTTCTTGATTGAAAGGCTGTGTACTACTTTGCCTTTTATATTATCTTTTCCTTTGCATTCCCTTTCCCTGCTCTCTGCTTACATTAACTTTGTAGTTGAGTCTCGTAGAGATATAGAACCTATTGGTTTCTAGGCCATCATGCTTGTCACACTAGATTACAAGAAACATCCCTGTGCCAAAACTGGGGCTGATTTTTGTAGCAGCATTTCCATTTGTGGGAGCAGAATGGTGAATTGAAATAAGAACTCATCCGATAAGTAGCTAGTTCCATGCTTCTTCTATATGACATTGATCTAGAATGCATATCTATGTAGAATCCTCTTTACTATTAAGCATCAGGGAGTCATGATATCATCATTTGCAATAAGGGTGGTGTGATGTTTTGACATGATGTTCTCATATTCTGTAAAAGTATAAACTAAGTTAAATTCTGGAAAAAAAAAGTTGGATTGAGAGCAGTATACTGTGATTGAGAGCTGCTGTGCTGTCAGGCAGCCATTTCCTGCTTTTATCCTCTTTTTCAACTGTCTTAGAAAAAGCTGGGGAGAACCGCTCTTCGCGTGGACTTATTCTACTGAACAAAGTGATCTGCATCTCTGCTAGTGCTGCAGATATTTCTCAGCTGTTTCCTAGGGCCTGTTTTCTGTTTGGGGTTATAACTAGGCAGTCTCAGGCATCTCCTTATCTCTAATTCCTGCTGTGGTTTTCCATATCCTTAGGTAACTATCACAACCTGTGGCAGCAGTGAAGTGCTGGGCTCTTGGCCAGGTTTTTATTATTCTTATGAACTGTTAGCTCTCCTTTTCCAAAGGTACAAGGCGGAGGCGTACGCTTAGTCTTTTACTTCTGCCACTCTTCTGTCTTTGTTTTCTTCTGATAACACTTTTTTCTCATGATCTTTTGTTTGTGCGAAAAGGTCTTTTTATTCTGTTGGACTCGGTCACAGTTATGCGCAGTGTCTTGCACCCTCCCGCCTGCTCACTGTGTTCAAATGCTTTTTGCAAAAGATAAATGAAAAATATGTATTAAAATTTACAAAAGACGTTTTCAAAGAAGCAGCTCAAGAGTAAATTAGAAGCCTAACTCACCACCTCTGTCTCTCTGGGTTTTTTTTCAACTGTTATTAATGCCTTGGATTTCCATAAGTGAAATCCTAATTTACTTCAAGAACAGTTTTATTTTAGGTGTTTTCAAAACAATTGAAATATGAAGGATTATGAAGAAAACAACTTTAATGCAAACACAGGAAAGCACCATGTTGTGTGATATTCAGCCTGTGTTTTAAACTAGCAATTAGGGTTATACTTAGACATTATCTGCACATCTGGATATTGGCCTTTTTAATACCATTTAAAGACCTTTTTCTATGGTTTGACTTCTCTTGCTGCTCATTGATAGATCTCAAAGTCAGGAAACTCTCAGAAATCTTTTTTATTCAAACAAAAAAAAACACCTCTCCCATTGATTTCAGTCAGACTTAGAACCCATGGAGTTCTACTGGCTTTGACATTTTATATCAGTTTATTGTGCATCTAAAATTTTTAAATCAACTGACTTAATGCCTTTATAATGTATAGAGGAGACTTTTTGTTTTGCTTTGTGTTTGTTTTTTTTTTTAAAAAAAAGAGCTGATCCTGAACTTCTGTGGCATCATCTTGGTTATAATTGCAGTAATTAGGAAATACAATCCATCAGCAACCTGGGACACAGAAACTATGAGGTCAGATCAAGTGTTCAGGTAACACCAGAATCGCCTCTGCAGCAGCAGCCCAGTACCAGTTGCCTTGAGAAGAGGAGCAGGACCAGGCACACATAGTGCCATCCTTCTCCAGGATATTCTTTAGGCTTTCAGCAATTTTTGACTGGGATATTTGGAGCCAGAGGCAGTGTTTGGTTATTAGGAGACTTTCTTCACTTAAATTTGCCAGTTGCATTTTGAGCCTGAGTAAACTTCTAATATCCACAGTATCCTGTATCAAAAAATTCTTCATCTTAAAGACATAATGAGTGAGTAAGAATCAATTTTTGTTTCTTTTGCACCTGCCACCGTGTGATTTCATTTGATGCCACTCGGAATTATTTTTTTTTATAACAGAAAATCCTAGAATAGCACAAAAACATTTAAGTCCTGAATACATCTGCCAAACAAAGGCAAAGGTTACAGTTGTGTAATGGTCAGTGTCCATTGGAGAAGGCAAGGAAGCGTTGTGCCCCTCGTCTTTTATTACGGTGACTTGTTTATAGACATCTCTTGTATTTCCTCTCAGTTGTCCCTTTCCCAGCTTGACGAGCACTGGTCCATACCACCATCCTTTCTCTGGGAGCTGCTTTGTTCTTTTGATCAGCATCTGCCGTCCTTCCCTGAATCTCTGTCCCTTTTGTACACCGATTCTGTTGTTCGCTATTATTCCTCCCGATTTACCTGGTGCAGGCAGCACATACAATGATCTGTAGCTCTCTTGCTCTCTCCAAAGCCTTTAAAATTGAATTAAGATTATATGTGCTACCTTTCGGTTCTTTGCCACAGAAACATTTTTAAATAAGGGATTACATAATGAGAATTAACTGTTTCACCAGTGAAGTCTTTGAGCAATATTGTGTATTGTCTGATTCTGGCAATTTGTTATCAGCTAAGCATTTTTTTTTTTTGTGATGCTATAGCCCCTTCTGCCAGAAGTTATGATAAATCCTTCGAGAAGTCACCTGTAAAGAAGGATTCTTGCTTTCCCAAATTTCTCTGTGTCAAATGTACGTGCAAAACCATTATTCTGTGAACTTCTTTTCTATGGTTCAATTGTCTGTAAGCCCTACAGACTCCTTGACAAGCTTTTTTGCTCATGATCTGTTTGAAAAAGGATTAATAAGCTTTTCTGCAAATAGAGTTTTGTAACTTTTAATTGCCCTGCATTCTTGTGTTTTTATCTGTAAATGATGAGAGTGAATGATGAATTTTCTTCTAGGAGCACTAGTTTCTTTTTATTATCAGATTTGGGCTTTTCTTTTTAGGGATTGTTAAGCATGTAACACAAATGCATGCCTAGACGTACAGAATTTAAACTCATGGTAACTTCATAGCGGATTCTTTATATTTAAGGCTACTATAGGGACGAAATTATCTTAGAGATGGATGGTAGCCAGCAATATAGATGGAAAACCTATTGTTTTTTCCGACTGGCTGAAACTAAGAAGAGCCTAAATCCTTAATTTTGTTGAAGGGAGCTGTGGAAATTGCATATTGCATCAAGGGAAATTCTGACTAGATACTGGACGAAATTCTGACTAAATATTGGACAGAAAACTCGCCATGGAGGGGGTGGCGCAGTTACTCAGAGGAGTTTTGAGATTGCTAGCTTGGGATTTAAAACTTGTCTGGACACCCTGAGCTGCTTGATTTCATCCTGAAGTTAGTCCTGCATCAGGACTGGGGGTGGTTGGATCAGAGGTTCCCTGAGGTCCCTTCCAGCCTGCATCACTCTGTGATTCAGAAGTGACCTCAACGATTACTCCTGAAGTGACTAAGGGGCAGATTGTATTCTAACGCTTGGACAAGAAAGTCCAGATAAGTGAGTTGATTTCTGAAGCTGAGGCTTTCTGATCCTCAGATAATGCTGTCTAGGAGCCAGTTTCCTTGTTGCTATGTGTGCTGCAGGGGTAAGAGACACCGCTTCTCTGGAGAGACTGCTATTCAATTTGTGGTCTGGCGTTTCAGTTACAAGTGCGTCTTGCCAGCAGGGTATTTGCTTCTTCAAGATAATTACCCTGAAGTAAGGAAAGAAGAGCAGTTTCTCGACCGCAGCAATGCCGTATAATACTCTTACTGAAATATTTAACAGCTGTTCCAACATAATGCTTTTCACTCTCATGTGGAACTAGATTTTAGCTATGAATTTTGTGGTCGTAGTCTTCAGTGTTTCGAATGCTGTGGCCTTATTCCATGTGCAAGTGACTTCCGTGGGTGTTTGGGAATAGCAAGGAGGTCCTGTTCAGGTATGGAGTTTAGTTGCCTCTATTTTTTCCTTAGGGATAATGGATGATTACATCAGCCCAGAATAGGAAATTAGAAGTCGTACAGTGTTTATTAATTCTGCTTTCTATTCAGGTAGCATGAATAAAAGATAAATATGAAATTGCATCGCTTCATGGTAAAATGAACTCAGGTAAGTGAACGTATCTCTGCTCTCTGCCATCTCTTCGTGCTACAAAATTTGTCATTTCCTAACCAGCAGAGTCCAGCTGTCAGACTTATCAAGCGCACAAAGCACTTCTGAATCCTTCGCACTGGGTGGCCCACACACCCCTGGAATTTAAATTATTCCATCCATGTGTATTCCTCAGTGTGACCTCTTGTTACAAGTCCTTGTAAAGCTTGAATTGCTGCAGAGGAACCCCTCTCCTGTCTGCCCCAGTGGCCTGTATCCCTAAAGGATTGTGGTAGATGGCCCTTTTTATCAAACTTTGGCCAGATACATTCAAGCCCGGGTTAAGGAATGACTGGAAATTACATGGATTCCTCCTTCCCAAAGGAATGAGCTGAAGGAGAAGGAGGCCCTTTGCCAAAAGGCTGGGAAAGGGAAGAGAACATTAGCATACCACAGGGATGTGCGCTGTACTCCTGTGTAGGTCTATAAATAAGAGCTGCTGGAGGAGGGAACGTAGGACCTGCATTCAGAGCCAAGCGGTGGAAAATGAGGTGTTTTTTTTCCAGGTAAGACAAGTGCAGCACAAGCTGAGACTGGTAGGATTTGTGGAGGTCCCAGTTTGTGAGCTATCCAGTGGATTCTGGCTGGGCACAGGGTACTCTGGTGCAACTGGAAAGCTGCCGTGTTTCGTGCCCTAAGCTGGGATTTCTAAGGCCAAGTTCAGTGTGCTGGTTTGCTCTGGGTTTTAGCAATGGCAAGAAGGGTAAGTGACTCTATCTACAAGTGTCCTCAGCTCTGGCTTGTCTGACTGTTCCAGTTCGATGGTGTTATCGTGGTAGTTTCTGCTGAGTGTGAAATTTCCCCCTGTTCTTAGTTGCATGCTTTGGAGTGTAATAGCAGAAGCAATTGATGTAGCGCGTTAGAACAGTAGTTTGGTGACTCTTCGCCCGTATCCATTGGATGTGACATATTTCAGTGAACTGAAAAGATTATTTATTTGTCTGGAGGAGTATTTGTGTTCTTTTCCTTTAGTAAATGTAAAAAAAAAAATAAGTACAAGTCCTCTGGTAGAGACCGATGCAAGGTTTACAAAATCATGCCTGTTTTTTTGTCTTATCTCCATGTTACCGTTTTCCTTTTGCATCCCAGTTTAACTAGCTGGATTATGATTTTTTTCACATTCCTTTCTGAGTACTTGTCTCTTTCTGTTAATTTGCACAAGATTTCTTTTTCCATTTTCCTTATTTTCTATCTATACCTGTTCCCTGCTCCAGTGTGTTGTTACCAGCTGCGTCACTTAGGCCATCTCCATGGTTAGTTCTTTCACGCTGTCCACTGACTGGCACGCTGAGGTTTCATTGCATTTAACAATTTAAATTGAATTACAAATCATTATTCCTCCACTGCGTGTTCCTGAACTTAGGCAATTTGGGAGCATTTTAGAGAAACATAGTTAAAGATGATAGATGAACCTGCAGACAACCAGTCCCGCCAAAGATACAGGTCGTTTTGTTGGAATTTTTGCTAACATGGAAGCAGAGTTGTAAGCAGGTGCCTGCTGCACTGCTCAAATGGGAAGTGGGTGCTCCAATGGAAATCACGTAACAGTCTTCTGTAATTAAACCAAAATGAAACAAAAGAAAAATTGAGTTTTAAAATATGCAGTTTCTTTCTGTCGCAGCTTTTGGATTAACTCTTTGGTTTTTTATTAATATTGGAGGAATAAACAATAGCTTGAGACTTTTTAGAGCTCTGATTTCCTCCAGGAAATCTGCTATAATTCCTGATTTTACCAGGTTAGGTCAACACACTCAAATCTTATTTTGAAGCAGTTGATTCAGTAGCTTCAGGCAGTCTTAAATATTGGGTTCTTTATTTTTGAGGGGACTGGAATTGAGGCTCAGCAATTGATGTTGAGTTGCTAATAGCAGTACTCAAAGTTCTTGTAGATTATTAAGTCTAAAGGTGTTATTGTTTGTTTAAACACTAATAGACTCTTGGTGGGGTTGAAGGCTTGCCGGACATGTCTTTCCTTATCAGCGAAGCTGCTGTGGAAATTGTTCTGTCATTGGAAATTCTCCTGATTGGCACTTCCCCTCCTCATTTAATAGCTCTCTGGAGATGGGTGGCTCTCAGTCCTCAAGCTGTTGCTAGCCTGCAGAATGACAAATCAATTTTATTACTGCGCACCATAACAGAAAACGCTGTAGTGGAATATTTGAAACAAAGATGTGAAAGGAAATAGATGACTAGTGTGCTGAGGATTAACTTTTTTTAGTAATTATGCTAATAATTAATACTTTCTTTGCTTTGTTTTCTTGATTCTCTGTCAATTAAGACACACACTTGTTGGTGTCTTTGATAATAGCGTACCAAGTGAAAATGGTGTTCTCCACCTATTCAGTTCTGCTCTTCTATCCGTTGTAACTTTTTTCTTTTGTTTGAAGAATGATTAAGACAAACGTTATCACAGAACAAACAGCTCTTTCAGAAAAG
This sequence comes from Tauraco erythrolophus, assembly GCF_009769465.1. Taxonomy (NCBI): domain Eukaryota; kingdom Metazoa; phylum Chordata; class Aves; order Musophagiformes; family Musophagidae; genus Tauraco; species Tauraco erythrolophus. Next base: position 39,844,969 of record NC_141473.1, read on the forward strand.
GAAATAAGAACAGTTGTATATTTTTTTTGCTGAGCAGGAAACAGCGATACTACTTGATACCTGATTCCCCCTCACGTAACAAATAGCAACCTCCATGTCTATTTGCAAAATGTATTGCCGTCACATTCTTCTCTTGAAGAATGGTTGCTAACATTTGTTTGCCTCTCATGTGTAACTTCACTTTCTCAGCATGTCGTTTCCTGAGAAGTCACTCTGCACGAGGGGACACCCCTCGCGCATGTGTGTCAAGCCGTGCACAGATGAATGAGAAAATAGAAACTACTGAAGGTCCAGGACAGAGGAACGCTACAGAATGGCTGAACGGTCCTTTCCTCTTTCTAGAATGTCAAATCCGTGGTGTACCTACAAAGGGCTTTTTCCAGAGGAAAGGAAGGCTGGATAAAACATCCAGCAAAGTTGTCCTTTCACTCATCTTCCCTGGACATGCCAGGCTCATGCTGCCCTCCTCTGTGGGAGCAGATAAAAGGTCCGAGCCCCGTGTTCGTTTGGTGCCTACATGGAGATGTGTGTAGTTGTACAATGCCCGTTACGCGTTAGCAAGATCACGTACACAGCACAGAGTAAGAGGTCTTCTATCACATCTTTTTTCAGGGAAAACGTAGGGGGTTTTTACATTTTTCCGTGACAAGCTAAAGATGGACACATGATCAGTACGAAAAACTGAGATGAAAACTTTGCAGCTTCAACTAAATACAGAAGATGCTTCCACAAAATGAGATAATCTTGAAAAGGTTCATTTTGGTTCAACCCACAAGTTATGTTTTATTCCAAAATTAAATGATTCAAATCTTTTGAGAAGTATCCAATCTGTTTTAAATATAGAGGCCAATTCTGAAATGAAAATGAGTATTTTTCATATCTGTAATTTTTGTTTAATAGATGATAATGCCAAATGTTCTTGAATGTCCTTTGGCAAATATGAAAAAAAAAAAAAAAGTACTTGATTACTTAATAAAATAAAAAGTAAGTGAAAGGCTTTTAAAAATAAAAGCTAAATTTGACCTGAATTTTTTTAAATAGTTTTGCTCTGTTTCTATTATCAGTTAGTAACAATTTCTAACTGTGAACCAAAACCATCTTATTCAGCTGAACCATGAAATATCAAGAAAATAGATCAAATACTGATTTGGTTTTTTAATAGAAGCAAAAGAGAAATAGGAGAATAAAATGTATTGCTATAATTTTTCACAATTATGTCAGGAGATACTCTTTGCAGTTGGAAGTCTGCACGTGTATTAGGTTGGTGGTTATATGTGGAAGAAAAAGTAGGAAAACACAGTAGTACATAATGTCAGAGGAAAAAGCTTGAATCGTTAGCTAGAAAATACTATGAGAGAAATTTAAAGAGTTTTTTAAAGTTTTTTTTCTGCAATAAGAGAAAAATGAGTAGACTTTTTGAGTATTCTCTGTGGTCTATTTTGTCTACAGACTTCTACAGTTTTTAGTACCATATGCAGAGGAAGGCAATACATGTAATTTTTAGATTTAAATGAATTGGAGACTCCTCAGGGTGAAATATTCGTTTTGAATAATTTTATCTATTAGGGTGGTATCTAGAGATCCCCATTGAGACCAAGGGCTGAGCAAACCTGTGGTAAAAGGCACAGCAGCAGAATTGGTGTCTTGTCAATATAAGCAAGGAGGAATGTGTTTTTAGATGAGCATGGATCATAAAGGTCTATAAGCAGATTACGGTGAGTATAACATATTGGAAGCATATAGCTGGTTTATGACACAAGGACTTTGTGAGACTTGAAAGAGTAATAAAATAACCAGGGAATCATCACGGTCATGTAGCCACCTAAAAGCTGTCTGTAGTTTTCATATGAAGTGTGTGTTTTTCAGCTATTCGTGAATAATTGGGAGTTAAGGCTATACAAAAATCTGTATTTTGCTTTTTAATGAAATCAACGCAGCTTTATGCTACTTTTTTTTTTCAACTACTGTACTATTCTTCATCTTGCACTGATTTCATCTTTCCCAATGTATTCTTTCTTCTCACTGAAATGAAGTTTTTATTATGCTGTGGATGTCTCCATTTCAGTGGCAAGGCTCTTGAAATACTTGTGGTGTTCAGAAGTACTTGAATAATTATTAACAATTGTGAGGTTTTGTTCTGTTGAAAGACTGTGAGAACCTCAGGAATATCCAGGACCATGAATTTCCATCTGCTGTCCCTGTAAGCAGTCACACCATGCACTTCCGTGCAGAAAAGCAAGCTCCATCTGAGTGGTGGTGAGTATCTCTACCCAACTGTTGTTTTTGAGAGACTGTTCCAGAAACATGTTTCTCTGATGAGTACAAATCTATTTTTGATTTTGTTATAGATTCATTCACAGTAATAATTTTTATGGAGCCAACACCGTGTGCTTTTTGTGATATGTGAGCAATGAAATGATAAACCATGGTTGCTCTGTCCTCCTTTGTGTTGTCCAGACCCAACACAGAGCTTACAGCTATAAAAGACCTTCATATATTCAATATGCATTTTGCTTTAATTTAGTAGGTGTTTTGTGTGTAGGGCTATTTGATCTTTGAATATTGGATTTAAATCACTTATGAATAAGAGGTTAGCAACAAAGCAATTTGGTAATTGGTGAATAATAAAAGAATATTGTTACAATCCTAACAAAATGAAGTGGTTTGTGAGTACATGCAGTGTAGTAGAGTATGGTGGTGTTCTATTTTGCGTCACGCTTAGAATGTTCTAAATTTTCCACCATGACATACAAGAGAAACTTGGGAGGGTTTCAGTACATAACAAATCAAACTTCTGTGTTCAAATGAATGGTTCAACTTTTGGAACCCAAAAGCTCCTCCCATTTTGCCACCTGAATCATGGCCATTCAGCCTGTAACAAACCTTGTCTAAATGAAGAATGAGAGGGGGACTTTTATTTGGAAAATCCAGTATTTGTTGACTGTTGGACCTTTGTATTAATTTGCATGTGATTTCAGACTGCTAAATAGTTCTGATTATTTAAAGTATTATGTAGTCCGTGGAATATTTGTAAACCCAGCAAGGAGAGAAGAACAAGCTTTGCTGTCTTCTTTCACGTTGACTATTTGGTAAAAAGTCCAGATGTATTTAATGCAGAAGATAACGTGAAATCAGTGGAAGTCTGGTCTTTGGTAAAGTAACCCAAGAGCAGATGCCACTCTGATGCCTGTGGATTTTACAGACCCTGCGCCGTAAGCCTTTGAAGATCAAAAGGCTGTTAATTGCTTAATTTGTGCCTGTAATGTTTAAGGTGTCCACACAAAATACAAAGCAAAGCTAATAACATCCTGAGATTGATGCTAGGCTAAGATAGCTTCATTTTATCTGATCTCTCTTAAAAGCTTTGGAGTTTAAACAAGGCTGTTAAACATTTCATTTGACATTTTGGAAACAGTAATATTAAGACAGACATGTATTAGGATCCAGTTGTGAGAAACTGAGTTTTAAAGCCATCGTGAAGGACATGAAAATGATTAGCAAATGTTATTACAGTATCACAGATCTTGTGCGGTTACTCAGTAAAAAGTGAAGTATTGATATTTGAGTTGTACTTATTTTTAATGAAGAAAATCACTAAGAATTTGTAAGAAGGAACCGGTCAGTTTCAGAGCTAGAAATTGGCATATATCTGAGCGTAGTACAATAAAACAACTAAGAAACAAGATTTGTTTTCTTTTTTAAAGTGGAAAAAATGAACTGCATGAACTTTTTGATAACTACTTATATTCAGAATTACCTGAAAACACTAGTTCCTGAGTGGTGAGGTGAAATAAGATTGTGAGATATTACTCAAAGGCGGTTAATTTTAGATGTTAATTTGACTTAAACAACATGAGTGCTACGGAATGTACACTTATTTTCGTGATAAACTGAGTGATGACTGCTTCCCAGTAACATATAGTTTACAATATCTTTCCTTTTACTTTAGGATTGCTCCTTCATCTGTAATGAAAAAAGGAGAAAGATATCTGATAATTACTGAACTTCCTCATAGTAGTGATTGAATTTATAGTTCTGACACACTCATTACTGTTAAACTCTTACCATCCTGGACCTGCTTGCACGTGAGTGGGAGTTTGTAGGACTGCAGAGTTTGAAGAATTTGTATCTGGATACTTTCTGTTGTATTGTATCATTTGGAAAAAAATGATGCAGAGGCTGCAATGAGTAAGCAAACAATGGTGGATAATCGTTCCTGGGGTTTACAGATTGTAGGATGCTGAAATGTACTAAAAGGACGGTTACTTTTCATCCCCCCGTCGTATTTTGGTGCGTTATGTGTTTGAAGTAGAGAATGCCTTTCCCTCTCTATTTTTCGCAATCAGCTTGGCACGTATGCTTCAAACATGAAAAACTCCCCTGGACGTGAAAGTCATAAGAATTTTTGGACTCTTTTTTCAGGAGATGCTTTGTAAAGCAGAGTGGGATCAATTTTTGAAGCGCTAGGATGCAGCAGTGATTCACTCTAACAGCAGTGAAATGCCAAATGTGCGGAGAAAAGTTACAAAGGTGGCCAACACAGGGGTTATCATAACTGGTGGGTGGCAGATCCAATATAATTCATATATTAGTACCGCAGTAATTGTTGTCTGTCGATTTTAAAGTACGAATTGGAGAAAAGCAGTCTGCGTGTGTTTATGTGGAGGGAGGGACTGTCGAACAGCATTTTTATCCGCAAAGTCCAGGCACATTTAAAAGAAACACCGCTGGGTGTGCTCAGCAGCAGGCTGTGAGCACGTGGGGCAAGTTTGCATTAATAGGAAGCTTTCCCTGGGTTCTCTGCCTGCTGCCTCTGTGTGAAGCCGATTGACGCTTAGCAGAGAAAGGTCACGTTAAGAGGAGCTGGAGAAAGCCTTTTCCATTCTTCGGCTGCGGAGGCATCGGAGCTGCCTGCTGCGAGGCGCCGCAGGTGTCGGTATCTGTGCTGCTGGGGCCGATGCACTGATTGTGTAATGGCTCTTCAGGGCAGTCTTCAAATGGATTGGGAACGCTGACTGCAGATTCTTTAGGTGTTTGTACGTAAACTGCTGTAACTTTTAGTACACGGATGAACAGAGAGGATTGGGTATTGGGAGCAACGTAACAGTCTAGAACTGCAGGACATATTACTTGCAACTACAATTTTTTTTCCCCTTTATCCTTGGTAGAAGCACGAAGTTGAACTGCAGGAAAGAAGTTTAATGTTAGATGGCGTGAAAAAGTTTGGAACAGTAAAGACTGGAAAACACCAGAGTGAATTTTGATGTGTTATTTGGGAGTGTCCATCTGTAAGAACAGGTTTAATTACTCCTCTTTTGTAAAAGCTGAATAAGCCTTTGAATATGTACTAGAGCGTCTGTTGAGATCCCTTCAGCCTGTGTTAACAAGATGTATCTTTGTATGATGAACTCATGCCTGGGCAATGAATCAGTGCCTGGAGAGGGCTGGTGAGCCATAGAGATTATTTTTCCTTTAAATCTCTATCTTGATTTTTCTTAAAGAAATTCAATAGCCTTATAGGCTCTGAGTGGAGAAAATATTGCTCAGATATGAGCGGGGATTCTGAATATGAACGCAGAAGCCTGCAGACGTGAGAACTGATGTCCTCCGCTCAGACACGATGTTGCAGTGGAGCTTTTGGAGGACAAGAGCTGCCATCAGCAAGGAATTTTGCACTTAATGCATGTCCCCTGGTAGCACTGTGTTGATGGGATAGAAATAACAGACTTCTGAGGAGTGCAGTGGAGAGCTATGCACTTCAGATGCGCGTTCACGCTTGCAGGACCTTCAAGCTTCAATGAAGTGTCATGGCACTTATTGGTTACAACTAATGATGTATTCTAGCAAGACTAATATATCCAGTTTCTCTTTTGGAAAGAATTCTGGAGTTCAGAGAAGGGCACTAGGAACTCTGGAGAAATGGTATGTCCACCATTTCCTACCAAGGGAGTTCCTATCCCGTGACACATTAAAGATTCTGTGGCTGTCACTCACAGTACAAAAAATGGCTACAATTCTCTACTGAATTCTGTTTCCAGTTCTCATTTTATTTCCACCCTGGTCACAAAGCAAGAAACTCCTTTGGAGAGGTTTTGCAGGATCCAGCTTTGCTGTAGGTGCCTGGTCTGCAGAAGGGTTCCTCGCTCTGTTTTCCCAGCTGATGGCGTCTCCTGCCCCAGAGCTCCTGGCATGTGTTCCTTATATCAGGCATCACAGGAGAAGGCTGTGGCTTTTGTATTCTCACCAAGTTACTCGCTCAGAGTTACTTTCAGCCCCTGCAGTAGGCGTAGCTAAACGGAGAACAAATTGCAAGCTGTGCAGCTGGTGTTTTGTGCAGTAAGTGCCCTTGAGCTTCAGTGGCTGGCTGCCCGAATCCTCCTTTTGGCCCCTAGCACTCTCAGTGAGATGTAGGTTGTCAGGTGTTGGTGTGTTCTGCACGAGGCTCACTCTTCTGGGCCCCATGTCAGCCACCCGCCAGAGTGCCCGCACCTGGTGTGGTTGGCAGCCCAGCCCAGCCCAGCTCCGCTCTGCTGCTGGCATCCCACCATGCCGGGACTCCACGGGGGAGGCACAGCTGTTTGGCATCTGTCGGGCGCGGAGGAGCTGGGCCTGGCACGGGGGTGCCATGGATTTGAGGTGAAGGGATGCAGTTGTTTTGGGACACAACGTATAGCCAAGCCTGAAAAACATGGGCAATGACGAGGGTGCCTGGCCTTGCCCTGCGGCCTCGCACCAGCAACAGGATTCCACTAACTGCGAAGCTTTCCAAGGCAGATTTTTTGGATAATGTATTTTCTTTGCATGTTGTTTGGTAGCTACATGTATTTATATTTAGTTACATTTTACTTGATAAAGTTTTTTAGTTACTTAAGGGAGACATTCTTTCTCCCACTAAAATAAGGTTTTGTTAGATGTGTTGCGTGTACGTTATCCAAATCCTGAAGTGTGGGTAGCAGGATACTCTTTTATATTTTAAGAGTAAGCAAGCAATTAATTTTTACCTATTTTTCAATGGTGTTGAGCTATTACGAATATCTTTTGCGACTCGGATGGAAAGAAAACAAGCTTCTCTCAGAGGGTGGTGAGGCACTGGCACAGGTTGCCCAGAGAAGTTGTGGCTGCCCCATCCCTGGAAGTGTTCAAGGCCAGGTTGGATGGGGCTTTGGGCAACCTGGTGTTGTGGAGAGTGTTCCTGCCCATGGCAGGGGGATTGGAACGAGATGATCTTTGAGGTCCCTTCCAACCCAAACCATTCTGTGATTCTCACCTTTTGGCTTTCTCGTATTCCTCCTCTCATTTTCCTGATCATCAGAAGCTATGTTTCTTTTTGTTTGTTTGTTTTTTACTATTAATTTCTCTTGCCTATAGCTGACAATATTCAGTCTCTTGATTTTCATGAACAGCTGGTGCATAGCTAGGACTTCTTGTCAGGCTTGGAAAAGAAGAATAATGTTTGTCTTCAGGATGTTTTTTTTCTTGCTGGTAACTCAGAGGAATAAGCCGTTCTTAGGCCTTTTTCTCTTACACGTATGATTATTCCTCTGAGAGGCATGTGAGAGGTGGTCAGAGAATACCTGCTTTGGCCTTGCTACAAAGCTACACGTTCTACTACAGTCTTAAGCATCCGTAGTATCGTATCGTAAGCAGTGAGACTCCAGTCTCCTCAGATTGAGGGCCGATTTTACTGCAAGCTTTCTGCTGGTTATTGCCACCTTTTCCCAGCAGGAAGGATGTCTCAACGTTGAAGGTGATGGCTGTACTCCTGCCAGAAGGCAGCCAGAAACGTGCTGTGTTTATCTGCTGGATAATAACACAGATGAGATTCTCCAAGCCTCTGACTGTGTTTGTGTTGACCACTTGTATGGTAGGAGAGGATCAGCTGAGTGAAGCAGTTGATGAGGAGGACCCAACTTCCACACTATACGTGTTTTTTTGGGGTGTTCTGTGGGTAAATGGTCTGTAGTGGTTGGAGCATTTGGTTCCTCTAGTCCTGGGGAGTACCTTTCAGTTTAGCTTCATCAGAAAGCAGTCCGGTTTGTGCGTTGCGATGTGGGTGTGCACAAGCAAGGGGAAGCAGAGTGAGTGGATGTGGTCCTGGTCGGAGCTAAAATACACTCAGTGGTGCACTGTTGGGATTAACTAAATTGTGCTGAAATAGAAAGGGCTTATTTAAGTTTAAAATGCTGATCTGGTTCAGATTAAATCATAGTAAGCTTCCTGGGCATAGGAAGTGGAAAGGCAACAGGCAAAAAAATCCCAAGAAGTCAACCACAAAGTACGGTCCTGCACAAGCTCAGCAATTTGAACCTAAATTTTATGAAACACTGTGGGATTATCGGGATTATTTGCATCTCTGAAGCTAAAAATTCTGTCAGGATTTGAAAATTAAAAGGGAAAATACTCACTGTATTTAGCATCAGGTCTTTAAAGAGGAAATAGAGTTATCCAGCCAATAATTCCTGCATAAATAAATAATTAAAATAATTCCTATTGAAGCTGTATCATTTTTGTTTTTTCTCTGACAGACTTTTGAGAAATTATTAAAATTCCCCACTGTTTTCAAAGTTTACATGAGAAACAGTCCAGGATATTGCAGGAAGATGTACCTCAATTGAAAATATTGATTTTTTTCTTTCTTGCTTTTAACAGGCATTTTCTTCTCTTAATGCTATAACTAAGTGGAAGGAGAAGGTTTTTAAGGGAAAGATTTTATGGGTTTTTATATTGCCCAACATTTCTAGGTATTTCAAAAGCATTGAAGCATATTTTCCCATGTGGACATGGCAGTGCCCTCAAACTGACAGGGGCAATAGCTGGAGCGATTGCCTCAGTTATCATGGAAGTTAAAGTTGATTTATTAAATGTACTCATTTTCCTTTATGAGGTCTGTGCCTATATTATTTGACTTGACAAGTTTTTAGTCCTTTTTTTGTGGTTTTACATCCCCTTCGAGATGCAGTTCCGCAATTCCATGTGGAAATTGTCAGGTGGCATCTTGTTAAACGAAGCTGACAAGTGTGTTCTGTCAGTTTTCATTTTAGTAACTTAATATGTGAAGAAGCCAGGCTTTTGTATAGGTGATAGTATCTACAGGACTTTTTCTGGTTTACACAGATTCATATAAGAAGCCCAGCCTGTCTCTGGCATGGCTTCTGGCTTTAGGTGAGAGATTTTACTTTTTAAGACTTTTCATTTTTCTTTGGGGTGTTCAGAAATCGGTGAATACAAAGGGAATATGTCTGGGCTGTAGTAGCCATTCTAGAAAAACAATGGATTTTAGTGTCATGCTACAAACGTACAAATTGTTACGTGACAAATTAATAGCTTTGTGTTGAGTTACTAGGCGTCGCGGTGTATGATGTTAAATCCTAAAGCATTTGGTATTCTGTGGAAGACTTTCGGCAGAGTATCGTCTAACTCCACAAAAAACTTAACTGTGTTCAAATTTCAAGGATTTTTAGTGATTCTCTCAGGACTATCTGCATACTGAAACTAATAAAAAATGTTTTGGTGTTTGATCTTGGCCTGCTTTTATATCAGGCTACCTTGTGCAAGGTGACTTTATTAAAGAATTCAGTTATTTGCACCCAGAAATGTATTCTGCCAAGCTTAGAAAGTATTCTGTGTAAAGCAGACACACAGTACTAAAAAACATGACGAACAGGCAGAATGGCATGTAAATATTATTTATTTAATACAGAAGATACATGGCTCAAAATGCATGAAGTATGAGATTAAATTTTGTAGTAGTTTGAAGTAAACCACGTCACTCAGACCAAGCCCAGTTGTGTCAGGCCAGGGTGGTGTGAACGAAGTCGTTAGTGCTGATGAGGGTTTGAAGCGGGATCCTGCGTCCCTTGTGGGGCCTGTGGTGCTGTTCACATGGCTCTGCTCGCCCACGCTGTGCTGACGGGGCACACGGTGCTTCAGGTACCCAGTTAACTGCTGCTGGTGATAAAAAGGAGATTTCACATGAGAATGAAGAACTGGTCGGTGATGTCCTTTACCTCCTTACGACAAAGCACGATTGTGTATAATTGCTGCCTTTAACTACAGCCCTCCATTGCTTGTTGTTTTTTGGGTTTTTTTGGTGTAGCTGATCTGACAAACATTTGAGACGACAGATTTACTGAGTCACAGGGCCGCTGAGGTTGGCAGGCACCTCTGGACATGTCCAGTGCAAGCCCTCTGCTCAAGCAGAGTCACCTAGAACAGGTTGCTCAGGGTCATGTCCCGTTGGCTTTTGAGCATCTTCAAGGATGGGGCTCCGCACTGAGTCTGGGAAACTCGTTCCAGTGTTCAGTCGTCCTTACCGCAAACATTTTTATTCTTCTGTCTAATTGTACTTGCTTGTATTTTAATTTGTCCTTACATGACAGACATTTTTAAAAGGTATTTAAAAACATCCATGTAATTTGTGTTTAGAGGTGCAGGAATTTGAAGTGCCTTCAACTCTGAAATTCTTAGTAATAATACTGTAAAAAAGGTTTTATTTTACTGATATCTATTTTTTTTTCTTGTGTGTGTTGTTTTGTTGTGAGTTTTTTTCCCTGTGAAACACTCTAATCCAAACTATTTCAAATTGTAGGGAGAACAACTTGGATGTAACATTATACTGCTTGTAGTCAAAGGGCTCTGCCTGTTTAATGCAGTAAGTCCATCAGTGGTTTCAGATGGCAAGTTCAAGAGCACAGTTTTTATTCTTCTCTGTTATTTTCTACCCCAGCCTGCTTCTAAACCTGCTCAGTACTATACACAGTGTTTTAAGAATGTGACAAAGGCATTATTTCCTTTGACATTTGAGAAATAAAAAAAAAAAACAAAACCAACACGTAAGGACAATTTCTACTTTTCAACCATGCACTTTGTGCATGTTCATGTATGCTTGAGGTGAGTGCTGTAACCTCTTTATGTGTGTTTGAGCACAGCTGATGCTGTGTAGGAGCAAGGAGCAAATTTTCTCCTCTGTGAATGTATTTTGCAATCACTTGGCTGCATTATGGATTATTTTTTCCCCTACTTTTCATTGTCCGCATTAGACATTCTCAGCTGAGACCGATGCAGTTTGCCAGTTCTACATCCTGGCCTATGTCCATACCACAGATGTGAGTAATAACATCATGACTGAATGTAGCTCTGGTACCAGCATTTCAGGGACAGCTCTGAGCAGACTGAAGAATATTGGGCACTGCTCCACCTAGGTAAGATGTCTTAAGTCATTAAGTAATGAATTTTTGATGCCAGCCTGAATTTTAGCTTTTGTTCCTCATGTTTTAACAAAATTGTTAACTTCAGTGATTTTCAAGTAATATCTTGTGGAGTATTTTCAGCTTTACAAATATTGTGTAGCTCTGAGACTAGACTGAGATACTGTCAGATCTTGTCAAGTGCGATCCTTTATAACTGTAAAACAGGCTAATCATTCTTCAACACTTAATCAACCCCTTTCAGTGAAATGCATGGTAAAAAGGTGCTAGGAAAAGGCGCTTTGGCTGGTTTATAAGAAAGATGTCTGGAATGGTTCAGTGTCATCTCACAGAGACATAAGCTTGCGTGGGTATCTGATATGTCAAATGAGGCCCACTGACAGTTGCATAAAGTGTCACAGAAATGTCAGAACTGAAAATGTTTGTTAGCATCAGGGCTGCACAGCAGGAGAGCAAATTTTTTTTTAGTACTTATTGCCTGCAGGAAGAAAAGACGTGGGTCAGAAATCCATCAAAGTTTTCTCTTCTCTAGTCTTAAGTATCTAAAAATATTAAATAGGCCTGATGTGTCTGATCTCTCTTTACTCTTCTAGAGAAGACAATGACCCTCTAAAACCAAAACACCAATATAGCAAAATTCCATTCAAGTCTTATGAAGAATGATTTTCTTGTTTTGTAGTTCTTATTATGTAACTAAGAATATATTCCTACCGAAGTTAATATCACCACCTATCAACAGTACAGGTTATTAGTGATATAGCTCCAATGTAAATAACATTATTTACCTGAATGTTCAGAGTTCCCAAAGCATGCGGCACATCTATGATAGCAGTATTGTTCTCTTCTGTTTAGGTAATGTCTTAATCAATGAATAGTCATTTTAGTCTCCATGTTCACGTTAAGTGAAGACTTTTAGTTGCAAGTGGGCTGTAAATGGTATGATCACTTTATAGAAATGTTTTATAGATGGGATTGTCAATTCAGAGGAAAACAGTAGTTAAGGCTATACAGAGGCTTTCCCTTTCCAACTGTCACGCTGCTTAAGACGCTTGTGTATGTGTCTCCTGGGGGATGCCATCTTCTTGAACACACGGCTCAGTTTCTTTTAGTCTCTTGGGTTAGTTTAAACAGTGAGAGATCACAGAATTGCAGAATAACTTCATTTGGAAGGGACCGAGTCCAGTCCCTGCCCGAAGCAGATGTAATTAGATCAGATTGCTAGAGACTTCTCCAGTAGAGGCTGGAACAGCTCTATAAAGGCCTGTGTTAACTTGGTGGGTCTTGAAGCAAATCCAGGAGTGCTCGTTCTTCTCACTGCAGAACTGTGGGAGTCTTAGCTCACAGATGACAAGTTCTGAGAAACATTAGGGGATGCCGATGTGTAGCCCCACCACAGCTGCACCCTGAGAGGACGTGCTTAATTACCTTTGGGTGCTTAATTACCTTTGGAAACACTTCAGAGCCTGCACACTTGCGGCTTCGGCTCAGGCCAAGCAGATGCAGTGCAAGCCAGGCAGTTGCCATGGCCCCAACTCAGATGAGACGGAAAATTCTGTATGAACTCTGTTAACATACTAGCAAATGCACGTTCTCAGCTTTGCTGGAAGCGGTGGCAACATCTTCCTAGTTTCCTTTGTGTTTTTGAATGAAAACTGTTGACCACTACCTATCTATTAGACTTTCTATCTTGTGAAGATTTCGTGTAGAAGTCTCTGCTTTCCGGTCTTTCCAAAGTCTTCACTCTATCTAAATTTGGAATGAATACACTTCATTTTGCTTTGGTAGGTAAATGCCCAGTGAGGTTGAAGTGAAACAGTAGTTGGGGAATAAATTGCAGGAAAGGAAAACGCAACTGATCGCATCTCCTGGTGAGACAGAGAACTGAAATAGGCACAGTATGGGTCACAGTTCCTGGTGCAGTTAAGGACTGGTGGTGCTGTCATCTGACAGGGCTGTAAGATAAGCCAGGGAGAGTGATTTTAACTTGGGAGAGGTGATTTGGTCTTTGTTGCTAGCTCAGATGTTTTAAGTTGTACAGAATACACAGAACTAATGCTTATTTTTTATTAAATTTCTGTAACGTAGAATGCTCAGCTCTAGACAGCAATATCCTGGGCTTGTAGTTGACCTGAGTACAATTTGCTGTGTACTTAACAATTCAAGTGCACTCTTAAGCTTAACAAGTGAAATTTTGAATCTTGAGCCACCCAAGATGATGAATAAAATGCTGCTTAGAATATTCACTTAATGATTTCGTATAACCTGGAGCATTTAATGTATGCATTGAGTTTATTGAAGTCAGGACCAGTACACCAGAGGTGCAAAAGAAGGATGAAGCCTACACCTTCAAAAAATTATTGCATTAAACTAAATCAGTCATTAAAAAAGTCTTACACCTGTCAGAGGGACTTTCATCTCACTGTAAACCTAGATACCAACCTTTTTCAGCATAGTACTAGTGAATAGCCTTTGAGACACGATCGAAGTGTTTAGGGATGTCTGTTTGCCTATTTTAGCACACAGAAACAGCACAAAGTATTAAGTTAGGAACTAAAACTATTTGGTTGAAGCAGAAGAACTCATAAATCCATCTCTCTGTTTTCTATGCTTATGTTTTCATCCCTTTATCTCAACGGTTTTTTGGTTGCGCGTTGATGATGTTGGAGAACATAGTTCCTGCTTTACACAAGGTGCTGTCACGTTAAAGCCGTTGTGGATAGGCAATTTGCGGTTTTATTTCAATCGTAAGATCATGTATAAATTAATCTATATGGGAAGGTATATCAAATAAGAACTTCATAAATCTCGCTCTGTATATTTTACAGAACTACCAGCATCAGCAGATAAAACCAGTGTAAACACTCTTCTTTCTTTGAGCATCTTGACTATAAGAGGTTTCGATGTATCTTCATCTTCTACCGCCAGATGACAGATATCTCTGGTTAAGCGACAGCTACTTGTGCGTTCATTTTCCAGTGGTCTGTTAAAGGTGTGCTCGTTGTCACAGGCAGTAATGAATAAAATGTGGGCGGGATCTTGAGAATATTTGCTGTACAGAATCAGGGTTTGCTACCTCTGCTTGAGTTCAGCACTCTCATCTTCTCAATTGGCTTCACTGAATTTCAAGAGATGACTTGAGACAGGAGGTGCTGCTCGATTTGAGAAGAGCTTTGGCAAAACTTGTTCTTCTGTAAATGCTGCGGTTGAGGTTTTAGACAGTCCAGTACTTCGCCAGCAGCAGCACTGGAGCAATGGAAGCTTATGTAGGCAGAATGGAGTTTGCTATGGCAATGTTATACTGAGGAAGACAAAGATTTTATCTTTTTTATGTTGTTATTTCGGTTGTTGGGAGATGTGTATGTGATATAAAAACTCAAAGACAATTCCCAAAAATGATATTATTTTGAGCATGTATTTATCGTATTTACTGGCTCTGCTGTAAGGAAACATGGGACTAAGACATTAAGAGTTCATCTATCCATCTAAATGTGACTTACTGGCGTTAAAGCAAAAATTTGTTTCCTCACTCTTTTGAAATGACGTGACAGTGTCCCCTGGTGGCGAGACGGATGGAGTTCGGCTTCATTGGCAGCTTTTCTCCCCTTTTTTTATTTCTTTCTTTTTTAATTGATAGGAATTGTGGTGTGCTTGCAAAGAAAAAGGCTGTACTTTAATCGGTAGTACTGATTTAGAGAATAATGTTGTAGTATGAGTATCTTCTAGATTTGCGTGGACGGTGTGTACTTAGGGCTCCTGTAGTTACCAAGACATAAGATAGTTCTGCCTGAAACCACGTAGCACTTTATGTGCAGAGATGGAAAGCAGGATGTTTCCCTTCTTAAATAAGCAATGTGTTCCTGTGCTCTGCAGGAGATATAGTATAATAAATGATTTCACAGCACATTCCTAATTAGCCCGCAATGACAGTGCGGCCCAGAAATTCACAAAGTCACTCCGTTATTAGATTAAATTGAAGCAGCCCCGGTGGTGGGTGTTCCAGGCACCCACATCAGACCATTCCTCATACATGCCGCAGCCACTGGGCTGTGTATTCTCTCTCACTCATTTCCTTTCTCTCCGTAGTCTTACAAATCAGATTTTTTCTGTTACACGTTGGAATATCTTCAGTGTAATTAGTAGAAAGTGCCTTTATCTACAGTAGCCTAATGATCGATATGTAGGGCAGGGACAAGTTTCTTAAAGACATTTTGAGTAATATTCTTCTGTGTATATATATTATACACCTATTTAGCATCTGCACAGATGAATTTTCTGAAGAATGAATGTGAGAACTTGCTGTAGTACATGGTAGATTTCAGTAGAACTTTGTTTCTCGAGCTGTTTTCACTATATGTCCCTTAAAACTGAAATGAAACTAAAAAGCTTTAAACTTGGATAGACTGAATTTTTAAGTAACCAAGAGCTAGATCCTGTGAAGCAGCATTTCATAGACAGATGTTACAGTTGATGACCACATATAAGGTGGATATGCAACAGAAGCTGGGGGTCTTATTTATTAAGGTGCATGAATCCCACTGAACAGAATTTTGATTCTTGTCCTACAAACAGGTGAACTCTATTTATGTTTATAAACTGTTGAGATTGAAGTCAGGAAATATTGGCAAAATTATTACATAATACAACATTAAAAGAGCAAAGTATAACCTTCTGGCACTAAAAGCTGTTAATTTATTAAGTAGGAGAGGAGACTTGTTATTTTTCCCCCATATATATGTGTATGTGCACTAGGGAATGCCAGAGTCTTACCTCCAAGTGCCGTTGACCTGCAGGGCTCAGCGTTAGGACTCAACGTCCAATGCATTCTCCGTTTTAGTGGAAGTATGGCTCCATCTCTCAAGATTAAGGAATATAAACTGATCCACTGCATCAAAGTATAAATGACTGGTTCAAGAAAGGAGCGCTATTTTGAATATTAACAGCAGAATTCAGTTAATCCAGGTACCCAGAAAGACAAAAAGTAGTTTTTAAAGCACGTAATGGAAATAACATGCAGATTTTCAATGGAACAATAATCCTTTTACTTTGGCAAGTGTTTTTTCATTGAAACTTTTTGGGAGAAGGTTTGGGGTTTTTGTTTTCAATGATACTGTGTTTTTATAAGCTAATATTGTGACGGAAAAGTTCAACAGCACTCCAAATATTTGAGTTTTCTGCTAATAAAAACAGTTTCTGATTAAATGTATAACTGGTATTTGAAGTCTAACCCCACTTAAATCGATGTAAAACCAGTAAATCAGAATTGACTATATCTTAATTATCTTCATCTATTGTCAGGCTTGGCTGGCTCTGTGTGGGCAGACTCTTGCGGTTACAGAAGTCAGCTACCATTCTGTGTGCATTTAAGAGTTGTTTTTTTTCCTGTCAAAGATGTCGAGTGTGATGTAGCCTGGCATTTCCAAATGTTACCATTTGCCTGGATAGTAGCCTTTGCATGGATAATGGAATTACTGAAACTAAAGAAGACTATGTTCTCATCAAAATTTTACTGACAGATCTCCCTTCTGTAATTAGATTGTGGGCAAAATCCCAAATGGAACAGTAGTTGTTGGTGGATAACTGTGTGTTTGTTGTAAAACACTAGAAGAGGAAGGTAGTTCACTAGCGGTGACGTTCCCTATGACATTTACTGAAATGCAAAATGAACTTTAGGAGAAAAAACTAGTGGCAGGCAACTTCAGAGAGATGTGTGCTGAGAGGCTATTCCTGGTCTGTTCCAAACATCTTCCCCATTAGGTTGGCTTTGATATTTGAAAATCAGAGGGGAAAAGACCAAACCTCTCAGGTGCTGGAAATAGTTGAAGCCAAGATCCACTAGATTTCACGAGAAAATCAAGACATTTTGTAGTGAGAATTAAATCTCAGGCTGAGTTATACCAAGTTGGAGATGGCTGGTTCTCTGACATGAGCTACTCATTAGCAACGTCTGGGCCCTGCCATCTCCTCTCTGTTGGCCAGGGGGGTAAGGCACACTTTACTTCATTTACACCTTATACCTATCTCTGCCATACCCATACTTGCTGAGGAATTCAAAGTAAAAGATGATGTTCTCTGCTTTCATCTTCACTTTTTTAGCTCTCTCTGCATTCCAGTCTTAGAGAAAACGAGCCTGTTGTGTTCTGATCCTCTGCTGCCTGCTCCGGGAGCTCGTCCTTTCTGGCAGTGCCCTGTTATTCCCCATCTAGGCCCAGCACAGTGGTCAACTTTGGCCGTATTTACCCATAATGAACATACATTTGGACTTTTCGTGCACCAAATGCTGGGTCGGTTTTCATTTTCGAGGGAAGACCTCAAAGTTGAAGTGATATTTGTTGGAATTAAGGAAACTGTTGTAGATAGATACTATATGGGAAATTTTCGGATTATGGCTGTTATAAATGACTGCATAAATCCTGTAAGGAAATGATCAAAAATTGATAGAGAAATGGAAACTGCCCTTTCTACCTTAGAGAATGTTCCACTAAATTTTTGACTACACAGCTGAATTGTTGAGAAATGTTGTGTTTAGCTATTACACAACTTGTGTCTTGGAAGAAGCGATAGCATTTTTTATCTGAACAGTGTCTCACCCGTGGAAGAGTGCAGTTGTGATTTGGATATTTCAACAACTTGATTTTTCTGTACAAAAATAGAAAATGTCTGATATGGAAATGTTGCTTACAAACACAGCTAGTCTGATTTATGAGTTTTCTGATCATCTATTTATTCTGCTAAGAAAACATGCCAATTAGCTTTAGTGACACAAAATATTTTAAGCCGTAATAAACGAAACAAACCGTACACACGAGTGGTTTGATGTGTATGTTCTCTAATTTCCTATACATAATGAACGCATTTTCCCTGTGGTTAGGTAACTCCCAGAAGTGAAATCTGGATCCAGGTTCCACATTTGTCCATTTAAAGTACAAATGGAGAGTATTGAATAATCACAAACAAAAGTGAGACAAATGGAAACGGTGGAATGGGATCCCAAATATCAGGGAACTGAGACTCTACATGGGATTTTGTTTACCTCTCAATCTCTTTCCTAAAATTTCATGTTCAGGTAGTGAATCTTCCTTCATTTTCTCTTTTCTTTTTGTTTTTAGCTCATCCTTTCATTTTGGAAAAAAACAAAGTGAACATTTTACAAAAAACCTTTATTTCTCCATGCTAATTCGCCACTTTTCTCCTCTTGCATGACATCATTTGGTTCTCACGAATTCTATGATCCTACATGATTTCTGTTGGATTTCTAATAATACTTTGTGAGTATATGAAAGTAAGATAACTTGGAGAGAAGACGGCAGGTTGTCATCTGCGTGCGCAAGGCGTTGGTTATGCATAAACACGGGCATTGCAGCCGGAACGCTCAGAGCCCCATGGTCTTGCCGTGCCACTCTCAGGATGCAAACTTGCAGAGGGGTTTGGCAGATTGCTGGTATGAAGTATTCGTGGCCTGCTACACCTGAGGCTGGCCAGGAGTCAGCGTGTCTCCGAAGTCCTCTTCAAGTGTTACCCAGGTGCAGTGTCGCCTACCAGCTGTCAGACATCTGGCAGCTGTTGGAGTTGGGTACCGCTGCAGCAGGATCCTTGTGCTCCTGTTGCGCCTCGCATGCCATCTGCTCGTGCCCTTGCCAGCTGAATAAACTCACTTTCCTCCTGCTTTCTGCTATCAGTGTCGTGCAAAAGATGCGGATCAGATGTAGAAGCTTGTGCTGTCTGTGGGAGTAATTATAATTTATTTCAGCTCGCTCACACGGTGTGTGAAGACATTCTAATATCATAATTGTAGGGAACACACAGCAGAATGGATTGACTGAAATGAAAGGAATTGTTAATGAGAGTGATAAACTTCCTAAATTCCAGAATAATGGTAACTTAGTTCAGATAACAGATTATGGATACTTATTGATCAGGTAATTCCCTCCTCATGATGTATTATTTGATTTAAGAGAAATTGGTCTAAGAAGATAAGTTTTAAATAGATAATTTGTCCCAGGTTTCACTGCAAAACTGAAAATCCTGGAGAAACAAGCAGAATCATAAAATCATAGAAAGGTTTGATTTCTAGTAATGGAAGAATTGATATTTAGTAAATTAGTGCAGCTTTTTAAATGACTATTTTTCTTAGAGGCGTAGTCATGGAATAACCCAGAGCGATGTCTTAGCTGCCTGAGTGACACCCACACCCACAGAGGAGGTTGTGAGAGGAAAACGTAACAAGTAATATTAATTAGGGCAGGAGGAGAAAGCTTTTAAAGGATGCTGGGTCTCAGCACTAATAATGGGGGAATTTCTGCACGTTGTGTGCGTAACTTTATGAACAGCACAGTAACGTTCATTTATTACTGTGAGGTGGTTCGAAACAACCTGTAGATATTAAGATGAAAATTGCTGTGGTGAATAAGACTATATTATTGCTTTCAGATGTCTTTGAAAATCAGAACCTCAAAAGTTAATCACGATTAACAAAGAATGTAAGCATTAATGCTGTCACCTGAATAATTGACTCTTGACATATAGATATTTTAGAAGATTGATTGTGATGTTCAGCCAACATAAATATTCTGTGCCAAAAATAGCATGCAGTTAAAATGGAGAATAATTGAATGATCAATATGTGATCCAGAAACATCTCATGTTTTATTTTTAATCTTGCAAATGGTTCATATGAATTCAGCTGAACAGCAGAATTGCTTCCAGAGACATTCTGTGGTGCACCTCTACGATTCAAGGCAATGGCTGGGGTTTTAGTTGGAAAGCTAGAGGGAGAAAGCCACTGACAAATCATCTGCACTTTTTCAGTGACTGAAGAAAGTATACTTACAAAATAAATTAATGTACAAAATGAAGTCATTGATAGTTTTCAGGGAACCATACATCAAATTTATTTAGATTCATTCCTAAATTCTGGAACTTGGAGGGGTGGTTCAAACATAAATGCCCAGGCCATGCAAAGGTTTGATTTCTAGTAATGAAAGTATGGATGTTTAGTAAATTAGCGCAGCTTTTTAAATGACTTGTTTTTTCTTTCTTATTTTTCGTACTAACTTAAACCGTGTCTTCAAGTGAATAGATTACGTGTATGATTGTACACATTGTCAGTGATGGGGACCCTTTGCTCTCAGTGCTCTCATTTGAACTGGTGTTTTTATTCACCTTCAGGCATGCCTCAAGGGCTGCTTGTGCAATATGTATAAACTAAACTGATCATACTAAGTTTCTTGCAAAGAAACTGGTACTGTGGAAGTGTTAAATCCTGTCTAGTAGAATCATAGATTCATTTACATTGGAATGGAGCTTAAAGATCATCAAGTCCAAACGTAAACCTAACACTGCCAAGTCCACCACTAAACCGTGTTTCCAAGCACCTGGTCCACACGTCTTTTAAATACCTCCAGGGATGGTGACTCCACCACTTCCCTGGG
Organism: Tauraco erythrolophus; assembly: GCF_009769465.1. Lineage (NCBI taxonomy): Eukaryota > Metazoa > Chordata > Aves > Musophagiformes > Musophagidae > Tauraco > Tauraco erythrolophus. The sequence goes on from NC_141473.1 coordinate 39,865,604, forward strand.
CAGCCTGTTCCAGTGCTTGACAACCCTTTTGGTGAAGATGTTTTTCCTAAAATCCAATCTAAACCTCTCCTTGTGCTACTTGAGGCCATTTCCTCTCATCCTATTGCTTGTTACTTCAGAAGAGAGGCCTATGATTTCCTTGTTAACAAGGAAAACCACTTTGGGTTTGATGGTTTGGTTTGGTTTTTAAGTTGTGTATGTGTATTTTAACAGTATTGTGGGTTTTGTCCAAATCAGTGGATGAATTAATTGCTTAACTTCACTTACTGCAGCATCATATTAGTTTCCATTATGGTCATAGCACCAAGCTAGGTGTTCTCTCCCATGTTGCTTTCTGCAGCTGCAGTGAGTCAGGTTGGATGCTCGATATTTGGTAGCATGTTGAGCCACAGCAATATTCTGTCTCTGGTTGGTTTGGGGTTATGGGTTTGGCTTTGGCTTTGGGGGTTATAACTGTTTAAAAGCTGGAAGCACGCCTGATGTTCCTCCGTGCATGTGTCTATACTTTTGTACCTGTATCCTGTTCTCAATGTTCTTCCAGTAGGCTTTGGAGTCTTATTTATTCAAAATTTGTGAAAGAAACACGCATGTGGACTATTTTCTCAGTATAAGCCAAAGCCTTGTAGAGTTTCAGTACTGCGTGTTTGGAGGGTTTTTTGGGTTTGGGGTTTTTTTTTTAGTACTAATCTTCCCTGTTTTGGCCAATGTTATTACATTGCTGCTGCCTTTCAAAGAAATGTAGCATTGCTTTTTTCACAGAAGATGTACCATTAAATTGCAGATGTCATGCATGAAAGCACTGTAACTGCAAGAAA